>NC_085843.1:244706267-245375323 GCF_035594765.1 Anolis carolinensis | reverse complement strand
TCTTGGGGTTCGCGAACTACTACCGCAAGTTCATTCCAGATTTTGCCCGCTGGTCCGACCCCATCACTAGCTGCATCCGTGGAAAGCAGCCTTTCCGCTGGACTGATCAAGCAGAGAAAGGGTTCCAGCAACTGAAGAAACTATTCACCTCCCAGCCAATTCTACAGCACCCAAATCCTGGAACCCCTTTTGTGGTGCAAGCGGACGCCTCTGATGTGGCAATTGGGGCTGTACTCTTACAACCGGTGGGAGATCACCTCCACCCCTGTGCCTTTTATTCTCGTCAACTAACCACACCAGAGAGGAATTACACCATTTGGGAAAAAGAACTACTGGCCATAAAGGCAGCCTTTGAAACTTGGAGACATTGGCTAGAAGGAGCCAAATTCCCCATTGAAGTCCACACTGATCATCGTAATCTAGAACATCTAAGAACTGCCCGCAAACTAAATCAGAGGCAGCAACGTTGGGCTTTATTCTTTGAACGTTTCAACTTCCAGATTCATTATGTGACCCCAGCTCAAACCAAGCAAGCAGACGCCCTGTCACGTAAACCGGAATACGCTGCAGGACGCAAGGAGACCTTTGAATCCCAACTGCTACAACCTGAGAACTTTGCCACGCTCACAGTGGGGAACACCAAATCCAGTCCCATTGGTTCAACTTCCCCTACTCCAGGACCCATCTGTGCTCAAGAAATCAGGGCTAGTCAGCAGGCAGATGCCTGGGCGCAGGACCAACTTCGCCAAGGTCTGCATTTTCCCTTTTCGCTTAAAGATGGGCTGCTCTGCTATAGAAATCATGTTTATATCCCACCCGGACCGGGCAGGGAAAAAGCGCTTCGTCTGTGTCATGACTGCAAACCAGCAGGACACTTCGGACTATTTAAAACCATGCATTTGATCCTAAGAGATTTTTGGTGGCCCAAGATCCGCAAGGATGTGGAAAAATATGTCAACACCTGCCCAGTATGCCAGCGCTCCAAGATACGAAGGGAGAAGCCCTCAGGGCTTTTGCACCCCCTTCCTACCCCATCTCGCCCATGGGAAATAATTTCCGCGGATTTCATCACTGACCTACCACCTTCCTGTGGATTCACCACGATCTTAGTGGTGGTGGACCTATTCACCAAGTTAGCCCATTTCATTCCCTGCGAAGGCCTCCCCACGGCCAAAGAAACTGCGGATCTATTTCTTCAGCATGTTTTCAGACTACATGGATTGCCCAAGAGTTTAGTCACAGACCGTGGATCTCAATTCACCTCTCGTTTTTGGAAGGCACTACAAAAACTATTGGGCATAGACTCTCGCTTATCTTCAGCTCATCATCCCCAAACAGATGGGCAAACGGAACGCACCAATGCCACTTTAGAGCAGTATCTTCGCTGTTATGTAAACTACCAACAGGACAATTGGGCTTCTCTGTTACCACTGTCTGAGTTTGCCTACAATAATGGAGTTCAAGCTTCTACAAAAGAAACGCCGTTCTTTGCAAACTACGGTTTCCATCCACGTTTCTTTCCCCCTGTCATTGAAACTTCAGAAGTTCCCGCAGCAGAGGATTGGCTGCAGGAACTCACAGCGGTGCAACAACTTTTGCTCCAGCAACTGGACCAAGCCAAGGAGGACTATAAACGCCACGCTGACAAACACCGCCAGCCGGGCCCCGAAATCAAGGTAGGAGATCGGGTTTTCCTGTCCACTCGCTTTCTGCCCTCCCACCGCCCATGCCGGAAGTTAGATGCCCGCTTCATTGGCCCCTATCCAGTGGTGGCGCAATTAAACCCCGTGACTTTCAAACTCCAACTTCCGCGTTCAATGCGCATTCACCCAGTGTTTCACCGTTCCCTGCTCCTTCCGGCGGATGGTGTGCGTCCTGATACAGACCAACCAGCCCCCCCTCCTGTTTTGATGAATGGGGAGGAGGAGTTCGAGGTTGAGGACATTTTGGATTCTCGCTTTCATCGCCGCCGCCTACAATATCTCATTGACTGGGTGGGTTTTGGGCCTGAGGAACGCTCTTGGGAAGACGCCTCCACAGTTCATGCTCCTGATCTAACCCGTCGCTTCCATCTGACCTATCCCACCAAACCGCGACCTCGCGCCTCGGGGAGAGGACCCCAGTTTGGGAGGGGCCCTGAGGAGGGGGATAGTGTGATGAACCATGGGCCTTGTAGTCCTGCTCAGGACATTGTAATCCCTGATGAAGATGAAAACTTGGGTTTTTTACCTTCCCAGTCTGAACTGGATTCCTCTCAGCCAGATCTTTCCCAGGCAGATCTGGAAACCTTGCACCTGCAAGAAAGTTGTGCCCCAGAAGTATGTCAAACAACCCCAGAGCCTACTTCTCCCGTGTTCTTGCGCCGGGAGTTTTGTAAACAACAGAGAAGTTTGGATTCAGCTTCGCGCAGGAGTGCGAGGATAGCAGCTAAGAATGTTGCCAATTAACATTGGTTCTCGTGAGAATCTTTAAGGAGTTTAACATCTGGTCTCAGAGTTTAGCTTTCGTTTCTGATTCCCAGAGAACCGCTCTGGTGAGAAAGTTGGACTCTATATAGGTGTTTTGCCCGCGTAGCAACTTCGCGGAGTCAATTCGTCAGCCTACGGAGCGAGTTGTGTTTGGACAGCGCGCTCCGATTCAAGCCTCGCTTCAGCTCAAGCCTTGCCTTGCTATCCAGCCTTCGCCTTGCTTCCCAGCCTTGTTTACCTACGGACTTTGCCTTGTTTCCCAGGACTAATCCTTGCCTTGTTTCACGGATTTTACCAAGTTATTCCACGGACCTTGTTCTTGTTCTTAGTTACCTTGTTCCACGTTCAAGCCTTGTTTCAAGTATCAAGTTATTTCCTAGCCACGCTCAAGTTTTATGGACTAAAGGACCTTGTCATCTCCCCTCACTTTGCTTGGCAAAGTGAGTGTTTCGGTTATTGGATTACAACTTTGGACCTTAATATTTCTTATTGGACATTGCTTTTTTGGACTAATTCTGACCTTTCCTGAAAGGTCTAATTCTGGACTATTTTCTACACTTGTTTTTATTAACTTTATATATTCCTTCAATAAAGATATTAGTTAGATTCTGGCCTCTGTGTATGGTTATTGGTGCCTCTGCTGCCTGGGTCGTGACAGTAACAAATCCCCCCAATAAAAGTAACATTTATTTTAACAGTAACACTCTCTATCTGGTTATTTTGTATCTTTCCCTGACTCCTTCCTTCGCATGAAATCTCTCTCTCTCTCTCCCGTCCCTTTAACTCCGGTTGAGATTTCTCTGCCATAGATTAACATGGCGGTCGATATAAATTGGCTCATATCTCTATCAAAATTACCCCTAGAACGCTCCTCTTTTAGACCTAACCCTTTCTAAGGCTCCTGACTCGAAGACAACCAGCAGAACCGGAATCGGTCCAGTTTTCGACACCTCAACAGCTGACTGTCAAACGGGACCGACGGCTCCTTTCAAGCCAAGCTGCTGCTTTATCCCGGGTTTTCCTCTCCCCGCGACTCGCGGAATGGTTTCTAAGAGATCCCTAGCCCCTTTCTGTGAGTTGGGGATGGGGGGATCGCTCTCTCGTGGGGGAGACATAGTTCTCCAAGGACCCTCACCCTCTACAGCTGCCAAGGGGTGCCCGGACGGGTGCCCTCCACGCTTCATTCATATTTTTCATGATTTTATGAAGGAGAAGAACACTCTTCCCCAAACCTACCCCTGGACTTATGAAATCCTATACTTCCAAAGACTGCAACCCACATGTGCCTTTTCCCTATGCCACCTCTACGAATTCCTCCCATCACAGATGAACTCTTTTCCCTCATGTATTTGTGAATTTTCATATTCTATGTATTTGGACCCTCTCCTAACTCACTGTTGTATGAATTTCTAATCGTTGGGCTAACTTCATGGATTATGAAAGTATGCTGCTAGAACTCCACTCTTATGAATCTCCATATCGGGTTCCCCAGATGTTGTGAACTTCGTCCTTATCAAATGTTTTCTATTGCTTATACCATTCATGATTCCCCTTTATGCAATGTCACCCCCCCCCCCTTTATGGATTCCCCTTTATTTCCTCGAGATCTATCTGCCTATATGTATTTATACTCTTTGGGATCCCTGGAAAATATGTATCCTTCCCAGCTGGGTTTATGTTCCAACTTTATTTTTATTTTCATATTATCCCATATAATTGTCAAATCATGAAATCAAATGGGAAATATTATGACCCCAACGTGAACCTTAGTCCCATGACACAGACCTCCCCTTCCCAAAAAAACAAAAGGATAATCTGCCACAGTTTAATCCAATCTCATTCCGATCGCATGGACAATATAGGGTTTAGAGTCACCAAATTCCTAAAGGTGACTCGCCCCAAGGCAAACATTGTCATATCCCAGGCCAGGACGCCGCTGGAAGGCACCCTGTGGGGCCCGTCAATGGCGGCTCATCACCACCCATCACCACTTCCCGTCTGACACCCCAAGGCATATCTAAAATCTGTGAAACGTGACAGGACCCCGGACACCCTTGATGGGTGCCATTAATCCCTTTAGAAATCGGCTGGGCCAGAATTAATCTGATATTTCCCGTCCGGTCACCTCATTGTTCCAATAGCTCCCGCCTCCTCCTCTCTGATTGGCCCGAGGGAGGACAAAAAACGGCTCCCCATTGGGCCAGCAGAGCAAGGCGGGAAACGAAAGCCCGCCTCGTTCCAACTCTCAGCCTATCCGCGATCAGATGGGCAGGGAAGCGGGGCGGGAAATTCAAAGGGCTGTCAGACCGAAACATTGTATAAATATGACTTTATTTGAAACATATGTTACGCTAGTAGATTGAATGATCGCTATTAGCGTCCTTTTCAGCTGAATTGCTCAATAAAAACTCCTTGGCGGATTTTCCTTCAACTTGGCGGACCTTCTTCATTTCAGGCTTCAGGTTGTATTGCGGCTTATATTCTTCTTTTGGCTTCGCCAAGGTCCGTTCCCTCAGGACCGGATCGGCTCCCTCCTTAAGGGGCCCGATCCCCCAGAAACGCGGTCGACAACATAGGTGATGAACTTTCTTTTCTTTTTTCAGAAAAGGTGGTAGGGACACTCCTCAGAGAATCCAGAGCTGGAGATTTGACATTCCAAATCCTATGGTTCTATTGTCTTTTAGATACTGAAGCCTTCTTTACATTTCCCATACATTGCTTTGCAGACCTTGGAAACTGGTTTAATTATTCCCCTGATCATAAGCGATGACTTCCCTTTACCCCCATGTACTGGCCCATTGTTTCCAGTTCCAACACACAATCTGCCCCATTCACTTCAGGGTCAGTGGAAATGGGAAGATTTGGAGGGGGTGGGTACGTGGGCAGAATTATGTTTTGAGTCCACAAGCTTTCCCTGGGATAAAAGGAGGCATCTCGTGCCACTGGCTCAGACACGACTCTCTTTAAAACAATGGAACAGCATGCAAGATGTGAGAAGGCCAGGGGTCCTAGTTAGTCCCAAGACCTGGAAAAGCAAAAGAAATTGTAAGATGGGAACGTGAGATGAGTTTCGATGAACTGCAACACTGTAGTTATACTTCAAGCCTTTCTCTGCACAAAGTCCCTTGATTTTACCTCTGTTAATCTGATTTATTTTAAAGCCCCTTCTTTCAATATATTATTAATACTGTACCAGGTTATAAGGTGAAATAAAATATGAAATTTGTTTGTGTTTCAAAGAAACCCCAGGTGGTACAATTCAAAAGAAAAGTCTTCTCTTTATTATGCTTTCTCTTCATTATTCCTTACATATACTCTCCCTTCTCCCAAGTTATTTTTCTGCTGGGTAACAAATTCCTGTGCAACCTATACAAGAAGGAGGGAGCCCTCCTTTTCTTTCTTCTGCAACAACCCTGAGGAATTAGCATATATTTGCATTGCATTATCCCTCTTGGGTCTGTCTTTTGCAGTTCTTTTTCCATGTAGTTTAGAGTTTGGATTGTCTTATTCCCTATTTCTCTGGAGTGGCGAGTATAATAGTACTTCGGCACTTCAGCTGGTTGCTAGGCATTGCAACAATAAACTTCCCCATAAGCAACACCAAGAACAATGAATCTCAGGTCTGCGACAAATCATGTAGTATGCAGCATATATGAGGTTAAATAGCACATCAGACCTGTATACTATCTTGGAACAATAATGAACATCACACATAATTTCCTCTGGAGTCTGGGTACTCAGAGATGTCATAGTTATCCCCATGACACCACCTACTACTTCAGGATAAATACTATGTCAGTGTATATTTATTAAAACTTTACCACTTCTTTAAATGTGGAACTGTGGTATTTTTGACTAAGCAAAACGAGTCCTTTATGTGAAATCACAAGTTCAGCTTCCCACTAGTTTTTATACAAAGACCCTGGCTAGATCAGGCCAAAGACTTTGCTAACCCAGCATCCTGTTGCCATAAAAAATGATGCCTCTGGGAAGACCACAGTAATCCATCTCCAGCCATTGCTTTACAGAAACCTGCATTCAGTGGCACATTTTCCAGACTTAAGAGGTGTCAAATTGTGACTAAGTTGGTTCCCAGGTCTTATGGGTGGATATCTTCTCCTCACCAACACATGGGAAGCATCTCTTCTGTTGTTGTTGTTGTTGTTGTTGTGGTTGTTTACCTTCAAGTCATTTCTGATGTATGGTGACCCTATCACAGAGTTTTCTGGTGCTAAAAGTCAGTGACCTGCCCAGGGTCACCCAATGGGATTTCATGACCAAGCATACTCATATCACTGTCCTATTGCTTTCTAAAATTCTGCTCTAGCGGGCTAAAAGATTATTTGCAATAGTGTGAAAGGTGACTCAGGAGGCCACAGAGGGAAGTGATCAATCAATGAAAATGTCTGCCCACATCCATCTATTGTATTCTCCAATAGTTCTGGTTAGCTGGAGCTAACAGCTGGAGCTCACTCTGCTCCTCGGATTTGAACCGCCAACCTTTCGGTCAGCAAGTTCAGCAGCTCAGCGGTTTAACTTGCTGCGCCACCGGGGGCTGCAGAGATGGCCCCTGTTAATCTTCTCTCACTCTACTTTTTCAGATGCCTTTAAAAGCCCAGTTTTTTTCTCCTCCTTCTACTCTACTCCTTTCAGTGTAGCCTCACTTGTTGCAAATGAAATTTAACTATGAGCAGCAGTTGCCCCTGGATTCTTTCTCATGTTGAATTTTAGTTTTTGCTTTAAAGAATATTTGCGTGTTGATACTTGCATATCAGTGTATCAGTAATATACTGATATGCTGCTTCCGTGCCACTTGCATGATGGAACAAAAGAAACATTGAGTGTCACCTGCCATTTGGCCAAAAAGAATGTGAAAGATTGTAAATGCAGACCACCTCTTAGCAGTGACATGAGTTCAGCAGAAGGAAATGTGTGGTAAGTTATGATGATCTCACTGTCATGTATGTGGTAATTCAATGTTAACTGGGAAAATACGTGCTAAATGGATTTTTTGGGGGGGTATTTTATATCCTTCTCTTCCAGAGGCTGGGATTGGACATTTCTACCCCTTGAAAATTAAGACACTTGGGGGGGGGGGTACATTCAAAAGACAATTTCTGGGCACCTGCAAAGGGCTTTCTTGTTATTGAAAACATAATACAATCAGAAATAAACAAAGACCTAGCTTTTATTTCTTCTTGAAAAACTAATGTCTTTCAGCTTGTAAGCAATGTGCTATTTTTTAAAACCCTTGAGCATTTTATGCAGTTTTTATTTTTTTAAAACAGAATTATGGGACATACTTAATTATCCTGCAAAGGTTTTCTAAGGCATAGTCTGGGAACACTTTTGTTATGCTTGGCTCTCTTAAGGGAGTTCACATTTCAAGGGCAAGACATTTGACTTTCATTTGGCTTTATAGGGCATGCTTCCAGTAGAAATTAGCAAGCTGAGCAGCCTTCATCAATTGAACTGAGCTCAATGAGACTTGCCTTTAGGTTAAGTGTGGATAATGATTGTAACCAAACAGTGTTTTCCTGTTGGTGGGTTTGATTTAAGCCGGGGTAGGCAAATTACGATCTGTGGACCACATGTATTCTCTGAAATGTCAACATTTATTGGTACCAAATGTCAATTTCCACTCTCTTTGGAGCCCCCCCGTGCCTCAGAATTCCTGCGAGGAAGGCCCAAAAAACACATCTCAGTGTCCACTAGTGAGGGTGTTTCAGGGTATGTTGAACCTTTTTTCTTTCTTGCAGGAGCCAGTGTTAGTCTCCAAGGTCTTCTGGAGAGATAATGTAAACCCTTTGTCTTCCAAATTTGCCCAACTGCTATTTTAAGCAATGCAATACCTTCTCTCCTCTATTATATTGCACTAACTGGGCTTTATGCAAGGGTTTTAAAATCACAGAAGATTCTAATACACATATTTGTTAATAGGGAATTACTTCTTTAACAGCAAATTTGGTATCAGAGGCAGAAATAACATGGAAAGAAGACAGTCCTCCATCAGAAAAAATATTTCAACATGTTTCAGCAAGCTTTTTCTTCAATACTAACAATATGGACATTTGAAATGAAACAACCAACGCAGGTAAGCCTTGTAAAAGTGGACAAAAACATGTTTTTGTTTTTCTACAGACCACTTGAAAACCCCTTTCAAAGTACATCCAGAGATTACTATTTTTGTTTCAGCAGCCTCCACTTTCATAGAATCATAGAATTGGAGGCGACCTCATGGGCCATCCAGTCCAACCCCCTGCCAAGAAGCAGAAAAATCATATTCAAAGCACCCTCGACAGATGGCCATCCAGCCTCTGCTTAAAAGCCTCCAAAGAAGGAGCCTCCACCACACTTCGGGACAGAGAATTCCACTGCCGAACAGTTCTCAGTTAGGAACTTCGTCCTCTCCTGTAGTTTGAAGCCATTGTTCCACGTCCTAGTCTCCAGGGCAGCAGAACACAAGCTTGCTCCCTCCTCCCTATGACTTCCTCTCACATATTTATACATGGCCATCATGTCTCCTCTCAGTTTTCTCTTCTGTAGGCTAAACATGCCCAGCTCTTTAAGCCACTCCTCATAGGGATTGTTCTCCAGACCTTTTCTTTATGATTTCTCTTTGGTGGCCAAATAATGTTCTCTACTTTGCTGTTTTGTCCCACTGTTCAACATGCTCAGTAATGGATTCTGGATATTGATATTTACCTGTCTGAAATAATTCACTCAGGTAATCCTCTTTTGATTAAACTGAAATACAAGATCACAGTTTTTTTTTTAGCATGTTGCGCCATTCTTTGACTTCTAAAGATATGTTTTAAAGCCTCTTTAAACATTAATATCATGGGTTTCATCGTTCCTGTTTTTGAGTTTTTTCACACACAAAGAATGAAAATGAGAAGATTGTTGCTATGCAATAAATTAAATCGCTGAAAGATTTCATCACTCAGATAGAATTTAATTTTCTCTTTTGAACAGGTTTCACATGCTGGTAATAATACTTTAGTGTGCTTTAAATTTGAGCTTCAAATCTTACTTTAAACAGTGCACAATTTATTCAGTTTCAGAAAGCAAGCATTTCAGCTTAACACAATCACTGTAATGTACACATTGCATTATGGCTAAAATATAATTTAATTAAAAACAGCATGTGACAGAGGTAGTGTCCTTATGAATGATCCCCCAGGTGATATTGTGATATTCCATCTTGGCAAGAAAAGGAAGAACAGAAAGAACCATTCCGATCCACTATTTCCAGATGGATTCTGGATTTAATTGACATATCACTGAAATCAGCAGGAATGCTATATACCGGTATACCTTTCCAAGTTTACGAATGTTACAGGATGCTATAGTTATGGGCCTTTTCCAAGTGCACAGTTACTGCACTATGGCAGTGGTTCTCAACCTGTGGGTCCCCAGATGTTTTGGCCTTCAACTCCCAGAAATCCTAACAACTGGTAAATTGGCTGGGATTTCTGGGAGTTGTAGGCCAAAACCCCTGGGGACCCAAAGGTTGAGAACTCCTGAATTATGGTTTCATTTTCACTGATATGGGTGAACCATATGCAATCCTGGGATTTGTAGTCTGGTGAAGTACTAGATCTCTCTGAACAAGAATTGTAACACTCCTCTCTAAACTGCAAATCCCAAAATTGCACAGGATGTTACCATTCCATTTACTAGAACTATATAGAGTCTTGCTTATACAGCGTTCACTTATCCAACGTTCTGTATTATCCAACGCAGTCTGCCTCCCACCCATATCCACAGCTGTTTCTGTAGGCAGCAATGCGCATGGGCCAACATGCCCCACAACAACACAAGTGCAGCCACACTCCCAAACAAGTGGCAGACTTGTTATAAAACATGATGTTTTGGTGCTTAATTTGTAACATCACAATGTAATTTGACGTTTCATAGGTTTTTCCTTAATCCCTCCTTATTATCCTACATTTTCGCTTATCCAACGTTCTGCTGGCCCATTTATGTTGGATAAGCAAGACTCTACTGGAGCTATAATTGTGTTCAGTGAGCTCTTCACATTTTTGGATGTTCACATTTGTAGATTTGATTAATATAGTCTCTCTAGAAATTACTAGGTCCCCCAGAGTGATTTTAAGGTCAACGTCCAGCAGAATTTGAACATTGGAAGATGTAAAAATTACTCGGGAAGTATTGTCTCATGTAAAAAAATGTGTCTTTTTAAATGTGTTTTTTTCCACTTTTGCAGGAACTCTGCACTCCTAATCCCAGTGAACATGGAGGGAGGACTGCATTGTGAAATGGCAATGCCACTGGACCCAGTTTTGCAAGTAAAGCAGCAGATTGCAATACCCCCTAACATTTCACAGATGAAAACCAGTTCACATAGACAAACCACATCAAAGTGCAATCAAAAGAGCAGGGCCAAGCAAGAGGGATAAAGTTATGAATGATGAACAAACAGAATTGCTATTTTGAGCAAAAAACCTTGGCTGTACATACTGCTGAGTTAACCCTTGCTGAGTTAAATAAGATAATTGAGTACAAAGTAGTTTTGCATCTTGAGCTCAATTTGCAATAAATGAAATGAGCTGAGGACAAAGTAGAAAAGTGAGAAGGGGAAACAGAAATTGGGACATTATTTAAAGCGTCTTAAAAAGCGGGACTACAGAGGTTTAATCAGGACTAGGCTCGATGCTATGGAATCCTGGGATCTGTGGACACCAATACTCTCTGGCAGAGAAAACTGAAGCCTTGTAAAACTATAGTTCCCATGATTCCATAGCACTGAGCCATGGCAGTTAAAGTAGTGTCAAACTGCATTCATTATACAGTGTAAATGCACCCTGGACTTCATCACATTGAAGCAGGGAAGTGTTTGGAAGAGTAGGTTTATCATAGAGCTCAGTGATACTCTGGTTTGAAATGAAACAGATGATTTCCCTACTTCCATCACACTGTTAAATCTATCAGTTGTCAGTATTCTTTCAGTTCATTTGCCACCACATTGTAAGGATTTGGCCAGGCCACCATCTCTCCCTGCTGTTTTTTGTTGAAAAAAAATCTCCTCTCTTTGAAATGCCAGTTGTTACGCCTCCTCAATTCCCTGAACTTTCAGTTTAGCCTCTCTCTTCACTAACCCACCTGGGAAGGAAGAAAAGAGGGAGGGAGGGAGGAAGGGAAAGTGGTGGTGCACTCTCCCTCTCTCTGGGCTGTTCCACAGAAAAGGGTGTGGAGCTTGGGAAACTATAACTTCCAGGACTGCATAGTATGGAGCTATGGTATTTAAAGTAAGGTCCAGCTGCATTCATTTCAGTGTAGATGCACCCAGAGAAGGGCATGGACCTTGAGAATCTATAACTCCCAGGAACACATATTATGGAGCTATGATATTTAAAGTGGGGTTCAAAAGCATTCATTCAATTGTGTAAATGCACGCAGAACAGGGTATGGACCTTAGGAAACTATAACTCTCAGGACTGCACAGCATGGAGACATGGCATAATAAACTTTCCTTAACTTTCCCTAACAATGGTATCTTGGCTCCTCCCACAATTTCCCTTTGCACCAATTGGGGAAACGTCTCATTTTAATCCTAAGAGCAACAAATGCTATCACATTACTAAATTGGCCATTCAACCAGATCATTCCCCCCAAAAATACACTTCTCCACCACCTTCTCCTGACACGTTTGAAAAGAAAAAAAATACGGAAAGAATGCTATAGCCTACACTTGAACCCAACCTAATGTGATGAACACAATGGGTTACTGGATCTTAAGTGTAGGACTCGGTGGAATTTAGTAAATGTGATGAAGTGGCCAGTCTTTGCCAAATCAGAACAGTTGGGGGGGGGGGGTATAGATTGTGGGAAGCATGAGAATCTTGTCAGTCCTGTGACCTTTAGGCTAGCATGTTATGTGTTGGTTGAAAGGGGAGAGCTTGATTCATGCCTTGGAAAATGACTTGGGTTAGCTCTGAACCCCAAACATTTTGATTTGAGCACAGTGGTTAGTCTAAAATACACAATGTATGAGGCTGGCTTGAGGCATGGGTCTGATTCAGTGTAAGAAAGCTTCATCTGCACTGTTACTTGCTGCAGCTTTCAAATGCAGCTCATATATTGGGTACATGGTGCATGGCACAGCAGTGTTTGTATTTAGGGCCAGCTATACAAAATCTATGTGCCCTCTAGTTAGTTACTCTAGTCTAGTAGGACTCCTTATGTTCCAAATCTTCAGATTAATTTGATGGTAGTGGTGATAGACAGCCAGTGTGGTATAGTAGTTTGTGTGCTGGATAAGAGACTTCATCACATGGAGATCTTTAAGCCAGGGGACAGCAGGGACATTTGTGGGGACATTTGATATGATGAGGTCCATCGGGGTCTGTCCTGCCTATGTCTCAGCAGCATCCTAGGACAGGGCTGAAACCCCATGTGATGAGATCATAGGACTCTGGGACATTAGAGATTGAATCTCCATTCAAAAACCAGTGGTGGACCTGGAGTAGCTTGTACTCTCTTAGTCTAAGAGGAAGCAAATTAAAAACCTCTTCTGAATAGATCTTGATAAGAAAAACCCAAGATACGGTCACCCAAATTCAGAGACAGCTTGAAGGCACACAACACCAACCTTTATAGAGCCAATTGCATGTTGTGTAGGCTCTAGTAGTGATGACTTCATGCCCTTTAATATTACACAAATGAAAGCCAGGGCATGTATGCCAAGCAGCATCAGTGTAGTCAACACGGAAACAGTTACTAATGAGGAAGTACACATGACCTGGGTCCTAGGAGAAGCTATAGCGGTTTGCTTTTGCCTGAGTTTACCAGGAAAATCAAATTACAACCACTGAAGTATGGTAAGATGAAAATAATGGAAGAAATTGGGAGAAACTGGATATTTTAGGAAGATCTGGAAGTGTCACCAGACAGAACTAAAGTGCCCAATTGGGACAGTTGGAGGATGAGTGAGGATGAGACCCAGCTGCTGTCTTGTAATGCCAGGTGGTGCCAATCAGATTGTTTTCATCAAAAAGTGGCATCAAGACTTTAAGCCTTTATCTTGGTTAGGGTCTTGACCCACTATACCAGCAAGATATTTGGAAATATTTTGGAAATTTGGTTAGTGCCTTTCTGTAACTTTTATTAACCTTCCTGCAATAGGATGAAACACCAACTTGCAATCTGCCATGACAAAAGGAGTGTTTACATGGCAGAATCAAATGCATTCCATACAAATACAGTATTTAGAGCTTTAAAACTCAAGGTAGAATAATAGTAAAGCAAAACATATTCTCCTTGTATTGTGATATATTTCCTGGCTCTAATAAATTCCAGTGATTCCTCCATGGAAGAAATGCTGAATTCCCTGAATGCTGATAACCTGCTGACAACAAAAGCATATTACTTCTGTTTGGGTGCATTACAGTTTACTGAAAAACAACACGGGACATTCCCCTGCAGCCCAATACGTCACATTGGCTAGGCCAAGAAAATTCTCCCAATGGCATGAATCAAAACATTTGGGGGAGGTTTTTTTTGTTGGTCTGATTCCATTATTTTCTCTGGAAAAAAACAAGCTACATATTTGGGCAGACTGTTTTCAACCGTCTAAGAGATGCTGTCTGTGCCTATACTGGAGCCTAGTTGTTATGGATTCTGCAACCTCCAGGTGACTCTACGATAACCTCTGAAAGATATTAATTTCAGTAGGGTTTGCAATTACCCACGGTTTCTGGTTTCCACTGTGAGTTCAGGAACGTATCTGGGGCCATGCTGTAGGTATGGAAGCAAAAGAGAAAAGTTGCTCTCAGATTTTGGAGACATGTACAACTAGAAGAAAGTCTTCCATGAAATGCAATTCGTTTGACTTTCTGAAAAATTATGAAAGAAGAAAACCTAGCTTTAAGTTTGAAAGTTACTGTTTGAAAATAAATAAATCATCTTTTCTTCTTGACTTTACTGCACACTTCCCATTCAACTCCAGATACAGTATTTGTTTAAACTTGAAAGTTTTACCATAATGACAACGTAATGAAGTTTTAAATCATGCATACACACCCTTGCAACATTGCCTTTGAAAGCGTTTGCCTCCCTCTCACATATACAGTGGAGAAAGATTGAAAACAACAGCCTGAGTCCCAGGAGAGGGAAACACACCTGCAGAGGAACGCCCTCAATAGAGGTGAAAATGTCGTTATCAGTATTTTTTGGAGGCCACAGAAAGTGAATTATCCAACTACCTTTTCTTTTTGTAAAGGAGTCGGTAAAAACAATGGGTATAATCCAAACAAAATGAAACAGTTTTCGGAAACGTTTTATTTCAGTGGAAACTGCAATCTACTTGGAACCTGTCTACTTGTAACAATATGAACAATTGAATTCAATGGTGTTTCTCCCCAGATCATTAAGTAAATAATTGCAACCTACATTCTCATTCTACAGTGTAGAGTGTACCCATTGTGTCATCTGGTGTAATTTTTGGATCCCTCAAAGGGTGCATCTGAACTGTAGAATGAACGCAGTTTGATACCACTTCAACTGCCGTGACTTAATGCTAATGGAGGTTGTAGCTTGGTGAGACACTAACACTCTCTGACAGAGAAGGCTCAAAATCTTTGCAAAACTAAATTCCCTTGTTTCCATAGCATTGTAAGTGATGTTGATATTTTAGTCTGATATTTTAATTTGATTCATGGCCGGGATGCCCAACTGGCTGATATACTACGGCTTTTAATTTTATGACCTATTGTTATTGTTTATATTATTTTGTTTTGATGTGTTTTATGACAAATTTCATGTGTTATGTTTTATCCTTACTCCTTTTGGTGCTCACTTGTACTGATTTAGATTACTTGCTGTATACGAGGGATGAATGAAAAGTAATGCATCCACCTTTGTTACTTGGGTTTGGATGGGAATATTTTAATAAATCAAACGCAGAAATAATCCTTAGAATGTGCTCTTTAACTATCACTATTCATTTTTCTACATAATCACCAGACAATTGAATACATTTTTGCCAACGATTAACAAGTTTTTTGAAGCCGTCATGGAAGAAGTCGACACAACCAGCGTCTCACAGTACCCATCATGCACAGATCTTCCGATAGCCAAGCAAAGCAATAATGTGACCCAAAAGTTCTTGTGAAATGCCAATTATGCTTGAAATTTCTCTCTGAGTGATACGACAATCATCTTGAATCAATTTGTCAACCTTTTGTTTGTGAAACTCAGTGGTTGCTGTCACAGGACGTCCAACTCTTTGTTTGTCACACAAGTCAGATGTTCCCACCTCAACATCTTTAAACTTACTCGCCCAACAACGCACAGTACATACATCAACACAATCACCATAAACAGCTTGCATTCTCTGATGAATCTTCTTTAGGGTGACACCTTCTGCTGTCAAGAATTCAGTGACTGCATATTGCTTAAGTCGCATTGACCGACAGTCTGCGCAGGGTTCCATACTGCACACTTTAACAACACAACCGTTCGATGCTAAGGCTTCCTACAAAATGAAACTGTAGAGGAGAGTCTACTGTACAAGCCAGTACCTGCCACATACCAGTACTGCCATCTGTTGAGGAGTTACAAAGGTGGAGGCATTACTTTTCATTCAACCCTTGCATGTTATGTTGTTCTTGGTTTGCATTGTTGTTGCCTTGTAAGCCACCCCAAATCCCTCTGGGGAGATGGGGCAGAATAAAAATAGAGTTGATTATTATTATTAGTAGTTGTAGTATTAGTAACTCGGGGGCAGCCTATAATGAAGTTTGAACTGCAATATATGGGTCTAGACCAGGCATGGGCCAACTTGGGCCCTCCCGGTGTTTTGGACAGGCTGTTAGGAACTGTGGGAGTTGAAGCCCAAAAGTTGGCCCTTGCTTGGTCAAGAACACGCTTCAGTAAACTTTGGCCCTCCAAGTGTTTTAGACTTCAACTCCCACAATTCCTAACAGCCATGGTCTAGAACAGTGGTTCCTAACCTCTGGTCTGTGGACCACCAGTGGTATCCAAGAAATAAAATATGGTCTGTGGCCTCTCCGTTACAATGAGAGTGATTGGTCTCACGAAACCCGGCAAAGGGGATGTCAGGAGGGGCGAGTCTGACTACCCATAAAAGGCACTTTCTTCTTCTCCTCCCTCCACCTGAGCAGAGCTGTTCCATGTGGTGCCTGGAATCAGGGGTGTCTTGATGTCTTCGTTTTTAGGCCTGTTCTTGGGGTTATTTGGGATGCTGATTCAGAAAATTACACTGGATGGACCACATCAGCTCTATATTATTAAATATGGTTTTCTGTGGGTGAGCAGATGGTGACAACTGAATGGCATGTGTTTTCTATCAGAAACTACAGCTGATGTGGTCTATCCAATGCAATTTTCTGAATCAGCACCCCAAATAACCAAACTGAATCTAAAGTTGGCCAAAAACTGATTTGTAACCCTTTTGGTACTAACGTTGGAGAGTTGTCCCTGGTCAAAGTGGTCTTTGGCCAAAAAGAGTTGGGAACCACTGGTCTAAACTAAAGCCAATAATGAAAGGACCAAGGCAGTGGGACCTCCGGCCCAACCCCTGTTCAGATGTCAACCAGCACGCTAATGCCCTAAATCAAGAAATAGCTTTCTAAGATCTATAAAGATACTCGCTGAAATACTTCAGCAAGCGAGAGTCCAAAAGTGGCAGGCTAAAACCTGTAAACTCAACCCATGGCTGATAGCAAATGAGAGACTTCCTCCTGGGCACACAGAAGACTGGGCGACTTGGAAGGCGCTGAACAGACTGTGCTCTGACACCACGAGATTCAGAGCCAACCTTAAGAAATGGGGCCTCAAAGTGGAGTCTGCAACATGCAAGTGTGAAGAAGAGCAAACCACAGACCACCTACTACACTACAGCCTGAGCCCTGCCACATGCACAGTGGAGGACCTTCTCACAGTGACACCAGAGGCACTCCAAGTGGCCAGCTACTGGTCAAAGGAAATTTAGTATCACGGCAAGTTTTTTTTTTAAACTTTGTGTTTTCAAAAACAATACAACTTGTACCCTCAGTTGGCTTCTGACATGATATGATAAATAAGTAACAACTCCCAATAAAGGAGGAGCCCCCGGTGGCACAGCGTGCTAAAGCTCTGAGCTGCTGAACTTGTTGACCGAAAGGTCGCAGGTTCGAATCCAAGGAGCAGAGTGAGCGCCCACTGTTAGCCCTGCTTCTGCCAACCTAGCAGTTCCAAAACATGCAAATGTGAATAGATCCATAGGTACCGCTCCGGCGGGAAGGTAACGGCGCTCCATGCAGTCATGCTGGCCACATGACCTTGGAGGTGTCTACGGACAATGGCGGCTCTTTGGCTTAGAAAAGAAGATGAGCACCAACCCCCAGAGTTGGACACGACTCGACTTAATATCTGAGGAAAACCTTTACCTTTTTACCCAATAAAGGATTCCCCCAGGCAGGAAAGCAGCCAGGCCTTGAAACCTGCAAGGCCTTTAAATGATAAAGGTAAAGGTTTCCCCTGACGTTAAGTCCAGTCATGTCTGACTCTGGGGGTTGGTGCTCATCTCCATTTCTAAGCCGAAGAGCCGGCGTTGTCCGTAGACACCTCCAAGGTCATGTGGCCGGCATGACTGCACGGAGCGCCGTTACCTTCCCGCCAGAGCGGTACCTATTGATCTACTCACATTGGCATGTTTTCGAACTGCTAGGTTGGCGCTCACGCCGCTCCCGGGGTTTGAACCTGGGACCTTTCGGTCTCCAGCTCAGTGCTTTAACGCACTTCGCCACCGGGGCTCCTTGTCATTTTACAATCAAGGTTATAATCAAGGTTATTTTGTTTACAGGTGTTAGAAATTATGGGAGTTGAGGCCCAAAACACCTTTGTGTTTTCAAAGACATTACAATTTGGATTCTGACACGATAAATAAATAACACCTTCCAACAAAGGATTCCCCCAGGCAGGAAAGCAGCCAGCCTTGAAACCTGCAAGACCATGAAATGCTAATCAATGTTATTTCGTTTACCGGCTGTGAGGAAGTGTGAGAGTTGAAGTCCAAAACTCCTGGAGGGCCCAAGTTGGTCCAAACCTGGTCTAGAAGGACCATGGAATCCAGCTCCGTGCGGGAAACCTTGGCTGTAGTTGTCCCTCCCGGCCGCAGAGGGCAGCAGCGAGGGCGCGGAGAGAGCAGGCGGGCTCTCTCTTGCCTGGCCGCCGCTCGTCGCCCGCTGCCTCATCGGCTGGTATCCGCCGGCGGGCTGGGAAGTGGGAAGGGAAGAGCGGAGGCGCGCGGGGCGGGGAAGGAAGGGAGGGAAGGCGGGGCCAGGCGGGCAGGCAGGCCGAGAGACAGACACCAGCAGCCCGGCAGAGGAGGGCGGCCCAGGCGTCGCGAGAGGGCCCACAGACGGCGACGACGCAGCAGCAAAGGACGACGACGACGAGGAGGAGGAAGGGGAGGGAGAGGGCGCCTTTGGACGTCTCCTCGCCGCCAGCGAAGGTAACCGTCCTGGCTTCGGGCCTTGTGGGTGGCGTTCGCTCTGAGGGCTCTGTTGGCCGAGGCGAGGCCTAGTCTGGCCTCGGAAGAAAAGGGAGCGCCTCTCTCGCCCTCACTCCCTCCCTTCCTTCGAGAGCAGCAACAGCGGAGGCCCCTTGTCTGAGGGAAAGCACAGGGTGTGTCCTCACGGGAACTTGACGCGCGTTCGGTGTCGTCACCCCTCCTCCTCCATTAGGTAACCTTGTCTCTTCCACACAGCTGAATAAAACCCCATATTTCCTGCTGGGAAATACGGCAGTTTTTTTTTATGAGAAACTGCAAGTGTGAGAGAATTGGCCGTCTGCAAGGACGTTAACCAGGGGACGCCCGGATGTTTTGATGTTTTTGCCATCCTTGTGGGAGGGTTCTCTCATGTTTCCGCATTGAGCTGGAGCTAACAGAGGGAGCTCATCCGCGCTGTCCCTGCGTTGGTTTCGAACTGGCAACCTTCAGGTCAGCAACCCAATCTTCAAGTCATCAGTCGTGCCAGCACAAGGGTTTAACCCACAGCGCCATTGAGGTCTTCTTTATAAGGCAGTGTGGACCCAGATAACCCAGTTGAAAGCAGATAGTGTGGGATTTTCTGTCTTGATATTCTGGGTTACATGGCCCACAGTCTCAGCACTGACTGCCACATAACGCCATTTGAAAATGCATGTTATAGATCAGGCATGGGCCAACTTGGGCCCTCCAGGTGTTTTGGACTTGAACTCCCACAATTCCTAACAGCCAGTAGTTGAAGTCCAAAACACCTGGAGGGCCCAAGTTGGCCCATGCCTGGTCTACATGTATTAAACAACAGGCCTTCCTCTTCCCTCTTGCCTAGTCGCTATGGCTTCGCATCCTCCCTGGAGCTGAGGGGATTGATAATAATAAATCTTTATTTATATCCAGCGTTCCTCCCGTGATGGGACCCAAAGCGGCTCCCAACATATTAAAATGCAATAAAATACAAAACAAAATAATCAACAATCAAAGACACAAATATAATAATAATAGTAATAAACGTTATTTGTATCCCACCACCATTTCCCCAAAGGGACTTGGGGCGGCTTACAAAAGCGCCACGAGGTGCAGCATACAATATAAAATGGTACATGAATATAAAACAGTATCATATAAACATTATAGAAATTATTAATTAAAAATTATAACAACCACAATCAACACATATCACATAAAATGAAAATGGCATAATTTTAAAACACAGAACATCCAAGGAAACTAGCTACCATCAATTCATAACTAAAGTTCTAAAGTGTCAACCTCAAAAACCTGTTTAAATATCCATGTTTTTAAAATGGATCAAAAGGATTGGAGGGTAGGGGCTAATCAAATTTCCTTCCGGGGGTATTCCAGAGCCAGGGTGCTACTACAGAGAAGGCGTCTTCTGTTCCCACCAACCACACTTGAGAAGATAAATTATAATAAGCAATTAAAAAACCATAAATAGCATTTTAAAACTATATATATATATGTGTGTGTGTGTGTCTTGTCAATCTTATTGCATTGATTAATAATGGAGCTCAATTAATATGGGGGCCAACTTTAGATGTCTAATTAGTTTGGCACCACTTTGACTGTCAAGGCTCTGGAATCTTGCCTTTTGTAGTTAGGCACCAGCACTCTTTGGCAGCGAGGGCTAAGGACCCTACAAAACTACAACTCCCACTACATTGAGGCATGGCAGTTAAATCGCTGCCAGACTGTATTCATTCTACAGTGTAGACAAGCCTTTTTGTGGTGCAGAGCACCCAGCGTCTCCTTGGTGTCTCCTCAGCATTGTTGTCATTGCAAGTGGCCTCCATTAAAAAAACTTTCTTTGCTGAAACATGTCAGTATTGAAGGAGGAAGGGAGGTGGCGAGACGATTAGTCCAATAATAGTAACCTCTTTCTTTTTCTTTCTTTAAACGTGGCCTTTCAGACACCCAACAGCAAAGAAAAATGAAAGCCTATTTGCTTTGCTTTGCTTTTGCAATATTGTGTTGTCCAGGAAGAGGCCCAGTTTGAGTTAATATCACTACACACTTCTGAAGTGCTAGGATATTTCCATATGTATTAAGAATACTTAGGCCTGTACATTTTTTTCCAATCATTGCATCACCGTAGGAAATCAAGAGTGAAAGTAATTCCCAAAATCTCTTGGACAATGTTTGTTTCCTTTTTTTAATTGGCTTGGTTTATTTGGTAGCATCCCACTGTAACCTTTGGGGGGAAATGATACTGGATGCTCTGTAAAAATAGTGTGTGATGATCACTAAAAGATACTTCTTTAACTCTTGTGAAATTGCACTAAGAATAATAGTGCTGTATTAAGAATATATTTTGTTCATTTTAAGCCTTACTTAGAGTTTCTAAATCTGAAGCCCTAATAGTTCATGAAAATATATTCCTAAATAAATTGAAGTTCAAAATGTTATACAGGATTTGCTTGTCGAATCATTTGTTCCAAGGTAATGTACTAAATAGCAGAAAGTGTATATTGTTTATAAATATGGGGCTGATCTTTTTAACTGATACGTTTCTAGAGTACCAAAGCAAAGTGGCTTATACTTTTTGAATACAACTGTTTTACTACTACACAGGAATGTTCTAGATTGTCATATTATAAAATTCTGATTAAATAATGGACACTCTAAAGCACAATTGTCAACTTCTCATGTCTTCTAGTAGGTCCCCTGTGGTTATGGAAATGTGTCTTTTATATAACTCCAGATAAAGCATGTGAATGTAAACATGATTTGAAATTCTTCAGACTAAATTATTTAAAGTTCAGGAAGAGGAAACTTGAATATAAGAACTATTAAAATCATGTTGTTCCAGTGAATCCGTTCTGCTTGGAACCAAGAGTTGGATTTAGTCCACAAATCTAGGTGGGATTCAGACTTAGGAGGCATAGCCTTTTATTTATTGTATTTGCCACATCACAATTGTTGCTGAAGGTGACAAGATAGTAAGATGACAAGATTGTCAGTGTTCATATGATGCTCCCAACTTATTAGAATTGTTGAAGTTTTGCTTTCTGGAAGAAGAAGAAAAATGTAGAAGTTTGCTTTAGAGTTAACAGGTTGTGTAATAAGTCAGCCTAGTGTCTAACACAGTATTGTAACATTTCAAATAAAACAGTACTTCGTTATTTGAGGTGTATTATTACCTTGATAAGTGTGATCAAAGGTATAGATGGATATGTCTGGATTTTTGTCTTGATGATGGCAGAATTCATAATTAGCAACTGTGTTCTGTTTAACACAGAATGTGTTCATTGTCTCTACTTCATTAATACATCATGTGTTTTCATGTAACAGCCAAGAAACAGAGTTTACTCTTCTAGTGCCTCATTGAACATTGCTATAGATCGATCCACGGGGTGGTTTCTCAGGGTGTGTCTGAATACCTGCACTTATGGGGCTCACCAAAAGGTTATTTGATGTGTTTTTTTAGGTCTGTGATATTTGTAGTGATTCTGTAAATATTTGTTAAGCAGATACATTTAGATTGGAGAACTTACAACCCTTAAATTCCTATGCAGTATACTCCTTTGTATAAAGGAAGTTCAGCCTATTTATTCATCAGCTATTCAAGTGTTATATGAAAATGTTGTTTTCTTAAGACTTACAGACATGAAGCTATGCCTATTTCTATGAAGTTATGTCAAAAATGCCCCCCTCCCTAAAATGTCTAGATTCCTAATATAGAATATTTGTTTGGGCAGGGAAGGATTTCTATTTTTTATATTCTAAAATGGTAGCTGTTTTTAATGCTAAAATATCACCAAATTGTACTAACTATACTATTGTTTTTCCTTGAAATTTGTTTTGTGATGTTTGTATCTATTGTTCTTTAAGAATTCTGTGTTTACCAATGATTCAAAAACTAGTTCCTGTAGATTGTTAAATGAATGTAATATGTCAGTTATTTAATACAAGAGAAGATCTGGTTCTGGATAGTTTAATTTTACAAACGTTTTCAAGGTCTCTTTGGGAGATGGAGATCTTGTGACTTATCAGATTTGAGTTTCAAGTCACACTTGAAACTATATCTCAATGATTTCTGTGAGTGTTCACATTGCAGTTGCAGGCCTGCAATAATTGTTCAGTACTTCTGATTTTATATAATGGTAGGTATACATAATGGCACTTTCCCGTAATAAAAGGGTAGTGGTGGGAATCACCAATATGCTTAAGGTTATATAACTAAATTACTTCAAAACGATGATACATCATAGGGTTTCAAGGACTAAACCCTGCTTCCTCAGAGGCTTTATTGTCAGAAGACTCTTTTTTCAGCAGCAGCCTGACACTTACGCCCTAAAGGAATTTTCCCAGAAAATAGTTGTCCTGAATGTTGTATGTGCTATTTTTTCTACTTCTTTGGTTATGACCTGACTTATTAGTGTCAAAACAAGATTAATAATTGCAGAAGAGCCAGATGTAACCAACTGCTGTGCAGTAATTAATTTGTCTTTTAAAGGAATGAATCTAGCATTAAAAAGAACATTGAGATAAGTATAGTGACAGTTAAAACTTAATTTAATAGCAACATCCTTTTTTAAATTCAGAAAATGGTTACGAATAAAGAAATTACTTTCAAAGCGTTTACAATGAATTCACTCCTTAAAGCTATTTTTCATAACTAAGGACAGTAGACTTCTGAACATTGAGATCACAGTCAGGTGTTGGAAAGCATGTATTAGGCAAAAGAAGAAAGAGGCCTTCACATGCTTATTGATGGTTGTATTATATTACTTAAAAAGTTTTTATTCTTACCCTGTTTTGTTAAAAGCTCAGTGCACTTACTATAATACAGAATAATCACATAACCCTTTTAACAATAAAATACAATAACCAATAAGGATGTGAAGGAAGACCTCTTTCTTCATTTGCCTATGGATCTTAAAATCAGCAACACTTCCTACATCTATAAATAAGTGCCTTGAATACACAATTGTTATTCTAGCACAAGGCCACAAAGTATGAGGTTATTGGTGCCCTCCTTTCCAATTGAGATTCTCCTTAATGTTACTCATAAGATTGCCAGGGTGAAAACTGAAAAGAGCTCTTACACCTTCAGTTGTTCTGTAAACGAGAGCATTCCAGCAGATGTTGCTTGATTCCTCGTTATATGACAAGCAACACCTGTCAAACTTCCTTGTCTTACCTTACAATTCAAGGTTTAGGGTCCATTTCCAGTTGCTAGTCTAGCAACTGTAGTAATAATATTACAGTTTTCTTGTCAAGATTTGTTCAGATTGGATTTTCCATTCCTTTCTGCCGAGGTTAAGCAAATGTAACTTGCCCAAGTTAACCTGATGAGTTCCTGTGGCCAACAGTGGATTTAAACAGCGGTCTCCTGGGGTCCTAGTCCAATGCTCAGATTCCTAAACCATTCTGGTTCACTTCTGGCAGGCACATATATAGAATATATAGAATCATGTTGACAGTTTCCTTAACTAAACTTGGGTCATTGTAAAGCAGCTTACTATAAATCATAAACATTCACTAATATAGTTCAAATAAACTTGTTTCTATCAGTATCCTATACAGAGCCTTCCTATAAGGAGCTTTTTAACATTTGGCAGTGCACTCTCTCAATTGTAAATATTTGGCTGATTCTAAATATATTGTACTCTTGTCACTCTCTGGTTCATAACTGGAAAACACATGCATGCATGCAAAAATTTACGTTGCCTCTGAATTCCTTGAAGCATATACTCCAAACCTATTTTGAAAAGTTCATCTCTAAAGAGATCTCAGACTTGGTGTTTGGTTTTGTATAATCTCATGGTTTCACCAGAATGAATGTGAGTGTAGGTGAATTAAGTTGAATAATTTTAGACAAAAAAGCAACCTCAAAATTTGGGTCATTGTATTCATGACTCAGTGTAACGTACAGTATAAACTTGGGTGATGAAAATGATGGTGGCGATGGCTCTTAAGCACTTAGTTACCATACCAGAAAGGGTAGAGGGAGTTGGTGCTTTCCCCCAGGACAAAATCAGCTACTATTGGGATTAAGTTCTTGCCTCTATTAGAAGACAATGGTTCCTTTTTTGATAGAGGGAAAGTATATGCAGTATAAATTTATCAAAAAGAAGGAACCACTCACTTCTCTGAGTAGTGTGGCAAAAGGCCGCTGTGTCATTAGGGTAGGTTTCATTCATATGAACCTCTCTTTGTACCACAATCACTTTGCTGAATCTTCACTTCTGGGTTGCTCAGAACTATGAAGTTTACTCACGAGCAAGCAAATAAAAGGCATGTTTCCCTGCTTCCCTTTGTCCAGATTGCCTTCCATCTCACCCCTTGCTGCTGCTGTCTTTTCAGTTGGTAAGGCCCTGTGCGGAGGCTCCTATTCCGACACTGGCAGTGGCGCATTTCCTTTGGTCAGCAGGATAGTTATGGTGGGCTTCTGGACTGGCAATGGCAGTGCCCCCTAGTAGCAGCTCCACTATTAGCCTGGGAGCTGAAGGAGAGGAGCATGATTAATGAAACATTGCTCAAATAGATGTAGTAGATAAGCACTCCTAGTTAATGAATACATGAAAAATATAGTGCAGAGGTACTATTTAACTTGTAAATCAATGTTATTTATTATTATTAAAGAAGTATAAATAGAAAATGGGACTTGTATTTTAAGCTGAGGATTTGTGCTTTATGATTTATGTTCCTAGTTTAAATCAGCCCCTTTATAGTGTGTAAATGGACAGATTCAGAATTAAGCCAAAAGGGGAGAGCCTCTTAATTTATGCAGAAATTACTGTAGCAGTTTCTCAAACATGTGAGATCTATTTAGGGCAGAGGAGATAATCGTGTTGTGCCCAGTTCTATGTACTTTTACAAACAGGTAGCCGAGTGTGCCTCAAAACTGCATACAGTGATTCCTTGGTATCTGCTGGGGTTTGATTCCAGGACCCTCTGTCAATGCTAAAATCCATTGATGCCCAAGTCCCATTAAATGCAGTGGTGTAGTAAAATGGTGTTACTTAAGTAAAATCTATATTTGCATTTTGGAATTTTAAAAGAATATTTTCAAGCGGTGGGTTGTTGAATCATGGATATGGAGAATCATTTGTCGATTTTATAAATATGTCACACTAAAAGCTTTTAGATTGAAGGCTTTATCTGTTATACTAAACATAGTTTCTAGGGCAGCTGTAGGGGTTTACCACTTTTCTGTTTAAACCTTTACAGCTACCAAATGTAAATCTTCCACATACCATATTGACTGTACTTTCCCATGTCTACATTTCTGCTACCAGTGTAAGAACCTCCTCCTGTCCTGTTGCTGTGGCCACCACCTAAAGGCACCTGTGTGAGATATTATTAAATTTCTATCCCCAACAGTCACCACCCCTCTTTATTCACTATTGTCACCACGGACACTATAACATATAAATACTGATTCCCTCACTTTTTTCTAACTACACCTACTGCCTAGGGACATCCACCTGGCCATTCACCATCCTTACTCAAATCCTCCCAGACATTCCTTCAGTCATCACTCATTCTCATCATATCAGCCCCCCCCCCCCACACACACACTTTTGTCCATAATATACATTATGCATCAAAGTGAATTGCCTTTGCTTATATACATACTAGCTGTGCCCGGCCACGCGTTGCTGTGGCTTAGTCTGGTGGTGTTGGTCAGTCTACATTAGGTTGTATTTATGCTGTGACCTCCACCCTTCTTTATACTCACATTAGTAGTAGTATTTGAAGTCTGTTACCTTCTTCAATTTTTGTGTTGATTGATAATTGCTTGAGATCCCTGTTGTCTTTGGTTTGTTGTTAATTGTAATGTCTGATTCTGCTGAGTGCGGTTTATATTTTTATTGTGGTACAATAGTCCTTTTTTTGTTTTGCCTGTGTAGGTGTTTATTATTATTGTTGTTGTAGTGGTCATGAAGGTTGGATAAGTTAGATGCTACTGTATTGTTTTTTGGAGGCTCAGTGTAGCACTGACTGGCCTCTCAGCCTCAGTGACTGGCTGTTTCTTGCCTGTGATGGTGTTGATTCTTATTGTTGTTGTTGTTGTTGTCATTGTTATTATTGTAATTGTTTTTTTGGAGGCCAAGTGTGAATGTAGGGATTGGGGAGGTGGATGAGTTGTGTTGTCAAATGTTGTATTTGTTATAGTCACAATGCGTTGTTGTGAGTTTTGTGGGTCTGGATTGTGGTTTTGTGGTGTGGTTGTGTTGTTACAACTGAGAGGCAAGGCTTTTGTGTTGTGTTGCGAAGTTTTGTATTTCTGGGTCGTTTAGTTGTGTGCCAAGTTTTGTATTTCTGGGGCGTTTAGTTGTGTTGTTATAGTCACGATGCATTGTTGTGAGTTTTGTGGGTCCGGATTGTGGTTTTGTGTTGTGGTTGTGTTGTTACAATCGGGAGGGAATGCTTTTGTGTTGTGTTGCCAAGTTTCGTATTTCTGGGGCGTTTAGTTGTGTTGTTATAGTCATGATGCGTTGTTGTGAGTTTTGTGGGTCCGGATTGTGGTTTTGTGGTGTGGTTGTGTTCTTACAATTGGGAGGCAAGGCTTTTGCGTTGTGTTGTCAAATTTTGTATTTCTGGGGTGTTTTGTTGTGTTATAGTCACAATGCGTTGTTGTGAGTTTTGTGGGTCCGGATTGTGGTTTTGTGGTGTAGTTGTGTTGTTACAACCGGGAGAAAAGGCTTTTGTGTTGTGTTGTCAAGTTTTGTATTTCTGGGGTGTTTAGTTGTGTGCCAAGTTTCGTATTTCTGGGGCGTTTAGTTGTGTTGTTATAGTCACAATGCATTGTTGTGAGTTTTGTGGGTCCAGATTGTGGTTTTGTGGTGTGGTTGTGTTGTTACAACCGGGAGGCAAGGCTTTTGCGTTGTGTTGTCAAGTTTTATATTTCTGGGGCGTTTAGTTGTGTGCCAAGTTTTGTATTTCTGGGGCGTTTAGTTGTGTTGATATAGTCACGATGCGTTGTTGTGAGTTTTATGGGTCCGGATTGTGGTTTTGTGGTGTGGTTGTGTTGTTACAACCTGGAGGGAAGGCTTTTGCCTTGTGTTGCCAAGTTTCGTATTTACGGGGCATTTAGTTGTGTTGTTATAGTCACGATGCGTTGTTGTGAGTTTTGTGGGTCCTGTGTGGTTTTGTGGTGTGGTTGTGTCGTTACAACTGGGAGGCAAGGCTTTTGCATTGTGTTGCCAAATTTTGTATTTCTGGGGCGTTTAGTTGTGTTGTTATCGCATGATGCGTTGTTGTGAGTTTTGTGGGTCTGGATTGTGGTTTTGTGGTGTGGTTGTGTTGTTGTAACCTGGAGGCAAGCCTTTTGTATTGTGTTGCCAAATTTCGTATTTCTGGGATGTTTAGTTTTGTTGTTATAGTCACTGCGCAAACAACTTTATCATTTTATATATATAGACTAGCTGTGCCCGGCCACGCGTTGCTGTGTCTTAGTCTGGTGGTGTTGGTCAGTCTGCATTAGGTTGTATTTATGCTGTGAGCTCCACCCTTCTTTATGCTCACATTAGTAGTAGTATTTGAAGTCTGTTACCTTCTTCAATTTTTGTGTTGATTGATAATTGCTTGAGATCCCTGTTGTCTTTGGTTTGTTGTTAGTTGTAATGTCTGATTCTGCTGAGTGCGGTTTATATTTTTATTGTGGTACAATAGTCTTTTTTTTGTTTTGCCTGTGAAAGTGTTTATTATTATTGTTGTTGTAGTGATTATGAAGGTTGGATAAGTTAGATGCTACTGTATTGTTTTTTGGAGGCCCAGTGTAGCACTGACTGGCCTCTCAGCCTCAGTGCCTGGCTGTTTCTTGCCTGTGATGGTGTTGATTCTTATTGTTGTTGTTGTTGTCATTGTTATTATTGTAATAGTTTTTTTGGAGGCCAAGTGTGAATGTAGGGATTGGGGAGGTGGATGAGTTGTGTTGTCAAATTTTGTATTTGTTATAGTCACAATGCGTTGTTGTGAGTTTTGTGGGTCCGGATTGTGGTTTTGTGGTGTGGTTGTGTTGTTACAACCGGGAGGCAAGGTTTTTGCATTGTGTTGTCAAGTTTTATATTTCTGGGGCATTTAGTTGTGTGCCAAGTTTCGTATTTCTGGGGCGTTTAGTTGTGTTGTTATAGTCACGATGCATTGTTGTGAGTTTTATGGGTCCGGATTGTGGTTTTGTGGTGTGGTTGTGTTGTTACAACCTGGAGGGAAGGCTTTTGCGTTGTGTTGTCAAGTTTCGTATTTCTGGGGCGTTTAGTTGTGTTGTTATAGTCATGATGCGTTGTTGTGAGTTTTGTGGGTCCTGTGTGGTTTTGTGGTGTGGTTGTGTTGTTACAACTGGGAGGCAAGGCTTTTGCATTGTGTTGCCAAGTTTTGTATTTCTGGGGCGTTTAGTTGTGTTGTTATCGCATGATGCGTTGTTGTGAGTTTTGTGGGTCTGGATTGTGGTTTTGTGGTGTGGTTGTGTTGTTGTAACCTGGAGGCAAGCCTTTTGCATTGTGTTGCCAAATTTCGTATTTCTGGGATGTTTAGTTTTGTTGTTATAGTCACTGCGCAAACAACTTTATCATTTTATATATATAGATTGAGTATCCCTTATCCAAAATCCAAAACACTTTTTATCCCAAGCATTTTCGATAGAGGGTACTAAAACCGTTGTAAATTAATTTTGTTATGGTTTAGGTTCCAGATGCCTCAGCCATCATTAACAGGATCCTGTAGGCCAATCTGTAGACCCACAATTAGGAATTGGTTTTCTAGTGAATTAGCACTTTTTTTTTTGCAGTTTTTGAACTTTTTACTGAGCCATTCAAACCCATTGGGTGACCTGGACAAGTCACACTTTCAAACCTAGGAGGGAAGGAAAAAGCAAACCAACTTTGAACAAATCTTGTCAAGAAAACACCATGATAACTTCACTTTAGAATTGCTATATCAAACAACTTGGAGACACACAGCAACAACAGATTGACTCAGGAGAACCAATACATTAAAACAAACTGATCCGTTACTCAGTGTACCTTTTTAGTTGCTTTAAAGTTTAAGCAATATTAACTTAATCCAAATAATCGTAGATTCACCATAGCTGTTTTTATAGGCTTTAGTAATTATAATCTTGTGCTATTGGTTTCAGTGAGGTTTGAAGTGTTTATTACTCTGGATCAGACTCACTGTTTTAATATTAATAATGGATATTAAGGATATTTTGGAGTGCAATCCATTTACGGATGAGATTTGAAGCTATTTTTAATTGAAGCGTTTTTATTAAAAGCCTTAAAATAAAGAAAAGTTCAAATTGAATTGACATACATTTCAGGGGAACTGCTGAGTTACACTGAGGTTTTAATGTGTACAGTTTTAAAACTGTACAGGACAGGAATATCTCCCAGGAATATACATGGAAATACTGTATTCATCCTTGACACCTGTTCTATCTTAAGTTGGAATCCTGCACTTAGAAATAAACTTACATTTTAAAAGTACTCTGTGTGCAGAGAGAAGCTTACATTTCTGAGTTGTAGATGAATTTTCTTGGAAATGACAGTCAAGTCATCTTGCACCTAAACATAACCTAGTCAAATGTCTTCTCAATACAATGATTACAAGTTGGCAATTTTCCGAGCCACAGGTGGTTTTTCTCCTGTTTCAGCTGTAGAACAGGCACTAGCATACTAGCCAGGCACACAGGCCTTCTATACCTATCTGCGAAAGTCAGAAACTTGTTCTGCCTGTAATACTTGTTTTTCTGCTTGGCCATTCATGCCTTACATTACATGAAGTACATTCAAATACTGCTGCTCCTAAATCATAGCATCGTACTGGTGATAGGCAGTAAACTAACTTTTAAATGAAGCATGAAAAACTGAGTTGTCAGAACAGAAGTTTCCTCAAGTTTGGGATTGATTCAAAGTTTAACACATCTAAGGCTACAGTCCTATGCACTCATTAGGTTAGGTCTCATTGAACTGGCACTTAGTAAAGTTAAAGGTTTCCCCTGACGTTAAGTCCAGTCATGTCTGACTCTGGGGGTTGGTGCTCATCTCCATTTCTAAGCCGAAGAGCCGGCGTTGTCCGTAAACACCTCCAAGGTCATGTGGCCGGCGTGACTGCATGGAGCGCCGTTACCTTCCCGCCGGAGTGGTACCTATTGATCTACTCACATTGGCATGTTTTCGAACTGCTAGGTTGGCAGAAGCTGGAGCTAACAGCGGCTGCTCATGCCACTCCCGGTCTCATGCCTTTCGGTCTGCAAGTTCAGCAGCTCAGTGCTCTAACACACTTCTCCACCGGGACTTACTTCTGAGTAAATGTTCCGAGAATTTCACCGTAGATCTTTGGAGCTAAAAGCTTCTAAAGCATCTACAATCGTCAGTGTATTTTGAGTGTATCCAACTAGGAATTAAAAAGTTGATCTGTATGAGCCATTTAGTCCAACTCATGTCTGCAGGAATCTGTTAATAAAGAACTCCTGAGGGAGTGAGGGAAACCAAATATTTATTTGGAAAAGATGCTCAGGCTAGTAACTTGGGATGTTCCCTCCTGTGACCTGGTTCTGATCTGATCATGAGTAGTTTATACCATTTGATTCCTCATGTGGACCCCATCTTATTCAAATAAATAACCCAAAGAGTTAGCCACCTGTGAATGTATGTTTGGAAGCTGATTAACACATAGTTCTTATGAATACCAAAGACCAAGGTCTCTGAATAAAGTGTATATTTGCACAGCTTTATATAAAACTCAGGGACGATTTGCCACCTGCTCCTTTGTTTCCCTGTGTCCATTCTTTTTCTGCTGCTGTTTAGTCCATCTTCCTCCTTTAAGGTTATTCATGGGGTCTTTCAAGCACAGATTGGCAGTTGGGCTACAGTGAGAATGGCTTTACCAATCTAGCTATGCTAGGGCAATTTATTGGCTCCATTTATGGTGTCAGCAGTATGAAGTAAAGATGCAGTTGTTGCCTAGAGGAGATTTATTCACCTTAGGCAATCAAAAATACTGAATTGTAATTGCAAATGCCAAATTATACAGGGCTGTATAACTCCACTGATATTATTTTGTGCGGCAGAGCAAGATGTACTGTTTTTGCTTTGAAACTTGTACTATTTGCAACTTGGACATCTGGCTCCAGGATGTCTAGGAAAGCTGAAAAGTTGTGCCTCATATCCACAGCTAGAGAGATGTACTGTGTAGTTCAACTACAGGGGGTGCTTTTGAAGCAATTTGTCTAATTTTGGCATATGCACTTTAAAAATAACAAATACTGAAACAATGTGGAATTTGTGGTATCCTCTCTAACACCAAAGACTCCCAAGTGGCCCTTTCACTTCCTAAACACAGACTGCCAGTTACATTTGTACTTACCTGTGCAGTAGTGAGTTTTTGACCTCAGCAACTATAAGCAAACTTGTCTTCCCTTCCCTCCTTCCCCTCCGCCTCTTTTCTAAATATACATGTTAGTTGTTCGTAACATCTCTGCAGCCTGAAAGAAGAAGCTGCTTCATTATTAATCTACATTAAATTCAATTTCATTTGGAATTTACTCCTGTGGATAATTCAGATCATTAAAAGACTTCATTTATGCAGTCTTTATGATGTCAATTATTCAAGTGGGATACAGACTGTTATTTCTAGTTGAGGGATGGAGAAATATCAGAAGTGGTCCATTGAGCTGTAGATTTGTCCAATATTTGATTTTTTCCCCCAATCTAGAAGGAATTGAGTTTCTAATGGAGACTACAGTCTCCCTACCTGAGCTAGCCAGGGTTTTCTCAGGCTTGACGTTGGAGTCCCAGTGGCTTATAGTGCTGGGGACTTCAGTATTCATGCAAAGACCACCCTGTCGGGAGTGGCTCAGGACTTCATGGCCACCATGGCAACCATGGGGCTGTCCCAAGTGGTATTTGGCCCTACCCACAGAGCTGAACTTAAATTGGACTTGGTTTTCTATCAGGAATGGGAAGAAAGTGACTGTGTAGAAGAGCTGACCATTGCTCTGTTGCCATGGACTGACCATAATCTGGTCAAGTTTAGACTTACCACACACCCCAACCTCTGCAGGGGTGACGGACCAATTAGAATAGTCCGCCCCAAGAGGCTTATGGATCTGGAAGGGTTTTTGATGGCTCTTGGGGAATTTCCCACCACCTCGGTAGGTGATCCTGTCAATATTCCGGTCACTCTTTGGAATAAGGAGATTACTATGGCAATAGACATGATTGCTCCAGGACATCCCATTTCACATCGCGGAGCTAAATCAATTTCCTGGTTCAACAAGGAGTTGGCAATGATGAAGCCTGTGAAACGGAGACTAGAGCGCATGTGGTGAAAAACCCGTAACGAGTCAGATCAAACATGGGTGCGTATTCCATGGCAATGGAAGCCGCAAAGTAACCTTTCATTGCGGCCAACAGTGTGCCCGTTGTTGCACCCCAAGGCAGCGCAAGCACTTGAAAATCAGACCGGAGCCAATATAACACACAAGCTGTTTATATATATATATCTATTCGCATTTAAGGTGGAAGGTCAGAGTAAGAAATAGTCCTTAATATATAGTCAATTGCAGTTCAGAAAGAGTTCAGCAATGTCTAAATTGTAATTCACAAGTGAAAACTCGATAGCTTCCTCCAAGAAATCAAAGTTTGCCCATGAAACATTAGCAGGAACTGTAAATCTGCAAACTTTAAATCCACTCGAATGGTCTCGTAGCAGGAGCAAGAAAGCAAGGTAAACAAGGCAGAGTCAATCTCGATTCAGGAACAAGGAAACTTGGTGCAAAAACAAGGTCTACTTGAGAGTCACAGCACGGCTCGCCTGGAACTGGGAACTTGGCACGGAGTCAGGAGACAAGGCAAGGAGCTGGAAACTGGAACCTCTTCCGAGGAAAGGCAGAGTTTGACACCGCAACGAGAATACAGTGAGGGGCACTTTTAAGGAAATAATAATAATAATATAATAAAACTTTATTTATATCCCGCCACCATCTCCCCAACGGGGACTCGGGGCGGCTTACATGGGGCCATGCCCAGAACAATACAATATAGCAAAATATAAAAACATATCATAATACAATTACAACAATACAAAAATAATCATGTACAGTACAACACAAAATCAAAAAAGCAATATAACAGGGCGGGCCGCATGAACACTCAGTTAAAACCTGGGGTGAGAAAAAGATAAGAATAAAACCACGGGGAGCAGAGACATAAAATAGCAAACAGTCTGGAGGATAGATGATGGGGGGAGTAACAAAAAAGTGTGTAACAGTTACTCTCCGAAAGCACATCGGAAGAGCCATGTTTTTAGATCTTTCCTAAAGTCTAAAAGAGTGGAGGCTTGCCTGATTTCAATGGGCAATGAGTTCCACAAACGGGGGGCCACAGCGGAAAAGGCCCTCTCCCTTGTTCCTACAAGGCGGGTCTGGGATAAAGGCAGTGGCGACAGGAGGGCCTCCCCTGACGATCGAAGAGATCGGGCAGGTTTATGGTAGGAGATACGGTCACGAAGGTAGGTGGGTCCCAAACCGTTTAGGGCTTTATATATGAAACCCAAGTTTGTAAAATTAAGGAGTACAGGACCCACAAAAACTTCCCATGGGAAAGTTAGCCATCCGACTTGAGAGCTAATCTTCGACTCCGTTTCACTCCCTCTTTCCTGCTTCTATCTTTTGTAACAAATTCCTTCCGATTAAAAGTCTCATCTTCACCCAGGTCAAAACCATCTGGTGTGGGTAACGATGAGGAGACTTCGGAATGTTTGCCAATTAGAGGTTCTTCTGAAACAACTATATCAGGCAGCTGCAAGGCCATGGAGCCTCGGTCCGGGGCAGAAAGGTCTGCAAAATCCGCAGCATCATCTGTGTCCAACTCCATCTTTTGATGGAATACAGGCCATGATGGCTGATCTACAACACCCGTGAGGAATCGTCCAGTGTCGCTGTTTCAAGTGGTCAGAGGGCTGTTAAATCCCGTCCCTCATGATGGGATCCCTGACCACTCAGAAACATTTGCTCGACTCTTTGCAGACAAAGTCGCTCTGATCCGTTCCAACGTGGACACCATGTTAACGGCAATCTCTGAGGATGTAACGTGAGCACCTGCTTGTCCGGTTTTATTTGATTCATTTCATTTAGTTCAATCTGAGAATGTGGACAAGATCCTTGGAGAAGCAAGGGCGACCACATGCATCCTGAACCCATGCCCATCTTGGCTGATAAAGGAAGCCAGAGAGGGTTTAGCAGATGGTTTGCTTACAAGAAGGCAAGATTCCAGCAGGCCTAAAGGAGGCTGTCATAAAAATAGTGTTGCAAAAACCATCATTTGACCCCACTCAATTGATCAACTTTCGGCCAGTTTCCAATCTCCCCTTTTGGGGCAACGTCTTGGGACGTGTGGTGGCCTCACAACTCCAGATGTTCTTGGAAGAAACTGATTATCTGGATCCATTGCAGTCTGGATTCAGATCGGGTCATGGAACTGAAAAAGCCTTGGTCAGTGGATGATCTATGCAGAGAACTTGAGGGGGGAGTGTGTCCCTGTTGATTCTCCTGGACCTCTCAGTGGCCTTCGATACTGTAGACCAGGGGTCCCCAAACTAAGGCCTGGGAGCCACATGCAGCCCATCGAAGCCATTTATCCGGCCCCCACGGCACAAAGGCAGAAGGGGGTTGGGCTAAATGACCCAAGGGTTTTCCTCTTCTCATTATTATTATTATTATTATTATTATTATTATTATTATTATTATTATTAACATTGAGGCTGGGAGGCCATCTGTCAGGGGTGCTTTGCTTGTGCTTTTGGTGAACAAAGGCAGAAGGGGGTTGGACTAAATGGCCCAAGGGGTCTCTTCCAACCTTCTTTATTACGGTTGTTGTTGTTGTTGTTATTATTATTATTATTAACATTGACGGGGGGGGCATCTGTCAGGGGTGCTTTGCTTGTGCTTTTGGTGCACAAAGGCAGAAGGTGGTTGGACTCAATGACCCAAAGGGTCTCTTCCAACCCCCTTTATTATTATTATTATTTATTATTGACACAACAACATTGTATGACACAGCAAACAAGATAGATATGCTGGATTTTGTATCACAAAATCACAAGTTGAACACTTCCCAAGCGTTTAGGACTGTGTGATGTATTTTCGGATGATGCGCTGTCACGACCCAGGCTACAGAGCACCAATAACCATACACAGAGGCCAGAATCTATCTAATATCTTTATTGAAGGAATATATAAAGTTAATAAAAACAAGTGTAGAAAATAGTTCAGAATTAGACCTTTCAGGAAAGGTCAGAATTAGTCCAAAAAAGCAATGTCCAATAAGAAATATTAAGGTCCAAAGTTGTAATCCAATAACCGAAACACTCACTTTGCCAAGCAAAGTGAGGGGAGATGACAAGGTCCTTTAGTCCATGAAACTTGAGCGAGGCTAGGAAATAACTTGATACTTGAAACAAGGCTTGAACGTGAAACAAGGTAACTAAGAACAAGAACAAGGTCCGTGGAATAACTTGATAAATCCGTGGAACAAGGCAAGGATTGATCCTGGGAAACAAGGCAAAGTCCGTAGATAAACAAGGCTGGGAAGCAAGGCGAAGGCTGGATAGCAAGGCAAGGCTTGAGCAGGAGCGAGGCTTGAATCGGAGCGCGCTGTCCAGACACAACTCGCTCCGAAGGCTGACGAATTGACTCCGCGAAGTTACTACGCGGGTAAAACACCTAAATAGAGTCTAGCTTTCCCGCCGAAGCAGTTCTCTGGGAATCAGAACCGAAAGCTAACTCTGAGACCAGATGTGAGACTCCCCAAAGATTCTCACGAGAAGCAGTCTTAATTGGCCACATTCTTAGCTGCAATCCTCGCACTCCTGCGCGAAGCTGAATCCAAACTTCTCTGTTGTTTACAAAACTCCCGGCGCAAGAATACGGGAGAAGTAGGCTCTGGGCTTGTTTGACATACTTCTGGGAGACAACTTTCTTGCAGGTGCAAGGTTCCCAGATCTGCCTGGGAAAGATCTGGCTGAGAGGAATCCAGTTCAGACTGGGAAGGTAAAAAACCCAAGTTTTCATCTTCATCAGGGATTACAATGTCCTGAGCAGGACTACAAGGCCCATGGGTCATCACACTATCCCCCTCCTCAAGGCCCCTCCCAAACTGGGGCCCTCTCCCCGAGGCGCGAGGTCGTGGTTTGGTGGGATAGGTCTGATGAAAGCGACGGGTTAGATCAGGAGCATGGACTGTGGAGGCGTCTTCCCAAGAGCGTTCCTCAGGGCCAAAACCCACCCAGTCAATGAGATATTGTAGGCGGCGGCGGTGAAAGCGAGAATCCAAAATGTCCTCAACCTCGAACTCCTCCTCCCCATTCATCAAAACAGGAGGGGGGGCCGGTTGGTCTGTATCAGGTCGCACACCATCCGCCGGAAGGAGCAGGGAACGGTGAAACACTGGGTGAATGCGCATTGAACGCGGAAGTTGGAGTTTGAAAGTCACGGGGTTTAATTGCGCCACCACTGGATAGGGACCAATGAAACGGGCATCTAACTTCCGGCAAGGGCGGTGGGAGGGCAGAAAGCGAGTGGACAGGAAAACCCGATCTCCTACCTTGATTTCGGGGCCCGGCTGGCGATGTTTGTCAGCGTGGCGTTTATAGTCCTCCTTGGCTTGATCCAGTTGCTGGAGCAAAAGTTGTTGCACCGCTGTGAGTTCCTGCAGCCAATCCTCTGCTGCGGGAACCTCTGAAGTTTCAATGACAGGGGGGAAGAAACGTGGATGGAAGCCGTAGTTTGCAAAGAACGGCGTTTCTTTTGTAGAAGCTTGAACTCCATTGTTGTAGGCAAACTCAGACAGTGGTAACAGAGAAGCCCAATTGTCCTGTTGATAGTTTACATAACAGCGAAGATACTGCTCCAAAGTGGCATTGGTGCGCTCCGTTTGCCCATCTGTTTGGGGATGATGAGCTGAAGATAAGCGAGAGTCTATGCCCAATAGTTTTTGTAGTGCCTTCCAAAAACGAGAGGTGAATTGAGATCCACGGTCTGTGACTAAACTCTTGGGCAATCCATGTAGTCTGAAAACATGTTGAAGAAATAGATCCGCAGTTTCCTTGGCCGTGGGGAGGCCTTCGCAGGGAATGAAATGGGCTAACTTGGTGAATAGGTCCACCACCACTAAGATCGTGGTGAATCCACAGGAAGGTGGTAGGTCAGTGATGAAATCCGCGGAAATTATTTCCCATGGGCGAGATGGGGTAGGAAGGGGGTGTAAAAGCCCTGAGGGCTTCTCCCTTCGTATCTTGGAGCGCTGGCATACTGGGCAGGTGTTGACATATTTTTCCACATCCTTGCGGATCTTGGGCCACCAAAAATCCCTTAGGATCAAATGCATGGTTTTAAATAGTCCGAAGTGTCCTGCTGGTTTGCAGTCATGACACAGACGAAGCGCTTTTTCCCTGCCCGGTCCGGGTGGGATATAAACATGATTTCTATAGCAGAGCAGCCCATCTTTAAGCGAAAAGGGGAAATGCAGACCTTGGCGAAGTTGATCCTGCGCCCAGGCATCTGCTTGCTGACTAGCCCTGATTTCTTGAGCACAGATGGGTCCTGGAGTAGGGGAAGTTGAACCAATGGGAATGGATTTGGTGTTCCCCACCGTGAGCGTGGCAAAGTTCTCAGGTTGTAGCAGTTGGGATTCCAAGGTCTCCTTGCGTCCTGCAGCGTATTCCGGTTTACGTGACAGGGCGTCTGCTTGCTTGGTTTGGGCTGGGGTCACATAATGGATCTGGAAGTTGAAACGTTCAAAGAATAAAGCCCAACGTTGCTGCCTCTGATTTAGTTTGCGGGCAGTTCTTAGATGTTCTAGATTACGATGATCAGTGTGGACTTCAATGGGAAATTTGGCCCCTTCTAGCCAATGTCTCCAAGTTTCAAAGGCTGCCTTTATGGCCAGTAGTTCTTTTTCCCAAATGGTGTAATTCCTCTCTGGTGTGGTTAGTTGACGAGAATAAAAGGCACAGGGGTGGAGGTGATCTCCCACCGGTTGTAAGAGTACAGCCCCAATTGCCACATCAGAGGCGTCCGCTTGCACCACAAAAGGGGTTCCAGGATTTGGGTGCTGTAGAATTGGCTGGGAGGTGAATAGTTTCTTTAGTTGCTGGAACCCTTTCTCTGCTTGATCAGTCCAGCGGAAAGGCTGCTTTCCACGGATGCAGCTAGTGATGGGGTCGGACCAGCGGGCAAAATCTGGAATGAACTTGCGGTAGTAGTTCGCGAACCCCAAGAAACGCTGCACCTCTTTCTTGTTAGTTGGCGCCCGCCATTCCAATACTGCTGAAACTTTGGCTGGATCCATGGAAAGCCCTAGAGGCGAGATGCGGTAACCAAGGAAATCTACCTCTTGTAGATCAAAAGCGCATTTTTCCAGCTTGGCATAAAGTCCATGATCCCGCAATCGTTGTAACACCATTTTGACGTGGTTCTCATGTTCTGATTGTGATCTGGAAAACACCAAAAAATCGTCCAGGTAGATTATCAAGAACCTGTCTAGATAGTCCTGAAAAATGTCATTGACAAAATGCTGGAACGTTGCGGGGGCTCCGCATAAACCGAAATTCATAACTCGGGACTCAAATAATCCGAATTTGGTCTGGAAGGCGGTCTTCCACTCGTCCCCTTCCCTGATGCGAACTAAGTTGTAAGCCCCCCGAAGATCCAACTTGGTGTAAACCTTGGCTCCTCGAAGCCGATCCAGTAGATCCGAGATTAAGGGCAGGGGATAGCTGTTCCGCTTGGTGATATTGTTCAATGCTCTGTAGTCCACCACCAAGCGTAGTTCCCCTGACTTCTTCTTCACAAACATCACTGGGGAGGCGGCTGGGGATTGAGAGGGTCTGATGAATCCCTTGCGGAGGTTTGTCTCTAGGAATTCCCTGAGAGCTTCTTGCTCTGGTTCAGTCAGGGAGTAGAGATGCCCTCGCGGGATCGGGGCCCCCTCCACCAAGTCAATGGCACAGTCATAAGGTCTATGTGGGGGTAATTTTTCGGCTTCTTTCTCATTGAATACATCCCAATACTCGGAGTACTTCTTTGGCAAGGTGATGATGGGCTCGGTGTCTGTGGCATGGCATACCTTGGCTACGAGGCAATGGTTTTGGCAATACGGTGAAGCAAACTGCAGTTCTCTGTTGGACCAGGAGATGTTAGGGTCGTGGAGAGTCAGCCATGGAATTCCCAAAATCACAGGGAAATGGGGGACCTCGGTAACAAAGAAGGAAATCTCTTCCATATGTTCCCTTATCCACATCCTGGTGGGTTCCGACCACTGACTTACGGGGCCCGTCTTGAGGGGACGGCCGTCTATGGCTTGCACCACACGGGCATTCTTGAAATCATGATATTGTAATCCCAGAGAGTCGGCATACTCTCTATCGATGAAATTGTTGGTAGCTCCAGAGTCTATCATGGCGTGGATCATGACGGGTCCCCTTTTTGCTGACCATAATGTGACCACGAGAAGGAACAGGACCCCGGTTGGCGGCTCTTGGATGGATTTTTTGACCGGGTTGGCGAGCCTCTCTACACCCGGTCGTTGGCTTCCCCCGCCGGCTGTGTGCCAGTCGGCTCAGACGCCTTCGTCTCCGTGGAGGACGCCGCCGCAAGACGGGCGGCAGGCTTCCCTTTGGCTGGGCACTCTCTGGCGAAGTGGCCCCCGTTCCCGCAGTACCAGCAGAGGTTTAAGCGTTGACGACGGGCCTTCTCGGCGGCATCTAGTCTGGGACGCACATTGCCCAACTGCATCGGCACCTCCTCGCCTCCTCTGGGGTATGGGGTTGGCGGTGGGGGTCTCCACACCGGACGTGGCTGAACGCTGGCGGGAGCGGGGGGTTTTGCCCCGGCTCTACTGCCCTGGCCTCGAACCCACTGTTTCCTGTTGGCAATCATGACTTCAGCCCGTAAACATTGATCAATGAGTGCCTCGAGGGTCTGGGGAGGATCCACCTTGGAGATTTCTTCCAGCATTTCAATGTTGAGACCCTCCCGGAATTGTCCCCTGAGGGCTACATCGTTCCAGCCGGTGTTGTGGGCCAGCACTCGGAACTCGGCTATATACTGAGACATAGGTCTGTCTCCTTGGAAAAGGCGACGGAGTTTGTGACCGGCTGCCTCCAAATTGTCCTCGATTCCCCAAGTCTCCTTGAGGTGGTCCAAGAAGTGTTGCGCTGATCTTAGGTGTGGAGAGACTTGGTCGAACAGTGCCGTCGCCCAGCTGGCCGCTGGCCCGTCTAGAAGACTGTAAACCCATGCCACTTTGATGTCTTCTTGGGGGAACTCGGCAGCACGGGCCTCCAGATAAGCTTGACATTGGCGACGGAAGACATGAACCTTAGAAGCTTCTCCAGTAAACTTGGTTGGCAACGCCATGGCCGGAAGACGAACTCCGCGTTCCTTCAAACCCCTTATTTCTCCATCCTGTGCATTGAGCTTATCACGGATTCGGTCCACCTCTTCCTTGTCGATGGTGTAGGTAATCGGCTGGCCGCTCGGCCCAGGTACGACTCCGGTAGACATTCTGGCCGAGGTTAATTGGTGCTTAGGGTGGCGGAGTCAAACTGTCACGACCCAGGCTACAGAGCACCAATAACCATACACAGAGGCCAGAATCTATCTAATATCTTTATTGAAGGAATATATAAAGTTAATAAAAACAAGTGTAGAAAATAGTTCAGAATTAGACCTTTCAGGAAAGGTCAGAATTAGTCCAAAAAAGCAATGTCCAATAAGAAATATTAAGGTCCAAAGTTGTAATCCAATAACCGAAACACTCACTTTGCCAAGCAAAGTGAGGGGAGATGACAAGGTCCTTTAGTCCATGAAACTTGAGCGAGGCTAGGAAATAACTTGATACTTGAAACAAGGCTTGAACGTGAAACAAGGTAACTAAGAACAAGAACAAGGTCCGTGGAATAACTTGATAAATCCGTGGAACAAGGCAAGGATTGATCCTGGGAAACAAGGCAAAGTCCGTAGATAAACAAGGCTGGGAAGCAAGGCGAAGGCTGGATAGCAAGGCAAGGCTTGAGCAGGAGCGAGGCTTGAATCGGAGCGCGCTGTCCAGACACAACTCGCTCCGAAGGCTGACGAATTGACTCCGCGAAGTTACTACGCGGGTAAAACACCTAAATAGAGTCTAGCTTTCCCGCCGAAGCAGTTCTCTGGGAATCAGAACCGAAAGCTAACTCTGAGACCAGATGTGAGACTCCCCAAAGATTCTCACGAGAAGCAGTCTTAATTGGCCACATTCTTAGCTGCAATCCTCGCACTCCTGCGCGAAGCTGAATCCAAACTTCTCTGTTGTTTACAAAACTCCCGGCGCAAGAATACGGGAGAAGTAGGCTCTGGGCTTGTTTGACATACTTCTGGGAGACAACTTTCTTGCAGGTGCAAGGTTCCCAGATCTGCCTGGGAAAGATCTGGCTGAGAGGAATCCAGTTCAGACTGGGAAGGTAAAAAACCCAAGTTTTCATCTTCATCAGGGATTACAATGTCCTGAGCAGGACTACAAGGCCCATGGGTCATCACATGCGCGCAGATCCCAGTAGGGTGACCTTTTGCAGTTGGCAGATCGTAATTTTGTGAATGTTTATTGTTTCCAAATGCCGGCTGAGATCTTTTGGCACGGCACCCAATGTGCCGATCACCACCGGGACCACCTGTACTGGTTTTTTTATTATTATTAATACTTATTATTATTATTATTATTATTATTATTTCTTGGTGGCCAACTATAGTCCGGCCCTCCAATGGTCCAAAGGATTGTGAACTGGCCCTCTGTTTAAAAAGTTTGGGGACCCCTGCTGCAGACCACAATGTCCTTCTGAGATACCTTGTGGGAATGGGGCTTGGGGGCATTGTTTTACAGTGGTTTTGGTCCTTCCTAAAAGGTCGTTCTCAGAAGGTGTTGTTGGGGGACACCTGCTCGGCCCCACAGCCTTTGTCCTGTGGGGTCCTGCAGGGTTCACTATTGTCCCCCCCCCCATGTTGTTTAACATCTACAGTAGAGTCCCGGTTATCCGAGATAAAGGGGCGGGCGAATTTCCTTCAGCAATGGCCTGGCCGAGGAAAACCCGCAACATGCTTCTTGCTGGAGCACGGGCCTGTCCCTCCGAGAAACGCCGAGCGTGCCCCGGATCTCCCTCAGCCAGGCCCTTGCTGGAGGAAAGTTTCCTCCAGCAATGGCCTGGCCGAGGGAGATCCAGGGAGACTTCCCTTGGCAAGCCCTCGCCCCTTGGGAAGCACCCCACAAGCACTGCAATCAGCAGCGCTCGTGGGGTGCTTCCCAAAGGGCAAGGGCTCAGCCCAGGGAAGCACCCCACGAGCGCTGCTGCAGCAGCGATCGCGGGGCACTTCCGGAGTGCTTCCTCCTCCCTTTCCCTCTCCTTCTCTCAAGCTCCCTTCGCTTGAGAGAAGGAGAGGGAGGGGCACCCCCAGCAGCACCTCAGATAATACGACTCGATTAACCGGGACTCTACTGTATATGAAACCACTGGGAGAGATCATCCAGAGTTTTGAAGCTCGATGCCATCTGTACTCAGATGATGTCCAACATTATCACTCCTTTCCACCTGCTTCTAAGGAGGCTGTTCTGGTCCTGAACTGGTGCCTGGCAGCTGTGACGATCTGGATGAGGAAGAACGAATTTAAATTGAATCCCGACAAGACAGAGGTATTCCTGGTCAGTTGGAAGGGCGAACAGGCTTTAGGGTTACTCTCCCTGAAGATATAGGTTTGCAGTCTGGGAGTTCCATTGCTTAGCCTCGAACCCCAGGTTTTGGCAGTGGCTAGGGGAGCATTTGCACAATTAAACCTTGTTCATCAGTTGCGGAGACCTTGGGAAGCCAGACTTGGCCATGGTAGTTCATGCTCTTGCTACATCCCAAATAAATTACTGCAATGCACTCTATTTGGAGTTGCCTTTGAAGACTGTTTGGAAGCTTCAAGTGGTCCAATGGACGGCAGCCATATTTCTCACCAGAGCAACCATACAGGGAGCATACAACTCCCCTGTTACATCAGCTCCACTGGCAGCCAGTCTGCTACCAAGCACAATTCAGAATGCTGGATTTAGCCTATAAAGCCCTAAACAGTTCCAGCCCAGCTTACCTATCCTAATGTATCTCCCTTTATGAACCATCTCACAGATTAAGATCATCTGGAGAGGCCTTGCTCTCAGTCCCACCTCCTTTGCAGATGCGGTTGGTGGGGAAGAGAGACAAGGACTTCTCAGTGGTGGCTCCTTGGTTGTGGAACTCCCTCCTCAGTGACATTAGATCCCTCCTGACCTTTAGGAAAAAACTTAAGATGTGGATGTGGGACCAATCCTTTGGTTAATTATTAGTGCAATATATGAATGTGGAATGGTGCAATGATAACTGGAACGACCTGGACTACGGTATTGGATTATGTGATTTTAATAATTTTAATGTTGACATGTTTGTAGCAGTTGTTTTAATGTATATGTTTTATTTGCCAATATGTGTTGTATGGCATCATATTGTGCCTCTGTGCGCTGCTCTGAGTCACCTTCGGGGTGAGAATGGCAGGATATAAATATGGCAAATAAATAAACAGGCACCTGCAAAATTCCTCAGTACAATTAGAAACTTTCTTCTATAACTTGTAAAAGGAAATTAAGAAAGTGTCTCAAAGTCCACCTTTTGAAATTTTTTAAAATTTTATGGGTCAAAATATTTATAAATGTTTCCAAGTGAAAAAAAAAATGAACAAATAGTGATGAATATTGACTTAGTCTTCATAATTTTTTTGTTAAAACTTTGTTTTCTTGAAATGAATCAAATAAAAAAACATAATATATAGCATTATTTTAGGACTGCGTGAATGTAATATCAAAAATGCAAGTGCTCATGTGGAAATGTTTGCATGAAGTTGTTTAATTGCTAGTGGTTACTAAAATTGTAAGTGTCTAGGATGGTAGACATAAAACAAGTATATTTAGCAAAATATATGAAATTGCTCATATAACTACTTGAGAACTCAGTGTAAATATGTTACCACACACCACAGAACAAACCCTTCATCGCAAACTAGATATTCTACATAAGAAATATTCTAAGTGAGGCCCATCCAGCTGTTTCTACTAAAGGAGGCTTAATAAAGGCACATGCCATGTACCATTTTAATTCAGCTTTAGGATCAAATAGAAAGACCACATAGCTGCCATAACGTGTCTTGAAAGCGTCATTTCAGGCAAGCTCATAAAAGCTATCAACTCACATATTATTACCTGCTCCCGTATAATGTTGCTAGCTTGCTGCCTATGTCTGCCTGCTTTATTCATTTATATTTCAAACATGGCTGTGTGAAGAAAAGCAACTCATTTACAAAAAAATCCAGAATTGTCTAAGGATCATTTTTATTTGCTCCAAGCAACTTAAGCAAATAACTAGTCACAAGCTTGAGTTGAGTTATAAACCTTCACCTTACACAAGTCAAAGCTTCCGAATGGACCTGGAGGACACCCCAATTTAAAACACATTGAATTTCTGAGGGCATGAGGGCATGGAGCTAAGGAACTTCAATAGACATCCTTTCCTAATACCTAGAATTAAAAAAAGGCAAAGCAGCTGCTGTGGATCACAAAAAACCGACATATTTATTTTATACATAATTCTTTAGATTGTGGTTCATTTTCTGTGAAATCACAGACCTATATGTTGGAGTAATTTGTTTGGTGTATCACGTTTACTAGTATTCTATGCTTGATTGTATCAAAAGATTCACATCATGCTCTGTGACAAGAAGTACAGGCTTCCAAAGTGAGAACTGCTTGGAGAGAAAGCTGCATTCCATGTGATAAAAGCAAGGTTAGGGAAGAGGAAACATGAAGAAAATAGGCCAGCATAGTAATCATAGTTCTAAGTTTTGTTTATAGATAGGTATTCATACTGCCCTCCAGCTTTACCAATTTGGGCTACATATTCCAGATTCTCTCATATTACCATTGATCTCTGTTCTCCTACCTAATTACTTTTAGCCTTGTTGTACATATTGCATAACTAAAAGAATTAGCAGAGTATTGATAAACATCTGTATGTTGCTCATATTTGTACCTGATCAGAATAAATATTAGTGAATGTTTAGCTCTAATGTGTTTTCATTGCGCTAGACAGGCAGTTCACTGCTATGGAATCATGAGAATTGTAGCTTTGCAAAGTTTTTAGGCTTTGCTGCCAAAGAGTGTTAGTGCCTCACCAAACTACAAATCTCATGTTCTCATTGTATTGAGCCATGGCAGTTGAAGCGGTGTCATACTGTATTCTACAATATTGATGCATCCCTTAATATAACCATGTCTTAAACATAATTTGAACTGCTTCCATTAATAATATGTATTTCTTTAGGAGAACTCTTTGACCATGGTGTTGGAAAGAGAATAGACATGTTTGAATATAAGGTAGTTGTGGGTGGCAAAAAAAGCATTGGTGGACTGCAATTTGCCACTCCAATATTAATGCAACATAATACAGATCCAAACACCAAACAGTTTTTAAAATATTTTAAAGGTTTTTAAAAATATTGTACACCTTCCTCTTTATATATATATAGGTGTAAAATATGTGATCTGCTAATTTACTCAGATATGTTAGTGTTAATATTGAAGAATTCTGATTTACTAGTTTTCAAAATCTCAGTTGAGGTGGACACAGTGGAATTCCTCAATATCTTTCTTGGTCAGCTCATAGAATCATGGTGTTGGAAGAAACCATAAGGGCCACACAATCCAATGGCCTACTCTGCTGCACATATGTCCAGAAGAGAGGGAACATGTAGATGTCCCTCTGCAGAAAGTACTGAGGCTTCGGGTATGTTTGACACTAAAGCTGGCAATGCTGTTTCAAGTGTTAAAAGTTAGTCATTCGTACTTTGAGCCAGGATGATGACTCCATAGTCTTCAGTTCCTCATTAGGTTCATTTGCATTGCACAACAAGCCAGGGTTTACCAAGAACCTTGGCTTATTCTGAATGAGCAGTGTGTACCAGCTTGCTGCTAAGTCATTTTTGTCTGAAGCAGCAGCTAAAAATGATGGAGCTTAGCTATACTGTTGTTTCTTTGGCTTGTTGGAATGGTACCCATAAAAGAAGGAAAATTGCTTAACAGTAGAATAAACCTGTACTACTCAAACTGTTTTCCATTCACATGTTTTACCGGAAGATTATCAGGATTCTTTTTATTATTAAGCTTTACATCCTGTGTGGAATCTTCTAGTGCCCTTTATTGCTCTTGGTCATACTAAGATTTATCAGCCTTTTAATTGGTCTGTTGCATATTTCAGTTGAAAAGGTTGTTAGTCAAGTTATTATAATGTTTTGTGTTACGTTATATTCTATACTCTAAAGATGTGCAGTGTGCTGTTAAGTAAATTAGATATTTGAATGGATGACTTGTTAATATTTCTTAATTATGTATAGAATTTCATTGTCATACTTCGTGAATTCTAGTATGAAAGCTTGGAAAATATGAGGGAAGTCTCAATAGAATGAAAATACATTGAGTCATAACATGGGGATAAATTGCATAGCCAGTTGTTACAGATGGTCTTAGGTTCATATTAAAATATCAATTGTGTTTCTGCCATTATATCCATCACATTGCTCATATGTCATCTATTCATTATTAATTTGATTCATACATCTGCTTTTGTTCCACAATTTAAAATTCATTGTTTAAGTAGGCTAAACATTGATCTAACTTCAAATACAAGGGAAAAATTGATAGACCATGAGAGTCACAAATGTCAACTTACATACCATAAGTAAATTATTGGTACTTGAGTATATGTTGCAGAAAGAGCTAGTTTTCACTGTCTACAATAAACATAAACTGTATAGCATTGAGTAAGGCTCAAGTTATCATTTGATGCCGAAAACTAGTACAGTGTTCCCTCACTATTTCGCGGTTCACTTTTTGCGGATTTGCTGTTTCGCGGTTTTTCAATAAAGTCTAAAAGACTATTATAAATCATAAAAAATGACAATTTACAGCCTAAGGAAGGGAGGAAGGAGAAGCCAAAGGGAGAGAAAAGGAGCCCAAGCGGCAACAGGAGAAGGAAGCGATTTATCAACACATGATTGGTTGATAAAGACTTAAAATAGTGTATAACTACTAAAATAATGTATAAATATTAAAATAAATATAGTGTCCCTACTTCGCGGATTTTCATTTACTGCGGGTGGTCCTAGAACCTAACCCCCACGATAAGTGAGGGAACACTAATGGAGTTTCAAGAAAACTGATATTGGTATCACCATGTTATGTATACTGTGTGTCTTAAAGTCCTTTCTGACTTACAGCAACCCTAAATAATGTCCTTTTGAGCAGTTCTTATCATGGAGTTTTTGTGCCAAGATTTGTTCAGAAGGAGTTTGTTTTTGCTTTCCTCTAAGGCTGAGAGAGTGTGAATTGCACAATGCCACCCAGGCTAAGCAGGGATTTGAAACATAGACTTCAGAATCATAGCCCCGCGCTCAAGCCACTATATCACTCTGGGTGTCATCATGGTATTTACTGTTTGTTAATTAATTAGTTGGAGCCCCTGGTGGCACAGTGGGTTAAAGCCTTGTGACTTGAAGGTTGGGTTGCTGACCGGAAGGCTGCCAGGTTCGCATCCAACCTGGGGAGAGCGCGGATGAGCTCCCTCTATCAGTTCCAGCTCCATGCGGGGACATGAGAGATGCCTCCCACAAGGATGGTAAAAACATCAAAACATCTGGGCGTCCCCTGGGCAGTGTCCTTGCAGACAGCCAATTCTCTCACACCAGAGGCGACTTGCAGTTTCTCAAGTTGCTTCTGACACGGAAAAAAAATAATTAGTTATCCAATGCAGCCATGAATTGTCTCTACAATCTCTCAGAATAGTTCATACCCATTGATGGAATATCAATTATGCATTGAAGATGTACTCTACAATCACAGATAGTTTAAGATGTTTCTTGGAGTTAACAGTTCTAATGTTAATACAGTACAGTCTCACTTATCCAACACTCACTTATCCAACATTCTGGATTATCCAACGCATTTTTGTAGTCAATGTTTTCAATATATCGTGATATTTTGGTGCTAAATTCGTAAATACAGTAATTACTACATAGCATTACTGCGTATTGAACTACTTTTTCTGCCAAATTTGTTGTCTAACATGTTTTGGTGCTTCATTTGTAAAATCATAACCTAATTTGATGTTTAATAGGCTTTTCCTTAATGCCTCCTTATTATGCAACATATTCGCTTATCCAACATTCTGCCGGCCCATTTATGTTGGATAAGTGAGACTCTACTGTAATCGTATTAACTAGCCATTGGTGAGCCTGACTTCACTGCATTGGTTCCACAGATGCCCATAGAAGCCAAATCCTCCATATGTCTTCTATAGTTGCAAAAGTTATGGTAGGATTCACATGTCAAGATAGGCATGATATAAGTAGGGTGTTACTTGTCACCTAGTATCTGCATCATGTTGTGTTTTGTATGCAGAAAAATTTAAGGAAACTTCTGCAGTTTCTGTATCCTTGTGTGGTATGAAGGTTGAGCATCACTAGGTACAGACAACTAAAACACATAGCTCTAGGACTTTGTGCAGGAGCGGTTGCTTCCTTCTTGCATTGGTTGAACAGTGTCGGTGTTCTAAGACACTCAGTAACAGTATGAACACAAAGGACATGATAGTTTTTCTGCTATCGTTTGTGAGTTATAGAGGTATTCTGGCCTGTTTATTTCAGACCTCAACAGGAAGGTTACTTGTTTTGAATCTGCATGCAAAACAATAGAAAGTGAATCTGTATCCTTGCCAACAGTGGCCACATGATGACCATGACCAGCAATCTCAAAGGCACTGAATGCTATCATTGTGTCAGCATTGCCATCTGCCAGCTTAACATTTAAAGCTTGGATGAGTGGCTGTTATTACTGCTTGTTCTATGATGTAACATACATTTCTTCCCATCAGTGCCACCAGATTTTACCTCTGATCACTGCGCCACTGATCAGTCATAATATGGTAGATCACACCATTGCTGTCAGACCATATTCTTCATCTAGGTATTTATTACTAATATATATGGAAATCTACACATTTTGTTTGGCCAAAGCCAGAGCAGTATGTCTTTGATTATGATGTCATATTTAGCTTTGGAGACGGTTACATTGCCTCCACAGTCCACGAGAATTGTGGAGAAACCAGTCCTAAGCTGGTTGGTGAGAGGCTTCACCTTGTCCTGCCAAGCAACAGGCCAGGATTCAGACCAGCCTTTTTCAGATCAATTGTGAAGTCAATATGAAGACCGGGAGAAACTTCCTTGTGCTCTTTGTGCCTGAAGAATAGCTGGGTAAATCAGCCAATGTAAAAATGTGCCTATTAACAAGCATGTTTGGTTCCCTGAATGTATACTACTGGTCAGACATCTTTATAAGTAAGCCTCCTGTGGCATACCTTGACAGTTTTGCTACTTCTTACTTCATACGTGATCTTGGTAAGTATTTTGCTGCTGGAAACACAGAAGCTTATGATGCTTCTTATGCATGATAAGGTGATGATGCCACATTTGTCTTGCAGTTTATGTTTCCTTATTGCTATCTCTAAGCTATTGGTTCATTCCGACAACTAAGTGAATTAGAATACAGTAGAGTCTCACTTATCCAAACTAAACGGGCCAGCAGAAGCTTGGATAAGCAAATATCTTGGATTATAAGGAGGGATTAAGGAAAAGCCTATTAAACATCAAATTAGGTTATGATTTTACAAATTAAGCACTAGAACATCATGTTATACAACAAATTTGACAGAAAAAGTAGTTCAATATGCAGTAATGTTATGTAGTAATTACTGTATTTACGAATTTAGCACCAAAATATCACGATATATTGAAAACATTGACTACAAAAATGGCTTGGATAATCCAGAAGCTTGGATAAGTGAGGCTTGGATAAGTGAGACTCTACTTTATTAGCATCCATTATTGTTTTATATGAAGTCTATTTTCTTTTCTTTTTTAAGTTGAAATATATTGTAAAATTTTACATATCCTCTTTCATATTCATAAGAATTTTGTTGTTTCCATATTTCCTAGTTCATCGTGTGAAATATAATGCAATAGATTAACATTATAAGCATGAAATCCCCATGTTGGAATTTTCTTTTCTTCCAGAAAATTTTTGAAAGGTTCCCAGACTTCCTTGAATATTGAAGGGTCTTTTATCTGAAGATATCCTGTCAAAATGTCAATTTCCATTATTTCAGCTATTTTTACTCTCCGTTCTTCCATTTTTGATATTTCTTCTAGTTTCCTTTCTATGAAGTCTTAAAGTTAGGTAAAAGAGATTTGAACTGAAATTTTGCAGGTGACTGGTTGTGATTGGAGTAGACTAATCAACTTGGTGTTCTCTCCTCAGTTTCTTTGAGGCCATTAGACATGAACAGAAATCTTCACTTTTTTCATATTTCCTATAATTGATGTATGTGTGATGGCCCATGGCAGCCATTTCCCTGTTGTGTCTTTACCCTTTTCTGCATAAAACATAAAAAATAAGGTACAGTGGGCCCTTGGGGTTTGGTTAAATTAGTGCCTTGTATACTAACATTTGTGGGTGCCCAGCTCCGATGATTTATAATGATGTAGGAAAATAGGAAAATTGCAAAATCAAGGTTTTCCTTTTGGAATACTGAAAAAATATTTTCAAGCTGTGGATGGCTGAATCCACATATATAAAGAGCCAGCTATATTTTGGAAAGAGAGCCTCTGCCTCCTCAACAAAAAAATAAGCTACCTGTTTCACTGCAGCAGTTCTCAAAGTGGGTAACATTGGTTATCCATCTTGCCTATGAATGGCCCGAAAGGACCTTCTGGCTCAAAATCAAGTCCATTTCAAATGGGCTGATGCCATGTCATTGCTTTCCTGGCTGGGGTGGGGCTCTTGAGGACATTGGTTGGGTAGCTGCATGGTTGCAGTAATTGCCTTCTATCACACATCATAGAGTGGACTCCTTTTTTAGTTAATACTGTTTTGAGGGGATTAGTTCGTTATTATCCTATACAGGCAGTCCCCGAGGTACAAAAATCAGACTTACAAATGATTCATAGTTAAGAATGGAGGTGAGGCAAATGGAGGTGAGGCAAATCTACTCATCGGAAAGGAAATTATCTCCTGGAATTGTTATCATGGGGAAGAGGTGTCTCCAATGAAGCTTTATCACCAATCCTTGTTTCCACAACAAGCCAAATTTTTCAAAATCCAATTATCACAGAAACAGAAAATGAGGGGAAATCCAGACAGCAAAACAAACACCACAGGGGTGTTAACCCTTTCCTATGCTACTCAAAGCTTGTGTGTGTGTGTGTGTGTGTGTGTGTGTGTGGAGTTACACTTAAGAAATGTACATATTACTACCTACTAACAAAGTCAACTTAAAAACAAACCTACAGAAGCTGCTGTATTCGTAACTTGGGGACTGCCTGTATCTTAAATACATTTTTGTTGTTCCAGAGTAATGGTCACATTACTTGAAATTCCCTTGGAACATATATAGATTTTTAGTTCAGTATTGGTACTTCTATGCCAAGTTTCAACTTTATAACAAATGTATCTTAGCTTTTTGTTGGCCTTGAAAAAAAATACTATTATGAGTTTTGGAATGAGAGAATGCAATAATGAGTTTTGGAAAGAAAAAGTTGAATTCATATTGCTTGTAAAATTTAGCCCAGTAATCGAGCCCAAAATTCAGATGTAAAGCTGCTAAATATTGAAAACATGAAAGCAAATAATGCTAAAACAGGTTTTGTTACGTTTCACTACATTCTCGTTTAAATTATATAGGCTTTTAGCAGACCATTTTGAACAGATATTATCCCATGGATACAGTAAGCAACAAAGTTGAGATCAAAATTGTGTTTCAGGAATGATTTCTCTTTAACAAAATACCATGACACCCCTTCCCCCGGTTGCTTTTTCAGTTGAGAAAAAAATACATTACTTGTCTTAGTAGAATTGTTATCATCTATTGTAGTAAACGTGATTGTTCAAAGCAGATGCTTAGCTCTCATCACATCAGTTCAGGCTTAATTACTGGTCAGATCATCCCTGAAAAAAGTACTGAATGCCACCGAGAGTTGGTAACATCCTTGAGCAGATTTTGAGAGGACTTTTTTAAAGGCATGGACAGCACTGGTACTGTACTGCTTAAAGGCTTGCTCGGTAATGTTTTTTAATTAAAGCTCCATGCTCAGTTGTGCTTCACAGATTTTAGATGGCCCTAATACTACCAGTCTTTTGTTATCATGGCCTATTGTATAACATGGAGAAGGAAGGTGTTTTTTTGGATCACACTGAAATGAGTAAGTATTCACACAGTGTTTTTAAAGTGCAGCACAAACTCAAAATCCATGCTTATCTGAGAACTTTCTCATTTGAGTAATTAGTCATAAATTTGGGGGACGGGGTCTGGGATAGCATTATCTTTCAGGATTTTGAATGCAAAGAAGATATTTCAGATTTATATCAGTTCAATCCTGAGGTATTGCAAAAAGGTTATTTTGACCTTATATAAGCGCCTATATGTCATCTTTGTACAAAAGCAAGCAGTGGTGGAGCAAAGGCAGAAACTGTAGTTGATAAGTTTCTGTTGTTGAGGTCTAAATTTCTAGACTCATCCCTCTTTGGAACAATGAATACAATAGTCATTTTTGGACTGTTATAAATATAAATCTTGGTACATATGTTGGTATTTTGTGCTAAAACAAAAACACTCCATAAAAAATTAAACTCGAATTAATCCCAGGGAAGATGAAAAGGGCAGGAGTTCCCCCTCCCTTCCTGGCTACTTTCCTAAAAGGGTGGAAAGTGTACAGGCAGTTGGGGAAGCATCTATGATGTCTGCTTTTTAGAGTCCATACAGCAGACACTCACCCCCCCCCCCCCAAAAAAATCAGGGTTCTTTGAAGAAGAGCTCTACAGACACTGGAAATATGAGCTGCTGAACTTGCTGACCAAAAGGTCGACGGTTTGAATCCGGGGAACTGGGTGAACTCCTGCTGTTAGTCCCAGCTTCTGCGAACCAAGCAGTGCGAAAACATGCAAATGTGAGTCGATCAATAGGTAATGCTTCTGCGGGAAGGTAGTGGCGCGACATGCAGTCATGTCGGCCACATGACCTTGGAGACATCTACGGACAACACGGGCTCTTCGGCTTAGAAATGGAGATGAGCACCACACCCCAGAGTCGGACTTAATGTCAAGGGGAAATCTTTACCTTTACCAGTAAATAGAATACAAGTATTCCAAAAGAAAAATTAAAAATCAACTATCCAGAAACTTCTGCTCTCAAGCATTTTGCATTACCTAACCTCTTAAAAGTAGCAGTGAGTTTAGTTCTAGACAACTGCTATTATATTTAACATGTCAAGCAGTGGCTAGCCATCTGCAATCATTGCAGAAAAGCCATGCCTAACAGTTGAGGGTGATGAAGATGGGCTAGTGGATAAAAATATAACATTGTTTAAATTCTACCAGCACAAAAGAAACAGCTGCACAAACCTTGTGTCTGACTAATCTATGCTAAGCATTAAAGTTAGTGGTTGAACACTTTTTAAATTTCCAGTGTCTCAGCACTTGTTTACCTTTGCATTTCTATCTGCTGACATAGCATAAAAGTTGCTGTCTAAATGGGTGATCAAGTGAAGGGGAATGAATGTAGAAAAGACCAAGCTTTATTGCTGTTAGAATAACTCTAAAACTCTGTGCCATGATGACTATATGGGCTCCTTTTTAGTTTCTGGCTATATTATTAGCTATACCATTTCTGTATCCCTGATTTAATTTAGTAGTACTGACTTAATATTTAACTAAAGATTGAAAAAGAACTTTTTTATTTTGTTTTAAAATCTGTATTGTGTGTATGCAAGAGTGCTAAAATCTTGGATGGACCACTTTTATTATGTAGTAAACATAAATGTGCAGTGTTTATTTAACGGTAGTTACAAGTCTCCCACAAACAGAATTTTGGGAGTGGCTCTCAAGAAGGTAGATGGCAAGCATGGAATTATTTTGTCAATGATGAGCTTTCATCTCTGTCAAAATTACTTAGTTTAGAATCGTAAGCTATAATTATATGTGTTGAGCTAGTTTGTTGTGGGAAACCACAATATTTTGAGTGATTAGTAGTGACATCTTGTCCAGTTCTATAAAACTGCCATTACCTAAGGACTCAGATTTTCTCTTGGTAAATTGATGTTCACTTACACACATTTTTTTTCTTTTTAATGGCCTTTTCCTTTGTGTCTGTGATCTGTTGTATGTGTTCACACTGAATCTTTCTTATTTGATAGTTCTGAGTCAGTTTAATTTAATGGATGTGTTAATTTGTTGAGCTGGGACATAGGATAAAGAAATAACTAAGGATTGTTGCGATTGCTAAACTGAAAATTTAGTAAGCTTAAAAAAGTTGTAGTTTGGTCAGTGCTTTTTCCCCTTACAGATATTTTATCATGCCTTGCAGTAAAGCTATACTGATGAAGCTGTATGCTTTTTTATTATGTCCAAACTACACTGATATATTCCACAAATTAAAGAAGATCTTTGGAGGAGAACAGTTATATATGGTATATGTTTACTTTCTTTTACAATACTACACATAAATAGTCCTAAGACTCTACTGGTTTTTTCAGTCTTTTAAAGCACAACTAAAACTCATTGTGTAATAATATACACCAGAAAATGCATTTTTATCATCAATATGTTTTGTAGCTTATTTACTCATCTTGTCTAGCAATGTGCCATACAGGATTTGGCAGCCTGTGTTCTCCATATATTTTGGAGTATAAATGCCAACTCCCGTCAGCACAGCCAATGAACGTTGTAGTTTAAAACAACTAGATGGTGCCATATTATTTTTTTTTAATTTTAATTTTTTAAAATTTTATTGAAAAACATATAACATAAGTGATAAACACACATACATACCACTGTGCGAAAAGTATAGAGCAATAACATAAGAATATATATATATATATATATATATGTATGTATCTAAAGAAAAAATAAAGAGAAAAAAACCATGAAAAAGGTAAAGAGTGAGGAGAAAAAAATAAAGAATAAAAGAAAATGAAATCTAAAAAAATCAAGGCCTAAATTATCCCTACGGACTTAACATCTATACATAAACAATACAATCACACTAAAATTGACTTCCTTCTATTGTGTGGAACTTTAAAAACTATTCTTTTTATGCACAATGCACCTTTGTTTCCCTTATCTGCTTATTTCTCTTTATTACTTAATCTGGGACGATCCTTTGTTCGTTCATTCTTCTCTGACCCATTTTCATATTATCTTGCATTTTTCGTTTTTTAGATAGTTTTAATTAATTCCCAATTTGTTTGTTTTCTTGATTTTCCTTGAGTGCCATATTATTGACCTCGGGTAGTCATGCCGTAATCTAAAATATCATTTTGAAATTGTATCCTTGGAGGTAATTTGGAATATCTATATTAAGTAACTTTGTGGCTTGCAGTGTCCAGGTAAATCAACTCCAGTGTAGCAATACACCACTTTTCTTCTTAAATGTCAGTACACACCCTAAACTAATAGTGATAATGATGATTGTTTGCATTTAGTTTATCGTGAGTTTTTAATGGTGTACAAAGTACACTGATAACATACTTAATTACAATTGAGAAAATAGATACAAAGATATTTGAATTGGAAACTCGTTTTGTAATATCTAAATAGCAAAAGTACAGAAATTGCTCTTTGAGTAGCACTGCAGATCTGCTCTTCCTTCACTTCATAATGACCCAGAGTTCTGTTTTCCGTCAGTTTCTGCTTCAGTTGCTTATTTTTGTGCCATTCCCATTGGTATTGAATTTTCTGTAATTTTACCTACTTCCCCAACAAATTCAGAACATCTGTTATCTAACACCACCCAGTCTCTTGTGGATACATTGAGATGCTCAAAAGGAAGTAACAAAGATATGTGAATTTACTGGATGAAGTAAAATATGACACGTGAATCCAAAGTTTGTTCACCTCAATCAGCAGCTTATTCGTTTTATAGATACATTGTCTCAGTATCAGAGTCAACTTAGGTAGGTTGTAGTATATTTTGGAGAGATAAGGATTTTGTTTGCCCATTCACCATTCCCCATTCATTTCAGTTTTATTCACTGAATAGGTAGCAAAGCTGGTGCGAGCCTTCTTAAGAAAGTAGGAAAATAATGAGATATCTTGAAGATGGGACCCAGGTCTAAACATGAGTTCATAGATGCTTCATATATACCTTATACAGATAGCCTGAAGGTAACTTTATACAATATTCTTAATACTTTTGCCCATAAAACAAAATTTGTTTACATTGAACCATCAGAAAGCAAAGGTCTCACTGTCTCAGCCATCCATTTTGGATTTCAGAATTCTCATAAGGGATGCTTAACTGGATACGGGTATATGTTTATTAAATGGAAGTACTACTGTGTTTAACAGGATTTACTCTCAGTGAAGCTTTAGTTCTTGTATACAGAAAATTTTCCATCCCTTTTCCTAACCCAATTCCTTTTGGAATAGCAGAGTCCCCTGGGCTTCTGAAGAATCTTTTTTTCAGGGGAACAATGGGTTGCTGGCAGAAGAAGGAAATGGCAAACTTTCTTAAACTAACATAGCTTAACATCTAAGCCCTTCTATTTAAGTCTTTGATAGAAGACTGGTTTTTCCATGTATCAGAAGGTATTGGTGGTTACGCTTACTAATATTGCACAGCTAAGCTTATAAACACTGCCAGAATGATAGTGATCCACTTATAAATAATGAAGATACAAGTGATATATTGTATACAAATAGGCATACGTTAGTGTCTGAGGTCTTGGTGAAACTAAGCAGGCCTGGACCATCTAGTAACTCATGAGTGCTATCATGACTTCTGTCATCGATGAAATGCAGATTTAAAGCCTACTAAATATGTATTAAGTATATGCTTGGTGTGGAGAAGAGAAAAGGAGTAGGATGTAATAAAAATAAGAGATAAGTAAATTTTCAAAATGACTAGTCACTGACAGCTCACCTTAAGTCATATTTAAGAAAAAATATAATGTTCAAGAGATATTGTTTCCCAGTGTGACCTTTAACAGAAAAAATAATCCATGGTAAAGATTTGATGCTCAAATAATAACATTTTAATCCCCTTCCTTTAGTGGGTTCGTGACCTGCATACTAAATTATTTCAGAAATACACATGCTTCTCCTGGATAACAGCGATGGTTTATGTGAACAGCCCCTTGGGCAGAAATAAGATTATGTGAAGGGAATACTTAAATAAGAAAAGAGGCACAAGAAGTCATTTCAAGTTGGTTTACTAAATCAGGGATTTAGATGACAAACAAGAATCCTGATCCAGGCGGTATTCCATTCCCCTGTGATGTGGTTGAGGAATGTTCATCTTGATATAATTTGAAGCAATTCTGAAGCTTCATCCTAAGATTTTTTTAACAGAAAGAAGAAAGGAAAATGGTTCCTTCTTTCCTGCACTTTATTACAAGATATGTAAGATATAGTATGTATGTACAATATGATACATTCTATGCTTAATACACGGGGAATGGCTACCTCAATTTTTGTGATGTCATTATAAATACATGTAAAGACTTGAGTCCTTTGAAAATTCTACAGAGAAAGAGAGGATGAATTAGATGAAGGAAATTCATCGAAATACAAGTCCTTTAATGGTGAAATAGAACTTGTGCTTGGTGAAGGAGAACAGTTGCCCTTTGAAAGTTCACTACTTGGCTTCTAACCAGAAACAAGAAGGGGTGGGGAATATGTGCCCCTCTTGATGTTCTTGGCCTATGAGACCCATCCATCTTCAACATTTGCTATGCTGACTAGAGCTGTTCAATGTTATTGTCAAAAAACATCCGAAGGGCTGCAGCCACCTCAATACTTAGGGTTGGCAATTACGGCTATTGAAATATACTTTTCATTAGCCAGTAGTAGATTGTGGAAATTGCAGCTCAAAACCATGTATGGGTTTTTATTTCTATTCTCGAATAGAAATTTGAGATCACATGAGACCATATATAGGCAGTCTCCAAGTTATGAACAAAATATGTATATATTAGCTTTGGATAGCACAGAGAATGGTTAACACACCTGTGGTTCTAGTTTTGCTCTCTTTCACTTCACTTTCTGTTCCTGTGAGAGTTGGATTTTGAAAAAATTGGCTTGTTGTGGAAACAAGGATTGGTGATAAAGCTTCAATGGAGACACATTTTCCTAATGATAACTTTTTCAAGAGTTAATTTCCCTTCCTAGGGGTAGATATCTCTCACTTACTGTTCTGTCAACCCCATTCTTAACTATGAGTGTTTTGTAAGTCAGATGTTTGTAACTCGGGGACTTCCTGTATGTTAGCTGTCAGCAGCCATTGATTTAAAACTTTTTATTCATTTCTTTATTTTGTTACATGCCCCGCCATCTCTCCATCATTGAGGGACTCAATGCGGCCAACAGTCGGCAACAATTCGATGCCATTTAACATAAAAAAAAATCAATAAGCTTCTTGATTACTAATCCAGTGGTAAATTACTATGTAAGGAAAGATCCCATATGCCACTGAGCAAAAAAGGCACAGGCAAGGTGAATATGAGAGATTGGGAATTTGAAAGGGAAGCTTTTAATTGCCAAAGAAAGGTATTACTTCAGGAATACTTAGAAATTACAAAGTTGCAAAACAATCTCAATCATATCCAGCCAGAGGTTGAGAGAATGATAATTTCCCTGGCGTGACACAACTACAGCTGCTCCTGTGGATCTGAGAAGTTCTTGAGAGCCTAGGCATAGTCTGCTCAGTCTAGGAACATCTAGGAACAGGTGAGACACAGGACCCTCCAGGGATTTGTCCTCTCACCAGCCTCATGGTTCTTTGAGGTTTATATAACTTCTGAAGAATCTGGAAGAGTTGCCCACTGATCACTCTCATTGGGTGATAGATCTCCAACTCCTACATGACTCTGACACCCCCCCCCCCCAATTAAAAGTTTGCTGAAACGTGCTGTTGGACTGCTTTTCATGTTTGTGGTATGGGAACCTTTCCATATTCTTTCCATGTTATTTCTGTCCGAATGAAATGCTAAATGTCCTGGTAAAGAGATAATACCAAGGAATGTGTCTGTTTTCCGTTCATTGGATCCATTTATTAGTTAACATTCTTTGAAAAGTGATAAGTGGTCTGTCTCCTGGGTATTGGACTAGATAGTCCTTGTGGCCCCTTTCAGCTCTGTGATTCTATAGTCCATCAGATGAATGCCATAAAAGTCAGGCTATCAGGGTATGTTTTGACCTTTCTTTGGTGCTTGAGTGTCTTTTGTCTTTAAATGTTTTACAGTAGAGTCTCACTTATCCAACATAAACGGGCTGGCAGAACGTTGGATAGGCGAATATGTTGGATAACAAGGAGAGATTAAGGAAAGCCTATTAAACACCAAATGAGGTTATGATTTTACTAATTTAGCACCAAAAACATCATGTTATACAACAAATTTGACAGAAAAAGTAGTTCAATGCGCAGTAATGCTACGTAGTAATTACTGTATTTACGAATTTAGCACCAAAATATCACAATGTATTGAAAACATTGACTAAAAAAATGCGTTGGATAATCCAGAATGTTGGATAAGCGAGTGTTGGATAAGCGAGACTCTACTGTATATTGATTGTAACTGTTTAAATTCACTTTATAAACATACACTTATTAGTTCATTATATGTCTATGGCTTTAAAATGAATAACATTTTGTGATTATGTCGAGTTACTTTTTGCACAAGTGTGTGCACATTTAAATATTTATTTGTACATTGGATCAATCATTGCTTCTGCTCATTTGTCTGATATTTGTCTCGAGTTCAATTTTTATGTGTTGCGTTGTGGGCACTGGTTGCACGACAGCTTTTGTTCATTCAATTACAACAGCCTAGAAAAAGACTTTCTGAGTTTGTACCTCATGGTAGAACACCATTCTCCTCAGCCTGGCTCCCATGTAGAGAGCCCTGGTCATACAAATGACACTGTCCGTATCAAAACCACAGAGTAACATCTCTGTGCACTTCCAGACTTGACCGTGCTTTATCCTTATTTGTTTTGGTATTTATCTGCACCATAACAAAATAGTTTTTTCTGGGTGGTTCATGATTGCAGCAGTAAATACAATATAGATCTCTAAATTGTAAAAACCATTAAAATTGTTAAATACATTAAATGCTTACATAAATTTTCATGCAAACTACTGACTTTATTTACCAGAGCTCGAATAATACAGCCCACATAATCTCCATACAAGTAAGGTGATAGCTAACATATAAGCTGAAACTGATAAAAGGTTCTTCGGGGTACAGAGATTAATTCAGCCACTAATGATAATGATGGAAGAATAAACATTCCTATACTGTACCCTGACCCTCTAAAAGAAAGTTTAAAGTCAAACCAATTTTGATCATCCTACATTTGTGTCTTTCCATCAGGGATACTTGCCATTTTTAGAGATTTCCCAGTAGCCACTGGGCTTGGGAACCAACTGTTATTTTCTACAAACCAAAGTCCATCATTTACTCTCCAGGGTAAAAATTGTACTTTGTGATGGTGAGTGTTTTTATGGATAGTGAATTCTTATTTCACCAGATCTGAGCTACTATGCTCAGTAATAAAAAAACACACACATATTGGTACTCATGAATAGAATCATGTTATCCTTAAACTGTTTTATGTTTGGCATGGAAAAGATAGAGGCTGTTCCTAACCCAAGCCCTTACTACCTTCTCTTCTCTTGAGTAGTAATATACACAAGCACACACTTTCAGATTTTCTTATAGCTTTTTCATTCCTTGAATCCTGTACTATGAATGTAGTGCAATGGGACTGAAATCATATTATGCTTCCATTTCATTTATTAAAGTTAACAAAATTGAATTGCAGAAAGAAGGATCAATGTTTGTGGTTTGAATTTACATGGATTTCTGAGTCACTTTTTACACAAGTTTGTGTATACTATAGACTGCCTAAAGTCCCAAAAAAGTATACTACTCTTCATTACTGGAAGTGATTTTTTTTTATTGGAGAACTGATAATTGCTGAAGGGAAAGGATGTTTTTACTGTATTGTTTCTTAAGTGGATGTGCTCAAGGAGACATTACAAGCCATGCTTAAGAGCTGTTGCAAAAGGAACATGCCTCCTAGCTCTTAAGTGTGGTAGATGTATATCCTTAGAAGCTGAAAAGAAGAAATTGATCTCTAAAAAATTGTCACAGTTTTGTGTGTATTTGTCAGAGTATCTGTGGTATAAACTCATATGTTGGTTTTTAAACCAACAGTTTGTTACATTAGACTCTAATATTTTCAGCATTAGGTTTGTGACATCCTTGCATTATGGTAAATAGAGAAGCACATGTCTGCACATGGTGATGTTTTGATAAATTTGATTTCTTCCTGTTAGTTAGTCTTAAAGATTTGGGAGCTAAGTTTGACAAAATATCACTTTGGTGTGATTTGTTTTGGTGTTTTCCATGAAATAGCAAATTGATCCTGATGCTGTGCTATCCTATTCTTCCTGTCAGATTGATTTGGGGATTGTATTCTTTCCCAACCTCAAATGTTGCCATAATTCACTCTGTACATCATGACTTGGTACTTTTCACCTTCTCCAGAAAGAGTAATAGGTATCTTCTAAATATGTATTACTTTCCCTCCCTTTCAGTATTCCATTCTGCATACATAGAAATAAGCAGACATTTGGGACATAAGTCTATTCAGTCGCTTAATTGTCACTCAGAAAACATTCATACACATATCCCAATATAGTGCACATAGTGCTGTGTAATATGCGTATTATATGCATAATACCAATTGACAGCTGTTTTGGAAAAGAGGCATTTCTCCAGCTTTAAAAAAAATGTTGTTTTAATTAGGATTTGGAATTGCTTACTATTCTGAGAGGCAAGAGAACCAGTCCTTAAACTTATTATAATCTCTTCTTTAGCTGTCTTTGTTGCATGTGCTTCTTATATGTACGGTTATATGCAGTAGCCTTAATGTTATATATGGAATGATTCCCTTCCTGGTTTTGTCTGCTATAGGAAGCTATCCACTACAGGCATATGCAAGATAATTTGAGTGGATAAATATATTTTCATTTGGATTATAAATTGTGTTCAGTGGCTGCAGCTTATTTATGAATTTTGATTTGAATAGGTGTGGGCATTCGGTGATAGAATGGTAGTGCCACCCATGACACATGACACTGCTATTAGGACAGAAATTATACAGTAGAGTCTCACTTATCCAACATAAATGGGCTGGCAGAACGTTGGATAAGCGAATATGTTGGATAATAAGGAGGCATTAAGGAAAAGCCTATTAAACATCAAATTAGTTTATGATTTTACAAATTAAGCACCAAAACATCATGTTATACAACAAATTTGACAGAAAAAGTAGTTCAATATGCAGTAATGCTATGTAGTAATTACTGTATTTATGAATTTAGCACCAAAATATCACGATATATTGAAAACATTGACTACAAAAATGCGTTGGATAATCGAGAACGTTGGATAAGCGAGTGTTGGATAAGTGAGATTCTACTGTAATACGTACAGGTTGAGATTTTACGGTTGAGAATTAAATATTCTTGATTTTTGTAGACCGGGCTGGAGAAACAAAACATAGTCCCAAATCTGTGTCTTACTTGTAGGCGGTGGCCCATATCTAGAGAATCCCAGCATCAGTTTGTTGAGCTGAAGAGTGTTGCACTTGTTTTTCTTGAACATCAACATCCTATATCAAAACAAACTGCTTCAGAGACTGCAGTGCCTTTGAGAAACAGTTGACGATATAATCATCTGGTAGGCTGTTGTTCAAAGAAGGTCTTTACAATATCCAAGCTAATGTGTAAGCTTCTTGCATGAACCTGTGAGCTGTTGGATTCTTGGCCAATATTAGAGAGTAAGTATAAAAGGTTTCCCTCCCTCCCAATTTGTCTTTGTGGTTGGTTTGTTTTCTTTTGAATTCACATCCAACTTTAAAGGAATCTGTAAATTACAGACATGTATTTTGTACTTCTGAAAGAGCAACATGTATATTGTCCCAAAGCTAGAGCTGTACGTTCCAAAAATGCTAGGGATGTTCATTGCGTTGCAAGGTGTGATGTGCACATTCCCTTGCTGCAAGTAACAACACGTAGTGGGGAGCTGAGTGATCCTCCCCCATTTTCCACAACATGTTATAGTATTGTGTTAATGTGTTGTCGAAGGCTTTCATGGCCGCGATCACAGGGTTGTTGTGTCTCTTCCGGGCTGTATGGCCATGTTCCAGAAATATTGTGTTAGTTTTTAAAGCACTGTAAGACTTTATTTTATGCACCTCTCTTTTGCCTCATGTTGAAATGTGGGAGCAAATATTCAAAGTGGTGGAAGTAAAAGCTCAATCAGTCGACATTTTAATATAAAAAAGCTGGGTAAAGATAATTTTTGAGACTTCCATAAATATAATGGCTCTACCTGTGACTCTGCTGTCTCATTTGTGCCCATTTATTGTATTTACAAATTAGCATTTCAAAACATTCAGTGGGTAAATCATGGATATACTGAGGCTTGAAATTGGGAATTCATAAAGTGCAGATAATTCTGCCAAGTTTCTTCATTGTCCTCTTTGTTTTACTGAAGATCTTTGTTTATTTGTAAACTGGGCAATAGCGATTTGCTTCCTGACCCAGACTGTGGGCTATTTTCATTTGTGTCAGGTGGGGACAGCCATTCTTTGTAATGACACTGTGACCTCTGCTCTGTCAGCTTCAACCATCCTTTTGTTTGCTGCAGGAGTAACAGCCCATCAGCATTTTTGAAGAGCAGGCTTTTCTGTTCCTTTATATCCCATCGAGAATTCTAGAGGTCCAGTCATTAAGTAGTCTAAGGGAATGTGCTATTTATTAATTAGGACAGACACATTTAACAGTGGGACAGCTAAAGCATTTTTTTAATTATCCTTGATGTACTGAAATAAGCAGACTGTGCACATTGCCTTGAGGTTTTGAATACTTTACATGTTTGAGATGCCTGTGATGTAAATTTCAGGCAGTTGAGATACAGGTGTCTTTTGTGACTCAGATTAGTTTTTTTGTCCAAAATAGTAATAAAAGTAGCCCCCTTTTTAAAAAGACATAGTATATTAATAATAAAAGTGTTGGAATATGATTTCATGTAAATGAACTGATCCTATCCTTGTGGAGCACTCTTATGCATTGAAATCCCACATGAATACAATATTCCATATTTCCTTTAGTGATGGGACCAAGGGAAAAGCAAATGTTTCTTTCAAAGGCTTAAAGTCTTTTTCTGGAATGAAGACCACTTATAATCAGTGTAATTACATTATGTGAACTTAATGAACCTACATTTAGTAGTTTTCATTGTGATAACATCTAATTAATTGATGTTTAAAAGCAATGCAATGCTGGAGGACTCTTCCACCTTGTGTGACTGTGGAGCTGAACAAACAATTCCTCATATGTATGCTTGCCCACAATGCCCTGCCTCATGCACGGAGGAGGAGTTGTTTAAAGCTACGGACAATGCGATTGCTGTTGCCCGCTTTTGGTCCAAAACTGTTTGTGATTCCTGTATTTTATCACTTTTAAACTTATTTATTATGCAATGCTTTTGACACGAAATAAATAAATAAATTGATATAGGCAGCATAAGACATTCATTCTTTTTCCATATAATGCAGAATTTATCTCTTTCACCAAATTCTGGGTATAATTGCAAAATTTCATGCTGAAAAAATAGACATTCAAAGTATGACTGCGTATGTGCTATGTCTTTTAGAACTAGAAATGTTTGTTTTTTTCCCCCTGAAAAATTGAGTTAAATTAAAATGTCTATTATTTGCTCAACAATTCTGAACTGTATCTTATTATTCCTAACATACTTTTTAAAACATTTGTGCAGGTGAAGGAGGAATTCTAGAAGAAAAGACACAAGCAGCTTACAACCATGCCATTTCCCTTTGGCAAATCACACAAGTCTCCTGCAGACATAGTGAAGAATCTGAAGGAGAGTATGGCGGTACTAGAAAAACAAGATATTTCTGATAAGAAGGTAGAAAAGGTATATATTTTTTAATTTTGTTATTTGGGTGTTGCTCTTGATGTGAAGGGGAAGTGCAGGGTTGCTTAATTGTTTTATATGTACATATGTCTCCTTTCCTCTTTTAAGAGTAAAATTTCTGTCTACTCACAGCATATCTGCTTGTTGACCTTGGCAACTAAGTGATTACAATCTCATGCTGATGTTCTTCCCAACCCACACTTACTTGCTATCAGCACTATCTTCACAATTTCTACAGTGCTGTTTTCCATTTGGGACTTTTATAAATACATTAAAACCTGCTCTTCTGTAAAACCTTTCCTTAGCCTTATGTATGTTGATTGTTGCCTGATTCTCCTATTTCTCAGAATTCTTCCCCTTAGTCAATGAATGGAATTTGCTCACCATTTTGAGATGCGAGTTCAAGTGTCTTTTCAGCTTTGGATAGCACTGTTTTCTCTAGCCATTTGTTCAGAGAAGCATTTCTTTCAGCTTGGGGTTCTAGGGCTTGTATTTATTAAAAATAGTTCTCTTAAGCTAAATATAGTACACTGTATTCTGCTTAAAGCTTAAATGCATCAAACTGTGTAGAAAATGATTCAAGGAACTACTTTGGAACACAGTCTTACAAGGTGGTTTGTGAATTGTCATGCTCAGCCACTAATTCCCAGGAATTGTACTATTCATATAGCCTGAGCCCTTAAAATTTCCCACCAAATATTCAGCCTGTATTAAATTTTCAGTATCATCACTACCACTTGCTGCCCTTAAAAAGAGGCTGCATATATTTTTGAAACAGCTGCACATATTTTAAATATGCCCATGTTGGATTGCTGAACTAGAGAAAGTGTGAGTTAAAGTCAGCTTCAAAACACAGCAGTTTGGGGACAAGGTCATGATATCAGCTAAGTACAGGGTTCAGATGCGAACAAAACATTTTTAAAATTGAGACCAATGTTTGTTTCCTGAAGTATGGTTTTATAAATGCACTGGGATCATTGAAAGGGAATAGTAGAGTACTAGAAACCCTGGACAGCTTTGGACTTGGCACTTTGGGGGATGAAGTTTGAAATATCCAACAGGATTAATGCAATCAGGACTACAAACCCATGAATTCAACCACCCAGGACCTGTTAATATGTTCTTTTAAAAATACAAAAGTCAATTTTTTTAATTATGCCATTTTGTATAAGGTATGCCATTTACTACGCCCTTGTATATATAATGGGACTTCAGCATCTATAGATTTTGATACCAAGGACCCACCTTGTTTCCTATTCAGTTATCATCATCATGCCTTTTTTTCAGACTTTGAGACCGAAAGTGTTTCACAACTTTAAAAGCAATACAATTAAAAACATACAGAAGGTTAATATTAAAATACAACTAAATTTGTTACAACAATTCAGTTAAATTAAAATAAGTATATAAAAAGCTGTTTCATTACAACAATGCATATATTACCACCCCCAGCTTGTTCTTTAAAAGCTTTCTGTTTTTAAAGCCTGCCTGGATGAAAGGATGTTAGGATGTTAGCCTGCTGCCAGAAGGACAGCAGAGAGGGGACCATTCTGGTCTCTGGGAAGGGAGTACAGAGGGAGCCACTGAGAAGGCCTTCTCTTGTGTCCTCACCAACTGGCTTGTGATGGTGGTGAGACTGAGAGAAGGGAATGTAGGAGCTGTTTGAAAAGGAGTACCACAGGAAGTTTGAGGCCCAGAGAGATGCATTCAGTGAAAGGGGTTTCTTCCTTTGAAATTGTTTTCAGTTCCCCTCCAAAAGGTGGGATTTAAGGTGACAAAAATTAGAATAGCATTTAACAGAGAAGGCCATTGCCATCATAATAGCTTTCTAAACTTATTAGTTTTCCCTTCAAAGCATAAGCCAGGCTCACTACTGAGGGCAAAGTTTGTTGCTTAATTTGCATCATTTTTAGTAGTGATGACATATCCTAAACAAGTTTGAGTTGTGTTCAGAGTTTCTCCTTCTGGTCCTTTGACTCAGAAACATTTTTAAATTAGTGGAAACACAAAGAAAATAGTCCAAAAATCATTTTTGAATAAAAGAAATAACAAGAGCTACCAAAAAAAAACAGCATTCCAAAGAATTGCAATTCTCTCACTTTGTTTTGCTTGTTTGGAAAGGGTTTAAAATGTGTCCCAGTTGATTAAAGAGGAAAATATTTACACTATGATATGTGTAAAGATAAATTTTCACTTAACCGGTCATTACAATTTGGAAGAGTAACACATTGCCTTCTCTGCACCTCATTGCGGTCTTCCACCCAAATCTGCATTGAATTGTGACTGCAGAAAAAAAATACTGTACATGGAATTAGGTAGCTGGAATTACGTAGTTCCTTGTACCTGAAAAGTAAAATAATAAGACTAAAAACAAACAAACAGGCAAAACCAGCCATGTATTTCATCTTAAATGTTCACCAATAACTGTTTGGCAGTAACCAGGAAATGTTTCAGGTGTACACAAATACTGCAAAACAGGCATTCATGGTGTGTGGGGGGGTGGGGGGAGAGGGAGGGAGGAAACGAACAATATTCCCCTATAGAATGAGGAACTGTCTCTGGGCTCTTGTTTGTTAGAGATGCATTCAATGAAGCATTTGAATGGCGGTTACTATCCTAGTGGCTACTAATTGTTGATCCCAGTTGTGTCTTGGAAAGCTAAATTAAATTGCCTTGGAGTTGAAATCACCTGTTCCTACAACCAGATCTAAAAATCACACATGGAATTACAGATTTAAAAAGAGATGTGTGTAGTGAGTTTTATGTTGCACTCAGTAAGCTATCTCTCATTTCATTTGGATCTCATAATAATAATAATTTCTGGCTACTAAGATGTTAATCATTCTAGTATCCAATCTTGGGAAACAGAAGCACAATCTAAAGTTCTTCCTTATTTACCTGAATAACAGAAGCCCAAATTGGAAAAAGGGGAGGGAACCATAAGAATAATAACTACCTATTTCTATTAAAACTATTACTGAGTTTTCTTTCTTCCTAATTGACAAATATTGCTTCTGCTTTGAAAAGATACTGTTTAATTTATATCTCACCTTTCTTCAAGCATGGGATGTAACGCAGAGTACTAAGTGATGCAGATATAGCACCCTACGTTGCCTGAAGGAAGAGTGACCATTTTAAAAGGTTCTTGCTAAACCGATACTCATTAATTGAACTGTGAATTAAATGTCTGTATAATACATTCTTGTTAAGTGACCCAAGCACTACCTGGAATACTGGGTGCTATTCAGTGGGTGACTTTCACTGGGAGAACAGTGGAATCAGATTGGCAGAGGAAGGCCTGGGATCTAATATTTAACATATTTTCTGTGAATAAACCTGCCTGTTGACAAATTATGCAACTGAACTACTGTACATGGAATTATGCTGATCCCTGAACTACTGGCAAGACTGAACAGCTCTTCTGTAAGCCAACAGAGCAATTTTCCATTAACAGGAATAAATAGCCTCACTGCAGTGCCTGTAATGTTACAAGTACTGAACTTTTTGCAATACTGGAGTCTCAAGTCTTTCAGTCTCTTCTGCTCAAGCAACAGGTTCTTTGATAGACCCACAAATATATACAGTGCAAATACATACTGTGTAATTGTACAAGTTACAGCCTATTTTGTTTAATACAAGCATAGCACTCCAGCATCATATATATGATTTAGACTAGGTAAGAAATGTCTTGTAATATGCAATCAAATTAAAAGATTATTACAACTGTGGCTATAAATGAAATGCAGTTACTTGAAATTGCTGTGGCGGGGGAGCTAGTTGTTATTTGAAGATTAGAAAGCAGGAATCCCAAAGGAGATAAGACCATTTTGAGGCCCTGTTTCAGAATGTTTATGTATACTGATTGGGGTGTTCTTTTAAGCAGCCTGTTTTCTTTACTAAATCTAGTATTGGCCGTGGTCTTTTACAGCTGTTCTTCATGTTGTACAAAATGATATTTTGAATATCAGATTATTAGTCCTATAATCGCAAACATTTTTGGTTACAAATTGGTTAAGGGAGTGCTACGTCTTTTAAAAGGAAGTTAGTACTTCCTCTTTCTGTTTGTTATTGTTCTCTGTTATGGTTATCAAAACCTTGATTGGCCAGATAAACTGCTGCTGAGCAGAGAGAATGTCAAGTGCTCAGAAAGCATTTTTTTGGAATTCTAAGTCAACTTGTTCATATTTGTGGAGAGATAGCAATCTTCCATGCCTAAAAAGAGTGAGGTTTTGTGCATATGTTTATGTGTGTGTGAGGGGGTATCTGATGTTAGTACAGTAAAGTACAGTACAACTCCTGTATTCACAGGAAATACTTTCCCAGCTGTATTGCAGTTATATGAAACTAAATACGATGAAACAGCATTTGCTAGGTCCTCCAATATAACTCTGCGGCAACCTGTGGTATACCATTGAATCAATAGAAAGATCTAGCAAATTCTTGGACTATTTTTCACAGGTGCAAACAACGAATATGGGTTCCATAGTTACAGGGGTCTTACAATATTGTAAGCCACTTTGAATCTTATTGGGGAGAAAAGTGTGGTATAAATCAAATAAACAATGAAAATAACAAAACAGAATTTAGTATTTCATGTCAGATCCATATTGCTTTTATGTGATTGTTACAAATAAGTCTCCCTATGCAGAAAGATAGATGGATTGGTTTGTCTTGTGAGTGGTGAATTTGCCACAAATAACTGAGGAGGGGGTGGCAGATACAAGCTGATGGGACAAGGGGAAAGAGGTATTTGCTCATTACTATCTGACCCTGGTTGCAGATAAGGTGTGGAGTTGACACTTTGTTGAGTAGAAAAGACTGTCGCCTTACGGAATTAGTTGAAAAATTGCTGCTCTCAGGTCCTAATCTTGCATTTTTAAATACTTGCTCTGCATAGAATGGCAAAAATACTTGAATTTGAAGTTCTTGCATCAGTTCAGCCAATGCTGACAGTCTTTTTTTTTTCATCCCATGAGATGGCATTTTATGTCGGTTGTCACAGACATTAACAGGATGCAATAGTAGAATTTTTTTAAAAGAAAAAAAAACAACAACAGTTAGGGTAGATTTTAGCCTGCTTTTTAAATGTATGTTGATCTATTCCCATCTTCTTGGTTTACCTCAGCATTTATTTTTATGCTCCCAATGTGCTGGTCTGTGGTATACTTAATTGCTCTTGGTGCTGTAAATATTTACTTAGTCATAAACCAGGCTTTGCTAGCATTCTGTCTCCTCTTTCTCTCTGACCTTGTACCAGTCTGCATTGTTCTGTCTTTCAACTAAAGTCTGCCATTCTTTGTTCCTCTGTTAGAATGTACGGGTACTCATATGACAATTAGTGCTTTTGCATCCATAATCAATCATGTGGGTTCCCACCCATTAAATCAAAGGTGAAAGAGGACTGTGAATGTTATTGACTCTTCTAGGGACTCCACTTGCATAATCTTCGAGAAAGTGTTACCTCTTTGCGCAAATATTTTTATGTTGATCTATTATCCAGACAGCATTCTGGCTATTGTCTCAGTTCTCAGAGTGATATCTATTGCACAATGCTGCTAAAAATTCAGTGGAAAGTACATGCTAATCAGCATAATGATTGCTAGATTTAGAAATACTTATTTCTGTTTTTTTTTTCCATTTTATTTAGGCTACTGAAGAAGTTTCAAAAAATCTAGTTGCCATGAAAGAAATCTTATATGGCACGAATGAAAAGGAGCCTCAGACAGAAGCTGTGGCCCAGCTAGCTCAGGAACTATACAACAGTGGTCTTCTTAGCACCCTTGTCGCTGATCTACAACTGATTGATTTCGAGGTAAGAAAATATTATCGTGTCCTTAAAGCAGTTCCAGGTAATGTTTCCTAATCTCTGTTAATGGGAAAATACAGATGAAGATATATAATCTTAAGAATTGTAAACACCAAATATGCATCATTTCAAAATTTGCGTCTGTCACAGCCAAGAAATTGAATTGTTTTACATTTTATTAAGTCCCCTTGCAATTTAACATCTTGTACTGGAAAGATGTGTCATCCAAAATCCACAAAGATTGGAATTAAAATTTACTAAGATGTTGATGCATATGTTGGGGTTTTGTATACTTGTGTTAAGTTTTCCCCAACATATTGTTCAATAGGTCTTGCCACCTGAATCCTGTCTATTTGTTTTTCTAGCACTAGTTGCCATTGATTAGATTTTTGTGATCATTCTTAAGCAGTGATTCCCAAAGTGGGTGCTACCACCCCCTGGTGGGCGCTGGAGCAATCCAGGGGGGTGGTGATGGCACCTATTAGGACATGGGGGCGGGGCCTCTTCCCAAGTGCCGGAGACAGGGCTGAGCACCTCAGGCGCCTGTTAGGACACAGGGGATGGAGCTAGAGGAGTGGGCGTGGCTTCTTCCCAAGAGCCCGAGACAGGGCTGAGAATCTATACCTCTCCAGAGGCGCTTGTTGGGACACAGAGGGCAGAGCTAGGGAAGGGGGCGGGGCCTCCTTCCAAGAGCCCGAGACAGGGCTGAGCCTCTATACCTCTCCTGAGAGGCCTTTTAGGACTAAAGGGCGGGGCTAGGGACGGGGCCTCTCCCCAAGAGCCTGAGACAGGGCTGAGCCTCTATATTTCTCCTGAGAGGCCTTTTAGGACTAAAGGTCGGGGCTGGGGCGGGGCCTCTCCCCAAGAGCCCGAGACAGGGCTGAGCCTCTATATCTCTCCTGACAGGCCTTTTAGGACTAAAGGGTGGGGCTAGGGGCGGGGCCTCTTAATGTGAGCAAAATCATTTGTTTAAATTAAATTAAAAGAAAAGCCTTAAAGGTTAGGTAGCTCAAGTATATGCTGGAATGTTTGTGCCTTGAAGGGAATGTGACAAACACATTTGTTGTGCTTTTTGGTGGTCATCAGACTTTTTCTTTTGATGAGGTGGTGTCAACTCTGTAGTTTAGATTCACTGTCACAATGTACTGTATTTTTTATTACTACAATGCTTCAAAAAGTACTCATGAGAAATTTCATAAACATCCTGGTGACCTGAGAAATAGTATTGCTTCAACTCTCTGTGTTTCCCTTTTAAATGGACCTTGGAATGATGGATTTAATTTAGAATGTCAGGTCTCTCTGGTCTTTTTTATACTTGATATCATTATGAATGACATTTCATTTTTCTCTTGGAAGTACATTCCAGAATAGATTAATAAGGAAGTGAACCATTCGTTTTAATTATTAGTGTCTTATGCAGGGTTTTTGGATCAGTTCATCAAACCTTCAGCTCCAACTCCTCGTTTTTCTACTGTCTCAGATTCAGGCTCTGGCTCCTTCATATATGGTACATGTATATTAATTAGAATCACAGAATCATAGACTCAGAGTTGGAAAAGACCACAAGGGCCATCCAGTACAACCCTTGGCCATCAGTCAAAGCACTCTGACAGATGGCCTTCCACCCTCTGCTTAAAAACGTCAAGAGAGTAGACTTCATCACACTTTGAAGCAGTTTTTCCTAATATTCAGATAGAACCTCTTTTCCTGCCGTTTGAATCCATTGCTCCATGTCCTAGCCTTTAGAACAGCAGAAACAAGCTTGCTCCAATTTCAATATGAGATCCTAGCAAATAATGAAACATAGTTGGGTAGTTTTTTACTGCCTGGTCTTGGTCTTGCAAAAGTTTTAGAACTCTCTGGCTTTTGTTTGAATTGTTTTGAATTGGGTGTTTCTACTTCATTGCAGCCCACTGTTGAAAGAAAGGTTTAGTTTAATTTCCTTTTGTAGTGTTAAATGGCTTCAATTTGAAGTGTATATTCAGTCTTCTTCCATGAATGCAGTATATAAATGAGAGGAAAGCCTTTTATCTCTATTGAAAATAAATTACCATGTGTACTGTTTCAGTTACTGTTATGATCTTTCATGGGTTCCTCTGGAAATTATTTGTTAAAACATCTTCTGCTGCTTAGATCAGTTCATATAACTTTTACTCTTCACCTCTCCTAGTACGGTATGTTTATCATCATGACCATAGTTACATCACTCAGAAGTAGTAACTAGTTCATACAAATAATGAATTGTTTATTATTGTGAACTGTCACAAAGTTCATTATGTAACTAACAAGGAAATGCTGTTGCTAGTGGCAAGTCCAGGACAAATAATGGGACTCTGAGAAAAGTTGGCCGAGTTTCTGAATGACGGAGGATTGTTGTGATATGTGGGGTTTGGGTGAGGAATTTTCAGAAACACTGCCGGACTCATTGGTAGAACAAAGAATTTTGGTGCTGCTTAATGGAATTAAAATTTTAAAAACAGCCTGGTCAGCAAAGACTGAGCATGTTGACCTTAGTCAAAAGCTTAGCTCCTTTGGCTGGGTGATACTTTAACTGCTGCCTTGTGAGGAGCAATGCCATTGTTTCAGTATTATTTTGCAAGGTGCTAGTCCCATAGTTTACACTGACTGTGGCAGACTGAGGGCCACATTCCCCAGTGCACGCCTCCACAAAAGAATGATAAAAATATATGTCCCCTCAGGAGTGTGGGATATATTTTCATCACGTTTAAAGGCCCAAGATAATTGTTTTTAAACCACAGGAAGTCCCTTCATGTTTTATCAAAAGGCTCTCTTTGAACTCAAATTGTTCCAGGGGACAAAAAAACATAGTAAAATGCCCCATGCTCTCTGAAGGGCATTACGGGAAAAAATGAATTTATATTCTGGGTGTGACAAAAATGGTTTCTACTATCACTTGTACATCTATGGTTTTGGGTTTGGAAACAGGGAGAAATACTAAACAAACCTGAATCAATAAAGTCCAGCTAATACAGATGTGCCTGCAGTGGACTGGATTGTGTCCAGGTAAAAAGAAAATCAAATAGTTGTTAGTAATTGTCTCATGGAGATGGTAAATGTTGCATTTTGATATAAATAACCATAGAACACAAAGTTTGCATTATAAATAGAAAACAACCCATGGCAAGTCATGGGATAAAATCTTGAACCATAACAAGTTTGTTTTCTTTTAGACATGATTCAATCATGCTGAAAAAGGAGGATTTTCTCAGTAACAGCCAGAAACATTTTTTCATAGCTGCAGAATGAAAGCTTCAGTTACTATTATAGTAATGTTTATCCTAGAAGATAAAATCCTGTAGGCTGAAAGCATATCATTGATTTAATTGTAAGCTTACATAATGTTAAAATGGCTATCACTTTAGCACATGCTTGGAGTTTTCTTGGGAACTGGCAAGTGCAAGGCATTGTACTGAGTTAATTCAGTTTCCTGCTTTAAAGGCATGATGTTACCTGATTCTGATGTTACTCCTTATAGGTGTCCAAATGTTAAAATGCTGTATTACTTGCATTTTGATAGGGTAAAAAAGACGTGGCTCAGATATTCAACAACATTCTGAGAAGACAGATTGGTACAAGAACACCCACAGTTGAATATATCTGCACTCAGCAAAATATACTGTTCATGCTGTTGAAAGGGTATGTATGATATATTGTATAACTAAGGTAGTAACTGCTGTGGTTTCTATATAAGGTTACAGTAGAATCTCACTTATCCAACATAAACGGGCCGGCAGAATGTTGGATAAGCCAATATGTTGGATAATAAGGAGGCATTAAGGAAATGCCTATTAAACATCAAATTAGGTTATGATTTTACAAATTAAGCACCAAAACATCATGTTATACAACAAATTTGACAGAAAAAGTAGTTCAATACGCAGTAATGCTATGTAGTAATTATTGCATTTACGAATTTAGCACCAAAATATCACGATATATTGAAAACATTGACTACAAAAATGCGTTGGATAATCCAGAATGTTGGATAAGCGAGTGTTGGATAAGTGAGACTACTGTAGTTCAGACAGTGGCTGTGTTCTACAAGTGCATCTTGATACCTAATCTGCAGTCCTCTACATCGCCTAGAATTGTAAAAATTGATACAATCTGCTTATATCTGTACATCTAGCCTTTACTAATACATTAACTGTGCTTGTGACTGTGCTTGTAAGGAAAAACAAACAAACAGATCGTGATGATGAATTATCGTTGTCTGTCTTTATGCAGAGCAGGGATAAACTGCTTCAAGTCTGGTGGCGGGGACATTTCTTTCTGAATCCCCTTGTAAATCCTCTTGATTAAAAGAAACAATTAAAATGCTACTCTTCTCACTCTTGCACCACTAAGTGTTTGGTGGAAAAATCTGTGGTAGGATGGGCCACTGGGGCTCTTAAAAGTTGACCAAGAGGCACATGCCTACTGTATGATGTGCATTGCCTATAGCTGATTGGGAGAAACAAAAGAGGAATAGACCTAAAATACACAGTGAACTACACAGTAACATCCAAAATTAATGCTAAACATAACTCCTGGTGCATATATATACGTAACCATGCATCAAAACAGCCACAAAGAGGAGTCTGGAAGTTTTTGCTTGTGTTCTCTATTTAAGACAGTTCACTATACCATTCAGAAATAAAAAAAAGATATAGCTGAAATATACCTTTGTATGAAATTTCCTGAATTGTCTTTGTGGATGGAGTTACTGTTGCAGAAGCTTGTCTTTGGAAATGTCACATCCAGAGTTGTTTGTATAGTTTGCTGCACAACTTGGCCTTTAAACAATGGCCATTTGTCTTTTGTTCACCAAGCAGGATTTAGGAATAGAATCTTATGCCACAATTTCACCCCATGGTTTTTTAATACAACTCATATCCCCATAGTTATGATAACACCATTTCTCCAAGCTTGCCTAAATAAATGGCAATTCATTGTGTATACTCCCTGCCAGATTGCTGTTTTCCTCTCCTTATATCATCTGCATTGTTCCATCAGAGCATTATGCTTGACATTTTTGTTTTGCATCCTTTCACAATGAAACAAAAGTGAAGCTTCAGTGTTTTAGGTCTGTTTGGAAAACAGATGTTTGCCTTTGTTTCGTTCCAAAAGGATATGAAATCTTGATGTCTCTTTTAAAAATCTATAAAGTCAGTTTATTAATGCGAGAAATCACATAATTATAAGCATTTGTCAGTTTAAAAACACTTTGGAAGCTTTTTATGAAATGGAAACCAATTATTTTCCTTGACTGTTTTTTGTCACCACAGTGATCAGAGTTACAATAAATATTTGTATATTTTAAATTGTATTGTAATGCTTTTGATATTAACTACTTTGAGTCTCCTTAAGGAGAGAAAAAGCAGGATATAAATAACAGAATAATAATAAACAGAATAATAATAATTATCCATCATCTCCTTTCTTTTATCTTTAAGGAAAGTCATAGGACATAATTTTGTGATTCCCTTAATTTTTATAATAGTTCTTATTCTGGGAAAGTCACTCTTTTTTAGAGTAAAAGCCTTCATTTCCTGACTAGGATGCTGCTGTATCCCAAAGCACAATTGTAAGATCAACATGAGCACGAAATATATGAAATGTTACTTATCTGTTCGAACTCTTTACTCCACTTATCCCAGAAGGTCAGTACTGATAAGAGTCTACTAAATTCTGAGGTCACTAAAAACAGGTAAAGGAAATCTATATGATATCTTGCTATGATTGCATGTCATGTATTTATGTTGATTTATCATTTCACAGATATGAGTCTCCAGAAATTGCTTTGAATTGTGGAATCATGTTAAGAGAGTGCATCAGACATGAACCACTGGCAAAAATAATCTTGTGGTCAGAACAGTTTTATGACTTCTTCAGATACGTGGAAATGTCAACATTTGACATTGCTTCAGATGCATTTGCCACTTTTAAGGTAGTGTGGTCTTTTTAAAAATAACTTCTTATTACGTATTAAGCTTCGTCCACTAACCTCCAGAAAGACTACAACAGATTAAAAATATGGAAATTGCATAACACTAGCCATTTTATGCCAGCAAAGATAACAGCTATAGACTAGTATTAATAAAATTATAGTAATAACATTAGGAGGGATTTTTTTTAACCAGAAAAGCTTGTCAGAACATGGATTTCTTGTCCAGAAGACACAATGCTTTGCAAAAGTATTCAGCCCCAGCATTTGATTTTTCTACATTATGTTGTGTCATAACCTAAAATTGAAATGGATTTAATTGGCAATGTTACCACTTGATGTACACAAGATACCAACGTTGTGAATGAACATAAAAGGTTATTGTAGCACACGAGCTAAGCAAACAAAAACAAACTGGCATTAGTAATTTCTTTAAATATTCACATGTAGCCATATACCATAGGTGATGCCAGATAATTTGGACTTGTACATAGTGGATGAGATAATATAAGGATGTTACATAGCCAGCCAGACTTAGTTATTATTTATTATTATTTCCAGAATTTATACCCCGCCCTTCTCACCCGGGGGGACTCAGGGCGGCTTACACAGTTGGCAACATTCAATGCCAAGAACACAACAATGAAACAAAAACAGTACACACAATCAATTAAAACTATAAAAATACATCATTAAAATACATTATAAAAATTAAATATGTAAATATGTAAATTAGCTCCATTTGTCTAAAAACCTCATGCTTCAGCCTTCAATCGGACCATGTCGACGTTATCGTATGACTCGTTAAAAGCTTGTGCACACAGCCATGTTTTTACAGCCTTTCTGAAACCCAGAAGAGTTGGGGCTTGTCGGATATTTGTGGGGAGGGTGTTCCACAGCCGGGGAGCCACCACCGAGAAGGCCCTGTCCCTCGTTCCCACCAGCCGCGCCTGCGAGGCAGGTGGGACCGAGAGCAGGGCCTCTCCAGATGATCTTAGGGATCTAGCTGGCTCATATGAGGAGATATGTTCGGATAAGTAAATTGGGCCAGAACCGTTTAGGGCTTTATAGGTCAAGACCAGCACTTTGAATTGGGCTCGGTAGCATATCGGCAGCCAGTGGAGCTGGCTTAGCAGGGGGGTGGTACGCTCCCTGTATGCCGCCCCAGTTATTAATCTGGCTGCCGCCCGTTGTACTAGTTGGAGCTTCCGGGCCGTCTTCAAAGGCAACCCCACGTAGAGAGCGTTGCAGTAATCCAAACGAGCTGTAACCAGAGCATGGACCACCGTGGCCAAGTCAGACCTCCCAAGGAACGGGCGCAGCTGGCGCACAAGTCTTAGTTGTGCAAAGGCTCCCCTGGCCACCGCCGAGACCTGGGGCTCCAGGCTCAGCGATGAGTCCAGGAGGACCCCCAGACTGCGAACCTGTGTCTTCAGGGGGAGTGCGACCCCATCCAGCACAGGCTGTAACCCTATTCCCTGTTCAGCCTTACGACTGACCAGGAGGACCTCCGTCTTGTCTGGATTCAATTTCAATTTGTTGGCCCTCATCCAGTCCGACACAGTGGCCAGACACCGGTTCAGGACCTGAACAGCCTCCTTAGTGACAGATGGGAAGGAGTGACAGAGCTGGACATCATCTGCGTACAGATGACACCTCACCCCGAAACTCCGGATGATCTCTCCCAGCGGCTTCATGTAGATGTTGAACAACATGGGGGACACTACTGAACCCTGCGGGACCCCACAAGACAATGGTTGTGGGGTCGAGCAGGTGTCCCCCAATGACACCATCTGGGTACGACCCTCCAGGAAGGACCGGAGCCACTGCAAAACAGTACCTCCGAGACCCATCCCGGCAAGGCGCCCCAGAAGGAGACCGTGATCGACGGTATCGAAGGCCGCTGAGAGGTCCAGCAGAACCAGCAGGGACACACTCCCCCTGTCCAGTTCCCGGCGTAGATCATTGACTAAGGCGACCAAGGCTTTCTCGGTACCATGCCCCGACCTGAAACCAGACTGCGCCGGATCTAGAAAATCAGTGTCAACCAAGAATGCCTGGAGTTGTGCGGCCACCACACGTTCCACGACCTTGCCCAAAAAGGGGAGATTGGAAATAGGCCGAAAGTTCTCCAATTGAGTGGGGTCCAGTGATGGCTTCTTCAACAGCGGTTTGATCACAGCCAATTTGAGGCTCGCTGGAAAAATGCCTTCCCGAAGGGAGGCATTCACCACCACCTTCACACACTCGGTCAACCCCCCTCTGGCTTCTCTCACTAGCCAGGATGGGCAGGGGTCTAGGATGCATGTGGTAGCCCTCACCTCTCCAAGCACCTTGTCCACATCCTCGAGCTCAACCAATTGAAAAGAATCCATCAAAATGGGACAAGCAGGTGCTCGTGTTACATCCTCGGAAGCTGCCGTTAATATGGTGTCAAAGCCAGAGCGGATCAAAGCAACTTTGTCCGCAAAGAACCGAGCAAATGCTTCACAGCGGGCTGCCAAGTTGTCAGGGATCCCGTCTTGGGAGACGGGATATAACAAACCTCTGACAACTCGGAACAGCTCCGCCGGACGGTTCTTTGCGGACGCAATATTAGCTGCAAAGAAAGAATTCTTTGCAGCGTCTGTTGCCGCAGCATATGTCCTAAGATAGGAACATAGCTGTGTTTGGTTTGACTCGCTCGGCTCAGAGCGCCACACGCCCTCTAGTTCCCTCTTCTTTCGCTTCATCGCTGCCAGCTCCTCAGTGAACCAAGGAGATGGTTTAGCTCGGGTACTCGAGAGGGGACGTTCCGGAGCAATTGTGTCTATTGCCCTAGTCGCCTCCTTGTTCCAGAGGGCGACCAGAGCATCGACAGAATCACCAGCCAAGGTGGCGGGAAACTCCCCAAGAGCCGTCAGGAATCCATCCGGATCCATAAGCCTCCTGGGGCGGACCATTTTTGTAGGTCCTCCACCCCTGCGGAGGTTGGGGGGGCGCAGTAAGTCTAAACCTGACCAGGTGATGGTCGGTCCATGGCAACGGAGCGATGGTGAGCTCCTCCACACCGCCACCTTCCTCCCATCCCTGGCAGAAAACCAAGTCAAGTGTGTGCCCCGCTCTGTGGGTAGGGCCAGATACTAATTGGGACAGCCCCATGGTTGCCATGGCGGCCATGAAGTCCTGAGCCGCCCCGGAAAGAGTGGTCTCGGCATGGACATTGAAGTCCCCCAGCACAATGAGCCATTGGGACTCCAACGCCAGGCCCGAGACCACCCCAGCTAGCTCAGGCAGGGAGACTGTAGTGCAGCGGGGTGGTCGGTACACTAACAGAATCCCTAGACTGCCCCGGCCCCCTACCCTCAGATGAGCACATTCAAACAAGGTTGACTGCGGGATGGGGCACCTGGTCAGGGGGATGGACTCCTTGTAGACCACTGCAACCCCTCCTCCCCTTCCTCCAGATCTTGGTTGGTGCTGCACGGTATAGCCTGGTGGACAAAGCTGGGTGAGATTGGCCCCCCCAGCCTCGTCCAACCAGGTCTCCGTTATGCACGCCAGGTCTGCCCGCTCATCCAGGATAAGATCCTGGATGATCGCTGTTTTTCCGTTGACAGACCTGGCGTTCAACATCACCACCCTCAAACTGGAGGGACCGCCAACCTGGGCACCCAAATTTACTATATCAGGAGGCCGTTTTAAATCTACAAGCACTCTCCTTCTTTCCCTAGGCCGAATTGGTTTATGCCTCCCTTTCCCGTATCTCCCCCTCCCCTGGATTACTTCGATGGGGGCCCCTCAGCCATTGGTTGACCACCACCCCCATTACATGGTCTGTCATTGTGGTAACACTAGCTATTAGCCTAAGCAGTGATCTAATTTATTGCTACCTGCTCTCTCCCCTTTAAAGATAAAGATAGTTCTCTCCTCTCCCCCACTTTGGGAGTTATAATGTGTTCTGGGACTCCCTCCCTTCTCACCTTAAAGGTTGTAAAGTGACACGTGCTAGAGCGGGGAGCTAATTCATCCTTGGAGTAAAAGGGGATTTCATTGGGGTCAGAGGTAGTAATGGCTTATAGTCAAAGTGCAGAAGAATATTAATTATGCCGCAATGTCCATAAGTGCTCAAGTGCATCGGCATAGTCCATTAACACCCTTCCCGCCCTCCCACCAGCCCCAACCCTTAACTAACTAGTTCTGTTAATATCACTAGAGATAAAAGAAGCAAATGCAGACAAAGAGCTGTGCTTATTGGATGGTTGAAATGTCATCTCCACTTACTTGTTCACCTAATACAGTGAAAGGACAAACACTCAAAATGTTTCTTACAAGTATTCTCTCCCATTTCCAAGTCAGCCCTAATTTGGTAGTAGAAACAAAGTTTAGCCTCAGTTATCAGTCCATTGCTTTAACTTAACCCTTTCTCAATGGTGGGGCAGGATTATATATTTTGTTGTCACATTGTAACCCACAGTGGAACATTTAGATCAACTGAATAAGAACTAAAAGCATTATGTGATCTACAGATACTCACTAAATATTCGTGAGATCATAATTATATTTGTCATACTTTGAAAGGTAAATACATGTATTGGATCCTAAAATATGGAAAACATATTTTTTCCATATGCCTAATATGGAAAAACATTATTTCCACGAGAAAGGGAAAAACTGTAACAATAGTATATTTTTAAATAACAGTAAAATCTTTTGTTTGCAGGATTTACTTACAAGGCACAAGTTGCTGAGTGCAGAGTTCTTGGAACAGCATTATGATAGGGTATGTATTTCTGTTTCTGACATAATGTATCAGAAGTGTTGGTATTAATGATATACTAATAAAATATTTCCTTTTATGAATATTCTTCCATTTGATGAAATCCTGAAGTGAAGTCCAAATTGAAGCTGATTTCCAAGATGTCTTAGATGACATGGTGCTGCTCCAAGGTGGACTGAATCAGAACACTTCAAAAGATGTATTTGTTGGATTGAGGGGCATGGAGTCATGCAGAGAACTTAAGGGCAGATTGTTTAGTTATGAAACTGGTAGCTAGTCACAGTAATGTGTGTATGTGTTTTCTTCAGTGCGACCACCACAATCCGCATGTTTTAGAAGAGACTTCAAAGTTGTAGGGATGATCTAGTGTTTGGTGCTCTTTGCTATTTCTCCTTTCCCTAAGCACAAATGAATGTTTTGTAAAGTCTGTGGAACATTCACCCTATATCATCATGTCTAAGTCTAAAAATCAGTGTGAGTACTGCACCTTACCACTTATCAAAAAAGGAGCCATCCCTTCCACTGAGTAGATTAGCAAAAGCCAAGAACTTAGACTGTTCCAGAAGAACCTAAAACAAGGACCTAGACCCTCTACTTTCTCCACTGCATTGCTGCTTTGCTCTTTTTGAACCTGAGTGGGGAAATGGCGGTAGCCAGGGACGTCTAGTCTCCTGAGGCAACATTGGGGCTTTTCCCCTCTCCATAGAATGACATTCAACTTATCTATAGGTCATGTCAAAATCCATAATTTTGACCCCAAAACCTGTCCTTTACTTAAATGTGTGCTTCCTTGGAAAATACTGGATATTAAACTGTTGGCATCTCTGCCATTGTATGATCTGCCCCATTCACCTATATCACATTTCCCTTTCTGCCAGTTGAACAGAAATAAAAATCATAAATCTTTTCATTCATCCAGTGTACATTTAGAGGGAAAGGAATATTGTGATTTTTTTTGAGCATCTGGCCCCCTGAGGTGGCATTAGTTCCTTTTCTCCATTCACTGTAGTACATTAGTTTTCCATTGAATGTTGATGGCAAATTGTAAATGCAAGCTTTTTTTTTTTTAAAGAATTCATCAATAACAAAGGATACAGAGTGGGAAACAGGGTTTTTAGGCTGCACTTTGCCTACCTCTGTTCTAGCCTCTGAACCATTCTTTCTAAAACGTCATAGATTTTCTGCCTTGAATACCAGTAAAGTGAATGTATTTTTCATTCATTCATTCATTCATTTATTCATGGATACAAAATCTTTGGGTACTTAAGTCCCATTGTATACAATGGAGTGGTAAAATGGCATCCCATATATAAAATTAAAACAACTCCACTGAGTGCTGGAGAGAGCCTGAAGATTGGTGAAATCATGGGAGGCTACAGTTGTGTCTGTCTACTAGAAATGTGCACGGTATTTGTTGCATTTATTTATTTGTATTTCCATTTTGTACCGTCCATTCGGATGGCATGAAACAGAAAGGTCCCCCCGAAACAAAAATGCAATTAAAATGAAAAACATATATATATATATAACATTTTAAAAAGCAAAATAATTTAATTTTTAAGTCTTCATTTCTTTTTATTTCTGGGTTTCATAGTTGTGTTTCCAGGTCAGTGAAATCATTTGGATCAGACTATTGGATAGGTGGGAAAGTCCTGATTTTTATTTCCTTTCTCCGTTCAGTTCTTCAGTGAATATGAGAAGTTGCTTCACTCAGAAAACTATGTGACAAAACGACAGTCTCTTAAGGTAAAAAGATACTCCCTGCTGGTATTAGCCTAACTTTAGCACTGTTCTTGGAATGATTCTTTTCATTGGGTGGTGCTAGCCATTTGTTTGCCTCTGCTTACAAGAATTTGAAGAATTCATGCTTTAGGAAACCAGTATGTTAAACCCCATTTAGCTTTTAGTACAGTTTTTACACCAAAAATATTCCACAGATTTCTACTAGTGATGATATTGTACAGCTGCCATGGAAAGTTCCTTATTAAAGAGAATTTCAGTATACAGATCCTTCCAAATTATTAAGTTCTGTTTATTAATAACTCTTATCTTTAGTTGTTAACAGCTTTGTCAAAAGCGTGGTTTGTGTTTAAAAGCACTTTTTAAATAACATGTACATGCCCATCATCTTTTTGAACTGCACACCCAATTTTTGTGCCAATTCATCTGTAAGAGCAAATATTATGATCACTAAATTCAAGGTGTGAAAACCGCTATGCAGAGGAGCCAACCCAGGTATCACAGATCAACCTGCAACAGATTTGTGTAGCATGCTACAACTCACTTAAATTTTGTAGATGATCAGAACTTTATTGTTTATAATGATGTAAATAGAGAAGTCTCCATTACCTTTATCTACAACCACCAACCCCCCCCCCCCCCACACACACACACTATGCTCTTTCTTGTCTAATCTTAAAAGAAACTTGCACACCTATACCCAGATCTTCCTTAAAATCATCAAAATGAACCAAACTGCCCTCCACTGGTCATATAGATAGCACAGAGAGGGAACTTTATTATAATGACATCACATAATGGCAGTGTCTAGCTCATGCAAAACAAAAAATAACTGTAGTCTAATACGTTTCTGAATGTAACTTTTGCTTTTGTTAACGGTTGCTGGTGGTGTGTTGGGTTATGCAAATCTTTATGAACCAAAAAGCCTCACACCATTTTTATTTCTATAGCTGCTTGGTGAATTGTTGTTGGATAGGCACAACTTTACAATTATGACAAAATACATCAGTAAACCTGAAAATCTCAAGCTCATGATGAACCTTTTACGAGACAAGAGTCGCAACATTCAGTTTGAGGCCTTTCATGTCTTTAAGGTAAAAAAAATCTTTTAAACTGTATTCATAATGATGTTCAAACTTTTAAGGATGTCTACTAGCACTAGCCTACTTACACTTCAGAATGCAATAATTAATTTGCTAATTCAAAAGCAATGGAGAGGCAATTTTGTAATACAAATAGTTTCTCTATTAGCTTGGTTACTCTTTTGCAGCTAGTCTTGTTTTGAGGATAATGTTTTTTGTTGAAGTCCGAGTAACCTGGATCACTTAACAATTCCTTAAGGTTTTGTAATGTCAGATAATACGCCCACCTTTCTGCGTGCATTTGTTCTTTGATTATAATAATGACTGCTTGAACACATAGTACAATTTACGCAGTAAAGACACTGTGTCTTTCTAATAGTTAAAATTTTTTAATGGATGCAAATACATATTTTCAAAAATCTACACAATTTTATAAATTGTAGTAGACTTTTGGCAGACATTTATTCCATTAATACATGACATTCCTGAAAATAATAATCCATTATGTAATTTAAGTGGATTTGACCCTACGCACTATGAAATTACAGGCCCCTGGTGGCACTGTGTTAAAGCGCCGAGCTGCTGAACTTGCAGACCGAAAGGTCCCAGGTTCAAATTCCGAGAGCGGAATGAGCGCCTGCTGTTAGCCCCAGCTCCTGCCAACCTAGCAGTTTGAAAACATGTAAATGTGAGTAGATCAATAGGTACCACTCCGGCGGGAAGGTAACGGCGCTCCATGCAATCATGCCGGCCACATGACCTTGGCGGTGTCTATGGACAACGCCGGCTCTTCGGCTTAGAAATGGAGATGAGCACCAACCCCCAGAGTCAGTCACGACTGGACTTAATGTCAGGGGAAATCTTTACCTTTACCTACTATGAAATCACATGCCAATAATTATGCATGTATTGCTTGTGGCATTTTACTACATTATAGGCTTGTCTTGTAATTTTATGTTAAGTATAAATCTGTATTCCGCTGTTAATGGTGCCCAGTACATTAACTGAATATTTCTTGCGTTCATTCTCCTCCTTTTTGCAGGTGTTTGTAGCCAACCCAAACAAGACGCAGCCCATCTTAGATATTCTTCTAAAGAACCAGACCAAACTTATTGAGTTCCTCAGCAAGTTTCAGAACGACAGGACCGAGGATGAACAATTTAATGATGAGAAGACCTATTTAGTTAAACAGATCAGGGATTTGAAAAGACCAGCACAGCAAGAAGCTTAATCTCCTATAAATCCCTAAAATATTAAATCCAAATTCAGCATTTGCTGTTAGATATTCAGCATCAGGCACTCTTATCAATTCATGAGGAACATTACTGCTAATCTGCTGTTCAGTGAACAGTGTTTGTTTTTCTCTCTTTATTTTTTAGTCCAAGTTGACAAACCTAGCTGCTGCTTTCTTGCACAATGTGGACTTTTCTTGGTATTTGTGTCTGAATTCAAGCACACTGCTTGTTTTTAGAAGTCCGGGGGGAGGGGGAGATGATTGGCTCATGAAAGCAAACCTATAGATGGTAGTTTGGGATAGGAGAGAAGGTGTTAGAGTAGTTTAAGTGATGGGGTGCATGCTTGCAAATCTGATTCAATCCGTACGTTTGCACTTAACCTTGTATGAGATGCGAGCACAATGTGATCTGTGCATATTTGGCACCATAGTATAAGATTGTATGCCTTGATTTTTTTAAAAAATGTGCAGTGCTTTATTTGTAATCAAAGGGGATATGTATCTTAAGATGTGAGCTTACTGGGATGAACAGTTGTCTTGCAAATAAAACTGATACAGAAACATAGCAATTTCTCAAAGAGTTAAATCTCCAAGTTCATAAGGAAAATGTATATATGCCTTTCACTGCTTTATAGGGTTTTTTGTTTTTGTTTTGGAAAGAGTGATTTTTCTGAGAACTGAGTTGTAGACTTGGAAATATGTTATAAGGGTTTTTGTTCATCTTACTTCAAAGGCGTTTCAGGCAGTAGAACTTAGCAGTGACACTTCGCATTTCATTTCAACAACGCTTGTTGATTTCTTTTGTATATAACTCCTAGGCTGCTCATTTCTTTTAAACATGATTTAATTTGTACAGCAGAGGAATGTTAATGTATTAGTCTGTAACTTTTACCTGATACTGAGTTTTGCAAAATGAAAGCTCATTATAATGGATCACATGAAAATGCTGATTTCACATTTCTTAAATACTGCAGCATCAAAAGGAAGAGAACCCCCTTTTTCCTGCATTCTCTGGTCTAATCGGGTGCCATCCCTTAGGATAGACTAATACATAGTGCTGGAACCCACTAACCTATATTCTTCAGTGTTGGCCTTATCCATTTATATTAGTGCTGTATTCAGCCAATTACAAATTATGAAGATTATGCTAAATTAATATCAGTTTGTTTTTCTTGTGGGTATATAGAGAACCTCTCTTCTGTTCATATAGCTAATATTCAGTATGATAGTTGTGACAGTAAGTAACATACAATTGCCCTTTACATCAGAACCCATAATTTCATAACTATCTTTATGTCAATATCTTATTCCTTAATGCTGCAAACTGTCAGTATTTATTTTTTAAAAGACTGATTTTGCACCACTTTTGTTACTGTGATCATAACAAAAATGCTAAGTGTATCTAAACTATGTTATCAAAATTGTATCTATTAATCTAAATAGTAGTTCTGAAATCACAACCAATCAACCTTACAGATAAGGAGTATGAAAGTTCAGATTCTGCATGATTGAACCTGACTGAGAATGCTATAGAATTATTTATTGCTTTCTAGCTTCTTTCTTGTTAAATTATTTCACCAATAATTAAACTAATCTTCTGATTGACATTTTAGCTAATTTTTAAAGTCTTCATGAAGGAAGTAAGAAAATATCTCCAGCAAATGTGATTCTGGTAATAATGGATATCTCAGCATTGTCATGCTTTCTTGGAAATCATACATAACCTGTCCTTTGCAAAGTGATTCAAATGTCTATTGAAAGAAGAATCTGTAATCGCAAACCTCTTAAATCATTCACATAGACCATAAAACTGGCCATGAGATATTGTAGTTCAGTACTCTGTCCTTTTTTATATTTTGGTTTATCGTAGTTAAGAGGAGGAAAATATTCCTTGGCAAGTTATTCTCCATTATGTGTAAGGCTTCCATTTTAGGGGGGGAAAGTAGAAATGCTAAACGTTCTGTATGTGTGTATATAAAGAAGTTAAAAGATGGGGTTGGATATTGGTTTTGCTTCTCTGCTCTTTGGCATGGGGAAAGTGGCTCAAACTTTTTAAAAACATTAATCCTTGGATTGTTGGCATTAAAAAAGTTGTATTTAAGACCATTTGATGTGCTATTCATATTAAAAAACTATTGTACTGGAAGTGGTTTCTTATCTGCGTGAAAGGCTTACAGATATAACTAAAAGTTATTTAATGTGAGTTTTTTAAAATGATGTATGCAATTGTAATTCTTCTTCCACAGAAGCATCTCATTCTTTTAAATGAATGCATTTCTTATTAGAAAATCTGGCTGGCCCCATAATTTAAATTGAAATAAAATTTTCAAGAAACACAATTGTGTGTTCTATAATAATTATAGAGGAAAAAAGGTTCACCTAATATTTCTGTTAAGAGGTATTTTGAACTTCTGTGCACCCTGTGAACCATAAAACTTTGCCACTGCATTTAAAAGCTCAGTGCAAAAAGCTTAACCAGCCAGACTTCTCAGCCTTTGCATGCTAGTATTTCATAGAACATAGAGTTGGAAAAGGCCCCAAGGACCATGGCAGTCCATTCCCCTGCCATGCAGGAACACACAATCAAAGTAGCCCTGGCAGATGGCCATCCAGTCCTGCTTAGAAATCCTCTTGAGAAGGAGACTCCACCACCCTCCAAGGTAGTGTATTTCACTGCCGAACAGCTGTTGGCATCAGAAAGTTCTTCCTAATAATTAGGTAGAAACTTTTTTCCCTGTAATTTGTATTCATTAATTGGTGTCCTGGTCTCCAGACACAAGCAATGGATTCAAATTGCAGGAAAAAAAGATTGCAACTAAACTTTAAGAAGAACCTTGTTACTGTATTGTTCTGGACTTTGATTCATCTAACGGGAACTGTCAGTTACACTTGGAAGTGGGAAGTACTAACACTATCTTGAAGCAACTCCAATTTACACTTATTTTACTGATATTATTTTTTTCCAAACTATTCAGGGAGAGGATGCTGAGAACTGAAAAAGAACTATGCCCCTTCTTACACAACAAGAGCTCCTCAGAAAGAGGAAATGACTGGTAGGTTTGCAGATGTGCCTTCAAGTCACTTCTAGTGCCTCCATGAATTTCTTAAGGTTTCTTAGACAAAAAATACATAGAGGTGGTACCATTGCCAGTTTTTACTTTCAAAATATAGCCTGCAGCACCTGGTTTTCCTTGATGGTCTCCCATCCTAATCCTAACCAGATCTGATTCTGTTTAGCTTCCAAGATCAGCAGTGGTGCCTTTAGAGTATGTTAACCTACATTAAACAGGTTCCATAGAGGCGCTATGTTACATCATGTTTGATCCATACACACTCATAATACAGAGTTTTGTTTTCCCACAGTACTCAATATTTAGAGGCAAAAATTTTGCAAACAGTTTCATGCATTTTTAGATAAATACTTGCTTAATAATAAAAAGCAGCTTTCTTCCAACACAAACTTTGCTGGCATCATATGCAAAATACATTAAAAATCAAGTATAGATCCCTTTCCCATGCATATTGTTAAAGACTTAAATTTTGATTTTACTAGGGTCTGAGTCATGCTGAAATATAACATTTTCTGCATCTTGAGAAACATTTTTTTTATTTTTACAGGATTCTTGATTGAGTTTTGTAGCTTCTTTGCAAATGTTTCTAGCACAGTCAAAAGAAAATTCTTAGCTACAGCCACCCAGAACAGCCACATGTCCTGGATTAATAAATTGCAAAGCCAGTAGATCAGGTTTCAATCTGAACTGCAGAATGCTACATTATCACTGCAGTACTTTGCTCCCAAATGTGTGCCATAAAATACATATTTTTTTTTCTTTTCAAAAAGGGTTAAAAACAAATGTAAGCTAATTTTAAAGGCAAAATCATTTTGGAAAAATTCCATAAAGCTAGCACTGGTGATCTCTGCCATTTTACCCTAATTTTGTTCTCTCCACACCCCATTTAGATCTGGCAATCAAGTACTTTCTCTTTAGGGAAGAGGGAAGACCTGTACAGTCCTAAAGATGACAAAAGAACATTGGGCAAAATGGCTAACGGGGCACTCCTGGAGTCTTCAGGGACTGATTAACTATTTTTGATGCAAAGATTGGTAAATGGAGGAATGGGCACAGGGATGCCTGACTGCTGGGAATATTGTTGGGTCGGCTGGCACATCTTTCCTCACATTAGAAAACACCTGAGCAAGGCTTCTGGTGCTGCTGACAGGCTAAGAAGAGAGCTTAGACTCAAAGCTTAGTGTAGTCCTTTGGTCTTCTTTTATTCCAGACATTTTGGCACACACACTCTTCCCTCCAAGTTTTCAACTTATGGTGGCTCCAAGGTGAACCTACCATAGGGTTTTCTTGGCAAGGTTTGTTCAGAAGGGATTTACTTTTGCTTTCATCTGATGCTGACACAAAATGTGACTTGCCCCAAGTCACCCAGTGGGTTTGCATAGCCGAGCAGTGGTTTGAACCCAGGTCTTGGACATTGTCGTCCAGTGCTTAACACGCTACTACAACACTGAACAAAATGAATTAGGTATACATAGATATTGTTTGACTGTATGTCCCTACATCCTGCTTGTACTTTATATTGTTCGGATGAGAACAGTTCTTCATAGTCAAGATCATTCATGTGGAGCAAAAAGACCTCTGGATGTATTGACCTAAGGCCCAGCAGCTGATGAAAGCACTCTCTTCATCCTAACTGCTAATGCCGCGACCTCTGAGGGAGAGAAGAACAGGGAAGTACAACTCCATCATACTTTGGCCCTGAAGAGCTTGGAGACCTTTCCTTCCACATGTGTAGCCTTTGAATGTTTCATTTTTTGCACTTTTGTATATTTCTGCCAGGTTAAAAGAACTATGGTACAGCACTCATGTAGTATTGGGTAGAAATCACTCCATTGTATACTTTTGTAATTTGGATGAGGTGAAATTGTCAGAATGCACTATACAGTATCACACAAACTTGAGAGATGCAGAAAGTGGATAACGTCTCTCAATTAGGCTGATTTAAGTGCTTAAGAACAGATTTTGAGTTCTGAGACTGCACAGTACCATAGGTTAAGCAAGAACATCTCTTCCACAATCTTACCTGACATGTTTCCCCAACCCAATCTTTATGTATGTGTGTGTGTGTGTGTATATATATATACACACACACACACACACACACACATACATATATGCATGTATACATATATACAATATAATTTACAATAATATATAATATTATATTGTATATGCATATAATATTAATATTATTTTGTAATACAATATAATACTAACAATGCAATATAATAATATTAATTATATATTATATATTAAATGTAATATTACTGTACTAATAATATTACAATATGTTTATATAGTAGTAAGGTAAAGGTTTCCCCTGACATTAAGTCCACTCATGTCTGACTGAGGGTTGGTGTTCATCTCCATTTCTAAGCCAAAGAGCCAGCATTGTCCGTAGACACCTCCAAGGTCATGTGGCCGGCATGACTGCATGGAGCGCCGTTACTTTCCCGCCGGAGTGGTACCTATTGATCTACTCACATTGGCATGTTTTCGAACTGCTAGGTTGGCAGGAGCTGGAGCTAACAGCAGCCGCTCACGCCGCTCCCGGGGTTTGAACCTGGGATCTTTCAGTCACCAACTCAGTGCTTTAACACACTTCGCCACTGGGGGCTCCGTTTATATAGTACAATATAGTAATTTATTGCCAGTATTGTGCTATGCTAATAATATAATGTATGTAAATTTAATTTGTAAGCTGCTCTGAGTCCCCTTCGGGGTGAGAAGGCCGGGATATAAATGTATTAAATAAATAAATAAAATAGTTATTCTGGTTTCAGTGCTTGAGTTCAAGTCACATGTGCCTCATTTCTGCAAATGGATTTGCATTAAATACAGTACAACAGAATTTTGGGAAATTATTTTTTTGGGACTACAGAATCCCCCTTGCCAGCAATAGTGTAAAAAAGGTGAGATCTCCAAGCTCTGTGATAATGTAATAAAATTCACTGAGAAACTAGAAACCTCCAGTTGTCATACATTTTTGCTATTACTTCATTTTCCTAATCAGAAAAGCTTGACAATGCTGTGATGTGGTGAATATGAGATTCACCTGACGTGCAACTTTGTGAGAAGTGAATTGAGCTGCTGCCATAAGAATTTAGGAACCATTCTAGAATGTAAGAATATAAAAGTCATAATGACTTGTAGTCATCAATAGCATAATCCCCCCAGAAATGTGTATTACATCCTTTTAAGAATTATCTAGATTAGCAGCCAATCCACCTCATCCCCATAGGCAGATTCATCCCCATGTTTTCTGCAGCAGCATGACAATTGTGACGTTTCATGATAAAGCTGGTTGTTCAACATCTGAAGAGCCACAATATATAGAGCTTTCTAGCATTAATTTGATGTCATAACATTCATGAGGGGAGAAGTTAACAAAGTGGTCACAAGACAAGTCTTATAAGAAAAAAAACCTTAATTAGTGCAAATTGTATCCAGATGAACAGTGAATTCTCTCTTTGGTGCAATGAAAGCCAATCCATGTGGACAAATTCTCTCCAGTTCAAATTATTTTAGGACAGCTGCCATAAAGCATATAAATGGATCCCTAGTTCAAGAAAGAATACATCTTTTTGTTGTTAATTGTTGTCAAGTTGCCTTTGACTTATGTATGCGAGTCTTCCAAAACATCCTGTCATCAACAACCCTGCTTAGGACTTGAAACTAAAAATTGATATTTAAAACAAGAGCACTGAAAATATTTAGCCCTATAGTGACTTTGGCTTGAGTTGAGATACTTGAGAAATTGAGCAGGAGACTAAAGCAATTTGAAGTCACCATATGTTCCAAGAATTGGATCGCCATCCTTCCCATGGTGTGTCCTTTCATTAAATACAGTCAGATGCTTCCTTTATTGAACGTTTCACCTAACTAAGTGGCAGATTTTAATTGCATTTGCTATTTAAAATTCAGTTATATTCATTTAAGACAGTCTGAAGTGGAAGAGAACACATTGACCTTGGCTACTTGAAATCCTGGGGCATAAACAGTCTGGTTGGTGGAGCTTATGATTTAAAATGACACCATCGAGTCCAAACTGCAAAGAGCATTTTATTTGCTAATTGAGTTAGCTGTTTCTAGCTGTGTTTGAGGCAGATCATCTGATAAACATGAATTCATCACATGCTTTTAATAAGAAAGACAATCTCAGAACGTCAAAACAAAGATCAATCTGCTACAAATATATCTAAAATCCAGTGTGTATTGACCAAAACTTTAATGCGCAAACCTAAGTTCTTGAAAACAGTGACCCAAGGACTATCGAATTCGACACATGCCTTTCACAATGGGAATAGAGGTGAGCTTTTTAATTGTGGCACACATTTCCACAGCCATCCATTCTCCATCATCAGTTCGCCAGTGGTAGTAGCAGAAAGGCTATGTGTCATGGACATTATCAGAAGAGGCCTTAGAGCTCCCAGATCCAAAGCATCTCTATTGTTCTTTCCATAAACAGGATTGAAAAAATATCTCAGGCTCAGATCTGACAGACAATTCTTTCCCACTGGAAACAATGGGAAGGGATATACATTATTTCTTTAATGTATATCCCACTTTTCTTCCAAACAAGACCTAAAGCAACTCACAACATGAATTAAAAGAAGAGCCATGATTTTTTAAAAGAACCCCCTAACTACCATATTATAACGCCAGTACTTCAAAACATTTAGAATGAAGCAGAGAGTATTTGAAAATTGGGACATCCGTTGGGATAGCAAGATGGTTGTTTATGAAGCTATTGTCCAACTCTGTTGTATGCCTGCAAATCATGGACCATTTACACATGTCACTCTCAATTTCTGGAATGATTCCATCAGTGTTGCCTTCAAAAAATCCTGCAAATCTCTTGGAAAGACAGGCAGACAAACGTCAGCATTCTGGAAGAAGCAAAGGCCACCAGCACTGAAGTGATTATTCTCTGCCATCAACTTCTCTGCACTGCTAACTCCGCTTTAACTGCTTTGCTCAATATCATGGGATCCTGGGGTTTGTAGTTCAATAAGGCACCAGCACTGTGTGGCACTTAGAGTGGACTCAGTGTGCCGTAATTGTACAATCCTAGGAGAAAGGGAAATACAGTAGAGTCTCACTTATCCAACATAAACGGGCCGGCAGAACGTTGGATAAGTGAAAATGTTGGATAATAAGGAGGGATTAAGAAAAAGCCTATTAAATGTCAAATTACATTATGATTTTACAAATTAAGCACCAAAACATGTTTTACAACAAATCGACAGAAAAAGCAGTTCAATACACAGTTACGTTGTGTAGTCATTACTATATTTACAAATTTAACACTAAAACATTGCAACGTATTGAAAACTGACTAAAAAAACATTGGCTACTACCAAATTGACTACAAATAAAGATAGAATTGCATTAAATGAACTTACAGTAACAATATTGTCAGATATTAAATCCATAAAAAGTTTGATCCTTGCTGCCACAGCTGTGTATCCAGGTGGGAGGCAAATTGTGTTGGATAATCCAGAATGTTGTATAAGCAAATGTTGGATAAGTGGACTACTGTATTAGCTAAATAAAGAGATATCTTCTCTCATTACCACTAGGTGCTGCTAGTTCTCTTTCTCTTTGTGTAGAAGTCCTCTGATGCTTGATTTTGAGGGATTGTGGCATATTATTTGAGAGCACTGGAGATGCTGAAAATCAGAATTTTGAGCTTGTTTTTGGATACACTGAAACCAATACTACCTCTCTATCAGTGCTGACCAGTAAGCAGCAAACCCTTCTCCCACCTCTGACAGATTAATGTACGTACCTACCTATATAAAAGAAGCCCTGGTGGCGAAGGGTGCTAAAGCAGTGAGCTGCTGAACTTGCAGACCGAAAGGTCCCAGGTTCAAATCCCGGGAGCAGAGTGAGCGCCCGCTGTTGCTCCAGCTTCTGCCAACCTAGCAGTTCGAAAACATGCCAATGTGAGCAGATCAATAGGAACCGCTCCGGCAGGAAAGTAACGGCGCTCCATGCAGTCATGCTGGCCACATGACCTTGGAGGTGTCTACGGACAATGCCGGCTCTTCGGCTTAGAAATGGAGATGAGCACCAACCCCCAGAGTCAGACACGACTAGACTTAACGTCAGGGGAACCTTTACTTTTATCTTACAATTCTCTACAACAGCTTCACCATCTGCTTATCCATTTCTACCTATATAAAAAGCTGGTTATGTTATTTTCATAACCAAGACAGAATACCCTAGGAGCACTTTCCTCCTGGGAGCTAAAAGGCTTGGATATCAATTTCATAACTGCTCACCCATAGAAAAACATTAGAACCATATCTAATAAACTAGAGCTGATGCAGTCTATCCAATGCAGTTTTCTGAATCAGCTCTGCAAATAATCCCAGGAACAGATCTAAAAACCAAGACACCAGTAATTGTTTTTTTGTTGGGCTGTGCTATCCAAAAATTATAATAATTCTTGTGCAGAACTTAATAGCTTTTGTTCTTTTGATCTACAATCCAAAATTACCAATTACCAGAATCACCCAGATAATACACACTGGGAATGTGTGTGTGTGTGTATGCATGTGTATATGTATATATGCATATACAGTAGAGTCTCACCCAACATAAACGGGCCGGCAGAACATTGGATAAGTGAATATGTTGGATAATAAGGAGGGATCAAGGAAAAGTCTATTAAACATCAAATTAGGTTATGATTTTACAAATTAAGCACCAAAACATAATGTTATACAACAAATTTGACAGAAAAAGTAGTTCAATACACAGTAACATTATGTAGTAATTACTGTATTTATGAATTTAGTGCCAAAATATCACGATATACTGAAAACATTGACTACAAAAATGGCTTGGGTTATCCAGAGGCTTGGATAAGCAAATGCTGGATAAGTGAGACTCTACTGTATCTATATCTGTATCTGCACTAATTCTAACTTTAGGCTTTTTGAACCAGGACTATATATATACACACACACATATACTTACATACATACATACATATGAAGTGTCCTGGTTCAAAAGAGCTAAAGGTAGAATTTGTGCAGTTTGATAACACTTTTAACTGACATAACTTAATGCTGTGGAGTCCTAAGGTTTTCAGTTTGGTGAACTACCAGTGCTCATTGGCAGAAAAGGCTAAAGACTTTCTAATACTACAACTCTGACGATTCCATAGCATTGAGCCATGACACCTAAAGTGGTGTCAAAGGGCATTAATTCTACAGTTTAGATGCTCCCTAGGATTCTGCATTTAAAGTCTTCTGACAAAACCTTCTGCTTCTCTGAAATTGAGTAGGCCAATCCCACATGCCTAGTCTGGCAGCTCAGTCCAGTCAACACACACAGGCTCCATCACCAAGGCAATGAAAGGGCTGCCATAGTAACTGAATTACTCATCATCATCTGGATTTCATAGCAAGCAGGCGGTTGCATTTCTCCAAAGCAAATAAAACAGCTATTCTTCCTGACACCACCTTGTCTATTGTTTCAGTTAACTTATTTTGTGATGGGTCCCACCCAGCCTTCTGTGATTCTATGCATTTTTACTCAGAAGTAAGTCCCATTGTATTCTATGGTACTTACTCTTAGATGTGTCAAAGCAGTTCTTACAAGCGTGAAGAGATGGCTCAATATATACCAGGCATGTACAAACTTCAGCCCTCCAGGTATTTTGGATTTCAACTCCCACAATTCCTAACAGCCTACCAATTGTTAGGAATTGTGTGAGTTAAGTCCAAAACACCTGGAGGGCCTAGGTTTGCCCATGCCTGATATATACTCTGTTTATGAGGGGGACACACACATACAGGCAAGTAATGAACAAAATAGGTTCTGTAGGTTTGTTCTTAAGTTGAATGTGTATGTAAATCAGAACAGGTACATTCTTAAGTGTAACTCCAGCCACACACACACACACACACTTTGGATAGCATAGGGAAGGGTTAACATCCCTGTGCCATTAGCTTTGCTTCAGAAGATTTCACCTCGCTTTCTGTTCATGTGAGAATTGGATTTTTGAACATTTTGGATTGTTGTGGAAAGAATTGGTGAAAAAGCTTCAGTGGAGACACCTTTCCCCGATGATAACTCTTGGCATGCTTTGGATAACAGGGAAGGATTAACATACCTGTTCTGTTAGTTTTGCTGTCTGTGCCCTTCTTTCTAAGATTTCACCTCCCTTTCTGCCCCTGTAATAATTGGTTTTTAAAAATTTGGCTTGTTGTGGAAACAAGGATTGGTGAAAAAGCTTCAGTGGAGACACCTTTCCCCAATGATAACTCTTTCAAATGTGAATTTCCCTTCCAAGGGGTAGATTTCTAACACTTCCTATTGTCTCACCCCCATTCTTAACTGTGAGTTCATAAGTTGGATGTTTGTCACTCCATACATGTATATGTACGTGTGTGTGTATCTAAAGGTAAAGGTTTTTCCCTGACATTAAGTCCAGTCGTGACTGACTCTGGGGGTTGCTCATCTCCATTTCTAAGCCGAAGAGCCGGCGTTGTCCGTAGACACCTCCAAGGTCATGTGGCCGGCATGACTGCATGGAGCTCTGTTACCTTCCCGCCGGAGCAGTACCCAGGCCTGTAGCGAGGGGGGGGGGTTCAACCAGGGCCGGCCGGAGATATTTTTTGATGTAAAGCGGGGGTGCTGAAAAGCGCCCCCGCCACCGGCGCCCTGGCCCCGCCCAGCGTGCCCTGGCCCCGCCTCCCACGCTGCGTGGGAGGCGGGGCCAGGGCGAATAGTGAGGGGGCGGGGCCAGAGTTGGCCCCGCCCCCGTGCCCTGGCCCCGCCTCCCACGCAGCGTGGGAGGCGGGGCCAGGGCACGCTGGGGGGGCGGGGCCAGAGTTGGCCCCGCCTCCCACGCTACCCCCGCTCGCCCGTCTGGCCTTTTGTAGCAGGCCAGACTTCAGCGGAGGTTCCTCCAGGCCGCAATCGCGGCCTGGAGAAACCTCCGCTGAGTCTGGCCTGCTACAAAAGGCCAGACGGGCGAGCGGGGGTAGCGTGGGAGGCGGGGCCAGCTCTGACGCCGCTCCTCCCCCCGCCCAGCGTGCCTTGGCCCTGCCTCCCACGCAACGTGGGAGGCGGGGGCAGGGCACGCTGGGCGGGGGGGGGGGAGCGGCGTCAGAGCTGGCCCCGCCTCCCACGCTACTCCCGCTCGCCCGTCTGGCCTTTTCTAGCAGGCCAGACGGGCCAGGGCGCACTGGGCGGGAGGCGGGGCACCGTCAGGGCGGTGCCCCGCCTCCCGCCCAGCCTGACGGCGCCCCCCCGGGCCTGCGCCCGAGGCGGCGGCGTCAGGTGCCTCATTAGTGGGGCCGGCCCTGGGTTCAACCCACCCCCCCCCCCCAAAAAATTTTCAGGTTATAAAAAAACCCTGGTTTACTCATGAATTTTAACTGGTTAACCAAATCCCCATGCTAAGTCTATGAGACGCAAAACATTAAGAGTCCCTCCAGGCACTATCTCAAGCAGATATTGACAGGTTTGTAGTGGGGGGGGGGGCTGCTAGGGGTTCAGCACCCCCCCCCAAATTTTCAAAACCCCTCCCGATTTTTTTTTTCTGGCTACAGCCCTGGCGGTACCTATTGATCTGCTCACATTGGCATGTTTTCGAACTGCTAGGTTGGCAGAAGCTGGAGCTAACAGCGGGCGCTCACTCTGCTCCCGGGATTTGAACTGCCGACCTTTCGGTCAGCAAGTTCAGCAGTTCAGCGGTTTAACACAATGTGCTGCTCCTCAAAACAACACATTATGAACAGACAAAACATTAGAGGCTTGAGACGGTTGCTATCTCCAACACTAACAGCCTACTGGCTGCTAGGAATTGTGAGAGTTGAAGTCCAAAACACCTGGAGGCCCCAAGTTTGTCTATGCCAGATATACATATTCATACATACACACACACACACATATATATATATATGGAAATCCTCGCAAACAGAGCATTGTAAAACAACAAATCTCAAGATCTAGCATTGAGCCAAGGCAGTTAAAGTGGTGACAAAGTGCCTTAACTTGGCCGTGGAGGAGGCAGTGCTATGCTTGCGTGGGCCGGGAGGGGGCGCGCGAGAGGAGGAGGAGCAGGCGGGGGCGAGCGGCTCCCTGGGGCTCACTTTGGGAAGCGCGGCGCCGGCAGAGCCATGGTGAAGATCGGGCTCACGCAGGCGGCGGAGGGGCTGAAGCCCACCAAGGAGGCGGAGAAGGCGGCGGAGGAGGAGCGGGCGCCCCCGTTACTGCCCAGCCATGCCATCAAGGCCGAAATGTGCCTGCCCCCGGACGGAGTGAGTAGCCAGAGCCGGAGGGAAAAGACGGGGCGCTGGGAAACACAGGGAGAGGCGTTGAGATGCCCAGGATTCGCTGCATCCACAATGTGGAATTCATGCCCTTTGACTATCATGGCTCAATGCTGTGAAATCGTGGGAGTTCCAGTTTTCCATGGTGACTCACCAAGCTGCAACTCCCACCATTCCAGAACATTGAGTGGTGTCAAACTGCCTTAAAGCTATGTGTTGTCGAAGGCTTTCAAGGCCGGAATCACTGGGTTGTACGACCATGTGCCAGAAGCATTCTCTCCTGACGTTTCGCCCACATCTGTGGCAGGCATCCTCAGAGGTTGTGAGGTCTGTTGGAGACTAGGCAAGTGGGGTTTATATATCTGTGGAATGATGTCCAGGGTGGGAGAAAGAACTCTTTCTTGTCTGTTGGAGGCAAGTGCCAATACAGTAGAGTCTCACTTATCCAACACAAACGGGCCGGCAGAATGTTGGATAAGCGAATATGTTGGATAATAAGGAGAGATTAAGGAAAAGCCTATTAAACATCAAATTAGGTTATGATTTTACAAATTAAGCACCAAAACATCATGCTATACAACAAATTTGACAGAAAAAGTAGTTCAATACATGGTAATGCTATGTAGTAATTACTGTATTTACGAATTTAGCACCAAAATATCACGATGTATTGAAAACATTGACTACAAAAATGCATTGGATAATCCAGAACGTTGGATAAGCGAGTGTTGGATAAGTGAGACTCTACTGTGTTGTAATTGACCATCTTGATTACGACTGAATGGCCTTTCAGCTTCCAAGTTTTAAACGGTGGTCCTTTTATGTCTTCATACTGTATTTTAAATTGGTTCTGCTTCCTGCCTGGGGGAATCCTTTGTTGCGAGCTGTTAGCTGGCCCTGATTGTTTCATGCCTGGAATTCCCCTGTTTCCTGAATATTGTTCTTAATCTACTGTCCTGATTTTAGAGGACATGTGGTCAATTTCAACAGAAAGGAGAAAACTATAAAAAATAACAAAATCTGGCTATCAGTATTTTTTTAAAAAAACGCTAAAATCAGGGCAGTAAATGAAGATCAACACTCAGAAAAACAAGGAAATTCCAGACATGAAATAATCAGGAGCAGCTAACACCTCCAACAAAGGATTCCCCCAGGCAGGAAGCAGCCAGGCTTTGAAGCTGCAAGGCTTTTCAATGCTAATCAACGTGATTAATTGCAACATTCACACTGGCCTCCCACAGATATATAAACCTCACTTGCCTATTCTCTCCAACAGATCTCAACAACCTCTGAGGATGCCTGCCATAGATATGGGTGAAATGTCAGGAGGGAATGCTTCTGGAACATAGCCATACAGTCTGGAAAACTCATAGCAACCCATGCCTTAAATTTACATTGTAAATCAGGCTTGGGCAAACTTGAGCCCTCTAGGTGTTTTGGACTTCAACTCCCACAATTCCTAACAGCCCACCACCCGGAGGGCCCAAGTTTGCTCATGCCTGTTGTAGATGCATCCTCACCGTTAAAGGAGGGATGGGATTTGCTTGAAGCAATGCCCTTCAATGTTATCCTGCTATTAACCATGTCTGCTGCAGTGCGAAGTGTTTTGGAGAGTTTTTATCTTGAATCAGCCATTAATTTCCTCTTAACTGCTCTTGTTGGACATGATAACTGCAAAGACTCATTTGCTGATATGAGTCAGTGTATCTGCCTGCATTTTTGCGTGGTGTCATACTGCATTCATGCAGATTTTTCCAAAGTCTGGTCTTCTAGTTGTTTTGGATCTCAGCTCCCAAAATCCTTGATCATTGCCTAAGGCTTCTGGGGGATGAAGTCTAGAACAACTGGAAGACTAGTGTTTAGGAATCACTGGAACGCTAGCTCTCAAGGCCCTTCCAGACAGGCCCTATATCCCAGGATCTGATCCCAGGTTTTCTGCTTAGAATCATAGAATAGTAGAATTGGAAGAGACAGAGACCTCATGGGCCATCCAGTCCAACCCCCTCCCAAGAAGCAGGAAATCACATTCAAAGCACCCCCTACAGATGGCCATCCAGCCTCTGCTTAAAAGCCTCCAAAGAAGGTGCCTCCACCACACTCCAGGAGAGAGAGCTTGAAACTGGATTATATGAATCTGCACTGCCAGATAATCTGGGATAAACAGAAAACCTGGGATCAGATCCTGGGATATAGGGCCTGTTTAGAAGGGCCCTTAGCCTCAGAAGGAGGACAGAGAAATAGGGAGACTTTTCAAGGGGAAATGGGGTTAAAGCAGGCATGGGCAAACTTTGGCCCTCCAAGTGTTTTGGACTTCAACTCCCAAAATTCCTCAAAGCCGGTTTTGCCCAGACCCCTCATTTGTTAGGGTTTTTTTTTGTTTGTTTGTGTTTTGGAAGGGGCACCATTCCTTTCCTGAATGACTGCAGGAATCCAAGAATGTCTGCCGGCTAGCTCTCTTGTTTCAGTAGTAAATGGGAATTATTATTTTTGGAGAGTCTCTTAGCCCCAACAGAGAAAAGTCCTGTGGGCTGCTATAACGAACAGTAGTATGCCAGGGGTCCTGGTTGCATACACCTGTCAAGTGTATTATATTTGTTAGGGGAAAACTACCCTACAATATAGCACAACATCCAAAAAATAAACAGGATACTAAAAATTGAGCATTAGCTCACAGTATGCGGACAAAAAGTACCTTTGGTTGTGGCTGTAAAGAATTTAGATCTTAGGCAGGCAAAGATGCAGAGTCCAATCTTAAAAATCACTAAAGGTTTATTTACAATAATAAAGAATAACCACATTTCTTAATAATCAAGAACTGGGTCTGAGCTACTCTAACTAACACTCATCTCTTCTAAGGTTTCAAAGAGAGGGAGGATTATTTATTTATTTATTTATTTATGTCATTTCTATCCCGCCTTTCTCACCCAAGGGGACTCAAGGAGGTTACAAATCTGGCAAGATTCAATGCCAATAAATAACAATACAATAGAATAAAACACAGAGCAATTAAAAACAGGGTTGTTGTATGTTTTCCAGGCTGTATGGCCATGTTCTAGAAGTATGTTCCAGAACATGGCCCTACAGCCCGGAAAACATACAACAACCCTGTGATCCCGGCCATGAAAGCCTTCGACAACACAATTAAAAACAGTTAGGCATTAAACAAATGAAACCATATACAGAACTTAAAACATGTAAAGTGCTTAAATCCATTCATCCAAAAACTTTGCACATAATCCTTGATCCAGACCATGTCAAGCCATAAAAGCTTATTCGTTAAACGCTTGCGTGCATAGCCAAGTCTTTAATTTCTTTCTAAAGCCTGCTGGAAGTCGTTGGGGAGGGAGTTCCACAGCTGAGGAGCCACCACTGAGAAGACCCTGTCTCTCGTTCCCACCAGCTACACTTGCGAGGCAGGTGGGACCGAGAGCAGGGCCTCCCCAGACAATCTTAAGGTTCTCATAGGCTCATAGGAGGAGATACGTTCGGACAGGTAAGTTGGATCAGAACCATTTAGGGCTTTATAGGTCAAGACCAGCACTTTGAATTGGTAGCATATTGGCAGCCAGTGGAGCTGGAGTAACAGAGGAGTGGTATGCTCCTCTGGTTATAAGTCTGGCTGCCGCCCATTGCACTAGTTGAAGCTTCCCGGCCGTCTTCAAAGGCAACCCCACGTGCAGTAATCCAAGCGGGATGTAACCAGAACGTGGACCACCGTGAGCAAGTCACCAATCACTACATCTCTCTGACACACACGCACGCACACATCTCAATGCACACAGCACATGTTCTCCAGACTAAGATGTAAGAAACAGAAGTAGAAGTAAAGGCTTGCAGTAGAAAAGTATTCATTCTACACAACCAATCAGAATGAGAGCAGAAACAGAGAGGAGAGAAGAAATAGATACATTCCCAACTGTCATACAGGAGACACGGGGAAGGGAAACCCATAGCCTATTCTAAGCTAACTAAACTGTTCCTCATTGAGAACTTGAGACTTGGACAGTGTGGGGTTGAATCCCAACAATATTCAGTATATAGTTGATGATATTCAGCTATAGCATCCAGTTATGGGAGCTTTATCTTTTTTTTTAAGTTTGGCTTTCTGTATCCACAGGTTCTGCACTCAGAGAATCAATCAACCATGGCTTGAAAATGCATTTTTTTAAAAAAAAAATCCCCAAAAGTAAACCTTGATTTTGCAATGCTATATGCCATTTTACTACAACCTTATATGTAATGGGACTTGAGTATTCACAGATTTTGGTATCCACATGTATCCAAATGTATACATGTGGGGAACCAAACCCCAGCAGATACCAAGGACCCATTGTATACATTTTGGAAAGAGAGTCTGCACGGTGTGGTGGTTTGAATGTTGGACCAGGATACTGGGAAACAAGGGTTCATATTGGTGATCTTAGGCAAGCCACACACTCTCAGCCACAGAGGACGGCAATGGCAACTCCATTGCCTCCGAACAAATTTTGCCAAGAAAACCCTATGATAGGCTCGCAGAACTGACTTGAAGGCACACAACAACAACAACGTATTTAGGATACTAATACTGTACTATGGAGCCTCTTAAACATGACTTGTTTATGGCTTCAGTATGTCTGAAATATCTACCAGGCCCAGAGTAGGGGATGATAACTGCAGTTAGCTGTTATCAGAAGAGCCATCCATACTGGATCAAATCCAAGGCCTGACTCTGCAGAATAGGCAAGCTGTCCCCAGACTCAACACTTTGTAACTTCTATCTGTTTGTGGCTGCCAGGCAAAGCGTATTATGTGCTTAATAAAGAGTTATGTATTCCTCCCTAAACATTTCAAGGCTGAAAATGTATTTTATTTAGCAGCTAAGAGTTTTGGACTGGGATGCAGGAGGTCCTGTTTGAAAGTTCCTATTAAGCCACAAAACTTTCTCACTAAGCTTTCCTTCATCCCTGCCTTTTAGTGCATTTTATATCGCAGAATTGGTGTGAGGATAAAAATAAAGACAAGGAGACCCGTATACAGTACACAGTTTTTCAATCCAGTGAAGAAAAAGCAGGATGGAAATGGATGCATATTTCAGTATGCATATTTCCTTCTAGAGAAGCCTCCGGTGGCCTAGGGGATAAAAGCCTTGTGACTTGAAGGTTGGGTTGCTGACCTGAAGGCTGCCAGGTTCGAATCCCACCCAGGGAGAGCGCGGATGAGCTCCCTCTATCAGCTCCAGCTCCATGTGGGGACATGAGAGAAGCCTCCCACAAGGATGGTAAAAACATCAAAACATCTGGGCATCCCCTGGGCAACGTTCTTGCATACGGCCAATTCTCTCACACCAGAAGCAACTCCGGTTGCTCCTGACACGAAAAAAAAATCCTTCTAAACATGCATACGGAAATCATTAATAAAGTAAGCAGAAGGTTCAATGCTTAAAGCAATTGTTTTGCATTTATAAGGTCCCATGTTCAATTCCTGCCATGGTCAAATAAGGCTCTATGGCTACTGCCAACAAGGTGAAAACCCATTGGGTGACCTTGGGCAAGTCACAGTCTTAGCCTCTGAAAACGCCGCTATAGCTTCGCATTGGAGTCACCATAAGTCAGAAACAACTTGAAGGCACACAAGAACAACAAGAATCTCTGTTCCTTTATTGCCAGAAGAACTCTGTTGGCCTTTCTGTACACATCAGCTCCCATTGACGGGTTGTTATGCTGCCTCCATGTGTCCTTCTGAAATAATGGGAGTTTGACTTCATCCTTTGTTGTTTGTATGCGCTGTATAATGTCTGTCCTGTTTTCAACATGTCAGCAGCCTCTGTTTGCTTTCTGCCAACTGACTTGCGCCTCCTCATTGTTTACGCAGTACAATTTCTCTTTCTCCTGTCTTGGTCCTTTGAATAGCCTGCAAGACACCCAAAATGTTCAGATAATGTTCCCTTTTAGTCAGATTTCCAAGTATTTCCAGAGACTTTCACGGATTTGAGGAATACATGAACAGTTGAAATAATGAGATTTGCATGATGGACATTTGGGCAACCAGCGTTGTACTATGATAAACTCAATTTATTTTTTATAGATCACAAGCCTTCCTTCCTTCCTTCCTTCCTTCCTTCCTTCCTTCCTTCCTTCCTTCCTTCCTTCCTTCCTTCCTTCCTTTCTTTCTCACAGGTAAAATTAATTAAAACAATACGTACAATTAAGTAACAATTAAAACAGTATAAAATTGTTTTTCTAAAGAATACAAAAGTTAAAAGCACAAAAAAGGAAGCATCTCCCCCTATTACTTCCTTGAGAGTAACTGCATATTTGCCTGTTTGATTATTAGGAATGTCTTCCCCTGCCAGTGAAAGGAAAGCAGACCATCCTAGTCTATCCAGGGAGGGAGTTCCAGAGGGTGGGAGCAACTACTGAGGCTGGGTCTAAACTGCCATATAATCCAGTTTCTGATTCCAGATTATCTTCTTTGAACTGGATTACATGAGTCTACACCAGGCATGGGCAAACTTGGGCCTTCCAGGTGTTCTTGACTTCAACTCCCTACTGGCTGTTAGGAATTGTGGGAATTGAAGTCCTAAAAACCTAGAGGGCCCAAGTTTGCCCATACCTGGTCTATACTTATGTAACCCAGTCCAAAGAAGATAATCTGGGTTCAGAAATTGAATTATATGGTAGTGTAGATGGGGCCTTCCCCTACAGATCTTAAAGTTCTACATTTGTAAAGAGACATAGAGTCATTCATAGTCTGAACCTAAACAGTATGATCTGGGAGGAGATATGTTTCCCCAGGGGCAGGGAGGAGATCCGGATGGTAGGCTTCCATATTGTTGGGTTGGCACATGCCTCAGGAAGTGTAGGCTCCTTGTTCCTGGAACCAGAGATTGAAAGGTTTTATGAACACCATGGCCTGACAAAAAAGATATATCAGTGGATCCAAGGGCAAATTAGGTCTGAGTGCTCTCTCACTGGATGAACAACTGTGTTGGGTGTTTTAATCCTAACCTGGCTAGCGTATTTCATCTATCATGCAACCATCCCCTGTCATAAGAAGATATTCTTTGCCTGTTACTAGCCAGAAGTCAAAGGAGTGATCATACAGCAGCTGCAAAAATAGGAGCTCTTCTGGATTTTAAGAGCAAAGCAGAAAATACAGAACTTGTAATAATCAGCATAGTCATTACTGGGTGGAAATGTCTGGGATTTGCAATATTAAAAAGTAGCATTTCTAGACTTGAAAGTGAAGTTAATTGATTGTGAAGCTTGTATATTGTAGAAAATGATTCTATCAAAGATCAAATGGCTTTCCAGATCTCCATAGGAACTGGGTTGGAGGTTTTGTTTTACATTCAGAGGGTTTTACATGTTTGATTTAACATTTCTTGCATATCTGATTTACCATATTATTAGAAATTATTCAGATTGTTTTATTTAGAGATATAAGACATTGTTGTTGTTACCTCGCTTTTCTCTCATGATCAAGACCCAAAGCAGCTATCAAGAATATTTCGAGAATCATCTGTTTCTTATACAACTTTTGAAAGATACAGATAAAAAGAATGAGTTGGTGTGCAATTTGCAGCAGCAAAAACAATAATTCCATTATTATTAATTTCAGGAAACACGACAGATAATTTAGTTTAGATAATACTGTGTAACACAATTATTGTTCCTGGTTTGTAAATAACATTTCTTAATTGGTTCTATCATAAAAACATGGAAAAGATTTATTAAAGTGCAAAAAAAAATCCTGCAACACATTTTGCCTTAATTTTTCAATGAATATCTCATAAAGTTTGTGGGAGCCACAAAACTGAAGTTTCTGGGGTATAACAACTACTTTCAAATTAAGTACCATACAGTTGAACAGGAGGAAATAACACTTTCAAACCAGAAACAGAATTTTTGTTCAAATTTTGTTACATAGTGTAATCTGTTCTCTACATTTCTCTGCTCACTTCCTGCCCCCCCTTCTTATGAACAGCTTATTTCTCTTCATAGAAGGGGTGATTCACCATCTGAGATCTTCATGAAGACATTCAGTATTGGTGTCTGCGATTTTATCAGCTTTTGTCTAGAAGCAAAACAACAAAGCAACTCACCAGATTGCTTGGTACCCACCCTGATGTCTTTTTTGACACTAGGAAAAGAACTTTCTACTCCTTTGGAAATATTTTAGTATTCCTAATACTTCTTTTAAGTGCCAGCAACTGGATTCCAACATATAGCAGTCTGATTCTAATTTTTTTGTCAAGACCTTTTCAGCTGTGGTTTACCATCACTTTCTTCTGAGGCTGAGAGAGTGTGACTTGCCCAGGGTCTCCCATTGGGTTTCCATGGTTGAGTTCCATGATTCTAGTTTCCCAAAGTCCTTGTCCAACATGCAAACCACATCATACTTGCTGCCTATTGGCTTATTCTCTCTCACTCTCTGGATTACCAGTTCATATATGTGTATGATAAACCAACCCATTCTGTTAGGAAGATTGTTTTATCTTGTTTTAAAACAAGTGTGGGAATCCTTAGCTGATTGAATATACTGTTCCTCCTATTCTGTACCTGCTTTCCATTTGTCCTCATTCTCTGGAGCAGACTAACTACCCAAGTTGCACTCATGTTGTATTGGATTGTGTATGCCACTAACATGTCTGTGAAGGAGATTTGAACAGGTGAAACCTTCCTGAAAGGCCTCCAGATCATGCATCCTGCAAGAGAGATGAAACCTGTTCTCACCACTGACTCCAAACCCACTAAAAGTCTCTGCTGCTTTCACAAAACCACTAAGTCTACCTCGATGATCAGCCTATTATTTTGATTCCCTTCCTCTTGATGGCAGTGCTTATGCCCAGAATTTTTTTGTTCCCTGCGTCCTTGTTGTTCTGCCATGGCTCTTCTTTGTGTTGCGAGCCTGTCTGCTTGATGTTGGATTAGCACTGGCATTATGTAAGCTGATCTCATGGGCATTGGGACAGTGATGTAATGCCACAGACCAGATACTAGTTCTTTGTCTAAAATGTGTTTATTCTTTTCCCACAATTTTGTCCTAAGGCAGCATAGAATACTAGATTATAAAAGCTAGGTTGACACCCAGAGTTTGAATCTACACAGTTAGATTCTATTTCGCTTGCACTAACTATAGTTATAATAAATCAGTTTCCCCAGTATGGACATAATTGAACACTGTCGTTTCTTTAAAACTTGGGCTTCTATCTCTTCCTGTTCCATATGAAGAGGAAGTGCAGTATTTATATTTTTTCATTAAAATATATACAGGTGTCCACACATAGAATACCAGATGGTCTGTCATGCCCGAATCCTGTAGTCTGATTCTAATATGCTAAATATTAGAAACATACGATAAAAGTAACCAACAACTAACCATCTGCAGGATCATGCGCAACTCTCAGAAATAACAGATTACACCTGGGAAAATTCTGGGAGGGAAATCCTTAATATTTTTATATGAGTATATAGTACATTCTTGTGTGTAAGTCAAACTCATTGAGCTCATAATCTGTTACAGCATTGACCTATGGATAAATTGACCCAGGTTTTTTTTAGGGGGTGGGGTTCCAAATGTTTTTTTTTTTTACTTATATATAAGTATATACTATAGCTCTAAGATTTTTATAACAGTATATTACATACTGGAGCCCCCAGTGGCGCAGCGGATTAAACTGCTGAACTGGCTGACCAAAAGGTTGGTAGTTCGAATCCGGGGAGCGGAGTGAGCTCCTGCTATTAGCCCCAGCTTCTGCCGACCTAGCAGTTCAAAAACATGTAAATGTGAGTAGATCACTAGGTACCACTTCTGCGGGAAGGTAACGGCGCTCCATGCAGCCATGCTGGCCACATGACCTAGGAGGTGTCTATGGACAACGCCAGCTCTTTGGCTTAGAAATGGAGATGACCACCAACCCCCAGAGTCAGACACGACTAGACTTAACGTCAGGGGAAAACTTTTACCTAACCTTACCTATATTACATACTAACTGAAACAAGGTTGAACATATTTGGGGAATTTTTTACGTGTTTTTAATAAAAATTCATGGATAATTTAAAAAGTTTGTTAAAGATATAGGAAAGTCACTGGGAACTATCAGAATGCATCCAAATCAAATCCATCAAAAGTAACATCATCTGCAAATTGCATTTTAGAAACACTGTATCGCAGGGGTCCCCAAACTAAGGCCCGGGGGCCGGATGCGGCCCTCCGAGGTCATTTACCTGGCCCCCGCCCTCAGTTTTATAATATAATATATTGTATATACATATAATATTGATAATAATAATGTAATACAATATAACACTAATAATAATACCATATAATCATTATATATTCTATATTACATATAATATTACTAATAATATTACAGCATAGTGGTATAGTTCAATATATAGTAATATATAATGCTAATATTGTGCTATGCTAATAATATAATATATTGTATGTACATACAGCTGCTCTGAGTCCCCTTTGGGGTGAGAAGGGTGGGAAATAAATGTAGTAAATAAATGTAGTAAATAAATAAATGAATAATTTTAGACTCAGGCTCGGCCAAAGTCTGACATGACTTGAAGGCACACAACAACAACAACAACAACAATTCTAATTAACTTGACTATCTCATTGGCCAGAAGCAGGTCCACACTTTCCATTGAAATCCTGATAGACTTATGTTGGTTAAAATTGTTCTTATATTCAAATATTGTATTGTTCTTTCATTGTTGTTGTTTTTTGCACTACAAATAAGACATGTGCAGTGTGCATAGAAATTTGTTCATTTTTTTTTTTCAAATGATAATTCGGCCCCTCAACAGTCTGAAGGATTGTGGACCGGCCCGCCGCTTTAAAAGTTTGAGGACCTCTGCCGTATCGCATCATATAGAGATGTCTAAAACTATGAAATATGTTTCTGCTTCTTTGAGTCAACTGAAGATGCTCAATAATGATTTTGCTCTGCTACATGGTTTGATAGGAACTGAATATATAACCTGAAAAGACAACATTGACAAAATTTAGGCAAGTAGCATTTCTAGGGAATTGAAAGGATGTTGTTATTCTTATACCATGATAGCTGGTTCAGATGGCTACTTCCTTATATGGACTAAATTAAGGCCCCTTGGACATGTTTCATGTTTATTTGAAACATTTGGCTGTTGTCAGTTGATGAGGATTTGAATATTTCCAGTGAAGTGTGTTATGCTTTAGATATTGTTGCTATACAATAGGAGAAAACGGGAAGAGCATGTCTGTGCATGTTATTACAGTAAACAATGGCCTATATGATAAGCTATTATTGAACTAGCCACTAAACTAAAATAATAATAATAATAATAATAATAATAATAATAATAATAATAATAATAATGGGTTGTTGTTAGTTTTCTGTGCTAATCAAGGTGACAAATTGCAACATTCATATGTACCTCAAGCAAACAAGAGTTCTTTCCCCCACCCTGGATATTTCACAAATATATAAACCTCACCTACTTAGTTTCCAACAGACCCCTCAACCTCTGAGGATGCCTGCCATAGATGTGGGCAAAATTTCAGGAGAGAATGCTTCTGGAACATGGCCATACAGCCCAGAAAACTCACAACAACCCAGTGATTCCTGCCATGAAAGTCTTCAACATCAATACTTTATTTGTATTTATTTTCAATATGTATGTAAGTTTCATTGGTACAAAGTACTAACATTGGTTGATACTACCAATTGCATTTAGGCTGTAGTTTAATAATACACTATAGCCTAAATCTAATTGCTAGTCTCAACTAGGATTAGTACCATTGAATCAAGAAAGGTTAGATATATGTCACCTCACTAACATGTAAGTCAATGAGTCTCTGACTGTAGCTGGAACATATGCCTATCTTTTTAGCATTATATTCACATCAACTCCCAGAGATGTTCTTGGATTACTCTAGTTTTATACAGCATTTCAATGGGCTCAAAGCTTTATCTCAGTAATCATTTACAATAATCCCATCACCCGGTAGTATCCATTTTGCTGAAGTGGGTATTGAGACTGACGGAGAATAGCTTGCCTAAAGTCTCCTACTGGGTTAATTTCATAGGCAGGATATTAACTGGGTCCTAATTAGGAGCTAATTCTCCCATTTTTCTTCATTAGTACTTGTTACTTTTTTTCATAAGATCAAAGAAGTTTATCAAGGTTATGCAACGGCACAATCAGTGGATGGCCAGGAGTAATGGTTCGACATCTCTATTAGCCAGGATACGCCCAAAAAGTATTTGGGGAGGGATTCTAGGTGTTTTTGTATTTTTTGCTTGAGTGAGTGGGCAGCATAATCTTCTGGTAAAAATTGCATGAAAAAAACACCACAAAAGGGGAAGTCTGGGGCCTTTGGAGGGCTGGTTGGATTGGACTTTCTCATGTTGGCCTGTATCGGTGGTTCTCAACCTTCCTAATGCCACGACCCCTTAATACAAGTTTGTCATATTGTGGTGACCCCCAACCATAACATTATTTTCGTTGCAACTTTATAACTGTATTTTTGCTACTGTTATGAATTGTAATGTAAATATCTGATATGAGGGATGTATTTTCATTCACTGGACCAAATTTGGCACAAATACCCGATATGCCCAAATTTGAATGCTGGTGGGGTTGGGGGGGGGGGGGGGATTGATTTTGTCATTTGGGAGTTGTAGTTGCTGGGATTTATAGTTCACCTACAATCGAAGAGCATTCTGAACTCCACCAATGATGGAACTGAACCAAACTTGGTACACAGAACTACCACGACCAACAGAAAATACTGGAAGGGTTTGATGGGCATTGACCTTGAGTTTGGTGTTGTAGTTCATCTACATCCAGAGAACACTGTGGACTCAAACTGATGGATCTGGCCCAAACTTGGCATGAATACTCAATATGCCCAAATGTGAGCACTGGTGGAGTTTGGGGAAAATAGACCTTGAAGAGAAAGACAGGCAGAGAGATCTTCAGCCTTCTCTGCCAAATGGGTTCCTAAGATCATCAGAAATACGTGTCTTCTGGTGGTCTTTGATGACCCCTCTGACACCGCTCCTCGCAACCCCCCGGGGTCCCGACCCCCTCATTCTGTTCGTACAATGGACAAGCAATTTCTTATAGGAAATTCACCAGCAAGAAATGAACACAATTCTTCATCTTGTGTTCTCCAGCAACTGATACCTAAATGTGTATTAAGAGTTGAAACCTAAGTTTTAAGTCCAGCAATATCCTGCTTTTGAAAATATGTGTATTTCTTCAGGCTTCTTCCACTCCCTCCCCATCCTCTTCCTTCCTGCTGCTTAGTCCATGTACACCCATATCAAAAATACAAGAACATGTTCTTTACCACTAGAAGCAAACCTTTTGGAAGGTTTTATTTACAATCATTCCTTTTCTTCATGAAACCTTGCATTCTCAATAGCACTAGGAAATCCTTACCTGTGTATATATGTGGCTGCTACACTGCCGACATGACAGATAATCCTGTCTCTTTGCTTTCAATAGGAGCAGCAGGACTTCCCAATGCAGAACCGGAAATCTCTCAGCAACATCTTCTACTTGACTATGATCCTGATGCTGTTGCTTCTTGGCCTGATTTTGACATCAATGTATATTTACAGATATTTCTCTGTTACTGGCTCCATTTCTGGCTTGGCTCTGGTACGTATGATGCAAGAATGGTATGTATAATTGTTGTTGCTGTTATTGTTATTGTTCCTGGGATTCTCAAGATTTGTGTTGAACCACTCTTAGTTATTATTTAGTCCTTTTCTTCTGACCTTGTCCAGTATAACATTGTAACATGGTTTTTGATATCTCCCTGCATCAAAGTCAGGCAAATCTATCCCTCTTCTTTTTCTTTGTATATCTCTTTGTGCCTCTTTGTGCCTTATCCTTGTGTCTCATCTTGAGTTAACCCCTTACTAGCTGAAGTTAGCCCCTTACAGTTACCTTGTGTATTTAACACTCTTCTTTTCAGATTGATTTGATTTCTCAGGGCCCTTCCACATAGCCATATAACCCAGAATATCAAGGCAGAAAACCCCACAATATCTGCTTTGAACTGGGTTATCTGAGTCCACACTATCATATTTTCCAGTTCAAAGCAGATAATATGGTATTTTATTCAGCTCAGCTACATTTTCATTTGAATTAGTCATTTTCAAGAATGTATGACCTATTCCAAATTAATCATACAGTGCAACCCTCATATCCACAGTGGATATGTTCTTGAATGTACCTTATAAACAGGAAACTCTGGATAATAGTAAACCCTATTAGAAGGTCCTCTAATAAGACTTTATGGTCACCTTCAGTGGAAACATGCCATAGAATTGCCAGGAGGACCTAGAAAATTCCTCGAGAGGACATATTTTGTTGAATGCAGAGGCAGGTACTAATCCCATGGATATGACAGTTGTACTGTATTTTGTAAAATAGTGCACAGTTATGTTATCATTCTTTCTGTTAGTCATTGGGACTGCTCTGGGCTAACCACAGGAAGTTCTGCACAGCTCTGCTTCCTTCCTCTTTTCAAGCTTTGCTTGACATATTCCAACTGCTTTCAGTCTAGGTTTGTGAAGCCTCATGGCAAAAGTCATTAAGTTCGTTAAACTTGGTTCACATTGAAAACCAATGGAAAAACTGACAAGAGTAAAAGGTAGCTTGTGTGTTTTTTTATTGTGTCAGAAGCAATTTGAGAACATACTGTGTGAGAGAACTGGCCGTCTACAGAGACGTTGCCCAGGGGATGCCCAGATGTTTTACCATCCTGCTGGGAGGTTTCTCTCATCTTCCTGCAAGATAGAGCTGACAGACAGGAGCTCACCCCGTCTCGCAGATTCAAACCCCCAACCTTCAGGTCAGCAGTTCAGCCGGCACAAGGGTTTAACCCATTGCGCCACCACAGCTCCATAGTTTCTTGTGTTAATCCTTCTAGATTACAAGGCAATAATTTTGTTACTAAGGCCAGGATGTTGACATGCATTTGTGGCTTTGTGACTATTTTTTTATTTCATTTTCTGCAGATTGATGAAGATGATGTACCTTGGGAATGTCAGACGGTCTACGCTGACTACTTTTCCACCTCAAGGAGGGGGGAACAGTTGAAGCTGCGTGAAGATGTGAGGATTAATCTTGAGGAGCTTTATGAGTGGATCAACGTTCCACTGCCCCACTTGGAGGATAGTGATCCCGCAGATATCATCCATGATTTTCAGCGGGTAAGGAAGGGGAAAGTGGTTACAGTGGGAGTGGTGAGCTAGGAAGATTCATATACCACCAGTAGCCTAAAATACAAAACTCTCTTAATCACAGGAAATGTTAAAGATCTATGATCTTTGCCCCAAAGCACTTTATAACTATACTACTGCACTTTAGTTCAAATGTCCCCTTCATACCATCCCCCTCCATCAACCTGGTGGTTAATTTTATCTCATTTTATTTTGTTTTTACTCATTTTATGTTTTTAATGTGTTCTTATGATTAATGTAATGTATTGTTTTATAATGTTGATCTTACTGTGTTTTATTTATTGTAATATGCCTTGTTGTACTTGTTTGTTTTCGGGCCTTTGTCCCATGTTAGCCGCCCCGAGTCCCTGTCGGGAGATGGTGGCGGGATAGAAAAATAAAGTTACTTACTTACTATGAGAATAATGTAAATTCCATATTTTTCTGACACAGTAGAATAGTGTAATCTGTCTCAGTGTTAGAGCTGCATTCAGCAATACTGTATATCAGGTCTGGGCAAACTTCAGTCCTCCAGGTGTTTTGGACTTCAACTCCCACAATTCCTAACAGCCAGCAGTTGAAGTCCAAAATATCCAGAGTGTCAAATTTGGTCCAGCCCTGCTGTATATGGATAGCTTCTGGATCTGCTGTATATGGATAGCTTCTGGATAGCATATGGATCAATTCTGTGATCTGGTTTCATGGCCAGTTTGGGGGGGGGGGGGGGAGGGAAAATTATAGTTCTTATTTGAGGGGCAATGATATCATTTTGCTCCCATTGTAGCTGTAGTCCTCTTTATTAGCAACACTTCTGCTTTGTTGTTACCAAAGGAGTAAACACAGTTTAAGCCCAAAGTATACATTCAACTAAAACCTGTTGAAGAAATCCAAAGTCTTATCTTCAGGTCTTTCTCAGTCATCATGCAGGCTACAGAGAGCCATGTGGGAAGCATAGGGAAAATTTTCAAAACAGATTGATTCATTCTGGGATGATGCAATTAAATAAAATCATACTGCATCTAACTGAGCTCTGACTTGCTTCCAGGTTTATTAAACCAGAAATGGGTATGCAAAATGTGAGTAAACTTGTACACTGTTACATTTGGCCCCTGAGGCCATTGTAATCACTAGAACCACCCAGAGAAGGAAACAAAATTCTCCCAAAATGGCTTCTAGAGGATGCAAAATACATTTCTACCATGTTTGGGGTCCACTTGGAGTCAAAAACAATTTTTGTGTTTTCTATGTGTGTGAAACTGAATTATCCTGATGGAAGATAGCATATAATGAATTTTCCCATAGTATGACGAGCCTCCAAGAAGAGTATCGATAAAGTGTGAATTTCCTATGTTATATGAAAAAATTGGAGGTTGAGATGCCAGAGAATCATTGGAGTCTAATGAGAATGTAGTGGGTCTTATTAGAACATACTGTCTGATGGTGACATGAACTGCCATGAAGGATAATGGATTCTTTACCATGGAAAGTCTTCAGATGTTGGATGGCCACCTTTAAAGACTGTTTTAGTGTTGTGGGCAGAGAGTCTTATCATGCCTTCTAACTATAATTCTATGATCTCTCCCTTAGATCTTGTTATTTAATAAGTGCACGGGTATATTTTCAGTCCATTATGTCTACTTTGGTTTCAGGGATTGACTGCATATCATGATCTTCTTCTGGATCAATGCTATGTCATTGAGTTGAATACCACCAATGTCTTGCCACCTCAAGAATTTCAGGAGCTGTTGACCAATATGAAGGTACACAAGTAATCCCTTTTATTTTTCTTATTAAAAACACATTTTGGATTTAGCTGATGTACCACTCCTATTTTCAAATCAGATCTCTGAATTCATAGAGATTATTATTTTGCAAAGCCAAACTAGCCATCATAGCTGTCCTATCAAGAGGACAATTAGTACTAGTATGTGGAAGAGTGTGAAACCGATATACCACCGATAGAACACTCAATGTCTCCTGATTTCAGAAACTAAGCTGCTTTTGGCCTTATTACTACTTGGGTGGAGGGCCTTTGAGAGATACCAGAGATCTTAAGGGAGAGCTGGTTTAATGAATAGTGATATAATACACTACAATACAGCACCACTGTGGAAAGAGCCACTATGAGAATGAACAATATTGGTGATGATCTAAAGCAGTGGTTCTCGACCCGAGGTCCCCAGGTGTTTTAGCCTACAACTCCCAGAAATCTCATCCAGTTTGCTAGCTGTTAGGATTTCTGGGAGTTGAAGGCCAGGTTGAGAACCGCTGATCTAAAATGTGAAAATAATGGCTGTTGTTCTATGTTGTGACTCCCCAATACCTAAACTTTCATGGGGTTATTTTTATAAATTACAAATTCTATGATTTCAGAATGGGGGAAACATGCCAAAAACCTACATCATTGAGGAAGAGATGATAGTGATGGAACCGGTCAATGACACACACCAGCTTGGCTCTTCTATATATCTTCTGTGCCACAGTAAAGAAACTTATTGGCTGAAACGCAGGACCGGAAGGAGACGTAAGGAGACCCTTGTTCATTCTTGCTTTTGCTGCTGAGAATATAAAACAGTATTGGGGGAGTAGTAGTAGAAGTGATCATTAGATGTAGCTCAGTAATGCCAATTTTTGAAAGATATGTCGTTTAAAAAATGGATGCTACATTCTACCTCAGTTTCGTTCCAGAAAGGCAGGAAAGAACTTGCAATTCGTCAGTACTGATGACTGTTTGCATACTAATCTACATCTTATTCATGAAAAAGAAGCATTATAAGACTTCAAAATGAATGAGCTGTAGTTAAAAGTTGTGTGGTAGCTAAAGCTGGAAAAATAACAAGAATATTGTGCTCTGCAAATCAGCATGAATCAAAGTGTCTTCGTTAATTATTTTAAAATTAAGTTTTTGTGATGAACCATGGGCCTTGTAGTCCTGCTCAGGACATTGTAATCCCTGATGAAGATGAAAACTTGGGTTTTTTACCTTCCCAGTCTGAACTGGATTCCTCTCAGCCAGATCCTTCCCAGGCAGATCTGGAAACCTTGCACCTGCAAGAAAGTTGTGCCCCAGAAGTATGTCAAACAACCCCAGAGCCTACTTCTCCCGTGTTCTTGCGCCGGGAGTTTTGTAAACAACAGAGAAGTTTGGATTCAGCTTCGCGCAGGAGTGCGAGGATAGCAGCTAAGAATGTTGCCAATTAACATTGGTTCTCGTGAGAATCTTTAAGGAGTTTAACATCTGGTCTCAGAGTTTAGCTTTCGTTTCTGATTCCCAGAGAACCGCTTTGGTGAGAAAGTTGGACTCTATATAGGTGTTTTGCCCGCGTAGCAACTTCGCGGAGTCAATTCGTCAGCCTACGGAGCGAGTTGTGTCTGGACAGCGCGCTCCGATTCAAGCCTCGCTTCAGCTCAAGCCTTGCCTTGCTATCCAGCCTTCGCCTTGCTTCCCAGCCTTTGTTTACCTACGGACTTTGCCTTGTTTCCCAGGACTAATCCTTGCCTTGTTTCACGGATTTTACCAAGTTATTCCACGGACCTTGTTCTTGTTCTTAGTTACCTTGTTCCACGTTCAAGCCTTGTTTCAAGTATCAAGTTATTTCCTAGCCACGCTCAAGTTTTATGGACTAAGGACCTTGTCATCTCCCCTCACTTTGCTTGGCAAAGTGAGTGTTTCGGTTATTGGATTACAACTTTGGACCTTAATATTTCTTATTGGACATTGCTTTTTTGGACTAATTCTGACCTTTCCTGAAGGGTCTAATTCTGGACTATTTTCTATACTTGTTTTATTAACTTTATATATTCCTTCAATAAAGATATTAGTTAGATTCTGGCCTCTGTGTATGGTTATTGGTGCCTCTGCCGCCTGGGTCGTGACAGTTTGACTCCGCCGCCCATAAGCACCAACTAACCGAGGCCAGGATGTCTACCGGAGCCGCGCCGGCTGGACAGCCGCTCAGTTACACCATCAGCAAGGACGAAGTGGACCGCATCCGTGACAGACTCAACGCGCAGGATGGAGAAATAAAAGGGTTGAGGGAGCGCGGAGTTCGCCTCCCGGCCATGGCGTTGCCTACCAAGTTTTCTGGAGAAGCTGCTAAGGTTCATGTTTTCCGCCGCCAATGTCAAGCTTATCTAGAGGCCCGTGATGCCGAGTTTCCCCAAGAAGACATCAAGGTGGCGTGGGTCTACAGTCTTCTAGACGGACCAGCGGCTAGCTGGGCGACGGCCCTGTTTGATCAAGCCTCCCCCCACCTAAGTTCAGCACAACGCTTCTTGGATCACCTTAAGGAGACCTGGGGAATCGAGGACAATTTGGAGGCAGCCGGTCACAAACTCCGGCGCCTCCTTCAAGGAGACAGACCCATGTCTCAGTACATAGCCGAGTTCCGCGTGCTGGCCCACAACACCGGCTGGAACGATGTAGCCCTCAGAGGACAATTTCGGGAGGGTCTCAACATTGAAATGCTGGAAGAAATCTCCAAGGTGGATCCTCCCCAGACCCTCGAGGCACTCATTGATCAATGTTTACGGGCTGAAGTCATGATTGCCAACAGGAAACAATGGGTTCGAGGCCAGGGCGGTAGAGCCGGGGCAAAACCCCCCGCTCCCGCCAGTGTTCAGCCACGTCCGGTGTGGAGACCCCCGCCGCCAACCCCATACCCCAGAGGAGGCGAGGAGGTGCCGATGCAGTTGGGCAATGTGCGTCCCAGACTAGATGCCGCCGAGAAGGCCCGTCGTCAACGCTTGAACCTCTGCTGGTACTGCGGGAACGGGGGCCACTTCGCCAGAGAGTGCCCAGCCAAAGGGAAGCCTGCCGCCCGTCTTGCGGCGGCGTCCTCCACGGAGTCGAAGGCGTCTGAGCCGACTGGCACACAGCCGGCGGGGGAAGCCAACGACCGGGTGTAGAGAGGCTCGCCAACCCGGTCAAAAAATCCATCCAAGAGCCGCCAACCGGGGTCCTGTTCCTTCTCGTGGTCACATTATGGTCAGCAAAAAGGGGACCCGTCATGATCCACGCCATGATAGACTCTGGAGCTACCAACAATTTCATCGATAGAGAGTATGCCGACTCTCTGGGATTACAATATCATGATTTCAAGAATGCCCGTGTGGTGCAAGCCATAGACGGCCGTCCCCTCAAGACGGGCCCCGTAAGCCAGTGGTCGGAACCCACCAGGATGTGGATAAGGGAACATATGGAAGAGATTTCCTTCTTTGTTACCGAGGTTCCCCATTTCCCTGTGATTTTGGGAATTCCATGGCTGACACTCCACGACCCTAACATCTCCTGGTCCAACAGAGAACTGCAGTTTGCTTCACCGTACTGCCAAAACCATTGCCTCGTAGCCAAGGTATGCCATGCCACAGACTCCGAGCCCATCATCACCTTGCCAAAGAAGTACTCCGAGTATTGGGATGTATTCAATGAGAAAGAAGCCGAAAAATTACCCCCACATAGACCTTATGACTGTGCCATTGACTTGGTGGAGGGGGCCCCGATCCCGCGAGGGCATCTCTACTCCCTGACTGAACCAGAGCAAGAAGCTCTCAGGGAATTCTTAGAGACAAACCTTCGCAAGGGGTTCATCAGACCCTCTCAATCCCCAGCCGCCTCCCCAGTGATGTTTGTGAAGAAGAAGTCAGGGGAATTACGCTTGGTGGTGGACTACAGAGCATTGAACAATATCACCAAGCGGAACAGCTATCCCCTGCCCTTAATCTCGGATCTACTGGACCGACTTCGAGGAGCCAAGGTCTACACCAAGCTGGATCTTCGGGGGGCTTATAATCTAGTTCGCATCAGAGAAGGGGACGAGTGGAAGACCGCCTTCCAGACTAAATTCGGATTATTCGAGTCCCGAGTTATGAATTTCGGTTTATGCGGAGCTCCCGCAACGTTCCAGCATTTTGTCAACGATATTTTTCAGGACTATCTAGACAGATTCTTGATAATCTACCTGGACGATTTTTTGGTGTTTTCCAGATCACAATCAGAACATGAGAACCACGTCAAAATGGTGTTGCAACGACTGCGGGATCATGGACTTTATGCCAAGCTAGAAAAATGCGCTTTTGATCTACAAGAGGTAGATTTCCTTGGCTACCGCATCTCGCCTCTAGGGCTTTCCATGGATCCAGCCAAAGTTTCAGCAGTATTGGAATGGCGGGCGCCAACTAACAAGAAAGAGGTGCAGCGTTTCTTGGGGTTCGCGAACTACTACCGCAAGTTCATTCCAGATTTTGCCCGCTGGTCCGACCCCATCACTAGCTGCATCCGTGGAAAGCAGCCTTTCCGCTGGACTGATCAAGCAGAGAAAGGGTTCCAGCAACTGAAGAAACTATTCACCTCCCAGCCAATTCTACAGCACCCAAATCCTGGAACCCCTTTTGTGGTGCAAGCGGACGCCTCTGATGTGGCAATTGGGGCTGTACTCTTACAACCGGTGGGAGATCACCTCCACCCCTGTGCCTTTTATTCTCGTCAACTAACCACACCAGAGAGGAATTACACCATTTGGGAAAAAGAACTACTGGCCATAAAGGCAGCCTTTGAAACTTGGAGACATTGGCTAGAAGGGGCCAAATTCCCCATTGAAGTCCACACTGATCATCGTAATCTAGAACATCTAAGAACTGCCCGCAAACTAAATCAGAGGCAGCAACGTTGGGCTTTATTCTTTGAACGTTTCAACTTCCAGATCCATTATGTGACCCCAGCTCAAACCAAGCAAGCAGACGCCCTGTCACGTAAACCGGAATACGCTGCAGGACGCAAGGAGACCTTTGAATCCCAACTGCTACAACCTGAGAACTTTGCCACGCTCACAGTGGGGAACACCAAATCCAGTCCCATTGGTTCAACTTCCCCTACTCCAGGACCCATCTGTGCTCAAGAAATCAGGGCTAGTCAGCAAGCAGATGCCTGGGCGCAGGACCAACTTCGCCAAGGTCTGCATTTTCCCTTTTCGCTTAAAGATGGGCTGCTCTGCTATAGAAATCATGTTTATATCCCACCCGGACCGGGCAGGGAAAAAGCGCTTCGTCTGTGTCATGACTGCAAACCAGCAGGACACTTCGGACTATTTAAAACCATGCATTTGATCCTAAGAGATTTTTGGTGGCCCAAGATCCGCAAGGATGTGGAAAAATATGTCAACACCTGCCCAGTATGCCAGCGCTCCAAGATACGAAGGGAGAAGCCCTCAGGGCTTTTGCACCCCCTTCCTACCCCATCTCGCCCATGGGAAATAATTTCCGCGGATTTCATCACTGACCTACCACCTTCCTGTGGATTCACCACGATCTTAGTGGTGGTGGACCTATTCACCAAGTTAGCCCATTTCATTCCCTGCGAAGGCCTCCCCACGGCCAAAGAAACTGCGGATCTATTTCTTCAGCATGTTTTCAGACTACATGGATTGCCCAAGAGTTTAGTCACGGACCGTGGATCTCAATTCACCTCTCGTTTTTGGAAGGCACTACAAAAACTACTGGGCATAGACTCTCGCTTATCTTCAGCTCATCATCCCCAAACAGATGGGCAAACGGAGCGCACCAATGCCACTTTGGAGCAGTATCTTCGCTGTTATGTAAACTACCAACAGGACAATTGGGCTTCTCTGTTACCACTGTCTGAGTTTGCCTACAATAATGGAGTTCAAGCTTCTACAAAAGAAACGCCGTTCTTTGCAAACTACGGTTTCCATCCACGTTTCTTTCCCCCTGTCATTGAAACTTCAGAAGTTCCCGCAGCAGAGGATTGGCTGCAGGAACTCACAGCGGTGCAACAACTTTTGCTCCAGCAACTGGACCAAGCCAAGGAGGACTATAAACGCCACGCTGACAAACACCGCCAGCCGGGCCCCGAAATCAAGGTAGGAGATCGGGTTTTCCTGTCCACTCGCTTTCTGCCCTCCCACCGCCCATGCCGGAAGTTAGATGCCCGCTTCATTGGCCCCTATCCAGTGGTGGCGCAATTAAACCCCGTGACTTTCAAACTCCAACTTCCGCGTTCAATGCGCATTCACCCAGTGTTTCACCGTTCCCTGCTCCTTCCGGCGGATGGTGTGCGTCCTGATACAGACCAACCGGCCCCCCCTCCTGTTTTGATGAATGGGGAGGAGGAGTTCGAGGTTGAGGACATTTTGGATTCTCGCTTTCATCGCCGCCGCCTACAATATCTCATTGACTGGGTGGGTTTTGGGCCTGAGGAACGCTCTTGGGAAGACGCCTCCACAGTCCATGCTCCTGATCTAACCCGTCGCTTCCATCTGACCTATCCCTCCAAACCGCGACCTCGCGCCTCGGGGAGAGGACCCCAGTTTGGGAGGGGCCCTGAGGAGGGGGATAGTGTGATGAACCATGGGCCTTGTAGTCCTGCTCAGGACATTGTAATCCCTGATGAAGATGAAAACTTGGGTTTTTTACCTTCCCAGTCTGAACTGGATTCCTCTCAGCCAGATCCTTCCCAGGCAGATCTGGAAACCTTGCACCTGCAAGAAAGTTGTGCCCCAGAAGTATGTCAAACAACCCCAGAGCCTACTTCTCCCGTGTTCTTGCGCCGGGAGTTTTGTAAACAACAGAGAAGTTTGGATTCAGCTTCGCGCAGGAGTGCGAGGATAGCAGCTAAGAATGTTGCCAATTAACATTGGTTCTCGTGAGAATCTTTAAGGAGTTTAACATCTGGTCTCAGAGTTTAGCTTTCGTTTCTGATTCCCAGAGAACCGCTTTGGTGAGAAAGTTGGACTCTATATAGGTGTTTTGCCCGCGTAGCAACTTCGCGGAGTCAATTCGTCAGCCTACGGAGCGAGTTGTGTCTGGACAGCGCGCTCCGATTCAAGCCTCGCTTCAGCTCAAGCCTTGCCTTGCTATCCAGCCTTCGCCTTGCTTCCCAGCCTTTGTTTACCTACGGACTTTGCCTTGTTTCCCAGGACTAATCCTTGCCTTGTTTCACGGATTTTACCAAGTTATTCCACGGACCTTGTTCTTGTTCTTAGTTACCTTGTTCCACGTTCAAGCCTTGTTTCAAGTATCAAGTTATTTCCTAGCCACGCTCAAGTTTTATGGACTAAGGACCTTGTCATCTCCCCTCACTTTGCTTGGCAAAGTGAGTGTTTCGGTTATTGGATTACAACTTTGGACCTTAATATTTCTTATTGGACATTGCTTTTTTGGACTAATTCTGACCTTTCCTGAAGGGTCTAATTCTGGACTATTTTCTATACTTGTTTTATTAACTTTATATATTCCTTCAATAAAGATATTAGTTAGATTCTGGCCTCTGTGTATGGTTATTGGTGCCTCTGCCGCCTGGGTCGTGACAGTTTTAAATCCCATTCTGCATTTTAATTTGTCAACAACTTATTTTTTAACCTTGTGAAGGTCACATTAATGTTGTTTATGTAGGACAGCGGTTCTCAACCTGTGGGTCCCCAAGTGTTTTGGCCGACAACTCCCAGAAATCCCAGCCAGTTTAGCAGCTGTTACAATTTCTGGGAGTTGAAGGCCAAAGCATCTGGGGACCCACAGGTTGAGAACCACTGATGTAGGAAATGATAACAAATATCTTAAGGATATATTCCAATTCCAATTTGTTTTGTTTGAGAATAATTTGAAGTTTGAGTAGGACTGGGAAAACTCCAAGGCTTTGGGAAACTTTCCACGTGCCACTTTATGTAATTGCTCCACTGAGGTGAAGGCCTCCCATGGAGTTTATTTATTTATTTATTACAACATTTATATCCCGCCCTTCTCACCCCCAAAGGGGAACTCAGGCTGGCTTACAACCAAATATAAAACTGAGTTGGGGCCTGCTGAACACATGCTGAATCCAAAATCAGTTCTACTCTGTGGATGTGTGATATTACTTATGACTACCATAGTCCTGGCCTAACATTGTGCTCATGTTGTTCCTGCGACCCCAGGCTGGAGGAGGTTCAGATGTGGTATAACTCAGATCCTTTTTTGCCCTTTCTCTTTTCTGCCCGATGGATTGTAGAACCCACTTTGCCAGCCTCTTAGTTAGTAGATAGGTTTTGCATTTTGTTAAACATTACCGGTAGCTGGGCCTTGCATTGCTTTCTGTATTCATACTTATTTCCATATAGCTCTTTTGCTGACTATATCACAACAAAATCTCTTGCTTTTTAAAACTGCTGATGTTGCTCTTAGCTTAATCTGTTGTTTTTTTTTCTTGTTCCTTCCCTATCCAGATATCCATCGACGAGGTGCCCAGAAGTGTCGTCACATCCACCATTTTGCAAATACTTTTGTGGTTGACACAGCAATTTGCCAGAGATTGTGAGGGGTATAACTGCCCATCTCTTAACTTGGCTTCTAAATAACCACATAACCCTTCTTATTCTCTTCTTGAGATATGGAGGCTTATTTTTCTTCTTCTTCTTCCATAGTTTGTGCATTGCTAACTTCTCAGGTCACTCATGATCATTGGATTTTCTGTGTCTTTAAACAGCACTTGCTGTTTATATTCGTACTTAACTGGGCTTAAATTTACTCATTAACCACAAGACATAAATAATAGTATTTCTTTGTTAAAACTAGTGCAGTAATACCTTCTGGAGGATGATCAACTTTGAGATCTATAAGGCTGAAAACAAAAGAGGAAATTAAGCCACAAGAAGAGTATGTAAATGCATTTGGCTTTTCTCAGTGGCATCTAATAATTAGTTCCACTTTTTTGCATGGGAGTTTCCTTCACTATTGAAGCCTTCATAGAAATCCAATGAAATTAGTTCTTTAAAGGAGTGAGAAAGATGCTGTTCAATGAATGATGTCAAATGTCTTTGACTCTAAATGGAACTTTTAGAGGCTGATTTATTCTGCCAAGTAGTAGATGGGGCCTTTATTGTGCTTCTTCATGATTGCGTTGCAACTGACGCAATCCCATGTTGTAAAATATACATAATCTATTATCATGCAGTATTCAGTCAGAATACCTTAATCTCCAGTTGCACTTCCAGTACAAAGTAATAAGCCAAAGAAGACGATCTCTCACATTCTGATTTCCATAAAAGACACTCTGCCTGCATTGGTAGATCAAAGTAATAAGATAATGTGTCTGCTTACTCACTGTTTATCTTTGATGTCCCAAGTGTCTTCCATCCTTAGTCAAATATGTGTTCTCAGACCCTTGTCCAGGAAAGGATTTGGTCACTGGAAAGGCACATTAAAGGAAAAAATAGCTAACACCCCGAATAGATTCAAGTTAAGCTCAGCCTGAAGATTCATTTGAGCAACAGAAAACTTTAAATTATTCAGATTAAGCCCTAAATAAGTGTTCTGTTGAATCTAGATAGTTGTTCCCACTTTTCAGCTAAAGACACATTTTAGGATCTGTTTTCATCAGTGGTGAGGAGCCATGTTATTCAATGTAGTACTCAAGTAATCAGCTGTCAGTTCCTGGAGATAATTGAGTCTTCTATAGGAGACTTTGAGTCTCCTTCAGGAGAGATAAAGCAGGGTATAAATAATAATATTTCTGATGGTAAACATATAAGAAACAAGTGTAGACAGCTGCCACAAATAATAGCATTTGTTCCTGGGCACACAAGGGGTGGGATGCTGGTCTCCTGCATCAGATAACTGAGAAGCACTTGTGTAGTAGCTTCCAAGTCAAGGAGACTCTCAGAGTCTGAGAATGGCAGCATTTCACTCTTCAGGCAGAGATGATGATAGCAATGCAGGGGGCAGATGCAGAGGGGGACAGTGGGGTTGTGCCAGATAAGTGCTGAAAAGTTCCAGCCCATAGATTTATCAGTTGTGACATCCTAGTGATCATCTTTCCATTTATTTAATCATAAAACCCCTTTCTGGTTTTATAGCCATTACAGGAAATACAAACTCGGCTTTAGTAATGATAGGCAATGATTGGGACAACTATATTGCCTACAGATCTTAGTAATAATGATAACCATGTTTCAGCACATAAATGGCTGCTTCATGCCACAGGAAATGTTGTCTAAAACAACCAGATGTACAAATTTTGCAGAATAAATTTTGAACTAGAAAGATTCCCCTCTGATTTTTTTTTGCTAGTGTTTCTTGATGCTTGCAAAACATGTTTATCAGCCATTTTACAAACATATTTGAATATGCTTTTATCTTTGGTGTGTGTGTGTCTCATTGATCTGTTTCCATTTTTAGAAATAACACTGCATTGTTGTCAGCTGTCTCCGTTTCACATATGTCCCTTTGTTGAGTGATGCTTATTGTCAAGGCATGGGGCATCTACGCATTAATAAATGACCCACAGGATCTGCTTGAAAAAGTCCATATGGCATTTGCCTTTCTATGGTGACATTGTTCCTCCATGGAATGATTGATCCTGAGTTGCACTTTGCTTTTCAACCCCATTCTCTTCCCCAGGCAGAGTGAATGGTGGCTTTTCCACCCGATCGATAGCACAGCTTATCAATATTAATAGTAGAGTGCCTCCAATTATTGCCTAGGTGTTGTTAACTTATGCTTTTAAAAGGCAAACAAACCCAACGTCTTTACAATTTAGCAAAACATCACAATTTGCCATGTGGGATTCTATGTAGCCTTATTAAAAGCTATCATATCACAGGGCTCATTGTGTGTAACCATTCTTGATGCTGGATTGTTGTATATTTTCCGGGCTGTATGGCCATGTTCTAGAAGTATTCTCTCCTGACATTTCGCCCACATCTATGGCAGGCATCCTCAGAGGTTGTGAGGTATGAAGAAACTAAGCAAGGAAGCTTCATATATATCTGTGGAAAGTCCTGGGTGAGAGAAGAACTCTTCGTCAGTTGGAGGCCAGTGTGAATGACAAAGAGTTCTCTCACCCAGGACTTTCCACAGATATATATAAACCTTCCTTGCTTAGTTTCTCCATACCTCACAACCTCTGAGGATGCCTGCCGTAGATGTGGGCGAAATGTCAGGAGAGAATACTTCTAGAACATGGCCATAAAGCCCGGAAAACTCACAGCAACCCTGTGATCCCAGCCATGAAAGCCTTCGACAACACATTCTTGACGCTATTTCAATTTTATCAGGTTGCAAACCATTTTCAGCTCTTATTGCTGCATGCATTGTATTTGCTTAAACCAATGTTCAAATTCCTATAAATTTTTTGGAATTTCCCTCCAAAAAACTCAGGAAGTGTAAGGTTATAAAGGAAAAGGAGCATTTTTCATGTTTTGTAGTAACCATTGTATAACTGATAAATGTATGCCTTCCTTTTGTACTGTTTACCTACTTGTCTTCAGGTTGGAAATTTAGTCTTTCCTCATTGGGTTCTCCATGCTTTAAACTGGTAATTACTTTGTTAACATTGTACAAAGCTACAGTCTGAAAGACAAGGCTGTCGTTTCCTGTTGGAACAGACATTAATTTAGAATGTTCAAACACCAGTATTCTGGAGGGCGGTGAAGTAACCACCAAATGCTTTACGTATTTTATCTGGAAAAAAAATCCTACCTTTAAGAAAAATGAATAAGCATAATAAATTATTTTACTTCTGGTTTAAGTTGCCTCTGTATTCACCTGTTGTCCACATGTTCTTTCATGATGCTTGTGGGATTGTGCACAATGAGCATACAACTCTGAAGTTAGTTCCTTAAGAAACATAAATGCTTTGGGCTTGCAAATTTATCTTAGAGCTGTCCTGCTGCCCAATCCATCCCCACGCTGGTCACGAGCATTAGTAATTCTTTTGCATTTGCCTGTGCTTTCTTACTATTTGCATCATTCAGTACCTGACAATTGAGCCTGGTACTACCAGGCATGCCTTTCTGTCACCTTGGCAGCAAACCCTGTTATCATTATGATAAAAATTGAATCCCCTTTTCATCCAGTTCTCTGTCATTTTTTTGTCACACCCTCATTCCCTCCTGGATGCAAATTTAGATACCATACTTTTTAGTCTATTGATAATTGGCATGTTTTAGTTCTTGGATTTACATGTTAATGCGCTTTTGTTCGATATGTTATCTATTCCCCAGTATCTTGCTTTGCTAGATGGGTGTCAATGAAAAAATGCAGATTAAACAATCTGTCAGAAGAATATTCTCCTAAAACAGGGATGAGCAACAGAAAGGTCGTATACATTACCCCCCCCCCCCTCCCCTTCAATGCTTTCTTCTCAGCCTATAATTTTCTCCTATTGCTCCTTGATAGGTTTTAGGATGAAAATGGTGATTTTGAGCAGGGCTGGACAAAGACCAACCCATGGGCCATGTGCAACTTTTAAGGCTCTTTTGGCCCTGCATATTGACCCAATATTCCCACTAGGGAACCCAGGCAAGCTTCACCAGAAGTTACTGTTCTTCCTTTGGAAAAAAATGCTTCTCCCGAACCTGGCAAACTGCCTCATTGGAGATTATAGAGGGTGCTAGATGAATATTTAAGTGCAAAAACATGTTTTCAAAAATAATTGGGGGAGAAGTAATTCAGAGTGTGGGGTAATTTTGCCAAGGTACACTGGGCAGGCAGTACAACCCTTGCCTTCCACAGTTGCCTGCCCCACCATAGAGAAGCAAATGCTGGTTTCTTTCACTCAGTGATTCCATTTTTAAAATAATATTTTCGTTCTATGGGTGCTGGGGGCAAAAAGTTGACTTTGATCTCTTGGGCATTGCTGATCCCCCACTTTTAGACAGAAAATGCATCTGTTTTGTTCGTAGGATATGGGTTTTCCCATCTTTTAAAAATATTTGTTCCACACAAGCTGCTTTTACTCAACTCATGAAGTCCGGGTCTTTGTAATAACATAATAATCTCAAAAAGTTATAACTACACTATACTAAGAGGAAATGGAAACTCATACACCATCATTTTATTTCAGATCCAAACAGGTATAAAGTCCACTATGCTATCTAAACCATATTTGCCTTGAAAAAGAATTGGGTGAACAATAGCAGATGGAGCCTGAATTGACTGTTCTGTCTGCTTTACTGATAAAGTGGATTCAATATTGCTATGGCCAGTTGATTTACATTTACATGACTGAATAATCACTAACACCTAATCCCAAAAAGTTGATAACAGACACCACAGTCAAATGTGAAGCCTCAGAATTTGGTAAAGTTAATATTTTGGACTACAAGATGCAGAGGCCAGTGCATATTTGGCCAATGGATAGGAATTCTGGAAGTTACAGCTCAAAATAATGTTTCCTAAATGCATATGCTAGTTTGATTTCCAGGAAACCTTGAACACTCTGTATCACTTATTGGCCAAGATAAATATGAGTTTTCAATCAATTTAACTGGAACAAGCCCAAACACCTCAAGAGTTTTCCTTCCCTAAGTAAACCCTACAAAATCCATGAGGTCATCATCAGTTGATACGCGATTTGAAGGGGTACACACTGTCTCACACCATACATTAAAAAAGGATATCTTTTTAACAGCTTCTTTGTATTCTCCTACCAGAGGCTGAACAACATGATTGACCAGTCTGAATGACTTAATTCATTGCATTACTCTCGACCGAAGCCAAGTTTACAGACTCCTTAAAGACAAAATAAAAGCAGACTCCATCTAGAAAGCAGTTGAGGTTAGCGCAGGCCAGGGTGATCTGAAGAAATGAGAGTATGGCTTCATGAGGATCATTTAGAATACAATTCATCACAAGATAGTACAATACCAGAGCCAGGTGATAAGGAACAAAGCAGATCAGGAATATAGTGAGGTTTGCGACAATTATTTTCAGTGACTTGCTTTTGATTGTGAAAGGACTGTCTGGCTTTTGGCTCCTCTGCAGACACACCATGATTTGAACAGAACAGAAGATCACAACTATTGTGCTGCTTAGTAAAACTGTCTCCAAAACAACGATCAAGATTATATTTTCCCAAGTAGCTTCAGAAAAGCCATGGAAGCAAACTGGGGGAGTATCCTTGTTATGGAGCTGGAAGGTACATGATGTTCCGGCCCAGACTCCTGCTGAAATAATCACACAAGTTATAGCAGCTTTTCCAGGAGATCTCAAGGTCACAGCTGCAAAGGGGTGCAGGATAGCAATGTATCTATCCACACATATGCACACGGAAATGAGGATACTCCCATACATGTTCACAAAGTATAGGCTTTCCAGGAATGAACAAAAGGTTTGCCCAAGATCCCACTTTTTGCTATCATAGGAAATTATCCTAAAGGGAATGGCAAAGAGTACAAAGAGATCTAAAACCATAAGTGACACCATGTAGATTACAGGCTCCGTTAATTTTCGGATCTTGCGTAAAGCAAACCATATAGCCATTCCGTTGAACAGAACTCCAAGGATAAATGTAGGAATGTATACAATTGTCTGGAAAAGTTCCATGGAAGGTAGAATGGGAAGGTTTATTAGTCTCACTCTTCTTTGGGAGCAGTTGACTCCAGAATTGTTTGTCTCCATCTGTTCAGATTTCTTTTAAAAATGGAAAAAAGCACTGTGAATAATTAGTTCACAAGGAACTGAAAACAAACATTATTGCAGTGACATTGTAGAAATACAATTTGTCTACTTCAAATTCTCAAAAGGATATTTTTCTCAACCCATCTCCTGAAATTTGGCTTTACTGTACACAGAAATTCAACATTTCTTGTAACCTTTTGCTAAATTGTTCATACAAAACAAAACAAAACCACATCCAGCAACAGAATCGCTGGCAATTCAGGAAGAATTGTTGCTTGCTTTTACCATCAAACAGCATACAAAGCGGTGCACAGTAAATGACTTGTGAAAACAGAACAAAAAGGACCCAATTCACTGAAGCAATGAAAGAGCTAGGATATAAATTCTAAAATACATTAAAATAGACAACCTATACAATAAATCACTAAAATAATTATTCAAATTAACATCATACAGTTCACTCTATAAATAAAAATGCAGACACAAACAATTGCAAAAATAGCACATAATTACTTTTAGACGTCTCCAGAAGTGGCACATAGCAAGGAAAGCCTCTTAAAGCTCTCCCCATGTATGCACATTGGCTAAAAAATTCTTAAAAGAGAAACCACATGAGTGGACCTATCCTCTTTGTTATGAACTTTAAAAAATTATTGTATGTACTCATAAGTCTAGAAATTTTGTAAAAAGAAATAGACCAAAACACCAATGTAAACACTATACCTTAATTCTTATCAAAAAGGAACCACCCCCATTTCAAAGTAAAGCGGTGAAAGGCAAGCATAATTGTCTTGGAAGAACCTAAAAGAAGCACCAACACTTCTACTCTCTGCTAATAACAATTTGATTATATTATGACTACAATTGTTTGTTGACTCATATAATGCTTTGGAGTAAGTCAGACCTGGAATAAATGCTCTTTGTAACTACTGGAATTTTCTTCTTTTTGCGGTCACTGGTACTATTCCCCATTTTATTGTGTGTAATTTTAAACCTTGTATAATAGTTGGAGCACTTAGAAAAGTAAAAAACAAAAGGGTAAAATTTCAAAACTGTGGAGTTCTAGCCTCAAAGGACTCTTGTAAAACCACAGATAAGCCCAGTTAGAACTGTGGCTTTGAATGTAATCATCTCACATCTGCATGTAGGTGCATATACCTAAGGAGGAGGAGCCCCTGGTGGCGCAGCGGGTTAAACTGCTGAGCTGCTGAACTAGCTGTCAGTGTTTCAAATTCGGGGAGTGGGGTGAACTCCGGCTGTTAGCCTCAGCTTCTGCCAACCTACCTTGGCCAGCCTTTCAAAACCATGCAAATGTTTCAGATTAATAGGTACAGCTCCAGCAGGAAGGTGACGTTGCACTATGTAATCATGCCAGCCACATGACCTTGGGAGCATCGATGGACTTCAGGTCTTTGGTTTAGAAATAGAGATGAGCACCACACCCGAGTCGGACACACCTGGACTTGATATTGGGGGAAACTTTTACCTTTACTATACCGAAGGAGGGATAAAATATAATAAAAGCACTAGATCCTTTCTGATCCTGGAAGCGAAGCAAGGTCAGGTTTGCTTAGGACCTTAGTAGATCAACAAGGTCAACAACCAGGTGCTGAAGGCTCAATTTCAGAGGGAGTAAATGGCAGATCCACCTCCGAGCATTTGTTGTTTAAGAACACCCTATGAATTTCAGAAAGTTTCTATAAGCTGACAGAATTGAAGGCACATACTAGTGACATCCGGCAGGCTCCATCCCTTTTGAGTTTTAGAAAGAAAGTGAAGACCTGGCTATGCGAGCAAGCATTCAAAGAATAAGTTTTGTTGGCTTTGACTCGGTCTGGACTAAGGTTTATGTACAATGTTTTGTGGATGAATGGCTCAAGTATTCTGTATTATTTTAAATCTGTATTTAATTGCTTATGTTTTATTCTTTTGTATTGTTGTGTATTGGCATTGAATTCTGCCAGTTTTGTAAGCCGCCCTGAGTCCCTTCGGGTGAGAAGAGCGGGATAGAAATAATGGAAATAATAAATACTCCTAAAGAAACACAGCATTGCAACCAATGCTCCTGATCTAGATGTTACATTCACAAGAACCCCTGCCTGTTACAGACATCCCTGAATGGGTCTTTTTCTTCCTCTCTTCTGCCCATCAGTACTTCCATACCGATATGCCACATACGCACTTCCCAAGTGTGGACTTTCCTATCTAGTAGCCCACCTCATGAAGTCTCTTTGTTGGATGAAAGCACATATTAGTGAGGCTGGAGATAAAAAATATTTATAGTAGGCCAATATACACATTAAAAGTGGCAGATATGTGAGATATAGTACTAGTTTAAATCATCTTACCTCAAAACTGCTCTCTGTAGAAACAGTCTATGTTCTTGGACAGCATGTGTAGAACAGTAGATCCTTCTTTATAAAGCCCTTGGTGCCTGTCAGAGCAGGTTAAACATTGCACCTGTCATGCAAACACTAACGTTCTCCGATTAATCAAGTTGTGCACCACTTAATTAGCTCTGTGCCTTTATTTGCAATAAGCTGCGGCTCTGCTCTAGTTAATATTCTCCACATGACACATCCCAATCATTATTTTCATGACGGAGTTCTCCATACTAACCCCCCCCCCCCCAACACAACGTGGTATAACTGGTCTTGAAAGCAGAGTATTGTTTGGTGTGCTTTACTTGCTCCATTACAAAGTGCGTGACAAGCTTGAACTTGGAAAATATGCTTTTAAAAAAACCTGAGAACTTTGCTGTAGCAATCCAACATGTAACTTGACAATATTATATTGCAGAGGCCTAGAACAATTCTGCATAGTTTGTGGAAAATAATTTAAAGAACTATTGGGAAAGTAGTTGCATGTAATTCCTCTTTTCACATCAGAGATCCCTTAGTAGATGCTCAACCTTGTTTTGTCCGTGATCCGTTCAGGTAATTTGAGCTCCATTATTTTTCGCTTTCTCTTCCCTTGATATGCTGTTGCTACTGTAGGGGTGCTGCATTTATTTTCTTTCTCTCCATGTGTATTTATATTTGCTGTGGAAGATCTACATTGTACACTGGCTACATAAATCATTTGGAAAAAAACCCCTCTAAACGGCTTTACCAATTTCCCCAAAAAGCCACAAGTCATGTGAAGAAATTTAAACGTGGCCACCTTCCATGATAAAATTCTCAGGTAATGGGCACATTTATGGAACTAAAGGCTGATGTATTTGATGCAATCACCTGTAATATTTGTCCCCCACCCCACCCCCCACGAAGATCTTGTTGCAGAAACCCAACTAAAATGTAATCATGAACTTTACTTCTAAATGGAAAACCAACTTCGTTGAGTAATGTTTAGTTACTTATGAAACACTTCATGGGGAAGTGGTATATGACTCATTTTTTCCTCTGAAGGTACAAGAGGGCCATGCTAGGACATCAAATATATTCTGAATATTCATAAGGAAAAAAAATCAGCATGTAAAAATATTTCCAATGAGTATTATGGACAATTTTAATTGACTCTCCCACATACGTACAAGCCTTCTAAAAACATAATTACTCCAAATTATTCTATGTAGAGAAAAATCAGCTTTTCTTGTTTCCTTACTATGTAAAAAGGCATCAGGAACTGCACCTAGTATTAAGTTCCTGGATAGTTAGAATACACCATCTTGTGGCCAGTAAGCATTTTACTTTATGCCATAGCAATGAAAGTTTATTTCCAATTTTACCGGTATTTCCGAGATTTTAGGCAGACATCAAGTTTATATACCATTGCTGGAAAGATGTACTTTTGTGTCTAAGTAGTTCAAAGAGGGAAGACATGAAGAGCTACTGTCCACACTAATCACTGAATGAAAACTAAGCATAATTATAGTAATCATTTCTTAATGATATATACTGCTCACTGTGCAGATGCTGGCCGTATAAATTGCATGTATCCTTTTAGATGTTCATGAATGACAGAAAATGACAAATAAAACTGCAGTACTGTATTTTGTATTAACACGCATTTTAATTAAAGCAATTAGATTTACAAATTCTTGAAGATATGCATGGACATTACCTATATTATATCAGTGAAAAAAAAATTAAATGTTATGTCCTGTGGATAGAAAATTCTTCTCTATCCACAGGAAACTAGTTTACGTGTTTTGTTTTAATGCACTTGAACTAGATACTTAAAATTGCTATTATCATGATCTCCATTCTGCTCAAACAGTACTGGGAGTCTTGGGTTTAATATAATAATCACTGACAACCAAATGCACAAAATATTCCCTGTGAAAAGCTATCGATCTTTATTGGACCCAAGTCTTGATATGCTCAATATGGTTTAATTCCAAATGAACAAATACAAAATTGCAAGACATGTTCACAATCCTGTCTTCTGGAGTTAAAACATACTGAATAGTGTTGATTTTCTTTCAAATAAAGATCTATAACCTTGCATTTTAGACATAACTATTTTTATCTAGTTCAAGATTACATGCATTCATGAAAAAAGCTGACAATCCAAAATGATGGGGTTACATATTTTTCCTAAATATTCAATTTTTCTTGAAATTCTCATTATTTTAATGGGTAGGCAATGCATATACTTTATATGCCTTATTTTTTAATAATATTTCAGGTATTCTTTCAATCGACTCTTAAAATAGTCTGGATAAGAGTCTATTATATAAAACTACTGATGAAACAAGCTATGAGACATAACTGAAAATCTATTTGAAACTATTAAATGAAACTTGCTAAAACTTTTAAATTTTTATTTGAAACTGAACGAGAATATGAAAATACTCTAAAATGTTGATTATTTGAAGATACATCTTTTAATACTCCTCTCCTTCTTCAGCCTCAGCTTCCACAGAATCAACACCCACTTCTTCATAATCTTTTTCAAGGGCAGCTAGATCTTCACGAGCTTCTGAAAATTCTCCTTCTTCCATTCCTTCCCCAACATACCAATGCACAAAAGCTCGCTTAGCATACATCAGGTCAAACTTATGGTCAAGACGAGCCCAAGCTTCTGCAATGGCAGTTGTATTACTCAGCATGCAGACAGCACGCTGCACCTTGGCCAAGTCTCCACCTGGCACTACAGTTGGTGGCTGGTAGTTTATGCCTACCTAGGAGGGAAAAAAGTACACAGAATTAAGCTTTCCTACTATATAATGCTCCACTACCCAAGATAACTTCATTCATACCTCAAAGAACTCATCATTAAGGTGCTGTGTATATCTTATCCCTATTTCTCAGGGGAAACAGGACTGCTCTGTAAAGAGAACATAGCCATGGAACCTGAGTAGCTTTAATAGCTTTAACTATGACTGGGGATGGGATCTATTATCTAACATGTCTGTAGTTATTAAAAATGTTCAAGCGATTTTACCACTATTTGCACATTTCTAATAACAATAATCAGTAGAGCATAATAGACATTTTGCTTCTAATTCTGAATATAAACTGAAATCTCTATTTTATAAAGTTCACTTGGTGATTTCAAGCAACTTAATGGTTTCTGTCTGACCAGACGACTGTGATAGCATCATTATAAATACTTGAAATGTAATTAAGTTGTTTCTAAGTGTATTTTTAAAATCCCAAGGCCACTAGTAAGGGCATTAAAGTGGTTTGGAAAGAGATTTAATCTGAGGAATAAACGCAAATAATAAAATACAAGAAGTTTGTATCAAAGTTGTTTTCAAAAGCAACCTATTCGTTTAGTCATTTGAAACACTGAGATTGGCTATTTTTTATACTTCATAAGGAACCCCTTTATGTTATTTAACTTCAATTGTAGTCACATAAACCAAGCACATTCATTTCCAAGGTATGTTATTAAAAATAAGATGGTTGAACTAAACAGCACAATTACTTGTTTTGAATGTTTTAGCTAATATAACCTGACAGGAGAATGCAGAGCAAAAATTATTATCAGCATAGCTATGAAGATAGTGTTGATATTTACTACAAAAAAACAACATACTCATACCTTGAACCCAGTTGGGCACCAATCCACAAACTGAATGGTACGCTTTGTTTTGATAGTTGCAATAGCAGCATTAACATCTTTTGGGACAACATCACCTCTATACAGCATACAGCAGGCCATGTATTTACCATGACGAGGGTCACACTTTACCATCTGATTAGCTGGTTCAAAACAGGCATTGGTGATTTCAGCCACAGACAACTGCTCATGGTACGCTTTTTCAGCTGAAATAACAGGTGCATATGTTGCCAGAGGGAAATGGATTCGGGGATACGGGACAAGATTTGTCTGAAATTCTGTCAGATCTACATTCAGAGCCCCGTCAAAACGAAGTGAGGCTGTGATGGAAGAAACAATCTGACCGATGAGGCGATTTAGATTTGTGTAGGTAGGACGTTCAATGTCAAGATTGCGTCGACAAATATCATAAATAGCTTCATTATCCACCATGAATGCACAGTCAGAATGCTCCAGTGTTGTGTGTGTAGTAAGGATAGAATTATAAGGCTCCACCACAGCAGTAGACACTTGTGGAGCTGGGTAAATTGCAAACTCCAACTTGGACTTTTTGCCATAGTCAACTGAGAGTCTTTCCATAAGCAGCGATGCAAATCCAGAACCAGTACCTCCTCCAAAACTATGAAAAATTAGAAAACCCTGGAGACCTGTGCATAGATCAGCCTAGAAAAAAGACAAGCAAAATTGTAGTTTTGCAATTGTGTAGGCATAAAGTACACAATTATAAATTATATTTAGTACACTGCCTTAATAATAGTAACCAGTATCAGATAGTTCACCTATGGATACCTTTAACCCTCAATCCTTGTTAAGATTATCACTACAAATGAAGACTTGTTTAGAAATGAGATGGGTATATTCTAATGAAATTTTAATGCTATGTTTAAATATTATTGTCTTTAAAACAGCCATCCATTCAAGGGAAAAATGGAAAGCCAATTTGCGATTGATAAACAAAAATCCCTTCAAGGGTAACCAAGAAACTAGCTCCCCCCATCACTGCTTTCTGAAAATACTGAGATACTTTTTCATTTTTACATTAACATAAAGATGTGTATCTTCAGACATGCATTAATTCCAATCTTAATATTAAACTCACCAACTTGCGAATGCGATCCAGCACTAGATCAACAATCTCTTTTCCTATGGTATAATGCCCTCTGGCATAATTGTTAGCAGCATCTTCTTTTCCAGTAATAAGTTGCTCGGGGTGAAATAGCTGCCTGTAAGTGCCTGTACGCACCTCATCTGCAATATTTAAAAAATGAATAATCAGCAACAAAAATTTTACTGAATTGTAGCTGTTCTAATCTTGTTAATTTATAATTTTTCCATCCAATATATATATTTTCTTGAATTTCAATTTGAACAATATTATTTTATTTTCCTTATCCCTGTTATGAGCTAATACATTTTAATCACCAAATAGTATTATTGCATTTAGAGTTTTATGTAACAAAGATTGCAAATTCTCAGGTAAAGTCTCAGTTCCATTGCAAAAACTTTAATAAAACTAGTTTTATTTTACATGTTTTCTGCAAACTCTACTAATTTTAGAAGAACTAGCAGTTTTTCTATAATTGCTAGTAAATCCTTAAAAAAAAAAGACCCATTATCAAATCACTTCTGGTAGATGATTTCAAAGGAAAAGATCTGTTTTGAACATTCAAAAGAAAATATGGCCCAGAAAAAACTATTTCAGATTAACTCAAAAATATTTTTTGTTAATTGCTTCTGCATTAGGAAGAAGCAGTTTCCTTGATATGGAATACACTACAATACAGGAGGGTAGTGGATATCTAAAAATCTACTCAAATAACCCTTGTTTTCAAGTAAGCATTATTGCTTGTTAGACAAGACTTGTCTAAATAACACTAATGAACTCACAATGCTTTTGAAAGGTATCAATAGACAACATAAATTACATTGCGAAGTTCTTAGATGAACCCATCCTATATATAGTGTCCAAAATATTATACTTATTCCTAACAAAGCAGAAAATGTACTTTAATTTGAATGCATAGTTTAACACTCATATACATACCAACCACAGTTGGTTCGAGGTCCACAAAGACAGCCCTGGGCACATGTTTACCAGCTCCTGTTTCACTAAAGAAAGTATTAAAGGAATCATCACCGCCTCCTATGGTTTTGTCACTTGGCATCTGGCCATCAGGTTGGATTCCATGCTCAAGGCAATACAATTCCCAACAGGCATTACCAATCTGAACTCCAGCCTGTCCAACATGGATAGAGATGCATTCACGCTGTTTTTTAAAAAGAGAAAATTCAAGACATTTTAAAACATCTCTTTTCAAGACAGATTAATGCCTTTACTTCCAGTTTTCTGTACCAATCAATCTTTTAAAAACAAGTAATTTTTATATCCCGCTTTTACTTTTAAAATACACTCAAAAGCAGCTAACAATGTTAAAAAATAAAACAAAAATGTAAAATTTAAAACCAAAAATACATAAACATTGAAATTGAATTAAACATAGGCATATTAAAAAGTTAAAACCATTAAATCTTTAAAATATATAAATAACAATCAGAACCCTGTCTCCATTTTAAAAATGTTCTTTAAAATCCTGCCTGAAAAGGTTTTAGCCTGCTGCTTGAAGAACAAGTTACTACAAATATGCATACAGTAGCTAGCTACGTATTTAATATAATATTCTTTTTAGATTGTTAGTTGCTTCTCACTTTTCTAAAGAACTGTATCTCCTAACACATTTTTAAAGAGTTTACAGCTATAAAATGTCACTAATGATACTTTGAGAACTGTTCAACATTCCTGAAAAGGAACATGACACCCACTTTCATTACAATCTAAGCACCTAAAGACAGGTTTGTGTACCTCATATCTGGAATTCAATATTGGTCTGGACTAGGATAATGGATTACATGATTTTAATTGTTGAAATTTTTTCAGCAGGTGTTTTAATGTGTATGTTTTATTTACTGGATATGTGTTGTTTGGCCAAGTTGTGCCTTTATGTGCGCTGCTCTGGGTCCCCTTGAGAGTGAGATGAGCACGATATAAATATGGCAAATAAATAAAATAAAAGAGCCTAGTCTCCAATCACGGCATTACCTGACTTTGTGTAGCATGCGTCTGTTTAGCCTATTTCTCTGGTTTTGAATATTCTGTAAATTCCTGTGTGTTATCCACTTAACAGCTGCGGGTCCATGAACCGTAATAAGGCATGCATATATATATATATATATCCCCTAAAATATTCTAAAAATGTTCAGTTGGCAAAAATAGTGATAACTTTGCTTTCTGATAGCTCAGCATACTTTAAATACTAAAAAAGTTATTTAAAATATTGTGTGTACAAGCGATATTTGAAGCACAAATGAATTCTGTATTTAAACTTGGTTTTAACTTCCCAGATAACTGGAAAGGCTCAATGTTATGGAATCATGGGAGTTGTAGTTTGGCAAGGCACCATTCCTATTTGGCAAAGTAAAGCTCCTGTAAAACTAGAACTTCCGGGATTCCAGTTTTGAGCTGCAGCAGCTAAACTGGTGTCAAATTTCATTAATTCTTTGGTGTATATTCAAATAGAGGGATTCCAAAATTATTATTGTATTTATACTCCACTTTATCATTTCTTTATTCAAACTGGTCTTATATTTGTTCACTGAAGAAAACATTTGAAATGGTCACAGATCTCTATCTTTTGCTGGCAATTCTGCAGCAAATAGATTTCATCATAATAGAGAAGACATTACAAAGATCAAATTTTAAGAAATTTCATAAAAAATGCAACCTCTTTTTAAATTCTAAATCACAATGCCTGAATCCATAGAAAACCATTGCTAAATTTTTCCGAGATTAGTGTACTTGACTGCAAATATCACATTTTTCTGATGAAATATATTTTTATTGTGCATTTGCATTATCTGATTGAAAATATAATCTGGATCATAATTATAATACTCTTAAATGAAATTATGTTATGTATTTCATGTTTATGTTTCAATTCTAATACCTAATAAAGTCTCAGAACCTTTTATAGGCATTTCCCATTAATCTGGTTTCATTGGGCCAGTTATTTCACTGCACCTTGGGTGTATGAGACAGACAGCTTATTCCATGCTGCTCCCAAAAAGGGAATTATTATACAGGACGGAGGGCTATGATAAGGCCAGGAGGCAGTAAACCACAAAACCTCAGCCTAGAGCAGGCCTGCACAACATGTGTCCCAAGGGGGACCCATCTGGTCCCAGGTTTTTCGGATAAGGAATACTCAAATAATTTCTGTATATATTTCAGATTTCAATATTAATGTCAAAAATACAAAGTATGATTTTACATAGGATTTGTGCTTCATTAGAACAGTAAAGACAAATATCACTAAGGTGAAATAAACATTAAATATTAATTAACCAAAAAAAAATGAAATAAGGTGTAAACACTAAGCGAATCTGGGAATCTGCTATTGTAACACAGCCAAAGAAGTGGTTTAAAACCAGTATAAAAAAACATTAGGACTAGGTACATTCCAGTCTACTTGGAACACACAAACTCATTCAAGAAGTGTTTAAGAACTGGTCCGAGAGTCCAGAAGAGTCCTGACACGACACCCCACATTACCAGCCCTATATTCTATTTATCCATTATGATCTTCCCTCCCTTTTATGCATTTAGAAGAGCCCTAGGAGCGTATACAATTTCTGCTGCTGTGATTACCCTCTTCTTCTGGGTGCATCTACGATGTAGAATAAATGCAATTTGACAGCACTTTAACTGTCTGGTTCAAAGCTATGGCATTCTGGGAGTCGTAGTTTTACACGGTCCTGCCAAAGAATGCGGGTGCTTCACCAAACGACAACCCTCAAGATTCCATAGCCTTGAAGCAGAGCCAGTTAAAGTGCTGTCAAACTGCTTCAACTTCACGATGTAAACCAAGCCAACTTGGGCCCTCCAGGTGTTTTGGACTCCAGCTCCCACCATTCCTAACGGCCTCAGGCCCCTTCCTTTTCCTTCTCAGCCGCAGTCCAAAACACTTGATGCGCCCATGTTTGCCCAGGCCTATTGTAGACGCAGCCTGCGTTTCCCGCCCGTACCATGGCGAGCCTGAGGCGATTTCAAAGCAGCGCGTTCCAACAGACGCGAGACCAACCGTCGCCCTCCGCGTTTTTCCCGCCTTGCGGGGAAAGAGGGAGGGTACGCGGCAGCTTCCTATTGGCTGTGGCGGCCGGCTGTTTTCCCAAGCGCGTGGCGCGAGAGAGCGCTCCGCATGAGGCGGCGCCTCACGTCCGAGAAGGCCCTCCTTCGTCCTTGCCCAGCCAAGCCTCGCCTGCCATTCGGAGGTTTCGAGCCCCGTCCTCCCTTCCCAACTGTGCCCCGCGGGAACCTGAACCGAACGAGTCCCCTCCCCGCACCATGGTGTCTCGCGAAGACGGCGACTGTCACGTTCCCTGCTCGCGCCTCCTGCGTCCAACCTCAACCGAAAGTGGCGTCGAATGACGACCGTTAGGGCCAACTGCCTGTCACGCGCGCCTTTGGCCCGACCGCTCGCGTTCTATTGGCTGGGGCTGCTGAAAGGCTGCGTGTTGATTGGTCGAACCCGTTCTCCCTCTCTTTTTTTTAACCCCACCAAAAATGGCGGCAGTCTCTCCTGAGCAAAAAATTGGGGGGGGGGGGGGGCATGAAGGAGGTTTGGAAAGCTCTAAGGGCCTATCCACACAGCCATATAAACCAGAATATCAAGGCAGAAAATCCCACCATATCTGAAATGGCTTATCTGGGGCCTCTTCCCCTTTGAAATGGAATATATGGCAGTGTGGACTCAGATAACCCAGTTCAAAGCAGATATGGTGGGATTATCTGCCTTGATATTCTGGGTTATGTGGCTATATGAAAGGGCCCTGAGTCCACACACCCATATATTCCAGTTCAAAGCAGAAAATGTGGGATTTTATTCAACTGAGTGGAAGGGGCCTAAATGGGCATTGAATGATTGGTGGTCATTCAGCCCTCCAGATTAGATGAAAAATAAAATGCATGTTTGTGTTGTCGAAGGCGTTCATGGCCGGAATCACTGGGTTGTGGTGCATTTTCCAGGCTGTATGGCCATGTTCCAGAAGCATTTTCTCCCGACGTTTTGCCCACATCTATGGCTGGCATCCTCAGAGGTTGTGGGGTTGATATACATCTAACAACCTCTGAGGATGCCTGCCATAGATGTGGGCAAAACGTTGGGAGAAAATGCTTCTGGAACATGACCATACATCCTGGAAAATACACAGCAATTCAAATATATATTTTTCTTGATTGAGGGAAATTATTTAGGGCACTTAGAACAAAAGCGAGGTTGTTTAGAGGAAAGCATCTTCCCACACTGACAGAATGAGCATTAAAAATGTGGGATAAGAATCACTTCAAGCAAGTGGGATTTGGGCCAGTGCTGTTTGACACCACTTTGACATGGCTCAAAGCTATGGGATACTGGGAATTGTAGTTTTACAAGGGCCTCCTCTGCCTCACCAAACAACAAAATCTGGAATTCCATTGTCTTGAGCCATGGTAGTCCAAGTAATGTCAAACTGCATCAAATCTAGTGTAGATGCACCCTCAGGCCCCTTCCACAGAGCTGAATAAAGTGCCACGTTATCTGCTTTGAACTGGAATATATGTCCATGTGGCTTCAGATAAGCCAGTTCAAAGCAGATATTGTGGGATTTTCTGCCTTGATATTCCGGGTTATGTGGCTGTGTGGAAGGGTGCTCAGAGGAAGGAAATGGCACAATAGATTTGCCATGAATGTAGAATGACTTGAAGGCAAAACTCAATTTTCAATGTGTTGTCGAAGGCTTTCATGGCTGAAATCACTGGGTTGCTGTGAGTTTTCCAGGCTGTATGGCCATGTTCCAGAAGCATTCTCTCCGGATGTTTTGCCCACATCTATGGCAGGCATGCTCAGAGGTTGTGAGGTCTGTTGGAAACTAGGCAAGCAAGGTTTATATATCTGTGGAATGTCCAGAGTGGGAGAAAGAACTCTTGTCTATTGGAGGCAAATTTGAATGTTGGAATTGGCCAGCTTGATTAGCACTTAAATGCCTTGCAGCTACAAGGCCTGGCTGCTTCCTGCCTGGGGGAATCCTTTGTTGGGAGGTGTTAGCTGGCCCTGATTGTTTCTTGTCTAGAATTCCACTGTTTTTGAGTGTTGTTCTTTATTTACTGTCCTGATTTTTGAGTTTTTAATACTGGTAGTCAGATTTTGTACATTTTCCTGGTTTCCTCTTTTCTGTTGAAATTGTCTACATGCGTGTGGATTTCAATGGCTTCTCTGTGTAGTTTGACACATTGGTTGACAGAGTGGTCCAGCATTTCTGTGTTCTCAAATAATATGCTGTGTCCAGGTTGGTGCATTGAATGAGTGCGCTGCCACGGCTGACTTCTCTGGTTGAATTAGTTTTCAATTCTCAATCGGAACAGAAATCGGATCATAAACACTGCTTCACTTTCTTCACTGACACTGCATAGCTTCTGCAAATTACCATTTCAGCACATTATTATTATTATTAGTAGTAGTAGTATTATCCCACTTATTTTCTCCCAAATTAGATTCAAAGCTAACAGTGAAAATCATACAATATGTAAATTAAACCCCAAAGCATACAATTAAATGGACTTATTAAAAAGACTTAGGCCTCTTCCACACAGCTGTATAAAATCCACATTGAACTGGATTATATGGCAGTGTGGACTCAGGACCTTTCCACAAAGCCATATAAGACAGAATATCAAGGCAGAAAATCCCAAAATATCCGCTTTGAACTGGGGCCCCTTCTACACAGCTGAATAAAATTTGCTTTGAACTGGAATATATGGCAGTGTGGACTCAGATAACCCAGTTCAAAGTAGATATTGTGGGATTTTCTGCCTTGATATTCTTGGTTATATGACTGTGTGGAAGGGCCCTGGGCTGAGTCCATACTGCCATATATTCCATTTCAAAGCAGAAAATGTGGGATTTTATTCAGCTGTGTGGAAGGGGCCTCAGATAACACAGTTCAAAGCAGATATTGTGGACCATCTGGTTTGATATTCTGGGTTATATGGTTGTGTGGAAGGTTTCAGTGGTTTCCGTAAAACCATTTGAAAACCTGTTAAACTACATAATACACAGCACATTACAGATTGCAAAGTCCTTTATTTTGATATACTTGTAGTTTATAACATCTTGTTTCTATTTATTTTTGAAATAATCCTGATACTATTAATCCCGAAGATTAAATCCCCATGAGCATTTAGGGCCCTTCCACACAACCATATAACCCAGAATATCAAGGCAGAAAATCCCACAATATCTGCTTTGAACTGGGGGCCCTTCCAAACAGGCTTTTTATCCCAGGTTTTGATGCCAGGTTTTCTGTTTATCCCAGATTATCTGGCAGTATGGGCTCACATAATCCAGTTTAAAGCTGAAAATCTGGGATCAGATCCTGAGATATAGGGCCGGTTTGGAAGAGCCCTGGGTTATCTGAGTCCACACGGTAGGCTATTAGGAATTGTGGGAGTTGAAGTCCAAAACATCTGGAGGCCTGAGGTTTGCCCATACCTGATCTCCAGTTCAAAGCAGAAAATGTGGGAATTTAATTCAGCTGTGTGGAAGCAGCCATAGTAAGTATATTTACTAAATGTTTGCAGACTTTCTTCTGCAAAATATCTCCACATGCCACTTTATTATTTAAAGTTTACAAGAATCTTTCAAAATATGTAGAAACCTAGTTGTGTGGGAAATAGCATCGCAAGCTTTTCAAATTCTTAATCTATCTGGGACAATCTTTGCTGCTGCCATAAGGAGGAAGCAAAATCCAGAAAACTTGCATGAGATTTAAATAGCAGTTTAAGGCACTATGTTTTTACTGTTTGAGAACTAAAATTTAAATATCTAAAAAAGTTATATTTTGCTGCTTCCTAGAAGTTTTCAGATTCAGTGGAACTTTGTGGGAAGTGATCGGTATTTCTCTGCCGGGTATTACATGTTGAACCCAGATTAAGGAAACTGGAAACTGCTTTCAATTCCTACAGATAATAAATGCTTATTGTGAACTAGTCTATAGTTCTACATTATCAGGCAAAGCCAGGCTGGGACCAATTTACTGTGTGACGTGTGAGGGAACTATCTATCCTTAACGAGACATCTTCAAAGCACCAGTGGTGGGAATTTTTTAAAGTGGATATACAGTCTTCATAGCCATCCCACAAAACAGAGTCCAAAAATGCAGACAGATATGTTGCTTCATATCAACAAATAGGTTATTGCTTTTATCATGTGTGGCAAGAGCTGCTAGAAGAAACGAATTACTCATTTAAGATCAAACCACTGTATTGCAGCTGATCTATATATATAAAAGAGTGATGGCATCACAGCAATTCACAAAACAACAAAAGTACAGGCCCCCCAACCTCAAAATTTGACAACACAACCCATCATCCACGCCTCAAGGTTGATACAACAAAAAGAAAAGAAAAATAAAGTCCTAATTAGAGGGAGAGCAATATTTTTTTTTATCCAATTGCTGCCAGTTTAGAGGGCTAATCTCTGCCCACTTGGTTGCCTAGCAACCAAGGGACAGCCAGGTTTCAGTTAGGGGACAGGCAGATTTAGGCCTCACTGAGTCTTCTTCCACAGATTATCTAATTTGCACTGGATTATATGGCAGTGTAGACTCAAGGCCCACACAGCTATATAACCCATTTATAATCTTATATTATCTGCTTTGCACTGGATTATATTGACTCCGCACTACCATATAATCCACTTCAGTGTGCATTTTATACAGCTGTGAAGAAGGGGCCTCAGATAATCCAGTTCTGAGCAGATAATATAAGATTAGAAATATACAGTAGAGTCTCACTTATCCAACGTAAACAGGCCGGCAGGATAAGTGAATATGTTGGATAATAAGAAGGATTCAGGAAAAGCCAATTAAACATCAAATTAGGTAATCGTTATACAAATTAAGCACCAAAACATCATATTATACAACAAATTTGACAGAAAAAGTAGTTCCATGCGCAGTAATGCTATGTAGTATTTACAGTAGAGTCTCACTTATCCAACACTCGCTTATCCAACGTTCTGGATTATCCAACACATTTTTGTAGTCAATGCTTTCAATATATCGTGATATTTTGGTGCTAAATTCATAAATCTAGTAATTTCTACATAGAATTACTGCGTATTGAACTACTTTTTCTTCCAAATTTGTTGTCTAACATGATGTTTTGGTCCTTAATTTGTGAAATCATAACTTAATTTGATGTTTAATAGGCTTATCCTTAATCCCTCCTTATTATCCAACATATTCGCTTATCCAACATTCTGCCGGCCCATTTATGTTGGATAAGTGAGACTCTACTGTACTGTATTTACAAATTTACCACTAAAATATCACAAGGAATTTAAAACACTGACTACAAAAACATTGATTATGAAAAGGCAGACTGCGTTGGATAATCCAGAACATTGTATAAGCAAATGTTGGATAAGTGAGATTCTACTTTAATATGAAATAATTATGGGATAGAATAATGCAGAACAATATAATCTCTAAAACCAGGACAGTAAATAAACAGGGGAATTCCACACAGGAAACATTCAGGGCCAGCTAACACCTCCCAACAAAGTATTCCCATCATCAAAGTCTGGCAAATCCTCTGTTTTCTCAGGGCCACAGACAGTAGAAGCACATAAAATATCGCAAACAACACCACTCTGAAAACAAGGGAATTCCAGACAGGAAACAATCAGGGCCAGCTAACACCTCCCAACAAAAAATTCACTCAGGGAGGAAACAGCCAGGCTTTAAAGCTGCAAGGCTATTACATCCTAATCATTTTTCCTAATTGCAGCATTCATACTTGCCTCCAACAAACAAAAAAAACCAATCAGAAATATTGTATATTCACAACCTTTAGGAAATAATATCCCCTGATGGCGCAGAGTGTTAAAGCGCTGAGCTGCTAAACTTCTGGACCGAAAGGCCACAGGTTTGAATTGGGGGAGCGGAGAGAGCCCCCACTGTTAGCTCCAGCTTCTACCAACCCAGAAGTTCGAAAACATGCAAATGTGAGTGCATCAATAGGTACTGCTCCGGCGGGAAGGTAACGCTGCTCCATGTAGTCATCCCACATGACCTTGGAGGAGTCTACGGACAACGCCGGCTCTTCGGCTTAGAAATGGAGATGAGCACCAACCCCCAGAGTCAGACACGACTGGACTTAATGTCAGGGGAAAGCTTTACGCTTTACCTTAACTACCTCCAATTCCTCAATACTTTATTTCCCATACCACCAGACTTCGCCACAGCAACGCGTGGCCGGGCACAGCTAGTAATTCATAAGATATTATTCAGAAATGGGGGCTCCTGCCTTCAATGGGATCGTAAGAATACCGTCTTTGCCCTTATAGTAAAACATTGCACCAAGCAAGCTCAACACTCCTGCTGCTATGAGGAATACAGCTAGCTGATAGTGCATCTATATTGTAGAATTAATGCAGTTTGACGCCACTTTTAACTATCATGGCTCAATGCTGTGGATTCATAGGGGTTGTAGTTTGGTGAGGGATCAGCACTCTATGGCAGATAAGGCTAAATATCTTGTAAAACTACAACTCTCATGATTCCACAGCATTAAGCCATGGCAGTTAAAGTGGAAACTGTCCATCTTCCCTGTTCTCAATCATCTACCTACCGGCACCACTTTTTACTGAAGGAACAAGCACAGTTTTGATGACAGTGCAGTGCACATACTTCCATTTTCTAGACAAAGACCTATTCCCAAACTGTCTTTAGTTAAACATGTTAAGTGCCTTGTCTAAGAAATAGTTTAAATAACTCAGTGTGATGACTGATGCACTGAGACATGATTGATAGAGCTTAAAAAGATGCATCAGTAGATTTTAATGTTTGAAATATGCTTTATTTTAAGTAAATGGAAGAATGAAGAGAATCACTCCTCTTTTAAAGTGGGCAAATTAACAGTTGAAATAGTGAGACTATGTCTAAAAATATTATAGTTATTTCCATTTCAAATAATTTTGCCACTGCATTAGTTTATGTGCCAGGAACTGAATTTTATGTATCACGATAAAGTTCTGCTTTTGATTATGGCACCAATATGATGTATATCCTGCCAACCTAGCAGTTCGAAAACATGCAAATGTGAGTAGAACAATAGGTACCGCTCCGGCGGGAAGGTAACGGCTCTCCATGCAGTCATACCGGCCACATGACCTTGGAGATGTCTATGGACAATGCCGGCTCTTCGGCTTAGAAATGGAGATGAGCACCAACCCCCAGAGTCAGTCATGACTGGACTTAACGTCAGGGGAAACCTTTACCTTTTATGATGTATATAGTAGGGATGTTGTGCACTTAGCTCACAAGGCACTGGCTTGTCTGAAACCTGTTTATGGATTTCTGAGTCTTGCTCTGATTCTATGCTTGGTTAAACTACATCTAAGTTACTTTTAAATAATTATGAACTGCAGGTACTGTTAAATATACTTTAATGCCTGTTTATTTTCACTGGCAATAATTTATTATATTACAAATAGCAAGGATGAATGTGGAGCTTCTGTGCTTACTGAGTAAGATTGCCAATGGAATTTGTATAATGTTGCCTGAAAGCAATAACTGAAGGAATTCAGGTCATGCCTCAGATGAAGTGGAGATAGCATGTTATTCCACTATAGATGTTGTTGGGGCAAACAAATGTGCCTGTGACAGTGGCAGGACCGAAAGCAGGGCCTCTCCAGAAGATCTTAGTCACAGTAGTTCGTAAAGGGAGATGCGTTCAGACAGGTAAACTGGGCTGAGGCCGTTTAGGGCTTTATAGGCCAAAGCCAGCACTTTGAATTGTGCCTGGTAGCAAAGAGACAGCCAGTGGAGCTGACGTAACATGGTCATTGTGTGCTCCCTATATGCCACCCCAGTTATTAACCTGGCTGCTTCTTGTTGGACTTTTTGAAGTTTCCAGACAGTCTTCAAAGGCAACCTCATGTAGAGCGCATTGCAGTAGTCTATCCTGGTTGTAACGAGAGCATGGACCACTGTGGCCAAATCTGACTTCCCAAGGCACGGGCACAACTTGCGCACAAGTTTTAATTGTGCAAAAGCCCCCCTAGCCACCACCGCAACCTGGGGTTCCAGGCTCAGGAATGAGTCCAGGAGGACTCCCAAGCTGCGAACCTGTGCTTTCAAGCCATCTAGCACAGGCTGTAACCCTATACTCTGTTCGGTCTTGCGACTGACCAGGTGGACCTCTGTCTTGTCTGGATTCAACTTCAATTTGTTTACCCTCGTCCAGACCTTCACAGCGGCCAGGCACTGGTTCATAACCTGGACAGCCTCCTTAGCATCAGCTGGAAAGGAGTAATAGAGTTGGACATCATCTGAGTACAGATGGCATCGAACTCCAAAACTCTGGATGATCTCACCCAACGGCTTCATGTAGATGTTAAACAACATGGGGGACAATACTGAACCCTTTGGGATACCACGGGACAATGGCTGCAGGGCCAAGCAGGTGTCCCCAGCAACACCTTCTGGGTGCAGTCTTCCAGGAAGGACTGGAGCCACTGCAGAACAGTACCCCCAAGACTCATCCTCACGAGTCGACCCAGAAGGATACCATGGTCTACGGCATAGGTTCCCAAACTTATTTGGCCTACTGCGCTCTTTCCAGAAAAAATATTACTCATCGCCCTGGAAATTAATTTTTTAAAAATTTTAATAGCAATTAAACAGAAAGATATATGTACCTGTGGCCAACACCGCTCCCCTGGATTGCTGCAGTGCCCACCAAAGGGCGGTAACGCCCACTTTGGGAATCACTGGTCTACGGTATCGAAGGCTGCTAAGAGGTCGAGGAGAACCAACAGGGACACAGTCCCTCTGTTGAGTTCTCTACAGAGATCATCCACTAAGACGACCATGGCTGTCTCAGTTCCATGGCCCGGTCTGAAACCAGACTGCGATGGATCCAGATAGTCAGTTTTGTCCAAGAATCTTTGGAGCTTCGAGGCAACCACATGTTCCAAGACTTTGCCCAAAAAGGGGAGGTTGGGAACAGGCCAAAAGTTGTTTGAATCAGTGAGGTCCAGTGATGGTTGCATTCGCCTCTCCAATAATCTTGTCAAAGTCCTCGGGTTGCACAAATTGAAATGAATCCATTAAAACCAGAGAAGCAGGTGCTCTCGCTACATCTTCAGAGACTGCAGTAATTATGGTGTCCAGATTGGGGCGAATCAGAGCGACTTTATCTGCGAAGAATTGAGCAAATACCTTACAGCAAGCTGTCGAACAATGAGGCAGAACAGTGTGAAACAATATATGTAACAGCAATATAAATCACCATAATGATTATTTTAAAAAGCAGCCAAGTTTTAGCATAACAGTAAATAGAGGGAGGGAAGATTTAAAGAGTTCTTAAATGGGGATATGAATAGCTCTTTGGGTAGAAGAAAAGTGAAATAAGGATTAAAATGTCCAAGGATTTCTCAGTTTGCTTACACAATTGCTTGCAATATTTTTGAATATTGCTTAATATATTCCCAAAACATACATCTTAGGGCCCTTTTACACAGCAATATAACCCAGAACATCAAGGCAGATAATCCATAATATCTGCTTTGAACTGAGTTATCTGAGTCCACACTGCCATATAATCCAGTTAAAACAGATAATATGGGATTTTATACAGCTGTGTGGAAGAGGCAATATATTATTTTCTGTGACTCACAATTTTGTTCATGAGGGACACAACAGAAGGCCCCGCTAAACTTGTGGAAACTACTGCAAAAAAAACATAGTGGCAGAACAATAATGATACTGGTTTCACTGGAAGTTTTTGTTGTCAATTAAAAGAGAAGGCCTGATGATGACTCAATCAGAATGCAATTGCAGGACAGACACAACATCATGAGATAAACAGCAACCAAAGGCATTTTTATCCTTCTGGAATTGCTTTATCAGTATTGTGTGATAAAACCCTGAATCTGAAAAGAAGTGTAATAGATTATTTTAGGCCCCTTTCACACAGCTGTATAACATCCACATTGAACTGGATTATGTGGCAGTGTAGACGCAGATAATCCAGTTCAAAGCAGATATTTTGGATTATCTGCCTTGATATTCTGGGTTACATTGCTGTGTGGAAGGGACATTGGATGTGGATGGTTCAGCTTTGTTTTGTTTTTTGCTGGGGATTGAACTAGATAAGCCATAAGCATTATATTTTTATGATTGTATGAAAACTGCATTTTTGGAAAAATAGATATATAATTATTTTAGTTTTAAAGATTGAATAATCGCAGATTGTATTTTATTATTATTATTTACCTTTATAATCTAAAAGATAAAGTATATCTGATGACAGGTCCTTTAAAAACGAGTGTTATACTAAAAATGTTTATTTTTAACCTGCTACATCAGTCTGCTGTTTTTTTTTACTACTAAATTATTTAAACCCTGAGCAATACAGAAACTAAGAACTTCAGCAGCCAGCAAATCATAAAGATAAATTTGAGACCCATGAACTTTGGAGGCATTGTTCAGAAGCAACTACAGGCTGATGATAATGCTAATATTGTCATTGCCATCTCCACCATTGCCATCACCACCACCATCATCACTGTGTCATGTTTTGTTGGGCAAACTTCAGCCAGCAATGAAACTATATTTTTATGATTTATTGCTAAATAAGAGCTGTGTTAGAGGAATGATGTCCATGAAACAAGAACCTTCCTTCTCACACATTGTATTTCCTCATTTTAGAAGGAACCAACCAAACCAGAGTTCCTGTTTGGGTTTTCAGTGATGTTTTGTAGTTGATGTTATGTCTAAATTAATAAAAAAAATAGGTTGTGGGTATTAATGGCCCCATCCAGACAGGGCCTATAATGCTGGAGCTCCCGCTGTTTTACTGGAAGCGTCCAAACGAGATCTCTGGTAAAACCAAATTAATTCAAGACAAAGCAGGAAAATTAATTAATTTGATAGCCCATTTTTGAAAGGTTAAGTTCCAATGGGCTATGCAAAAGTTTTATCCTTTTCATTATGTCTAGTCATGTCTGACTCTGGGGGGTGGTTCTCATCTCCATTTCTAAGTTGAAGAACCGACATTGTCCGTAGATGCCTCCAAGGTCATGTGGCTGGCATGACTGCATAGAGCACTGTTACCTTCCCTGCAAAGCAGTACCTGTTGATCCACTCACACTTGCATGTTTTCGAACTGCTAAGTTGGCAGAAGCTGGGGCTAACAATGGGAACTCACCACATCTACAGATTCGAACCACCAACTTTCCAATCAACAAGTTCAGCAGCTTAGCAGTTAAATCAGCTGTGCCACCATGGCCCCTCATTTTTAAATGTAACTCCTCCCATAGATAGATAGATAGATAGATTAGCTTTGGATACCATAGGGAAAGGTTAACACTCCTGTGGTGTTCATTTTGCTGTCTCTGCCCAAAAGATTTCTCCTCACTTTCTGTCCCTGTGATAAATTTTGAAAATTTTGGATTGTTGAAATAAGGACTGGTGATAAAGCTTCTGTGGAGACACTTTTCCTCCATGATAACCCTTTTAAGAGTGTATTTCCATGCGTAGGGTTAGATATCCCCTTACTTCCTTTTGTTCCACCCCTGTTCTTAACTATGAGTTGTTTGTAAGTTGATGTTTGTAACTTGGGGACTGCCTATATACATTTTGTAAGAAACCTTCAAGTGATATCTAGAAAGTTTGAAATATTTTTCTTATCTGACCTGGTTGATGCATTTCACACGTGTCTGCTGAAATACATTCAACTGCTTTTCTTTTAAAAACATATTTATTAACATATTTTTACACCATACTCTAATGTTTAAAACACATGTTCCAATGAAATTTTGGAGAGCGTCAGGCAAATATAGGGCTTTTGCTATGCTTCCTTGGCATTGTTTCCCTCATGGCCATTTCCTGACAACATGCTAATTACATATTAATTTAGATTGTGATACATTTTGCTTGTTGTGCTCTGCATTCATTACTGCTATCTAATCCAAAGTGCTCTGCAGGGAACTTGATTTTTACTGAGATTTTATTTTGGCAAGGAGGCTTTTAAAAGTCTCCCTTGCCTGCTTATTACAGCAGTAGTTACAGCCAGAGCCTCTTACCTTCATATTTGTAATTACTTTTTAAAGGCCAATGGAATTGCTAATCAGCATGACTATTGTCACGACCCAGGCTGCAGAGCACCAATAACCATACACAGAGGCCAGAATCTATCTAATATCTTTATTGAAGGAATATATAAAGTTAATAAAAACAAGTGTAGAAAATAGTTCAGAATTAGACCTTTCAGGAAAGGTCAGAATTAGTCCAAAAAGCAATGTCCAATAAGAAATATTAAGGTCCAAAGTTGTAATCCAATAACCGAAACACTCACTTTGCCAAGCAAAGTGAGGGGAGATGACAAGGTCCTTTAGTCCATGAAACTTGAGCGAGGCTAGGAAATAACTTGATACTTAAAACAAGGCTTGAACGTGGAACAAGGTAACTAAGAACAAGAACAAGGTCCGTGGAATAACTTGATAAATCCGTGGAACAAGGCAAGGATTGATCCTGGGAAACAAGGCAAAGTCCGTAGATAAACAAAGGCTGGGAAGCAAGGCGAAGGCTGGATAGCAAGGCAAGGCTTGAGCAGGAGCGAGGCTTGAACCGGAGCGCGCTGTCCAGACACAACTCGCTCCGTAGGCTGACGAATTGACTCCGCGAAGTTACTACGCGGGTAAAACACCTAAATAGAGTCTAGCTTTCCCGCCGAAGCAGTTCTCTGGGAATCAGAACCGAAAGCTAACTCTGAGACCAGATGTGAGACTCCCCAAAGATTCTCACGAGAAGCAGTCTTAATTGGCCACATTCTTAGCTGCAATCCTCGCACTCCTGCGCGAAGCTGAATCCAAACTTCTCTGTTGTTTACAAAACTCCCGGCGCAAGAATACGGGAGAAGTAGGCTCTGGGCTTGTTTGACATACTTCTGGGAGACAACTTTCTTGCAGGTGCAAGGTTCCCAGATCTGCCTGGGAAAGATCTGGCTGAGAGGAATCCAGTTCAGACTGGGAAGGTAAAAAACCCAAGTTTTCATCTTCATCAGGAATTACAATGTCCTGAGCAGGACTACAAGGCCCATGGGTCATCACACTATCCCCCTCCTCAAGGCCCCTCCCAAACTGGGGCCCTCTCCCCGAGGCGCGAGGTCGTGGTTTGGTGGGATAGGTCTGATGAAAGCGACGGGTTAGATCAGGAGCATGGACTGTGGAGGCGTCTTCCCAAGAGCGTTCCTCAGGGCCAAAACCCACCCAGTCAATGAGATATTGTAGGCGGCGGCGGTGAAAGCGAGAATCCAAAATGTCCTCAACCTCGAACTCCTCCTCCCCATTCATCAAAACAGGAGGGGGGGCCGGTTGGTCTGTATCAGGTCGCACACCATCCGCCGGAAGGAGCAGGGAACGGTGAAACACGGGGTGAATGCGCATTGAACGCGGAAGTTGGAGTTTGAAAGTCACGGGGTTTAATTGCGCCACCACTGGATAGGGACCAATGAAACGGGCATCTAACTTCCGGCAAGGGCGGTGGGAGGGCAGAAAGCGAGTGGACAGGAAAACCCGATCTCCTACCTTGATTTCGGGGCCCGGCTGGCGATGTTTGTCAGTGTGGCGTTTATAGTCCTCCTTGGCTTGGTCCAGTTGCTGGAGCAAAAGTTGTTGCACCGCTGTGAGTTCCTGCAGCCAATCCTCTGCTGCGGGAACCTCTGAAGTTTCAATGACAGGGGGGAAGAAACGTGGATGGAAGCCGTAGTTTGCAAAGAACGGCGTTTCTTTTGTAGAAGCTTGAACTCCATTGTTGTAGGCAAACTCAGACAATGGTAACAGAGAAGCCCAATTGTCCTGTTGATAGTTTACATAACAGCGAAGATACTGCTCCAAAGTGGCATTGGTGCGCTCCGTTTGCCCATCTGTTTGGGGATGATGAGCTGAAGATAAGCGAGAGTCTATGCCCAATAGTTTTTGTAGTGCCTTCCAAAAACGAGAGGTGAATTGAGATCCACGGTCTGTGACTAAACTCTTGGGCAATCCATGTAGTCTGAAAACATGTTGAAGAAATAGATCCGCAGTTTCCTTGGCCGTGGGGAGGCCTTCGCAGGGAATGAAATGGGCTAACTTGGTGAATAGGTCCACCACCACTAAGATCGTGGTGAATCCACAGGAAGGTGGTAGGTCAGTGATGAAATCCGCGGAAATTATTTCCCATGGGCGAGATGGGGTAGGAAGGGGGTGTAAAAGTCCTGAGGGCTTCTCCCTTCGTATCTTGGAGCGCTGGCATACTGGGCAGGTGTTGACATATTTTTCCACATCCTTGCGGATCTTGGGCCACCAAAAATCCCTTAGGATCAAATGCATAGTTTTAAATAGTCCGAAGTGTCCTGCTGGTTTGCAGTCATGACACAGACGAAGCGCTTTTTCCCTGCCCGGTCCGGGTGGGATATAAACATGATTTCTATAGCAGAGCAGCCCATCTTTAAGCGAAAAGGGGAAATGCAGACCTTGGCGAAGTTGGTCCTGCGCCCAGGCATCTGCTTGCTGACTAGCCCTGATTTCTTGAGCACAGATGGGTCCTGGAGTAGGGGAAGTTGAACCAATGGGAATGGATTTGGTGTTCCCCACCGTGAGCGTGGCAAAGTTCTCAGGTTGTAGCAGTTGGGATTCAAAGGTCTCCTTGCGTCCTGCAGCGTATTCCGGTTTACGTGACAGGGCGTCTGCTTGCTTGGTTTGGGCTGGGGTCACATAATGGATCTGAAAATTGAAACGTTCAAAGAATAAAGCCCAACGTTGCTGCCTCTGATTTAGTTTGCGGGCAGTTCTTAGATGTTCTAGATTACGATGATCAGTGTGGACTTCAATGGGAAATTTGGCCCCTTCTAGCCAATGTCTCCAAGTTTCAAAGGCTGCCTTTATGGCCAGTAGTTCTTTTTCCCAAATGGTGTAATTCCTCTCTGGTGTGGTTAGTTGACGAGAATAAAAGGCACAGGGGTGGAGGTGATCTCCCACCGGTTGTAAGAGTACAGCCCCAATTGCCACATCAGAGGCGTCCGCTTGCACCACAAAAGGGGTTCCAGGATTTGGGTGCTGTAGAATTGGCTGGGAGGTGAATAGTTTCTTTAGTTGCTGGAACCCTTTCTCTGCTTGATCAGTCCAGCGGAAAGGCTGCTTTCCACGGATGCAGCTAGTGATGGGGTCGGACCAGCGGGCAAAATCTGGAATGAACTTGCGGTAGTAGTTCGCGAACCCCAAGAAACGCTGCACCTCTTTCTTGTTAGTTGGCGCCCGCCATTCCAATACTGCTGAAACTTTGGCTGGATCCATGGAAAGCCCTAGAGGCGAGATGCGGTAACCAAGGAAATCTACCTCTTGTAGATCAAAAGCGCATTTTTCCAGCTTGGCATAAAGTCCATGATCCCGCAATCGTTGTAACACCATTTTGACGTGGTTCTCATGTTCTGATTGTGATCTGGAAAACACCAAAAAATCGTCCAGGTAGATTATCAAGAACCTGTCTAGATAGTCCTGAAAAATGTCATTGACAAAATGCTGGAACGTTGCGGGGGCTCCGCATAAACCGAAATTCATAACTCGGGACTCAAATAATCCGAATTTGGTCTGGAAGGCGGTCTTCCACTCGTCCCCTTCCCTGATGCGAACTAAGTTGTAAGCCCCCCGAAGATCCAGCTTGGTGTAAACCTTGGCTCCTCGAAGCCGATCCAGTAGATCCGAGATTAAGGGCAGGGGATAGCTGTTCCGCTTGGTGATATTGTTCAATGCTCTGTAGTCCACCACCAAGCGTAGTTCCCCTGACTTCTTCTTCACAAACATCACTGGGGAGGCGGCTGGGGATTGAGAGGGTCTGATGAATCCCTTGCGAAGGTTTGTCTCTAGGAATTCCCTGAGAGCTTCTTGCTCTGGTTCAGTCAGGGAGTAGAGATGCCCTCGCGGGATCGGGGCCCCCTCCACCAAGTCAATGGCACAGTCATAAGGTCTATGTGGGGGTAATTTTTCGGCTTCTTTCTCATTGAATACATCCCAATACTCGGAGTACTTCTTTGGCAAGGTGATGATGGGCTCGGTGTCTGTGGCATGGCATACCTTGGCTACGAGGCAATGGTTTTGGCAGTACGGTGAAGCAAACTGCAGTTCTCTGTTGGACCAGGAAATGTTAGGGTCGTGGAGAGTCAGCCATGGAATTCCCAAAATCACAGGGAAATGGGGGACCTCGGTAACAAAGAAGGAAATCTCTTCCATATGTTCCCTTATCCACATCCTGGTGGGTTCCGACCACTGACTTACGGGGCCCGTCTTGAGGGGACGGCCGTCTATGGCTTGCACCACACGGGCATTCTTGAAGTCATGATATTGTAATCCCAGAGAGTCGGCATACTCTCTATCGATGAAATTGTTGGTAGCTCCAGAGTCTATCATGGCGTGGATCATGACGGGTCCCCTTTTTGCTGACCATAATGTGACCACGAGAAGGAACAGGACCCCGGTTGGCGGCTCTTGGATGGATTTTTTGACCGGGTTGGCGAGCCTCTCTACACCCGGTCGTTGGCTTCCCCCGCCGGCTGTGTGCCAGTCGGCTCAGACGCCTTCGTCTCCGTGGAGGACGCCGCCGCAAGACGGGCGGCAGGCTTCCCTTTGGCTGGGCACTCTCTGGCGAAGTGGCCCCCGTTCCCGCAGTACCAGCAGAGGTTTAAGCGTTGACGACGGGCCTTCTCGGCGGCATCTAGTCTGGGACGCACATTGCCCAACTGCATCGGCACCTCCTCGCCTCCTCTGGGGTATGGGGTTGGCGGTGGGGGTCTCCACACCGGACGTGGCTGAACGCTGGCGGGAGCGGGGGGTTTTGCCCCGGCTCTACTGCCCTGGCCTCGAACCCACTGTTTTCTGTTGGCAATCATGACTTCAGCCCGTAAACATTGATCAATGAGTGCCTCGAGGGTCTGGGGAGGATCCACCTTGGAGATTTCTTCCAGCATTTCAATGTTGAGACCCTCCCGGAATTGTCCCCTGAGGGCTACATCGTTCCAGCCGGTGTTGTGGGCCAGCACTCGGAACTCGGCTATATACTGAGACATAGGTCTGTCTCCTTGGAAAAGGCGACGGAGTTTGTGACCGGCTGCCTCCAAATTGTCCTCGATTCCCCAAGTCTCCTTGAGGTGGTCCAAGAAGTGTTGCGCTGATCTTAGGTGTGGAGAGGCTTGGTCGAACAGTGCCGTCGCCCAGCTGGCCGCTGGCCCGTCTAGAAGACTGTAAACCCATGCCACTTTGATGTCTTCTTGGGGAAACTCGGCAGCACGGGCCTCCAGATAAGCTTGACATTGGCGACGGAAGACATGAACCTTAGAAGCTTCTCCAGTAAACTTGGTTGGCAACGCCATGGCCGGAAGACGAACTCCGCGTTCCTTCAAACCCCTTATTTCTCCATCCTGTGCATTGAGCTTATCACGGATTCGGTCCACCTCTTCCTTGTCGATGGTGTAGGTAATCGGCTGGCCGCTCGGCCCAGGTACGACTCCGGTAGACATTCTGGCCGAGGTTAATTGGTGCTTAGGGTGGCGGAGTCAAACTGTCACGACCCAGGCTGCAGAGCACCAATAACCATACACAGAGGCCAGAATCTATCTAATATCTTTATTGAAGGAATATATAAAGTTAATAAAAACAAGTGTAGAAAATAGTTCAGAATTAGACCTTTCAGGAAAGGTCAGAATTAGTCCAAAAAGCAATGTCCAATAAGAAATATTAAGGTCCAAAGTTGTAATCCAATAACCGAAACACTCACTTTGCCAAGCAAAGTGAGGGGAGATGACAAGGTCCTTTAGTCCATGAAACTTGAGCGAGGCTAGGAAATAACTTGATACTTAAAACAAGGCTTGAACGTGGAACAAGGTAACTAAGAACAAGAACAAGGTCCGTGGAATAACTTGATAAATCCGTGGAACAAGGCAAGGATTGATCCTGGGAAACAAGGCAAAGTCCGTAGATAAACAAAGGCTGGGAAGCAAGGCGAAGGCTGGATAGCAAGGCAAGGCTTGAGCAGGAGCGAGGCTTGAACCGGAGCGCGCTGTCCAGACACAACTCGCTCCGTAGGCTGACGAATTGACTCCGCGAAGTTACTACGCGGGTAAAACACCTAAATAGAGTCTAGCTTTCCCGCCGAAGCAGTTCTCTGGGAATCAGAACCGAAAGCTAACTCTGAGACCAGATGTGAGACTCCCCAAAGATTCTCACGAGAAGCAGTCTTAATTGGCCACATTCTTAGCTGCAATCCTCGCACTCCTGCGCGAAGCTGAATCCAAACTTCTCTGTTGTTTACAAAACTCCCGGCGCAAGAATACGGGAGAAGTAGGCTCTGGGCTTGTTTGACATACTTCTGGGAGACAACTTTCTTGCAGGTGCAAGGTTCCCAGATCTGCCTGGGAAAGATCTGGCTGAGAGGAATCCAGTTCAGACTGGGAAGGTAAAAAACCCAAGTTTTCATCTTCATCAGGAATTACAATGTCCTGAGCAGGACTACAAGGCCCATGGGTCATCACACTATCCCCCTCCTCAAGGCCCCTCCCAAACTGGGGCCCTCTCCCCGAGGCGCGAGGTCGTGGTTTGGTGGGATAGGTCTGATGAAAGCGACGGGTTAGATCAGGAGCATGGACTGTGGAGGCGTCTTCCCAAGAGCGTTCCTCAGGGCCAAAACCCACCCAGTCAATGAGATATTGTAGGCGGCGGCGGTGAAAGCGAGAATCCAAAATGTCCTCAACCTCGAACTCCTCCTCCCCATTCATCAAAACAGGAGGGGGGGCCGGTTGGTCTGTATCAGGTCGCACACCATCCGCCGGAAGGAGCAGGGAACGGTGAAACACGGGGTGAATGCGCATTGAACGCGGAAGTTGGAGTTTGAAAGTCACGGGGTTTAATTGCGCCACCACTGGATAGGGACCAATGAAACGGGCATCTAACTTCCGGCAAGGGCGGTGGGAGGGCAGAAAGCGAGTGGACAGGAAAACCCGATCTCCTACCTTGATTTCGGGGCCCGGCTGGCGATGTTTGTCAGCGTGGCGTTTATAGTCCTCCTTGGCTTGGTCCAGTTGCTGGAGCAAAAGTTGTTGCACCGCTGTGAGTTCCTGCAGCCAATCCTCTGCTGCGGGAACCTCTGAAGTTTCAATGACAGGGGGGAAGAAACGTGGATGGAAGCCGTAGTTTGCAAAGAACGGCGTTTCTTTTGTAGAAGCTTGAACTCCATTGTTGTAGGCAAACTCAGACAATGGTAACAGAGAAGCCCAATTGTCCTGTTGATAGTTTACATAACAGCGAAGATACTGCTCCAAAGTGGCATTGGTGCGCTCCGTTTGCCCATCTGTTTGGGGATGATGAGCTGAAGATAAGCGAGAGTCTATGCCCAATAGTTTTTGTAGTGCCTTCCAAAAACGAGAGGTGAATTGAGATCCACGGTCTGTGACTAAACTCTTGGGCAATCCATGTAGTCTGAAAACATGTTGAAGAAATAGATCCGCAGTTTCCTTGGCCGTGGGGAGGCCTTCGCAGGGAATGAAATGGGCTAACTTGGTGAATAGGTCCACCACCACTAAGATCGTGGTGAATCCACAGGAAGGTGGTAGGTCAGTGATGAAATCCGCGGAAATTATTTCCCATGGGCGAGATGGGGTAGGAAGGGGGTGTAAAAGTCCTGAGGGCTTCTCCCTTCGTATCTTGGAGCGCTGGCATACTGGGCAGGTGTTGACATATTTTTCCACATCCTTGCGGATCTTGGGCCACCAAAAATCCCTTAGGATCAAATGCATAGTTTTAAATAGTCCGAAGTGTCCTGCTGGTTTGCAGTCATGACACAGACGAAGCGCTTTTTCCCTGCCCGGTCCGGGTGGGATATAAACATGATTTCTATAGCAGAGCAGCCCATCTTTAAGCGAAAAGGGGAAATGCAGACCTTGGCGAAGTTGGTCCTGCGCCCAGGCATCTGCTTGCTGACTAGCCCTGATTTCTTGAGCACAGATGGGTCCTGGAGTAGGGGAAGTTGAACCAATGGGAATGGATTTGGTGTTCCCCACCGTGAGCGTGGCAAAGTTCTCAGGTTGTAGCAGTTGGGATTCAAAGGTCTCCTTGCGTCCTGCAGCGTATTCCGGTTTACGTGACAGGGCGTCTGCTTGCTTGGTTTGGGCTGGGGTCACATAATGGATCTGAAAATTGAAACGTTCAAAGAATAAAGCCCAACGTTGCTGCCTCTGATTTAGTTTGCGGGCAGTTCTTAGATGTTCTAGATTACGATGATCAGTGTGGACTTCAATGGGAAATTTGGCCCCTTCTAGCCAATGTCTCCAAGTTTCAAAGGCTGCCTTTATGGCCAGTAGTTCTTTTTCCCAAATGGTGTAATTCCTCTCTGGTGTGGTTAGTTGACGAGAATAAAAGGCACAGGGGTGGAGGTGATCTCCCACCGGTTGTAAGAGTACAGCCCCAATTGCCACATCAGAGGCGTCCGCTTGCACCACAAAAGGGGTTCCAGGATTTGGGTGCTGTAGAATTGGCTGGGAGGTGAATAGTTTCTTTAGTTGCTGGAACCCTTTCTCTGCTTGATCAGTCCAGCGGAAAGGCTGCTTTCCACGGATGCAGCTAGTGATGGGGTCGGACCAGCGGGCAAAATCTGGAATGAACTTGCGGTAGTAGTTCGCGAACCCCAAGAAACGTTGCACCTCTTTCTTGTTAGTTGGCGCCCGCCATTCCAATACTGCTGAAACTTTGGCTGGATCCATGGAAAGCCCTAGAGGCGAGATGCGGTAACCAAGGAAATCTACCTCTTGTAGATCAAAAGCGCATTTTTCCAGCTTGGCATAAAGTCCATGATCCCGCAATCGTTGTAACACCATTTTGACGTGGTTCTCATGTTCTGATTGTGATCTGGAAAACACCAAAAAATCGTCCAGGTAGATTATCAAGAACCTGTCTAGATAGTCCTGAAAAATGTCATTGACAAAATGCTGGAACGTTGCGGGGGCTCCGCATAAACCGAAATTCATAACTCGGGACTCAAATAATCCGAATTTGGTCTGGAAGGCGGTCTTCCACTCGTCCCCTTCCCTGATGCGAACTAAGTTGTAAGCCCCCCGAAGATCCAGCTTGGTGTAAACCTTGGCTCCTCGAAGCCGATCCAGTAGATCCGAGATTAAGGGCAGGGGATAGCTGTTCCGCTTGGTGATATTGTTCAATGCTCTGTAGTCCACCACCAAGCGTAGTTCCCCTGACTTCTTCTTCACAAACATCACTGGGGAGGCGGCTGGGGATTGAGAGGGTCTGATGAATCCCTTGCGAAGGTTTGTCTCTAGGAATTCCCTGAGAGCTTCTTGCTCTGGTTCAGTCAGGGAGTAGAGATGCCCTCGCGGGATCGGGGCCCCCTCCACCAAGTCAATGGCACAGTCATAAGGTCTATGTGGGGGTAATTTTTCGGCTTCTTTCTCATTGAATACATCCCAATACTCGGAGTACTTCTTTGGCAAGGTGATGATGGGCTCGGTGTCTGTGGCATGGCATACCTTGGCTACGAGGCAATGGTTTTGGCAGTACGGTGAAGCAAACTGCAGTTCTCTGTTGGACCAGGAAATGTTAGGGTCGTGGAGAGTCAGCCATGGAATTCCCAAAATCACAGGGAAATGGGGGACCTCGGTAACAAAGAAGGAAATCTCTTCCATATGTTCCCTTATCCACATCCTGGTGGGTTCCGACCACTGACTTACGGGGCCCGTCTTGAGGGGACGGCCGTCTATGGCTTGCACCACACGGGCATTCTTGAAGTCATGATATTGTAATCCCAGAGAGTCGGCATACTCTCTATCGATGAAATTGTTGGTAGCTCCAGAGTCTATCATGGCGTGGATCATGACGGGTCCCCTTTTTGCTGACCATAATGTGACCACGAGAAGGAACAGGACCCCGGTTGGCGGCTCTTGGATGGATTTTTTGACCGGGTTGGCGAGCCTCTCTACACCCGGTCGTTGGCTTCCCCCGCCGGCTGTGTGCCAGTCGGCTCAGACGCCTTCGTCTCCGTGGAGGACGCCGCCGCAAGACGGGCGGCAGGCTTCCCTTTGGCTGGGCACTCTCTGGCGAAGTGGCCCCCGTTCCCGCAGTACCAGCAGAGGTTTAAGCGTTGACGACGGGCCTTCTCGGCGGCATCTAGTCTGGGACGCACATTGCCCAACTGCATCGGCACCTCCTCGCCTCCTCTGGGGTATGGGGTTGGCGGTGGGGGTCTCCACACCGGACGTGGCTGAACGCTGGCGGGAGCGGGGGGTTTTGCCCCGGCTCTACTGCCCTGGCCTCGAACCCACTGTTTTCTGTTGGCAATCATGACTTCAGCCCGTAAACATTGATCAATGAGTGCCTCGAGGGTCTGGGGAGGATCCACCTTGGAGATTTCTTCCAGCATTTCAATGTTGAGACCCTCCCGGAATTGTCCCCTGAGGGCTACATCGTTCCAGCCGGTGTTGTGGGCCAGCACTCGGAACTCGGCTATATACTGAGACATAGGTCTGTCTCCTTGGAAAAGGCGACGGAGTTTGTGACCGGCTGCCTCCAAATTGTCCTCGATTCCCCAAGTCTCCTTGAGGTGGTCCAAGAAGTGTTGCGCTGATCTTAGGTGTGGAGAGGCTTGGTCGAACAGTGCCGTCGCCCAGCTGGCCGCTGGCCCGTCTAGAAGACTGTAAACCCATGCCACTTTGATGTCTTCTTGGGGAAACTCGGCAGCACGGGCCTCCAGATAAGCTTGACATTGGCGACGGAAGACATGAACCTTAGAAGCTTCTCCAGTAAACTTGGTTGGCAACGCCATGGCCGGAAGACGAACTCCGCGTTCCTTCAAACCCCTTATTTCTCCATCCTGTGCATTGAGCTTATCACGGATTCGGTCCACCTCTTCCTTGTCGATGGTGTAGGTAATCGGCTGGCCGCTCGGCCCAGGTACGACTCCGGTAGACATTCTGGCCGAGGTTAATTGGTGCTTAGGGTGGCGGAGTCAAACTGTCACGACCCAGGCTGCAGAGCACCAATAACCATACACAGAGGCCAGAATCTATCTAATATCTTTATTGAAGGAATATATAAAGTTAATAAAAACAAGTGTAGAAAATAGTTCAGAATTAGACCTTTCAGGAAAGGTCAGAATTAGTCCAAAAAGCAATGTCCAATAAGAAATATTAAGGTCCAAAGTTGTAATCCAATAACCGAAACACTCACTTTGCCAAGCAAAGTGAGGGGAGATGACAAGGTCCTTTAGTCCATGAAACTTGAGCGAGGCTAGGAAATAACTTGATACTTAAAACAAGGCTTGAACGTGGAACAAGGTAACTAAGAACAAGAACAAGGTCCGTGGAATAACTTGATAAATCCGTGGAACAAGGCAAGGATTGATCCTGGGAAACAAGGCAAAGTCCGTAGATAAACAAAGGCTGGGAAGCAAGGCGAAGGCTGGATAGCAAGGCAAGGCTTGAGCAGGAGCGAGGCTTGAACCGGAGCGCGCTGTCCAGACACAACTCGCTCCGTAGGCTGACGAATTGACTCCGCGAAGTTACTACGCGGGTAAAACACCTAAATAGAGTCTAGCTTTCCCGCCGAAGCAGTTCTCTGGGAATCAGAACCGAAAGCTAACTCTGAGACCAGATGTGAGACTCCCCAAAGATTCTCACGAGAAGCAGTCTTAATTGGCCACATTCTTAGCTGCAATCCTCGCACTCCTGCGCGAAGCTGAATCCAAACTTCTCTGTTGTTTACAAAACTCCCGGCGCAAGAATACGGGAGAAGTAGGCTCTGGGCTTGTTTGACATACTTCTGGGAGACAACTTTCTTGCAGGTGCAAGGTTCCCAGATCTGCCTGGGAAAGATCTGGCTGAGAGGAATCCAGTTCAGACTGGGAAGGTAAAAAACCCAAGTTTTCATCTTCATCAGGAATTACAATGTCCTGAGCAGGACTACAAGGCCCATGGGTCATCACAACTATTTATTTGCTGCATTTAAATTCTTCCTGTCCTCCAGAGAGAGGAAGCTTAACTATGTGGACAGTTCAAAAGGATGTGCATATTTAGATGACTGAGCAGGTTGGAAGCCCATCCTACAAAACGGCCAGAAAACATTTTAGGAGTAGATGGTTGCAGTGTTCCCTTAGGTTCACTATTTATAGAATGGACTCATGTAAAAATGTGACACAGAACTCAGATCAAATGATTCATTACTGTTTTCAACTGTGAGAAGTAGCTATTGCAAAACCCTGGCAGTCTTTGATTCCTTCTTTTCTAAAATTGGTTGCCTGGATAAACGAATATTGCCTAATCCTTAACAACAGTTTTCTGTAGAAGAGAACAGTGTCCCTGAGGATATGGTTCTGTTAAACTCTGAGTAAACAAATAAAAAAGGCCATGTGTTGGTTTATTGTATCTCTGTATTTCCATTTAAATATACTTTATTTATATTCCACTCTATTTCCCTGAGGGGACTCAGAGCAGATTACAGGTACATATATAGCAAACATTAAATGCCATTATACAATTGACAAAGACATACAATACATAAACAAAGGCAGGCTGCCCTCTTTCATTTCCGACATCTGGAGGCTGTGCTCGACGGCCATGGGGAGGTGCTGTTGTTCCATTCTTCCACATCGAGGAGCCTGTCGATTGAACTGCCAGCATGTTTTTCAGGGGCCCCTTTTATCTCCCTGCTAAAGCGGTACCTATTTGTTTACTCACATTGCTGTCTTCTAACTGCTGATAGGCAAAAGCTAGGCTAATGGTGGGAGTTCACTCTGTCCGTGGCTCGAACTAGCAAGATCTTCTGTAGCTGGCAGTTTAACCGCTACGTTAGCTGCAGCCTTACAACTATTTGGAGATTTGTAATCTTACTGATGATTGGTTTTTATTTCTTTGGTCCATTAATACACAGTTCACACATTTTCAGTGTCAAAAGGCATGCATGATTTTTAAAATTTCATATTGGCTAAATGAGATTTTTACATTACAGTTTACATTAGTATGACATAAATTATATTACTGGAACAACATTCAGCACATAGATGCCACCAATGTGTAATCCAATCAGTGTGCCACTGCAAGAAGATGCATTTTCCTTTACTTTTTGGTCAGCTCAAAATAAACTTAGAACTCCATTCCCAGACAATAGTTCCTTATGTTCAAACCATATCTACCACCATACATTCATTTACCACACAAAAGGAACATATAATACCAGAAACTAGCTCTGGCAGTCTCTCTCATTGGAATGGGGTCATAACAGTTACCCTTTTTATTGTTATTTAAGGATCAGCTGAAAATAATTCATGAGATAAACAAATGAAGCACTTGCCTATCTGCCGATTCTTGCTGTTGATTCTACTGTGTTATAGCTTGAGATTTCAAAATCCAAAATACAGCAGAGTCTCACTTATCCAACACTCACTTATCCAATGTTCTGGATTATCCAACGCATTTTTGTAGTCAATGTTTTCAGTGCATTGTGATATTTTGGTGCTAAATTCGTAAATACAGTAATTAATACATAGCATTAATGTGTAATGAACTACTTTTTCTGTCAAATTTGTTGTATAACATGATGTTTTGGTGCTTAATTTGTAAAATCATAACCTATTTTGATGTTTAATAGGCTTTTTCTTAATCTCTCCTTATTATCCAACATATTCACTTATCCAACGTTCTGCCGGCCCGTTTATGTTGGATAAGTGAGACTCTACTGTACCCCAGAATCCAGTCTGTCTGATACCTTTGAATTCTGGTGGTTCAGTATACACAAAATTTCTCCTTTGTGGTCTCTGTGAAATCCGCATATCCATATGTGTGAATTTCACAAATGACCACTAAAAGAAACATGATTACAGATAAGTAACCCATTATTATTCCATGTACAAAACAATTTAAATATTGTGTATAAAATAATCTGCAGGTATGTATATAAAGTGTTTATGAAACATAAATTTCATGTTAAGACTTCAAGATAACTTATTACGTATTCAAAAATAGGAAAGAAATTACGAAATACGAAACATTTTGATCCCGAGCATTTTGGACAGGAGAATGCTTAATCTTTATATGTCTGTGATTTTAGAATTATTATTTTGTACTATTTGTATATTACATTTGCTTTATGAAGATTTTTAGCTACCCGAGGGTGCATCAACACTGCCCCACCTTAGGAACTTTAAGCCTATGAAGTCGTGCTTTTTGAGTCTGTGAATGCATTTATTATGTATAATCTCACACCTTCAAAATCAAGAATTATCCTTGAATCACCCGAGTTCAGACTTACAGTATATTTCACAGAGAATGGTTAACTGCAAAGATGAAACTGCGGTTTTTTGCATTTTTAGAAAATCAATAACTTTAATTATTAAAACATTTCTATCCTATCCTACACCAAAGAGATCCGGGCAGTGAAATACTATCAGGGGAAGATCTGATAATCATGGATATTAAATTTAGAGGTATTGTTTTGATTGGGGTTAGACTTCATTATTGGATCTTTCTTTCTGGTTCTTTTTAGTTTCTTCCCAATGCTTCCCAATAACAAAGGGCTACATTTCTTTGTCAATAAACAGAGTGGGTTTACAATTTGGTTGAAGTTGATCAATTAGTTTTATTTATGACACAATGCCCATTATAAAACATGTTCATACAATGTAACTGCTTGGAAATAATCAAAGATGGCTAGAACACGAATTCATGCATGGCAAAGGAATTACATGTAAGGTAAGAAATAAAACAACAAATCCAAATATATTATGGCAAGCCAATACTGGCAAGATTCTCTTTGCAATCTGTTACTGATTTTTAAGGAATCTGCAGTGAATCTTTTGGGCTTGATTATAATAGATTTGGTTAGATCTGCTAACATATCTCAGAAAACATCAAGCGGCGCTTTCTCCCAGAAGATTTCCCAAGACATTGAAGTCCATTCCAGCTTGAAAAAAGCTTCTTGGGCCTCAAATGTCCTAAAACACGACAATCAAATCCTAGGGTGCACCTGCACTAAAGAATTAATGCAGTATGATATCACTTTAACTGTCATAGGAATAGTGGGAATTGTAGTTTTCACAAGTGAATGCCAGTGCCTCTGCAAAGTAAAAAAAAAAAAAAAGATCCAAGATTCTGTAGCATTGACCCATGGCAGTTAAACTGGTGTCAAGCTACATTAATGCTGCAGTGTAGATGCCCTCTCCGAGACTAGAAGCAGCAGCTGAGGATGAGTTTTCAGATCTCAGCATTATTTGACTGCTTTTTAAACCTAAATATTTCCAGAGTCCTGTTTTTCAGATTCTTGATTTAGATGTGATAAATACTTGGTGGATAGTTTCAGGGAAGCCTCCTGAAATTCCTTGTTTACAAAGTAATAACAAATGGCATCCAAGCAGCAGTTGGTGTTGGCAAGAATAGCTGCCAGGCTGACAAATAATTCAATATTTTCCATTTCAGCACAGCTGGCTTTTCTGAAATCAGCAATGAATCGAATGAAGAGTGCCACATGAAGGGGTAAAAAGCATACGAAGAACACCCCCATATTTGCAAAAATTATGTTGATTGCTTTCTGGATGAGCTTTACTTCTTGTGGATGGGTGTTTTTCTTCTTTATGAGTTTTGTTGTGATTCGAATGGAACAGAAACTCAAGATGGCTAAAGGTATTAAAAATCCCCAGATGACAGATGCTAAAAGAAATACTGATGGTTTTTTGGTAATCTTTATAAAACAAATTTCTTTCTCAGATCGTTCATCCACAAATTTCACCGTACATATTATACTTATAAGCAAGATCCAGAGAAATCCACAGACAATAGCTGACTTCCGAGGAGACCTTAGATTCTTTGCTTTAAGAGGGTATGCTATAGCAATATATCGATCAATTGCAGTTATGGTGATCAGGAAGACACTCATGTACCTGTTGACAAAGTATGCAGACTCCAAGACATGACACAGTGTATTTACAGACTTTGTCTTATAAGCTAACCTGACAGGCAACATCAAGACGAATAAACAGTCGGCAGCGGCTAAATTGGTCATGTATACTCTAGTTTCACTCCATTTGTTCAGTTTAGAGCAGAACACCCACAAGGCCCAAACATTTAATAAGAGTCCACAGATGAAAGCTGGTATGTAAACAGAGGTTTCAATGATGTATGTGAGTTGACTTTCAGTGCTGTTGCAGACTGTTCCATGCATTTTGTCTTGGTTCATTACTATGCTGATACTGTGAAAGAAATATGGTCATAATTACTGTATCATCATTCATGCTAACATCAGTTTCAGAAAACTCCTTTTTGATCTACAATTCCTAGGACCCCAACTTAATTGAGCAGCAGCCTGAGAGTGTTTTATTCAAATTAGAACTTGTTTAAGCTCTGGATAATTATTATTAGGTTCACACTTCAGTGGGTACAACAAGCTCTATGGCATCCCCTTTAGAAACTCTACAAAGAGATCAGGGGACCTTCTTGTCTAGAGTAGGCTCTGGTGTCGGCACAGGACTCGGAAACTAGAAGGAGACTAGTGGAGCTCTTTTGAAAGCAGATCCTTAATTCAACCCATTATGTTTCACATTTAAAATACAGCTTAAGAAGACAATGTGCGACTATTCAGTATTTAGTCCTTCTCTTTTAAAGATTTTTTTTAAAGGTGGTAATGACAACAAAAAAGAAGACCTGTTGGGAAAACATGGACAATTTAGAAATCAAAGCTGATGAGGTCTGGGAACCTGGAAATGTGAATGAATCAAGGCAATTGAAATAAATGCCTTACCTGAACCCAATGGTAGAGTAGAATCTGAGTGTTCAAAGTACTTTTCTGAAAGAGGTTTGAGTTCTTTCTTCTGTTAAGGTCTTGTCATAGAAGTGATCTTGTCATGGTTCATTGTCCTTTCTTCTCGTGACTTCACCAGATAGCCTGCTGTGTCAGGTTCCTGGGTCAAAAAAGCATCACATATACTAATATCACTGAAGGATCATCAGTTCTCATTTGGCCAAAACAGCGTTTGGCTTTTCATATGCTGCCTGCCAAATATTATTTCTCTATTGTTTCATGAGAAGTTGATCAAGCACCCTTATCCTGTAGTAAATGCAGCAGTTGTATCAAAGTTGTTACCAATAGGTTGTACTTTTTGTGCAGGCTATGTAGATTATAAAATGATAGCTCCCCATTGATATTATCATAGCACAATCTCTTGTTCAGCATTGATCATTTGATAATGCCACAGGAAAAGGTAGGCTGTTATTTTTTTGTGGTAAATTAATTGTAGGCGTGAATGCAACAGTCATCATGTCTTGGGACGAAAATGAGATTTTAATTCAAACAGATAATAAACACGTCTTTTAGGTAGAGTTTATTTGCATAGTACTGCTTAGATGGTAGCAGCCGCCAATATTAGAGATAACTTCAAAAATCTATCATGCTCTTTGAGTTAGTCACCTCCACCTCCATGTTTTTCATGATCTTCCAGAGCCTGTAACATTCATGGCCTGAATTCTTCAAATCTTTTCATATTTTTGTCTCCCTCTTTTCTCTGTCATTCATGCTATCATTCTTCTTAACAACTTTCTGGCAATCCTTTTCTTTTTAGGACAGATGCCCATATGCCTTTGAATGTTATCTATTTTTTTCTACTATCTGTTTACAGGATATAAAAATCTTCTCCTTTTTCTTACATATTTCATTTGACCAATACCTGGTTTAAGAGTTCTTGGCTCAGGAATTTCTGAAGTTTAAGTAAAGGTAATGATTTTTATAATGCCATATTACAGTGTTCCCTCACTACTTTGTGGTTTGCTTTTCGCAGACTCGCTGTTTCACGGTTTTTAAATAAACACTAAAATAATATTATAAATCATAAAAATTATGATTTACAGTGGTGGTGGTCTCAGTTGGGTGTGGGCGGTGGGGCGGAGAAGGAGCCCAAATGGCAGCGGGAGGAGAAGGAGGTAGCACCATGTTCCCCTGCATCTTTCTTCCCTTCTCTCCCTCTCTTCCTCCCTCCCTCTTTCGACTTCCTTCCTAAGGAGAAACCTAGCGTCCCTACTTCGCAAATTTTCACTTATTGCGGGTTGTCCTGGAATGTAACCCCCGCGATAAGTGAGAGAACACTCTATTTACTACGGCCCCTTCTACACTGCCATATAATCTAGTTCAAAGCAGATAATCTGCATTTTATATTGCAGTTTAGAAGGGGGCATGGTGTACTTTTATGATTTTACTTAGTTCTCTGAAGAAGCCATAGGCCAAAGGAGGTCAAGCTCTTCTGCTAATAAAACAACTAAATTTTGAGCATTTTATTGTTTTTTTCTGTGGATCCCACCAGATGGGTTCATTTGCTTCTAATCTTAAAATGGATCTACACTGCCACATAATCCAGTTCAAATCAGATATCAGTATTTTATTTGGCAGTGTAGATGGGACCTAAATCATAAACCACCTGGGACAATTTTGGGTTCAGTGTGTTATTTGGAAAATTAGATTGAATTGTTAACTATAGTAAAAGCTAGGATCTTCATTAGTGGTGGCCTGGGTCTAAAAATATTGGTTGCCAGGAGGCAAAGAAGGTCCACCCACAACTATAAGGCTATAATTTAATTTAATAGTTAAAATAGTAGTATAACTTAAATTTTAGTTTCATACAGTAATCATATTGGAACTTCTATTATATTTGCAAGGTACTAAAAGATCTTTAACATTTTCAACATATGTTTAAGGGGATCCACTCAACATCAGGCAAGCTGACACTGGCCAGTCCACAATTGATCTCGACAGATGTTAGTATATGAAAGAAATTAAGAGACTGCTGTATTGGTTTAAATATAGTTTTACAAACTACAGTAATTTGTAAAATGTTTTACTTAAAAACATTTTAAATTATTTTTCAATCTTGGTGAATTAATTCCATTTTAATGTTATTCTGATTGATGTAACTATTGCATTTTAATTTCTAAATTCTCTTGAATTCCAGTTTATAGAAAAAAGCAAGGCATAAATTGTCAATAAAGATAATTATCCATGTGTATGCCCTTGCAAGAATGCAGTATAGAGATAAGTAGCTTGTTTATTTCTTGCTACAGGTTACCCACCCAAAGTGCATTCTCTCTCCCCCCCCTTTTGCTAGCAACCCCACTCCCAATCTCTTTGTTTCCTCTTAACTTTCCCTGCTCTCTTATTTCTAATTTCTATTTTAACTTACCTCATTGTATGGAAAAAGTCAGATTAATTAGAGAAGAAACTAGAAACAACTAGAGAACTTGGAAGTGCAGTTTGTCCTTGTCCTCGAGGTTTTGGAGACATTCTTCCATCACCTATTTGTCCCCATGACTGACAATTGTTGCTTCACTCCCTGTGCTGAGATGGCAACTAGAGCGAAACAAGCAATGTTGTCCGGACAAGGCTTAAAAGAAAGAAACATGTTTTGAAGATGTGAGTGTTCTGGTTTCTTTGGGCTTTATGGATTTATGGGTTCTACCGATTTGCACTCCTTGCACTTCTGGTATAGCCACCAGCTGAGTGTGACTCATGGGATGTTGGCCAGAGATAATTGTAGGGTAAATGTTACGATATGTGCTGCAATAGCTACCGTGACTGCCAATCTGTTTCCATTCACAATTGAAATACAGTACTTGTTAGCTGCCATCTCCACTAATGTGGCTCAAATCTATAGAAACATGAGAGTTTTAGTTTGGTGAGACACATGCATTATTTGACAGAGAAAGCTAAAGATCTTCTAAAATGCCGTTTCCATGATTCCATGGCAGCTAAAGTAGTTGCAAATTGCAGTGGGGATGCACCCTTTGTCTTTTGGCCATCCCATTAGTGAGAGAGCTCCAAGTCATGTTATCATTAACTGGCCAGTTTACGTCTTGCAGATGCAGGACTTTGACTTCCTAGACTGAGGACCTCATCAGATGGTTGGGGGGAAAGTGGAGAGAACCGTCTTACACTGTTCCCTCCTGTCTTTCCCTGCCTTCAGGGATAGCTATCCCTGTTTTTGCTCAGGGATGGCTTTCCCCCATCTTTCCTCTGCTTTACCCTGTTTTTTTCTAGCAGGAGTCAATTGACACCTGACTCCTGATAGACATCTTTGTGCTCCGTTTCCATGTGCTTGGGAAACGGGGCACCACAGAGTCCCACCAGAAGTGGCCCTGTGTTGTCTGATGACTTCCAGGGGACTTCTTTTGTTTATTGCTAATGACTGATTGTTTTTGTCACATATATTATTTTTAGCTTCTCTGAGGGCACTTTATATAGAAAGGTGGAAATATAACTTTAAAACACAACAACAATACATCCTGAAGTGTGTGAACAGAAAGCTGATATACTTCAGGAATAAACAAAGAATGAGGGCTTACTCCTAGTTCTACAACTTTAAAGAGGAAAGGGAGCAACTGCAATGTAGGTGGATATCAGAAATGGTTGCTGGTGGCTCTCTGGTTTTCAATCCAAATTTTAAAGGAGGTATTTAATGTGTTGAACGTATTTTGGGGATCAGGTTTAGTACCTTGGGTATCTCCTATAAAGTTTGGATTAAAACCCGGAATAGATACACCTTTCAGCTAACAATGAAACAATCATTGACTCTATCTACCAAAAATGGCAAGTCAGTCTTTCAGTTTCTAGCAACGTCATTTTGGGGGCTGTGAAACCGAGGTTAAGACCAAAGGTAAAATGCTGCTTCATGAACAACAATTTGCCGTTAGAGGGCAAAAGTGTCTTTTGAAATGGAGGGGCTTTGAGGCCTAGTCTTAGTGAAGGTTGGAGAACTCATCCACCCACCAGAATCCACTTGGGAGTTATATGTGACTCTTAGCCTGCAGATTCCCACATCTGCTTTAAATATAGTCACCAATATCAATCAACTAGCTGCAAGCAACTTTGTGATGAAATGGGGCAATAGCAGAATAGATAGATAGATAGATAGATAGATAGATAGATAGATAGATAGAAGTTGTAAACATTACCTTGATCTAATCTCATATCTTCAAAGCCATCAAGAAATCTTTTGAAGGACATCTTCCTTCCAACATTTAAAAGGCATCTTCAACATAATGTTTGCTAACAATTGTCTGACTCAGTTTTGCCGCCTTCTTGGTACTTAGAATCCTTCTTCGTTGTGTGGTCTGTTAGCTTCCTTCCTGATTAGGATCAACTGAGTTTTTTTTTTTATCACAGCAATGTTTTTCTTGACTTACAGCTTCCACTGAATTTTGTTTTCTTGCTGTAAAGAGGAAGGCAAAGCTTGAAACACAGGCAAAGGAACTACAATGTAGATGGGAAGTTTCAAATTTTGTACTTTAAGCCAATGCTTCTCAAAGTACTGGTCCATGAACATAATTTGGTTCATGAGCCACTAACTGCCAATCTCTGATGACTTGCCAGCAAGGAAACAATCAGATGTAGCCTATAGGCATAAATGTGGTACCAGGCTGGCAAAACATAGATGCCAGTTCCCACTATCAGATTGCTTGGAAAGCATTGCTCTAAACTTAGATACTTGTCCAGACAAGGTCTAGACAAGTATCTAAACTGCTCTAAGCAAAAACAGAGTCAGACATTGCGTTTTTGTCTGTTTGCTGCCTGGCAAGATTTTCTATAGAAATGGCCATTGATTCCAGAGTTAGCATCCTAGATGTTGGAGGAGAAGGAAGATAATCATATGAAACTCTCCATTGATCTCTGTTGGTGTTGGAAATTTTGTTAACATAAAGGAAGTCTTGTTAGATGCAACAACATGGCCTAGCATGTTGCTTCCCACAGTGGAAAAAATTGGCCTGTGTGCATGAAATAAGCATGATATAGTAGCATTTGCTCTCTCCTACCATTGCTCCATAAACAGTGGTGTTCAGAGATATGTTGTCTCTGATTCAGAAAGTAATGTAAAGCTGTAGTATCTCCTAGCTCTATTGTTTATCTGATCTCATGTAAAAATCTTTTAAATTGGCACCTGTACTGCAACACATAGTCGCATTTTCACATGTGAAGAAGTTATTCCTTTTGTGTCTCCTGAATGTTCCACCATTTCGCTTCTGTGAATGACTCGAAGTTCTAGTGTTAGGAGACAACTTACTTTGTTCCACTTTCTCCATTCATAATATTTATCTCTGTTTCTTTTACGTCATCTGTATTTATTTTCATTTGTACAATATGTTGGATATTACACACACCGTGGCTGGTTCTTCTCTTTCATAAATTGGACTAAATTATTTGAGACATTTGGTTATGTTTTGGAGGAAGGAAATCAGTGTTGTGATCCCCTCAAACTATTACTTAACTTAAAGAGATGTTTAACATACCTATCTGCTTACCTTTTTATTCCAACAGTTTGCTGCTTGGGTTAAGAGACTCTTGTACTTATAGAATAAGACTCCTTTGCACACCTGTTCTGCTACCAGCTACATGATTAGATAGGCCTCATTTTAAAAACCTGTGTATCATTGCGATCTGAGTGTTGGACTAGAAGTCCAGAAGAAAAGGGGTCAAATTCTTCGACAGCCATGAAAATCCACTGTCAGATATTGAGAAAGGCAATGGCAAAACTATTAGATAATTTTAAAAGAAAAACCTATGGTTGATTTGCTTTAGAGACAACTTAAATGGGAGTCAGTGTGAAAAATTAATGTAGAGAGTGTAAAATATAAGCTGGATCTTGGTTAAATGACCCTTCTAGGAACTTAGATATGCCAAAAAGGGGGTAGAAAATAAAGAGTATTAAAAAGAAGAAGTGGCTATTTGGGTCATTCTGGGAATTTAGTGGTTCAGTGTGCACTTCTCTAAATTTACAATGTTGTTTACAAATGACCCTTAAATCCCAAGATGTGCATGTACAGAGAAATTCTCATTTATAGGCTATGTGTTAGGTGTGTGCTTTGGTTGCCATCCTTGAATATGGCATTTTTTTTGAGCTTGTCTATATACTTACACAAATTCAAAAACATAGCTATGTTAGTTTGGACTGTCAATGTGCACAAGGGATCTCCTAGCACCTTAGAGACCAATTGAGAGAATAAAGTTGGTAGCATAAGCTTTCATAGAGTAAGTTGTAGACTAGTTATAACTAAGACTTACGCTACTAACTTCATCCTGTCTAAAATGCAACAAGATCACTTTACAGACTGCTTACATGAGTGAGAAAGTGATAACCTCAAGATCACCTTGTCTACTTTTTAGTTGACTAGGAATGTGAACTTGGGTTTCCTCAGTTCTAGTTTCCCAATAACTGAGATGATGGGAACTGCAGTTCAACAATATATGCAGGGTAACAAGTTGCACCTCCAACCACTGTATCACCCTGTATAATATGGACATTATTAATTCTGTAAGGAAGCTGTAACAGAAATATATATCCACCAAAGATTTATATGTGTATTAATGATACACAAGAAACAAACAAGTATGTTGTTGTTGTTTATATTCCACCTTTTCTCTCCATACGGAAATTCAAAGCGGCTTACAAGTAAAGCATAGCAATACAATTTAAACTATACAAATATATAAGTACTGAAATGGTTTTGAACATCATTAAGAGCATATAAAATCACAGCAGCCCCTGACGATTTTAAAAACCTTCTTCTTTAAAAACCGGCTGGTTAGGACACCAGCCACAGGACAGCCCATTTGCCCACGTCATAGATTTGATTCAATGTGGGCGATTCTGACAGCTCTTATCCCTCATGTTTTTGTACTTTTGAAATGGAAAATCCCAGTTCGAGAGTCCAACGATGATCTCAGATGGTCTTTTTCCCCTTCCCTTTTTTATGATCATTTCTTACATTTGACTTCCGAGTCGTGATGGACGCAGACAGGAAATCCCCCTGCATCGTGGAATGGGCTCCATCACTTTTCATTGCCTCAGTGGCTTAGAAGTTTTTAAACGGGGGTGTGGACGTGGGATAAGTTCCATAGCATTCCAAAGACAAGTCTGCAGGCATTTTCAAAAGACAGCATCATTTTATCAATTTAGCTCTAAAGTTGTAAATCTTCAGTTAAATTGGACTTTGACTGCATTTCAGTTAGATTGGACTTTGACTGCATTGATTTAAGGGCAGGTAAAAGAGATGCAGCTTCCTGGAATTCCTTAGCAACCAAATAATAGCAAATAGCATCCAAGCAGCAATTCAGATTTGCCATGAATGAAGTTGCATGTGTGGTATTGCTGAAAATGCGGCGCACCTCACAGTCAGCGGCATTCATTATATATTGAAGTAGCAGGCTTATGTTGAAAGGCAAAAAGCATATGATAAAGGTGCCCAAGTTCACAGAGATCACCAAGATGGCTTTCTGGGTTAACTTTTCTTCATGTAGACTAGCATTCTGTTTCTTCTTGAGGCATCGGATGACTTGTGTGGAACAAAACAACAAAATTACCAATGGTATGCAAAAGAAAATGGTAAATTTGATAGGGATATGATGCAAGGATTGTCCATCCGAAAACTGAAAAAAACAAATCTCGTTTCCTCCTGAAAGGGAAAGGAGTGTAATTCCATAAATAAAACAACAGATCCAAAAAAATAAAGAGATGATGGCTGCCTTCCTCGGAGACCGTATTACTTTGGCTTTTAGAGGATGCTTGATTGCAACATATCTGTCCAACGCTATTAGTGTGATAGTACTGATGCTCATTGGCATATTGATGCAATGTATTATCAATATGACTAAGCAAAAACTATCAGTAGGCCAGTTCGTTTTGTGAAAATACATTATGAATGGTAAGGTGAGGACAAGCGTATAGTCTGCAAGAGCTAAACTGATCATGTAAATTCTAGGCTCTGTCCATTTGCGGAATCTGAAGCAAAACACCCATAAGGCAATCGTGTTGAATATGATCCCAAAGAAAGTGAACAGGCTGTAAAAAATGACTTCAAAAGTCATGAGGAGCCCATCAATTGGAAGTTTGCATTTACCATCATCAGACATTCCTGCAAAGAGAATTTTAAATTAAGTATCAAAGATAAATATATTTAAATAAAGCATTCATTCATTCAGAAAACAGCAACTGGTTTAACTCTTCCATTTCCAAGCTCTCCTCTTGCATATGCTACAAGCAGGGGCAATATGTTCTCCATATTGTCCTGAAAGCATTCATGTATTGTTTAGACAATTTCAGATTTCTGTTGTGTCTCAGGTTCCCAGTGGTGCAAACTGCCAACCTAGCAGTTTGAAAACATGCAAATGTGAGTGGATCAATAGGTGCCGCTCCGGTGGGAAGGTAACAATAATCATGCAGTCATGCTGGCCACATGAACTTGGAGGTGTCTACAAACAACGCTGGCTCTTTGGCTTAGAAATGGAGATGAGCACCAACCTCCAGAGTCAGACACGACTAGACTTAATGTCAGGGGAAAACCTTTACCTTACCTAGCTCATGCTTGCTATGTAAATCCAGTATTACAATATTTATCATTCTAACATATGAAAACAGTTGGAAGACTTCTTTGTATTCGTAGCCAACTAAACAATACAAAGATATGTGAATGTGTTGCTGTGTTCCTTCAAGTCATTTCCAAATTATGGTGACCCTAAGGTGAATTTATCATGGGGTTTTTCTACAAGGTTTGTCCAGAGAGATTTGTCTTTGCCTTCCTCTGAGGCTGATGAGTGTGACTTGCCCAAGGTCATCCACTTAGCTTCATGGTTGAACAGCGATTTCAAACCTAGTTCTATGCTCAAATGATAAATAATATTAATAAAGGACTCTTATTTGCTATTGCTCGGTTGCTCTTGTACTCATCTTCTCCCAGTCAGGTTTGCAACCTGCTCCTGTCTGGCTACAGAGAGAAGAAATGTCTATTTTCGTTTGCCATTTCCCTTTGCCTCCCTGTGGTTTGCTTTGCTGTGTTTACTGAAAATTAGACACAGGCAGTTTTTAATAAAGGTCTGTTTGACTAGTTCCCCATCACACCATTTAAATAACAAAACCAACAGTAGCTGGAAAAGCAATGCACGAGAGAGGTGATTTTTAATGTGAACATATCAGGCTGTGCTTTCTTCCATTACTCTTCTCTGTAGTTATATCCTATTAAACTGTTTCTCTATGTCTTCGTCTCTCCCTGTGTGTAAGTTCAAATAAATACCTAGTTTTCTACCGTATATATTTCCTAATTTGATCCTCCATTTCCGGAAGTTGTTTATAAAGAAAAAAGTACAGTGCTTACACAATATAATATAACATCAGTGGCAATAAAGCAAGATAAACCAACTATAGTATGAAATATATATAAGACAGTCAGGATTTGAACTCAGTGCATTATTAGACTGCTTATCCCTTATGTCTGCTATCTAATTATTGTCTTACATGCAAAATGGAGTTTTAATCCTGCTCAAACTTGAGCAGAGCAAATTGTGAGGAAAAGGTGAATAATTACCTGACATTTTGATTGCAATCTTCAGGAACCTTAGAAATTCAGTCTGTAGAAAATTTCCTGTGCAGAGTCAATGTGGTTGTCTGGATGCCACAGGAAACAGTTCATAGTATCTGCTGTTTCATAGCAGTACTGGATCCCACCTACATATCGGGAAGTTGTTATTACGTCAGTTCTGCAGCCAATTGCTGTGGTATTATGTATGTATTTATTTTTGTGTCAAAAGCATTGCATAAATAAACAAATATAAAACTGATAAAATAGGTGAACACAAGCGGCTAAATGATTTTAGATCAAAAATGGGCAACAGCAACCACATTGTCTGTAGCTTTAACAGTTCTTCCTCTGTGCACGAGGCAGGGCATTGTGGTCAAGCATACAGATGCTTAGTTGTTTGTTCTGCTCCACAGCCGCACAAGGTGGAGGATTATTCTAGGCAGTGCCATTTAGCCAGGTTATCTTTTGATCTCACTACTCCACTTCTGAGTCTGTTCAGGGACTTCCAAGTTGCCCATCCTTGGTTTGCTCCTGGAGGAAGACCCTCATGGGGTCCATCCATTTGGGATTTCCTGGTTTAGCTGCCTACAGGGATCTCCTTGCTGTTGTTGGATGAACATTAAGACGAGTGGTGGTTCTCATTAAACTTTTCCTTGATTTGAGTTTACTGGGGGGAGGCTGATAGCCATGCAGTGGGTGGCTTTCCCAGTGTTCAATCTTATTTTTCTCGCAGTTGGCAGCAACTTCCTGTTACACATCGGGGCGGGGGATGCCAGTTAGCTTATAGAGTCTATCAACAGGTGTAAGTTTGAGATATCCTGTAGTTATTCTACATGTTTCATTCAGTGCTATATTCACCTGCTTCACATGGGCAGACTTGTGCCAAACAAGGCAGGCATACTCAGCAGTTGAGTAAGACAAGGCCAAGCTGATGTTCTTATTTATTTTGGTTCTGCACCCCATGCGTTATTAGTAAGTTTCCGCAGGATGTTATTGCATGCAGCTACTTTGTGCTTGGTGTTCACACAGTTTTTCCTAAATGTTAGTGTTTGATCTAAGGTGACACAGAGATATTTAGGATGGGAACAGTGTTCGAACTCTTGGCCTTCCCAGGTAACTTTCAATTTTCTGTTGGCTTCATGGTTACATAGGTGGAAAGCACACACTTGTGTCTTGGCAGGGTTAGGCTTAGTGGTATTATGTGAAGTAATACGATGCAATACTACTGAATGTAAAGGAAGAAAGGTTTTTCAAAGGCTTTTACTTCTTTTAATCTTGGTTCCTTGAACTATTTCCAAACTTTTAATTCAGACATTCTATGCAAATTTGAAAAAAAAATACTCTTCTTTCTGCAAGTAATATGTATGATTACAGTGATCTCAGTAATTTCCTGTCTCACATTGAACAGAGGAGTATGTTAAGAAAGAGAACTTTGAGTAAAAGAGGTTAGTTCTTGGGAAGCTAACTAGAATACTTTGAATATTGGCTCACCACAAGCATATTTCTAGTAAAGTAGTTATCAAAGCATTCTATGTATAATTTTGCATATTAATCTGTATATAGATGGAGGAAGACTTTCTGTCTGCAATTTGTGTGTTTGTGTGTGTATGTGTGTGTGTGTGTGTGGGGGGGGTGGAATTTCCCCTTGGAAATATTTCATCAGCCACAATGATGTTCTGCTTTCTTTTTCTGGGAGAGAAAATGAGCTGATAAGGAAAACCCACCATGGGTAAAGGCTTTGAAGGTCCTCTGCCATGGATTTTGAGGTGCAAAATGTCTATATAATTTTGAAAGCAAATAATACCATCAATAGAGTATCATATGCATTTTGATATTTCAGTTTCCCATATTTTCTTTTCTTTTTTAATGAAGTTTCTACAATAAGTTGCTAAGGGGCAAAGTGCCTGCTCTTTGCAAACAAAGGAAGTGTATGACCACTTATATACCCATGTATATACGTATATACTCCGGTGGTGCAGTGGGTTAAACCACTGAGCTGCTGAACTTGCTGACTAAAAGGTCGGTGGTTCGAATTTAGGAGTGGGGTGAGCTCACACTGTTAACCCCAGCTTCTGCCAACCTAGCAGTTTGAAAACATGCAAATGTGAGTAGATCAATAGGTATCACTCTGGCAGGAAGCGAACAGTGCTCATGTTGGCCACATGACCTTGGAGTTGTCTAATGGACAACGTCAGCTCTTTGGTTTAGAAATAGAGATGAGCACCAACCCCCAGGGGTGGACATGACTAGACTTAATGTCAGGGGAAAACCTTTACCTTTACTATGCATTTAAGTCAAACATCACCCCCAAATCCCTGTGTCAATGTAAGTACTATACCATAATTCTTATTTTTTTTTAAAAAAACCGGAACTATCCTGTTTTCTGGGTAGAGTGGTTGACAAAAAAGAGCTTACACCAGGGGTTCTCAATCTTTTTTTAATCACAGAAATTCAAGATGTAGCACTAAATTTCATCTCATATTTGATAAACAAAATGACAACAATATTGACGAAGCAAGGTAGTTTCACAATTTGAACATGCAAGACATTAAGTTTTATCATTCAAAAATTTATTTTCTCCATCAATGTCACATTACAGACAAAACTACAAGCACAAAAGAGATATAGAAAAAAAAGAGAAATGATAACAAAACTAAGACAAGACATGGAGAATGAATTCGGACAAATATTGCAGGTCCACAGTTTGTTACACAAATACAGTACAAGGTATTTAAAGACATTGTTACATTTGTTACTAACTTTTACTTGGTTTTGTAAAAAAAGGAATTCAATGAGGATGGGACTTTTTTATTTTGCACATTGAGACTATATCTAGTTGAATTTTTGGCAGTTGCAACCAAATATGATTTAATACCATAAGTAGGTATGAACTTCAAAGAACTAAAACAGGCATGGGCATACTTCGGCCCTCCAGGTGTTTTGGACTTCAACTCCCACAATCCCTAACAGCCTACCTGCTGTTAGGAATTGTGGGAGTTGAAGTCCAAAACACCTGGAGGGCTGAAGATTGCCCATGTCTGAACTAGATGGCTTTTTAAAAAAAGGAGCCTCTGGTGGCTCAGCGGGTTACACCGCTGAGCTACTGAACTTGCTGATCAAAAGGTTGGCGGTTCAAATCTGGGGAGTGGGGTGAGCTCCCACTGTAAGTCCCAGCTTCTGCCAACCTAGCAGTTTGAAAACATGCAAATGTGAGTAGATCAATAGATACTGCTCCAGCGGGAAGGTAATGGTGCTCTATGTAATAATGTCGGCCACATGATCTTGGAGGTGTCTGTGGACAATGCCGGCTCTTCGGCTTAGAAATGGAGATGAGCACCAACCCCCAGAGTCGGACATGGCCAGACTTAACGTCATGGGGAAACCTTTACCTTTACTTTTAAAAAAGAGGAAAGCAGATGTTTAGTTTCGCTTCCTTTAGAAGTAACCAAAGTGTAAGATTTCAGTGTCATTTCCTTCTTGTATCACTGAGGAAGAATTTCCCCTCAGTCTGTTCCATCTCATTCACTTTCCATTCCCAGATGTTATTTGTTATTTTTACTTACTAATTACAGAATTGAATGAAGAAACTACACAAACAGAAATAGCTAAATAATAAAAAAGTATCTGAATTTTGCTTTGTAGGCATTAAATCTTCTGCCATATATCTAAACCTTACCAGAATATTACATACATAGTATCAACAACCACTATGACATAGCACACTATTTTTTTTTAAAAAAATTGTATTTATGATTTTAAATATACATAAAAAGTGGTGGAACAATGTTTGACAATAGATAAGGAAAAGAAAAAGAAAAGAGAAGAAGAGGAGAGAAAGAAAAAAACCTCACCAAAGCTGTTGCACCCTTCCAGCTCCTCTGCATCACGAGGTACGTCTTCTGACCTAAATATTTGCTGCCAAAACAACCATATACCTCTAAAAGCCAAGGATTACTTATTAACGCGTATCACACAAGTTCTATTTTCCTTCCTTTCAAGTATTGTCTCAACTTATTCCAGTCTGTCTTTTGTCTTGGTGAGATACTCCATGATATTGTTTGTGTTAATGTATCCATATTTTTGATATCTAATATTCTTAGCATTCATTGTTCTAGTGAGGGAATTTCTTGCATTTTCCATAATTTCGCTATGCATATCTTAGCTGCCATTGTCATGTATATGAAAAGCTTTTCCATATTTAGATCCATCGGAAAGTCTATAATTCCTAAAAGGAAGTACTCCGGTTTTAGTTCAAATTTATTTTGGAGTATTTTCTCCATTTCTTTGTGAATTATCCACCAGAAACCTTTTACCTTCTTACACCTCCACCACATATGTATAAAGTCACCCTTGTGTTTCCCGCACTTTCAGCATTTCCCGTCTCCTTTACTCTTATTAAATTTCGCCAGCCTCTCCAGTGTGATGTACCATCTATAAAAGATCTTGTACGAGTTTTTCTTCAGTTCTGTTGAGTATGTAAATTTTAGTTTTCTTTTCCAAATCCTCTCCCATTCTGCTATGGTTATAGTATGACCTACCTCCCTCGCCCATGTGATCATAACCTCTTTAACTTGTTCTTCTTCCGTATCCCATACCAGCAGCTGCTGGTATAGTAATTTAATTGTTTTTATTTCTGTTTTTAATACTCTGTCCCAACAGATATCTTTGACTTCAAATCTTGTCTTTTTTGTCTTCTTTATAGCTCTCCCTGATTTGCCAATAGTTTAACCATGTCATTGTCGGTTCCAATTGTTTGATCTCTTCGTATGATTTAAGACTGATCTCTTGATTTCCCAGCTATAATAGTTGTCTATATGTCAACCATCTTTCTCTTGGTAGTTCCCTCATATGCTCAGCTTCAAGTGGGGATAACCACATTGGTACCTTCGTATAAAATCTGTTCTTATATTTCTCCCAGGTTCCTATGAGCGCTGCCCTCAAATCATGATTTTTGAAGTTTCTTTCCTTATTGATTTTCCCTTTCCAAAGGTAGGTGTGCCACCCTTTGTTTAGATCTTGACCTTCGAGGGTTAGTGCTTTTTTCTTCTTTAAAGTGGTCCAATCCTTAACCCAACTCAAGGCGGCTGCATCATAATAGAGCTGGAGGTCTTTTAAATGTTTGAATCCTATTCTAGCCCTTTCCCCTCCCCATATAAACTTTCTTATTTCTTTTTGCCATCCTGCTAGTGTTGTTTTTGTTTTTAAAATTGGTAAGTTTTGAAAAAGAAATATTGCCTCAGGCAAGATCTTCATTTTAACTGCTGCTATTTTCCCTAAGAGTGAGAGCTGGAGTGTCTCCCATCTTTTCATTCTTTCTTTTATCTCTCTACATTTTTTATCATAATTGTTTTTTTGAAGTTGGGCATTACTAGCCATTATCTCTATCCCTAAATATTTTTTTTTTACTATTTCTATTCCCATTTCTTTTTGTAGTTTCTCCCTATTCCTTTGAGTCATATTCTTTGTCAAAATTTTAGTTTTTTCTCTGTTGATTTTTAATCTGGCCATTTTGCTGAAGCTCTCGATTGTCTCCCACTATTGATTAAATTGCTTCAAGGGTTCTTCTATAAGACATACTAGGTCATCCGCATACACACGTATTTTATAACTATTGCTTTGGGTTCAAAGTCCTTTTAGTTCTTTATTTTTCCTTATTGCTTCTAGAAGAACTTCTAGTGTCAAGATAAATAATAAGGGGGAAAGGGGGCACACTACTTCTTAAACTGTAAATCCCAACTTCAAATGGTGTCCCTTTAGCTGTTTTCAGAGCTGCTTCATGGAAGTACAGTAGAGTCTCGCTTATCGAACATAAATGGGCCAGCAGAACGTTGGATAAGTGAAAATGTTGGATAATAAGGAGGGATTGAGGAAAAGCCTATTAAGCATCAAATTACATTATGATTTTACTGATCAAGCACCAAAACATCATGCTTTACAATAAATCAACAGAAAAAGCAATTCAATACACGTAACATTATGTAGTAAATACTGTATTTACGAATTTAGCACCAAAACAATATATTGAAAACATTGACTATAAAAACATTGACTACTAAAAGGCAGAACGTTGGATAATATTGGATAAGCGAAAGTTGGATAAGCGAGACTCTACTGTAAAATTAAAACATGTTTATTCCAATAAAATCTGGTATACTATCTGCAGATTTTTGCCTTTCATCAAGTTACTACTAGAGTGAGAATAGTGGCAACTATATATAGCAGAGACGTTGGATAACAGCGCAGTTCAAAAAAGTTTGACAGAGGAGTGCCAACATGGAGCATCCCTGGATAATAACAAACACACACAATATTATGACTTTTCACAACTATATGTTATTGGGATTTAATATAAGCTTTTTAAGGCTGGTGCTTTTTTAATACCCTTTAGGGAGCACAGAAGCAGCACATGCAGGAACGTGAAAGACATTGCAAGTGAAAGTTATGGTATTTTTTATGTCTCCCTCTTGAGGTGTGTGAGAATAATAGACAATTTCAGACACCAGCTTCCTAGATGTAGTCTTGTTGCTCTCTTCACACAAAATCTTCTGATGCACAAAATAAACGTGCAAACATCATTTTTGGACTTACATTTCAGGCTCCACAAAATGATAGAAAAGCTGTATATGAAACACACAATGCTTGAAATGCAAAATAGGTTTGTGGAAAGGTCTTGCTAAAACCAAATCTAGGCATGTAAAAAATAAAGTCTGAAGTTAGTAGGGAAAGAGTTCTCTAAGGCCCCTTCTACACTGCCATATAATCCAGATGATCAAAGCAGATAATCCACATTATCTGCTTTGGACTGAGTTATATGAGTCTTACACTGCCATATAATCCAGTTCAAAGCAGATGATCTGGATTTTATATGGCAGTGTAGAAGGGGCTTAAGTTATGGGCTGTGGAATATAAAATATTTTCCTTGGGGAGCATGTAAGGGATGAAGGGACATGCAGGAGACTATGTGAAGTATCTCCCTTAGTAACAGTGATGCAGGGACCCCTTATTATTTTAATGCTTAGGAGCCCAACACTGCCAAACAAGTTGCTATTATTTTCCTACTTGAGAAGGCAAATTAAACATTCCTAAATATTAAGACTCTCACAAGCACAATGCAGACCTCAAAATGTGCACTAGGTAGACTGCAAGCAATATTTATTAATCGAGGGGGAGGGGAGGCCCCGGTATTTCATAGCTCTTTGTGTATAATACAGTTTTGATTGATAATGCCTGAAGAAGCTCAGCTATGTTGGAGTCTTAGTGGTCCAATTTTGCCAGATCTTTTGGGTGGGGATTCACCCCCCCCCAGTCTTCACCCCCACTCCTCTATCCTCCTCCTCCTCCTCCTCCCTCCGCCTCCTCCTCCTCCTCTTCCTGATTTTGGAATTATCTATTTCTAAAACATTGGTGGCTCTATGCAATGTAAATGTAAGATAACGAAGTGCTCTCCACTGCAAGTTAACTTATGCAACCTTGAAAAAGATAACATTCTAAAGATTGCTGAACAAGCTATAAATATGGAAAAATTCTTGTGGTTCACAATATATTCAGCAATTTTCAGAAAGTTATCTTTCTGAATACATGGGCGTTATTATCAGTGTTGATGATAACACTATGTAACAAAATTTGAAAAAATGTTCCTGGTTTGAAAGTGTTATTTCCTGTTTAATTGTGCGGTTCTTACTTTGACAGTCATTGTTATACTCCAGAAACTTTGCTTTTCTGGCTGTCACAAACTATGTTGAACTGGTTGAGACTCTATGAGATATTAATTGAAAAACAAAAAAACAAAAAACAAAAATTGTGCAGTTTAATAAACTCTTTCCATGTTTTTATGATAGACTCAATTAGGAAATTTATAACTCAGGAAAATCATGCTACATAGTGTAATATACTGGTTGGCCAATGATTAGAAATTTTGGGAACTGAAGTCCAAAAACCTGGAGGGCCACAGGTTGTGCAGGCCTGCTCTAGAGCTAGCTTTTAGGAAGGATTGGGCTTTGGAGAACTGTGCAAAGTAACTGTGACCCTTTAGAGTGGCAGGGATCCTCAATGTGTGGATGAAAGCATCATCATCATCATCATCATCATTTAATTACTTATTAATCGCCCTCCATCCACGATGCTCTAGGCGATTTACAAGATAAAAAGGATAAAAATACATACATACAAATATTGATTAAAAATATTAAAATAGATTAAAAGCTCTAGTAAAGAGCCATGTCTTGAGTGCTAGGGTAAAAGGCCCCAACTCACGCATGGCTCTCATATAGGGCGGCAAGGCATTCCATAAGACAGGGGCAGAAACAGAAAAAGCTCGGCGCCTGGTCCTCTCCAAGTGCACTTCTCTAGGACCCGGTACATAGAGTAAGTCTCGTTGGGATGGTCGTTGCGACCTCCGATGATGGGAGAAGGAGAGACGGTCCTTTGAGCAGCCTGCCTCACTAAATGGAAGAGCTGGTCATGAAGCAATCAATATGTAATTTTTTTTCTTTGCCTCACTTTATAAATCTTACATTTGTAAGAAGGGGATTTTATTTTCCTTTTCCAAAGTAGAACTTGCAGAAGAAGAACCATTAAAATATCTCCAACAATGAAAGCGTAGGATCAAAATGACTCCCATTAAAATGGTTCAGATTACTGCTAGTGAAGGCAACGGAGAAAACTTTTAAAACCTAAGTTTGTTTTTGCCAGAGACATATTGAAGTCCACATAAGTAATCTGAACAGGCTGACATGTCCTAGATGTATGCGGCCAACTATGTGGATAGCTTATATACTATGCAGTTTTGTAGACAAGAATGTCCTGACGGAAAGCTAATGAGCATTCCCAATGTGGCAGTGTCGACACAGTCATGTTTGCAACAACTCTGACATTGTTTGTTTACTCAAGTACATTGGAAAGGGAATGCATTAAAAGAAGGGACTTGTTTTTATATTTCTCCCCTAGCTTCACTCAATCTCTCAGTAACCTGAAATCCTAAACTTGGATTTTGTTGAGTTGGTGTGTATGTACTGATTCTACTTTTTCTAGAAACTTGAAATGAATTTGTGTCATACAAGTTTTTGTTGTTCTCGAAATTGGATGAAATTCTCCCAAAGGATGAATTCCAAAGTTAAATATAAAATTTATTTTATTTTATTTTACATTTCATAGAGTTGTGCAATTCTGAAAAAGTGGCATTTCCCCCTCCCCGCCTTTTACCTAATTTCCAGTAACTCTGCCAAGAGGGGCAGGAAAACTACACAATACATAAGAGATTAACTCTCCTTTCATAAACAGATCACCTCAAGGGAACTAGACAGGAAATGCACACCCACTAACCACAGGCTGGAACTTTTCATATGTCTATACTAAAAGCTCTTTAACAAGATAAGCTTGCCCACAGTTTCAAAATTACACACCTATCATCCTTAAGAATCACATGAAACTCGCACTGTACCCTTCATAATTCCTTATGATCTCAACATATATGCTAATTAATAAAGATAACTGGTTACGCTGAAGCGGGGTAACTATGTCTGCACTCATACAATCCAGTGCATATCTCCTGGGAAACTAAAATAATATGATGTGCCTATGTGTGTACCTGAGGGGTATTTCTGGCTTCCCACCTACTGTGAAACTAGAGCAATCAGGAAGGGACAATGCCAGCATGCAAAGATAATGCCGTCATGTAAAAGAGTTTTCTCGCTTCCTGAGGGAGCCAGAGAGGATTAACTGTTAGACATCTTTGCACAGATTAACTCTGTATACTTTTCATTGAAATGTTTATACAGTATTTACATAAAAAGCCATTGTGTTTTCTGGAACTCACCTTTTGTGTAAACTGGACTGCACAATTAATTGCATCACAGACTACCTATATTCCCCCACCACATTCCAAAGGTCTGTACCTTTCTCATTACCTTCCAACTGACTCCAATAGCATTCCACAAATGACAACCACAACCATTGGTGACATCAAGAGGAATCCTCAGCCAATGAATGCCCAGATCCTAGCTGGGCCAACCTTTAAGCTAATCAGAGGACAGGTTTTCTGAATGACTTATCAAAATGAACAAAATGTTCTGTCTCTGATGCATGCTATATGTTGGATCCTTTGAGAGTATAGACTCCATATCTGACATCCCTTCAGGCCTGAAAGTAATACACCTCAATTCCTGTTGCCTTCAAATCTGGCTCATGTATTAATTTGGTCATTGGTGTAGTGGAGCGCGCTAGGCACTGGACCTCAAGTTGTGATCTTAGCAAATAGTTGAAATCTAACCACACTATTTGGTATTTTCCAACATGTGTTATGATTTTATGTATATTCCAAACCCTTCCCTGACAGGCTTCGGTATATGTTTCTGTTTGCTGATTAAGTTATTGGCAGCTCCACAGGCATTGGGTCCTCCCTCCTTTCTGTTCCAGGTAATGAGTCATCTAGGCTAAAAAGATTGCTGAGAGACGGCTGCAAGAGATGGTGTCTGAGACAGCTATCACAGCTATATTCCAACTTATAATGTGTGTGCTGATACTTTCCTTGATTGAATTCTAAGTAAGTTCATCTTCAGGACACCATTGGATGCTATCTTTGAACTATTTCTTTCCCCCTCCATATGGGGGTCTCACAATGGCCAACCATCAATTATCATCCAGAATGTTACACTTGGTCTTCTCACTTTGTGAGGTCCTTTTGCAAAAAAAAAGAAAAAAAAAAGAATGTCATACTTTGTGGTGCTTGGACCTCCCACAAGGGCATGTAGTTTAAGCATGTTTTATAAATGACTGGAAGGATACTACCATACTCAGAAAAAGCTGATAAAACTATAAATACAGTATATTTTACCAATCATTTATTAATAGCATCCTCTACTGCCTCATCCTTTTTGCTCTCCTTGTGATTGGTTATGACCGTCCTCGCCATCAAACTTAAGATGGGAGAAGACTGTCAAGTAAAAACATCAAAGATCTTTTCCGTAATCCTTTTAGGAACAAGTATATCTGGAGAATTCTCATGATCCTTAAAGTAAAAGAAATGGCTTCCAAAATAGCTTCACCACCCTTGTTCCAGGCTGCATAAGGACACATGGTTGACCAGCACCCCCCTTGTCTTCCTTCTAAAAGCCTAAGCAGGTGAATTGGGCACATGCACAGCCTCTGTCTGGAATATGTGACGTAAATATACTGCAGAACTATAACATTAATGCAGGGGGAACATAGCCGCCCACTACACCCCAGAAGTATTTACTGCTTGTTTTGATCTGTCATTTGAAAGCTCAGAAAGACACTAGGGAAATGTCAGCAGAAAGATTCTTACCCTGCATTTTCAAATGAGGCTTCTGGTAGGATTTATTGGGCAGAAGAAAGGAATTATATCTTAAAAGAAGACAGAGGTTCTCAACTTAGATCAAGTACACTTTGCAGTATTTATATTAGTCCCTGGAGAGAGCATAAATGTACATATCTGTCACTTTATAAGGAATGTCATTAAAGAGAGGGAAAGGCAAACCAGTCACCAAAAAGTATGCTATTAACATTATTCTGCAGTTGAGAAACAGCAGAGGAGAAAACGAGATGATACGAGAGAAAGCCTCAACTCTCACTTAACTCATGGTTACAGTAGACAACTTCCAGAGAAGATTTTCCAGGGCTGCTAAGAGGGAAAATAGTAGATGAATAAAAGTCCATGTCTAAAGTAGCAAAGTTCTTCAGGAGCTTTTTTTAAAGCATGATGATGTTTATTCCTGGCAAATTCCACAAAGCTTACAGTTAGGTGAAAGTTAGAACTTATTAGGATAATATATATCTACACGAAACCTTTGACATTGTAGGAATGTTTGGTATGTACAACAAGTAGGGTTCAGCATAGCCAGTGTAATATGATGTTGTGGTAGGAAAGGTTACAAGTGTAAAGGTTACAAAAACCTTACACCAATTGTTTCAGGAAACCCAACTTGGGGTAGGAAAAGAGATACATAGAATGACTGCTGCCCAGTAAGGGGGGATTGGGAACTTCCACTATGTACTTCATCACACAGGCTTTCAGACCCATTGTAAAACGCTCAGAGCACAGTTCCTGGATGGAGTCCACAGGATCTCTTTGCACGATGCACAGCTACATCCAGCAGGAACTATGCTATCAGCATCCTATGACAGAGCAAGGAGAGCACAGGACGCACTCTGTGCTCTCTTTGCCAACAACAGGGACAGAGATTGGAGAAGCCAGCCAGTGACATTTCCCCCTGTGTGATGTGGAAAGTGGTACTGCAGACGATGCAGGGCACAAGGTGATAGATTCCCCTGCTGCCCCATGGATTCATCATGATGCCTGGTGAATCCCTCCACTGTCACCCATGCTAGGGAACTAAATGTGATGAGGTCCTAGATCTACATAATTGCTAAACTGTTTTATGAAGACAAAACAATCATGAGTATGTAACTCTAGCGTACACATGTGTAACTGCTCTACAGAATTCTGGCAATAAAACACCAAACAAGATTAGCACTATAGCACCATAATACTCTCTTATTTAAGTCGTATTTCTGTTGTATTGTGTCCAATTTTTGTTGGCCCTCTCTTAGAGTTCTTGGCAAAATATATTTGAGGCTGAGAGACTGGCTTGCTCAGTGCTTCTTCATGCTGAATGGTGATTAGAATCTTAGTCTCCTGGAATCTTATGACTTCATCACATGACATGATTGCCACATGCTGCCAGGACGCTCCCTCCTTGGAGTCTGCCAAAGGCCATCACATGACATATGGTAACTTCTGGCGGGGCTCTGTAGAGGAAGAGTCCTGACAGTGTGCTAGGATGCTTCCCTCAGAACACAGGAGATTTCCCTTGTTCCATAGAGAACAATGGGGACAGTGTGGGAAGAAAGAGTGCAGCAATGCTTCCCCATGCATGAGAGGGAAGCATCGCTGCAGGTGGGGCATGGGGCTCTAGGATTGTCCTGCTGCCCCACTGATTTGCCACAGAGACTGGCGAATAGCCCCACGGGATCAATATGATGAGCTCTCTAGTTCACCACTCAAACCATTACCCAACCACACTACATACAAATTATTTTTTAAAGATGGTGTTCGACAAATAGTTTCTTGTTCAAATATATAGACCGAAAGGGATTTCAATGCTAATTAAAAGATTAATGTAGTAGTGAGACAGCTCATACAGTAAAGTTTCAATGAATTTATGCTGAGCCTGAAAGAGCCATTCAGGTGCTATGCTTATTGGTGCAGATGGAGCATAGTGGGAAAAAGGCAACAGAAAAATAGCATTATTTCCAGTAATGTAGAAAGTCACTCGAAATTCCATTTGTCGTTTGCAGAAGAAAGGCAATTATTATTAGTGCTAAGCGCCAATCATCTGGAATTAGCAATCTCTCTCTCCCTCCCTCTCTCTCTCCCTCTCTCTCTCTCTCAATCAATCACCTGTCTATCTAGACATCTTCTATGCACACACACTAAGCAAAAGACAACTCTACCATTAAGAGGCCTTTGAGCCAATCACTCAGAAGTGATTGGTTCTCTCTTAGATGAGTGATTTAAACTAAATGAGTCAATCACCTCCATGAGGTGAGAGAATGCAACTGGGCAGCAGCGATAGTAACAGAGTGTGTCCTTTGTGCAAGCGAGATTTGTGAACACCAAGCAGCCACTTCTTGATCAGCAGGAAGTGGCCGTTATTGGTAAATGGGAAAAATCTGGTCAGAATCCACTACATAGAATCATAATTATGGCACTATGAAAAAAGCTACTGATTTTCAGCCTTAGATCTTCCAGATGCATTGGACTTCAACTCCCAGGAATCCCAGCCATCTTACCAGAAGTCCAAAATACCTGGAAGACCAAAGGTTAAGAACCAGTATAGTACACAATGGCCATATTAAATTCTACCAGTAGGCTTTATTAGGTTGCCAGGCATCAATTCTCAAAAAGAATTAGTTTGTCAATTCATAAACAAAAATGTAATTGTGCTTTGGAGCAAACAAAAATAATGGTACCATTATTTTTCTCCAAACTATCAACTAGGAAAGTATTGACACAACTGTTCTAGGACTAAGATTTTAAATGGAGATTGCTTCCAGAATTTTTCCATTGACTTAGATAATTTTCTTACACTGTAGAAAATGCAATCAATTTATTTTGACTAGATAAATTCCCATTTGTCTTCTATAACTACCATACCGAAATAAAAAGACTGTTGGTGGAAATGTTTTAAATTCTCTTCAGTGATGTGTCATTTGCTAACAGAGGTGATAGCTGCATTATTTGAATAATTATAATAAAGTGTGTCATGCTGCCTACATTCAAAGAAACATTAGTGAAGAAATCTGTGGTAGCCGAATTCCTTTGGTGTTCGCAGTTAGTCAAGTGGGAGAACCTTTGTCGTCCTTAGACCCACTGTTGTTTGTGCAGAGGATGCACAACTTGAAATTGTGTTGGATTTTACCCTTGTCCACAGTCTATAACAAGAAGCCCAGGGGTATAATGCCATCTACTCAAGTTGGTTCAATGGTTGCCTTATACTCTGTTATAATGTTGTTTTATTCTGTTTTATGATATTGTTTTATGTATCTCAGTGTTTTATGTATTTTAGTGTTTAACTATGTTGATTGGGGTCGCCCCTTGTAAGCCGCTCCGAGTCCCTCCGGGGAGATGGAGGCGGGGTACAAAAATAAAGTAGTACAGTAGAGTCTCACTTATCCAACATAAACAGGCCGGCAGAATGTTGGATAAGCGAATATGTTGGATAATAAAGAGGGATTAAGGAAAAGCCTATTAACCATCAAATTAGGTTATGATTTTACAAATTAAGCACCAAAACATCATGTTATACAACAAATTTGACAGAAAAAGTAGTTCAATACGCAGTAATGCTATGTAGTAATTACTGTATTTACGAATGTAGCACCAAAATATCACGATGTATTGAAAACATTGACTACAAAAATGCGTTGGATAATCCAGAATGTTGGATAAGTGAGTGTTGGATAAGTGAGACTCTACTGTAGTAGTAGTAGTAGTAGTAGTAGTAGTAGTAGTAATTATCTATTTAAGTACAGGAATGAGCATTTGTAGGGCTGTAACCATCTTGTTTTGGGCTGCCTTGTACCTTGGTGAGGCATACCAGAAATGATATTTTGTTCACTTTGGTTTTCTTGCTACTTGCAGCTTGGTCAGTTGGATTAATATCTGTATTGTATGGATTAATATCTGCACTTTAATCCTATACCAATGGCATGTGGTACCAAACAGGGGTATCCTGGTTTGGTTTATTTTATTAAGAGAGTTTCTGAATAATTACATCAAATCTTCTTCTGAGGATAAAGGAATTGTGTTGTGCAATCAAACTATGTCATCAATCTTCATGCTTATATGATTTTGATGCTCAGTAATCCTGTGGTGGCACTTCAGCATTAAAGATTGTACTTGGGGACTTTTCAAAATTATCTGAGCTGAGTGTTAATTTTAATAAAATTGACCATAAATATTACCCAGATATTTATTTCCTGGACATTAAATATTTCTTTAGCCAGTGAACAGTTTCATATTAGGATAACTAAGAAAGAATGTAGAAATCTTTATTTTTAGTAACAGCAAACCTAAAATGGGAAAAGAGTTTAGATTTAGGTTATTTCTACCTAATGGATACATGATAACCTGAAAAAACTATTCATCTATTTGTGCTATTTTTTTAACTTTGATAATTAAAAAAACCTTACCAATTGGCATAAATTGAAAATAATTTAGTCTTGTTTCCTGAAGCTGTTATCCATGAAATGTACTTTTTCTACTCTAAACTGAGTTTGTAAACTTGGGAAAGATGCTTTAATGTTACATCATTAATACCACTCTATGGACACCTGGAGTTATATGTAAAAGAAAAATAATTTAATGTAAAATGTTTTGATAAGGGAGGGTTAAGTAAACCGTGGGTTCATCTGACTGATTAAAAAGAGCAGAAAGTTTCAAATTTTGAATGTTTTGTTTAGTCCAGAGTGTTTTTTGTGCACTCCCAGTACGATGAGAAATTTTTTACATTACTCCCCCTGACCATTTTCAAAAGCAATATAGAATTAGAAAAATCAGTAAGAAAATCTGGGACCTTTCCAATCAATCTGGATGTAGACTGTGAGACTTCTTTGCTGATAGCCAACCATTTTTATAGAACTGGTGGAAGAATCAGTTTAAGGGTTCAAATATAAACTGTCTTACATGGTATCTGGTTGGTCAATTTAATCAGACAACAACATAAGAAAATTCAAGTTCTATGGCATCTCATCCCATCTTCAATTTTGTTGGATACAATTAATGGTTATGTTAAGGGATTTCATAGAATCATAGAATTGCAAGAAACCTTATGGGCCATTCAGTCCAACCCCCTGCCAAGAAGCAGGAAAATCTCATTCAAAGCAACCCTGACAGATGGCCATCCAGCCTCTTGGGACATGTCTCCCAAGTATGTAATGGTTTGATTAGTTTTGGCGTGAGTTCCTCAGATGGCCTCAAAAGGAAATAGGAAACTTACTGGAGATTGGATTCCAGAGTTTAGGGTTCACTCAGTCATGGAAACCCACTTGATAACCTTGGGCAAGTCATATTCTCTTAGCGTCATAGGAAAGCAAAGGCAAACAGGCGCTGAATAAATCTTGCCAAGAAAATCCCATGATAAATTCACCTTAGAGTTTTCATAAGTTGGAAATGACTAGAAGGCATACAACAACAACATGAATGTACAACAATGCTGAACAAAGTTGAAAAGAATCTGGACGGTCTTTTGTGATAAACCAGATTTTTCCTATAAAATGCCATGTATTAGAAATTCCGAAACGCTGTCAGACTGCAGTGCATGTAAATGCTTCTCTAAGACTCTCAATAGATAAATTATGGAGTCCAAATATTGTGTAAGATGATATTTTTACCACTAAAATATTCTACATGTAGTGTTGTGTACTAGTAGAAAATAATGTACGATTTGTCTATAAAAGATAAGAAGTGTCGATAGAAGCAATGGGTCTAGAGATTATGAAATGCCAAAAAAAGAGAATAGGCCAAGGCTGGAATGTGTTAGTAATATGATTATCTTTCAGGAGAAGTATGTAACAACATAAACTAATTGTTTATTTAATAAATATACAAAACAGATAACACTCCATGTTTATTCTTTTGTATTATACATTTTCTAGAAGTCCAAAGCTTTAGAAATTGTTATGGAGGATGCTGATAATGAATTGACAATACTTTTACTTCCAGGTCTGGGAACTCAGGTGACCAAAATGATAAACTTTCAAGTAATTCTAGCTTGATACAGATTGGCAAATATAAAGCAAGGAACATTCAGTCCCCAACTAAAAGATGTATGAATGTGTGGCATGCACTTTCAAGTTGTCTGCCAACTCATGGTGACCCATGAGTTTTATTAGGAAAGGAATACTCAGAAGTGGTTTTGCTGTCTCCTTCCTCTGAGATATAGCTTACAGCAGCTGACATTCACTGGCAGTCACTCATCCACTTATTCAGAGATGAGATGGGAGAAAACATGCCTTTTCAAAGATGAAGCATTTCCAGTGGAGTACCTGAGATTAGATGGGTCTTTGATGTGATCCTGCAGCACTGTTCTTTTGTAAAGAAATCCTTCTCTTGAGATGGGAGGGACTTATCTAATTAATCAGGTTTTAATCTTATTTCAATAGGCTCATTTCACAGGCAGACTGTAGATTATCTGTGCCAGAAGGAACACACATTGGATTCTGCTCTCTGTGAGTGGCATTTACATCTACGCTTAATCAGACTGTTAATTAAAATGATTTCTATCGTGTCTTTTGAAAGTGCTTGGAATGATATGAGCTACTGTACATCCTAAATAAAAACCAATGAAGAATATGGATGCAAAGTTACACATCCGCTTTTAGAATGACAGTAAGCCCCATTGTATTCATGGAACTTAACTGCACAAAACTTCTAGATATTTGCATGTCGATGATTTTATGTTTCTAGATATTTGCATGTCTGTGATGACATTCAAAGAAATTTTGAAGTGACAAAAACTTGATGTCTGCCCAGTATATTATGGTAGAGCAGAGTTTCTCACCCTGGGGGTCGGGACCCCTGCCGGGGGGGGGTCACAAGGGGCTGGGTCAGAGGGGTCGCCAAAGACCAGCATTTTCTGTTGGTCATGGGGGTTCTGTGTGGGAAGTTTGGCTCAATTCTATTGTTGGTGGGGTTCAAGGGGCTCTTTGATTTTAGGTGAACTATAAATCCCAGCAACTACAACTCCCAAATGTCAAGGTCTAGTTTCCCCAAGCCCCATCAGTGTTCAGATTTGGGCATATTTATTATTCTTGCCAAGTTTGATCCAGATCCATCATTGTTTGACTCCACAATGCTCTCTGGATGTAGGTGAACTATAACTCAAGGTCAATGCTCACCAAACCCTTGCAGTATTTCCAGTTGGTCATGGTAGTTTTGTGTGCCAAGTTGGTTCAATTCTATCATTGGTGGAGTTCCAAATGCTCTTTGATTGTAGGTGAACTATAAATCCCAGCAACTACAACTCACAAATGACAAAATTAATCCCCCCAACCGCACCAGTATTCAAATTTGAGTATATTACGTATTTGTGCCAAATTTGGTCCAGTGACTGAAAATACATCCTGCATATCAGATATTTAAATTACGGTTCATATCAGTAGCAAAATGACAGTTATGAAGTAGCAACGAAAATAATTTTATGGTTGGGGGTCACCACAACATGAGGAACTGCGCATTAGGAAGGTTGAGAACACTGTGGTAGAGGATGGCATGAAAATTTGTTGAATTCATGCAAAAGGAGTATCTTAATTCCTTCCTTGCCTTCTGCTTTGAAAAAAAAATGTCATATGGAAATCCAATTTGCATTTATTTTAATGAAATCACCCAGGCAAGATAGATTTAATGTTTTTAATTTCTTTTTTTTATCTGACAAAATCACCAGCTGTCACCACACCCTAATTAAATGTCATAATTTTCCATGGAAGACAGCTACATCTTATGTTGGTAATTACTTCCGATTGCTTTAAAAATTATTTGAATCTTAATCAAACAGAAGTCCTACCTAGACTAAGCCTTCTGGAATGAATGGAACTTGTTAATTATACAACACTAAAACAACAGCAACATTGATTTCAGTGGGTTTACTCCAGATAGAAATGTAATTCAAAAATGTTCAAAGCATGGATCTCCAGATGTTATTGGACTGCAACAGCCTCTCTTGTGACGGTGGGAGCGGGAGGAGAGCCTCCTCAGAGGATCGAAGTGTGAATGTTGCAATTGATCAAGGTGATCAATTGCAACATTCACACTTGCCTCAAACAGACAAGTGTTCTTTCTCCCACCCTGGACATTCCACAGATATATAAACCCCCCTTGGCTAGTTTCCAACAAACCTCACAACCTCTGAGAACATGGCCATACAGCCCGGAAAACTCACAGCAACCCAGTGATTCTGGCCATGAAAGCCTTCGATAACACATTTAACATGTTCAAGATTTACTATTTCCTATTTTTTTGTAAATGATTATTATATATTAATGAAAAGAAAGGTAATTGGTATGAGGAGAAATATGTTGATAATTGGTGATGATAAAGCATTTGTCAGGTAAATCAAAGCTGAGTAATGCACAGAGAAGCTGCATCACGTCTGCTCCTGCGTAGCCTTACCCACAGTAAAGAAGACATGGGGAAATGTTTGTTGAAGGACCAAGAAGGAGGGTTTTCTTTTTTACCTCCAAGTGTTGTCCCATCTCTTCAGGTTAAAGGTAAAGGTTTTCTCCTGATATTAAGTCTAGTCATGTCCGATTCTGGGGGTTGGTGCTCATCTCCATTCCTAAGCTGAAGAGCCAGCGTTGTCCATAGACACCTCCAAGGTCATGTGGCTGGTATGACTGCATGGAGTGCCGTTACCTTCCTGCCAAACGGTACCTATTGATCTACTCACATTTGCATGTTTTCTAACTGCTAGGTTGGCAAAAGCTGGGGCTAACAGCGGGTGCTCACTCCACTTCCCGGATTTGAACCTGCAACCTTTTGGTTTGCAAATTCAGCAGCTCAGTGCTTTAACACGCTGCGCCATCGGGGGTTCATCTCTTCATTCCTTTGTTTTTGTTCTGCAGGACTGCACAAGCACAACAAACATCTCAAAATGGATAGAGTTGGGTGTTCAAGTTTTAAAACAGACAGATACTGAGTTTTCTGTTCTTGCCCTTCTTCCCCTGAAAGCCAGGAAAACAACTTCAGTAGACCTGCCACCCCAAAATGATTAATATATTAGGAAACGTGCAGGGAATAATCAATCCAGACAAAGCTAAACAGTTTGAAATCCTATTGATTTTCACAATGGGATGAATTAATTGTATCCTTAGCTACATAAATGTCATGTGTCCAATTGAAACCACTGAGCTTTGACCAGATTGTGACCTCTTGTTGCACAGGCTTAGAGTTTGGCAGAAGAGCTCTGTTCTGTTTCCTGTTTCAAAAAACAAACAAACAGAGTTTCCTTTTATTGGTCTTTGGGTGGCCTCTGTGGAGACTAATTGCAAGTTACAGTCTATGGCCTAATTGTCTTGTTTGGTGTTGCAGTTGCTTAGAGTGAAGCCTTTTGGGTTTTGGGATCAATTCTATAGAGCTGTTTACTTAGAGTTCCACTGGTTCAAATGCTGCAGATTTAAACATATTTCCTTGAGATCAATGGGACTAGTAACGAGGAAGCATTCATCAAATAGAAATGTTAAGCAGTAATTACACATTGAACTTTTTCTTAATTTTACAAAAAGACTTTGCTTTTTAACCCCAAAACAGTTGCTGACAATGGTGCTCTTCTGAAATGTTGCTTTCCTTCAAACAATGTTTTGCAAATACTGAGTATGTGGAATCTTGTGGTGTTGAAGAATGCAACATGAATATTATATTGCATGGTGAAATTAATTTTTGTTCTTTCTTCTTTGGAGATTTACAGAAGATCAATAGTCACAATTAAAAATGGACTGATGACCCATTGGACCTTTCAAGCTCTATGATTCTATAAAGAAAACTAAAACATATAGAACCTTCAAGAAATTATAGAATCATAATCTTTCAAAGGTTCAGTATGTTTTAGTTTTCTTATGCAAGGTTGACTTGATCTGGTTCTTTCATTTTATATGTGCTAATTATTAGCTTTCAATAAACAGGCTGCTGAGACATGTTGAACTCTCCCTCTTGAAGTTCAGGAACCCATTTCTATTCTTTCTATGCTATTTCTGCCTTTGGTACTAATATTTCTATTAATGAAGTAAAGCCCAGGAACACACCTACTTTGCCAACTGAGGTATGCCTGCAAAACAATAAAGTGCCCTGTTTAAAGTCCTTTCCTCAAAAACCCAGTTCCTAGAGCCCATTGGAAGAAATGTCTGCCAACAGAATGACAGAAAAGGGAGATAATAATAATAATAATAATAATAATAATAATAATAATAATAATAATAAAAAATCTTTATTTCTATCCTCCCCCATCTCCCCGAAAGGACTTGGGACGGCTCAAAATACGACTAAATACAATACATAATATATAGGAACAAATAACACATTAATAACAAGGAAACAAAATAACATAAAACAAAATGGACACATTAAACTATAAACAGTAAAAGCATTAAGAAAAACATTTGAAACATTTGAAATGAGATAATAGAAATGTGACACAAGCATAGTTTTCCCAAGGCTTAAAATGAAAAGCCTCAGTCCTGTACAGAAGAGACAAACTTTGCGATTGTAGGGAAAAAGTAGTATAACAGCCCTTCCTTCCTAACATTTTACTGATATACTACATTGTATCCTAACATTTGAAGTGGGAGAAGTGTTAAATCAAGTATGGGCCAAATTCACCCCCCCCCCATGGATGTAAGGAATGTTGAGGGTTGTAGAAATAAATAATTAGAAGCTTTAACACAGTTTTTGAATCAAGATAAACCCTGCAGTATCATTTCCAGGCAGCTGCTGTCCTCCCTCTCCAAGATGAAAGTGGCAGTTAAAACCATTTGCCTCAGCACCAAACTAGAGACAGCAGCCAATCAGAATCCTGGCTCTTGACTGTCTCAGCCAATCAGCTGTCGCCACATGCCCTTTCCAGTGAACTCACCACATCATGGTGTCTCTTTTACAAACCTTCACAAGAGATGCATTACAACCGTCTTAGGAAGAGAGCCTAAAGAGCCTACAGAGCTTAAAGGCAGACACCAAAAAGGACCTTTCTGTTATCTGTACCAACCATATCTGGGGAGGTGTTAGGATTGAAAGAAGGGCTTTTCCTGAAAATCTCAAGACTCAGGCCAACTTATCCAGGGAGGCTGGGCAGCCTGACCCTATATATAAGGCTTTATAGGCCATAACCAGTACCTTGAATTGTGTCCAGAAAGTGACTGGCAGTCAGTAGATCTGTTGGAGAAGGGGAAGTGTATGATCCTTACAAACATTTCAAATTAACTCCCTGACTACAGCTTTTAAAAAACCAATGAAGTTTCTGAACACCTTTCAAACGCAGCCTATTACAGTTATCCAAATGTAACAAAACTAAATTTAAGGATTCTAGTTTGAAACATATATTCATTGGAGCATGATGATTATAGTTCTGAAAATGAACAATACAGACTAATATGGAATACATATGGCTGGGATTTAAAGAAAGGATTAATTCATGCATCTATATAGAAAAAAGGAATGTATCATTAGCCTGAAAATAGAACAGCCAGCCGCAGCACTTATCCATCATGAAGAAAGAAACTCTTGCTTTGCGACTTAAAAATACAAATAGAACTTCAAAAAAACCCACAGCTTTCCCTATGGAAACATAGTTGTGTCGTTGTTTACCACTTAGTGAAGAGGACTTTCTTTAGTGTTATAATATTTTCAGAGCATCCTACACATATCCATCAAAAGTAAATCCAACTAACTTCAGTGTTGATATTAACTAAGTTTCTGAGAATTTCAGCTTTATTATTCAATACAACTCTTATAATTGCTAGGGATTTCACATATCAATTTGTTGTATGGATGGACACACAGAACTGGAGATAATAGTGAAGCCTATTGAAATGGAAGATGTCTGGCCCAAGAATACCATACAATCATGTCAGAGGAGCTAGAAAATGCCCAAAAAGCATGTATTTTGTTGGTTATGGATAAATTAAACCACAAATGCCCCACAGATTGTACATGTACTGTATTGTACATGGCATTTCAACATAGTCTACTTAAGTTTAAGAAGTCAAAAGTTTGTTGACAATTTGTACCATTTTTGTGGATCTAAGAAAACCCTATGAAATTCATGGGGTCACCATAAATTGAGATAGGACTTGAAAGCACATGAACTATCACAATAAATGTTTTACCCTATATGTGTTATGGATTTGGGAAGGTGACTACTGTAATATTGATAAGGGGCCACTAGATGGCAGGTATTGCAATGATTTCAAAGACACACTGATTATCATGAAATAATAACTATATTTATGTAATGGCTATGCTAAAGGCACCTTTAGGGGGAAATGTAGTTTTGTTTTTGTGACCCAAATGTAGTTTCTATATAATGAATCATTTATGGCATAAGCTACATAGACCTGCCATCTTTTAATAACTCATCTCATAGTGATGAGTTAAGATGATCATTCTGGCATCTAAATAAATAAATTGCATTATTTTATTTTTCCTTGTTTCCCAGAATTTAAATTTTGAACTAGTTTGAACTAAAGGTGCTGCCAAGCTTCGTAAAGAATGGGCTTATGTCAGAATACAGATTTTCTCATTTTTCAGACAGTTCCTTTGCTCTGAAATTCTTCCCGAGTTAATAATTCAAAATTCCTAGAGCCCGTCGGAGAATATTATGAGCTCATGTACTGGTTTTGTAGCTCCACAGGTGGCATTCACCACATTGGTTTGCTGAGAATTGCTGCTGCGTTTTTAGAGCTTGAATGACTTAATCCAGTTTGCTCCAACTCTGGCTACGGAGGGAGGAAACATAGTTGAACACAGTACTTCTCAAGCTATTGGATGTGAGGGATTCATAATTACTTTTTTCAGTATGTCAGATCCTGTTAGCCTATTGGTCAACCAGCACTGGCCCATGGACTATGCTCTTGAATTGCACTGGTCTAATACATCCAGAGGCCACCCAGAAAAACATACAGTCAGCTTTCACATTCATTGGGGTTGTGGATACAAGATCCTTGCAACAACAACAACAAAAAAGACTAAAAGAGTTTTTTAAAAACACTTCTCTATGCAGCTCCAGGTTTTCCATCAGGACTGTATTCTCAGCTTCAAGCAAAAGTTGACTATAGAGCAGTGGTTCTCAACCTGGGGTCCCCAGATGTTTTTGGCCTATAACTCCCAGAAATCCCAGCCAGTTTTCCAGTTGAAGGCCAAAAATACCTGGGGACCCCAGGTTGAGAATCACTGCCATAAAGTCATAATGGAGGGCCTGGGGAGAACATCATAATCAAATCTGTGAGTAATAAAATTCATAAATGTCAGACTTTCAAATGTGGAGGGCTAACTGTAGTTCATTGCTTTCAATGTATAGGAAAATTTAACTGGCAGAATGTGGCTCTAAACAGTGGTTCCCAATTAGGTCCCCTAGATTATGTTGGATTTAAACTGCAGAAACCTCAACCAGTGGCTGAAGGCCAACAATATTTGGGTTCTCAATTCTGATTGCTCTAAAGCAGTGGTTCCCAACCTTTGGTCCTCCAGATATTTTGAACTTTAGCTGCCACAATTCTTAACTGCTGGTAAACTGTGTGGGATTTCTGGAAGTTGAAGTTCAAAATACCTGGAGGACCAAAGGTTGTGAAACACTGCTCTGAAGCAGCCAACTGTCTTCAACATTTTTACATAGGATTTGTAACTGGAAGAGACCACAAGGATCATGTAGTTCAACCCCCATCAATGACAACATATTATAATTACTGTATTATATTTATTTATACCCTGCTTTCTCGCTCCCGAAAGGGATGCACTCACACTTGAGAGATAGCATACAACCTGTGTATAAGAACCACCAAATAAGGTACCCAAGGTGGATGTGCAAGTGATTTAAAGGTCATACATATTTATCTCCCAGGGTTGTCTATATGCTCCCAGAAGTCAATTTTGTTTTACCTCCAAATGTCCTCTAAGAAAAGAAAGAGTGAAGAGCATAGAAAAGGTGTTGTAAAGAGGACCTTCTTTATCAGTTAGTTGAGTTATTTTTGCACACTGAAAAGCCTTACATTCATATGAACTATTTCAGAATTCATGGCAGTCTATTAATTTGTTATCAACATTTTGGCACTCTTATTTTGCACTGACAATGTCTGTATCTGGTTTTTTTTTTTTTTTGCCATGAAGCAAAAAATCCAAACCTGCAACAAACCCCTTTGAGGCAACTACACAGTGTAGCTTGTAGCCAGTGGTAAAGGTACATGATGCTCGGACTATTATGGAGTGTGTAGCCTTATAGAAGCTTCTCTTCCAATTACCTGTGCCAGGGTTATTGACCCAGTTTTCTTGATCTATCGCCACAACTGGTCAAAGAATTCTTTCCATGCTTCCCTGAAGATGACTTCTGAGACCTCTGTACATTTGAAGCCTACGTGTTTTGCTATAATAAACCAAAACTGGCATGCAAGCACATTAAGGTCATAGAAAAGGACTTTTCCATGGCTAAATGAGCAGTTTTAATAAATGCACAATTAGCAATTCTGACCCAGAAGTTAAGTTTCTGACATTTCAAAGGACCTTTGAACTTGGACTAATGTGATAGAAGGAAATTAAAAAAAACATCACCAGGCAAAGAAAATTCAACCTGGGCAGCTTCTAGTTGCTGCCTAAAACCTTGTATTATTAGGCTTTCAATATTGAGTGTCATTCACACAAATTTTTAACATGCTTTTGAGGAATGCTTGTAATTACATTTGCCTTATGTGCAAATGTATGAAAAGTTAGGTACTTAAAAATGGGCCAAACACACAGTTTGGACGGGGGTGGGGGGTTTCTGTGCTATTGCGCACGTCTTAAGAGAGCAGGTTTTTTTTTTCCAAATTGCAAGACAACTCCAATGAGAAGAGATTGGCAATTAGATACTGGACTTACAAAAAAAATGATTTGCATTATAGCTAATACATTTGAAAGTTTGTCTATCTTTTTCCTCTTGAATTTCAGTGCCCATCATGGCTAATATTCAGATATAGTAGGAGCTTTAATTGAAGAGCTTCTAGAGCAGGCATATTGAAATTTAGGCCCTCCAGGTGTTTTGGACTTCAGCTACCACATTTGGCTGTTAGGAATTGTGGGAGCTGGAGTCCAAAACACCTGGAGGACCAAACTTTGCCCATGCCTACTCGGTTCTTCATGTCTGGATTAGACCAAAACAACATAACCTGTCAATTTTGGGAAAAGGACTCCATGAACCATCTCTGATATGTTCATGTAGGCTTTTTGCCCACAATTGCCACTACATTCACTTTAGTGTAAGACCATAAGAAAAAGACAGCTTATACATATTGCTTGCTGCCCATTCTAATAAATGAAGATACATGGGCTTCAAATGACATGAGAGTAGACAAGGAGCTTTATTTTCTCAGGGCATGACTTTTTTTCCAAAACTTTTCATGCAAGTAACTTTGCAAACGGGAATCCTATTTTAGGTATAGCTCAAGTACTTTTACATCCTATAACCAAGGAACATTTTCTGCTGGTTGACAGGATAATCTCTACTCATAACGTGCATTCAAACTTGACATTGAAAATTAAAAGGCAGCTTTGAATGCTTAAGTTATTAATAGCGTGGAACAAAACTTGAGTTTTAGCTTGATTGTGATAAAATGACAGATGTAGATGGTATAGTGGACATAATATAGATTTTTCTAAATTGCTGTTGTGTATGTCTGAGTTGTTTCTGATTTATGGCAGCCCTAAGGGAACTCTGTCATGGGATTTTATTGGAAAGATTTGTTTAGAGGAGAATTGGCATTGCCTACATCTGAAGCCGAAAGAGTATGACTTGCTTAATGTCACCTGGTGGGTTTGAATTACCAAATGGGAATTCAAACCATGGTCTCCAGATTTGTAGCCCAATGCTTAAACTACTACATTATGTCTGCTTCCTGTATTCCAAATGTGTGGAAATTTTCCACTCTTGATTTTTGGGAAACAAATATAGCATCTGTACAGTCAAAGCTATATAAAAGAAATTCCAGTGATTTCAGTGGTAGAGATATACAACATAGCCTTCAGAATCTTTATGCAGAAGCAAAACCTATTGAATTCAATGCTTTCTTTTGCACAGATGGATGTGCTTAGAATTCCAGTTTAAAACATGTAAGTGAGTGCTTTGGTTGATGTGTGGCTGTTCAATTTTCCTAGGGATGATAGGAATTTTTTCCATCTTGCTATGAAAACCTCCTATAAAATTTCCTTAGCAATGTTCAGCCATCCAACATTGAATTTTTGATTGCTGATTTTTTTTCTTCCTATATATAATTTCTTATTGATTGACCTTAAGTATACTAATTACATGTTTATGTGAAGAACTGTTTTAAATATAATTTTGTGTATATCTTCTGCTCAGAACACCAGAGAGTATGTCAAAGGAAAACAGGTTATATAAGGATACTCCTGCCATCTGTCAATGCATGTTTCCTGTCTATATGCAGAATATTGTATGTCCAGCTCTACTAGACACAATCTTTATTTAGAATTAAAGCTGGTAGAAGAAAAATATTTATAGATTAGAAGACAGAAAGAGAGCCATGATAGACATTGGCAACTTCACAGTCTCACCAGAAGATAATACTATAAGTAAGATTGTTTAGATTCTCCTTTGCTAATCTACGGTAATGACACTGAACCAATCAATGCAATTCTGCTGGTTGTTTACATTGGAAACCTCTTAAAATGTTTTTCCCTTGCAATTTTCAACCATTCTGCCAAGTAAATTACAGGTTTTAAAAATATAAATGTCATTCTAACCCAAGAGGTTTGTCTGTGCACAGCCATGGTTTGAGACCTGTTGTTAGCTTGTCTAACATGCTTTTAGTCCAGACATGGGCAACCTTGGGCCCTCCAGGTGTTTTGGACTTCAGTTCCCACAATTCCTAACAGCCTACCAGCTATTAGGAATAATTGGAGTTGAAGTCCAAAACACTTGGAGGGCCCAAGTTTGCCAATGCCTGTCTTTTTTTGATAATATTTTATTAGGGTTTTTTTTTAGAGAAAGAAAAAGAAAGAGAAATACAGTAGAGTCTCACTTATCCAACATAAATGGGCCGGCAGAACATTGGATAAGCGAATATGTTGGATAATAAGAAGGGATTAAGGAAAAGCCTATTAAACATCAAATTGGGTTATGATTTTAGATATTAAGCACCAAAACATCATGTTATACAACAAATTTGACAGAAAAAGTAGTTCAATATGCAGTAATGCTATGTAGTAATTACTGTATTTACGAATTTAGCACCAAAATATCATGATATATTGAAAACATTGATTACAAAAATGCGTTGGATAATCCAGAGTGTTGGATAAGTGAGTGTTGGATAAGTGAGACTCTACTGTACATTGAAAGAGGGGGGACATTGTTTTTTATAGGAAAGTAGGAAGAAGAAGAGGAGAGAGAGAGAAAAAAGAGAAAAAAGAAAAGAAAAAAAAGAGAGAAGAAAAGGGATGCAAATAACAATCCGGGAGGAATATGTATGTATGTATGTGTATGTGTATGTATATGTGTATGTGTATATATATATATATATATATATATATATATATATATATATATAGGTTAAAAGGTAAAGGTTTTCCCCTGATGTTAAGTCCAGTAATGACCGACTCTACGGGTTGGTACTCATTTCCATTCCTAAGCCGAAGAGCCAGTGTTGTCCGTACACACCTCCAAGGTCATGTGGCCGGCATGACTGCATGGAGCGCCGTTACCTTCCCGCCAAAGTGGTACCTATTGATCTACTCACATTTGCATGTTTCGAACTGCTAGGTTGGCAGGAGCTGGGACTAACAGCGGGCGCTCATTCCGCTCCCGGGATTTGAACCTGGGACCTTTCGGTCTGCAAGTTCAGCAGCTCAGCACTTTAGCACACTGCGCCACCACTAGGGGCTATATATATATATATATATATATATATATATATATATATATAAATTAAAATTGACTTCCATCTTATTTTTGCTGGTTCTTGAGTTCATTCATAATTATTGTCCTACAGTAGTAGTCCTGCTTCCCCTTCCCCTTCTTCCTTCCTTGGAGTTGGGTAAGTTCAGCCGATAGCAGGGCCGGTCCAACATGGAGGCCGTTGAAGCGGCCGCTTCGGGCGCACGTCAAGGGGGGGCGCTGTCAAGGCCTTGACAGCGCCCCTGTGTAAATTTACTAAGGAGGGAGGCGGCGGCGGCGGCGGCGGGGATCATCGCCTCCCTCCTCAGTGAAGAGTTAGGCCTCAGATGAGGCCTTCGCTGAGGAGGGAGGCGATGGTCCCCGCTGCCGCTGCCTCCTCCCTCCTCGGCGAATGCGGAAGGCCTATCTGGGGCCTAGCTATTCTCGCGAGGTCTTGCGAGGACTCATGAGACCTCGCGAGAATAGCTAGGCCGCAGTAGGCCTTCCACGTTTGCCAAGGAGAGAGGCGGCGGCGGGGACAATTGCCTCCCTCCTTGGCAAAGGCCTTCCGCATTTGCCAAGGAGGGAGGCGATTGTCCCCGCCGCCGCCTCTCTCCTTGGCGAACGCGGAAGGCCTACTGCAGCCTAGCTATTCTCGCGAAGTCTCGCGAGGACCCGCAAGACTTCGCGAGAAAAGCCAGGCCGCAGTAGGCCTTCCGCATTTGCCAAGGAGAGAGGCGGCGGCGGGGACCATCGCCTCCCTCCCAGGTGAAGGCCTTCCGCATTTGCCAAGGAGGGAGGCAATGGTCCCCGCCGCCGCCTCCCTCCTTGGCAAACGTGGAAGGCCTTCACCTGGGAGGGAGGCGATGGTCCTCCCCGCCACCAAAGCCGCCGCCGCCGCCGAAGCCGCCGCTGCTGAAGCCACCGCCGCCGAAGCCGCCGCCGCCGCCGCCGCCAAAGCCGTCGCCAAAGCCGCCGCCGCCAAAGCCGCCGCCAAAACTGCCGCCGAAGCAGGTATGTGCAGGGGTGGGGGGCGCAATTTCGGGGGGGGGGGCACTAGGTTCGCTTACAATGCGAAATTACCTAGGGCCGGCCCTGGCCGATAGGGTTTAATTTCATCTGTTTCAAATAGTCTTTTACTAGGTCCCAATTAGTTTCCTTCTTGGTAGACCCTGATTTTGAGATAACCAGTAAGTCACCCTGTCCATGTTCATGATGTCTAAAATTTTATTTAGCCAGTCCTCTTTTTGTGGTATTACTTTTTGTCTCCACACCTTGGCATATACCATCCTTGCTGCTGTAACCAAAAAATTAAACAGAATCTCTTTGTTGTTGTCATTTTCTATGTCTAGCATTCCCAGCAGGAAGAATTCAGGCTCTCTTTGAATTTTTATTTTTAGAATTGATTGTATAGCTTCATGTAAAATTTTCCAAAATTGTTGCGCTTTCGGACAGGTCCACCAACCATGGAAAAAAGTTCCTGTCTGTTGTTCGCATTTCCAACATTTGTTGGATACATTCTTATTACATTTAGAAATTTTGTATCGTGTCATATACCATCTGTATTGCATCTTAAGCCGATTTTCTTTTAGATCATATGAATAGGTATATTTGAGCCTTTGGTTCCAGATTTTTTCCCAATGTTTTAATTCAGTTTGATGGCCAACATTTGGGGCCCACTTCACGATACAGTCTTTTATTTGTTCTTTCTCTGTTACCCACTCTAGTAATTTTTTTTAATAAATTTTAGTAATCAGTTTTCTCTCCATTTTCATTATATTGTTCCAGAAGCCATTTTTGTCTGCAAAACCCAGGTTCCTGTCTTTCTTAAAGAGTCCAAACACCTGCCTATATTAGAACCAGGAGCAATTTGGAAACATTGTTAAAAAATAACAAAACAGTTAAAAACACAAATTCAATATAAAATGTCTGTGTAATAATACTCAGCGAAACCAGTTGCCATAGTACAATGGGCGTGATCAGGATATATAAGGGATAGTGCAAGGGTATTGGATAAAGTGAAGAGAGTAGCATATTCTGTGGAACCTAGGAACTGGGCATTTGTGACTAGGGACTAGGCATTGTCAAAAGCAAGCTGAAACAACCAAGTTTTCAGGTCCCTACGAAAGGTGGACAATGTTGGGGATTGTCTGATGGCCTGAGGCAGGGCGGGAAATGTGACAAAATGCCTATCCTCTAAAGGGCATTGGGCATATATAGACAGCTATGGAGGGGCACAAAATGGCATTAGCTATAACGGGGAGTCATGCAACAAGAAGGATAGAACTGAAATTCACTATCTGTCTTCTTCAATGTTCACATTTTAATGAGATGTCACATGCAATAAATTCTCAGCCTGACACCTGTAACAGAAACCACAGTTAAACATTACCTCTTTTCATCTCAATGTGTTCTAAACTAGAGATGGAGAAGCTAAAATCCTTTAGGTCAGTGCTACTCAGGATGGAGGCCCATGGAATAGTGCTGATCTGCAAATGAGCATCATTGATCTATATATTAATGAACTACAAAGAATAGAAATAAATGCTTATCCTTCATATTGTATGCGTTTTATAGGTTCAGAGAAATTTAGTCTCCTTAAAAATATTTTACCAAGGCTGGCCGAGACTGATGGCAACAGTCTCAACAACTTTTGGAGGGCCATAGTTTCTCCAGTCTTACTTTATAGGAAACCTACTTCTTGGAAGACAGCAGCTTGCTCAGTATTCATGGGATCTCAATGTCCAAGCTGAAATCTATCAGTTGTAGCTGTAAATTCCAAGAGCCCTTGAAGTCCTATTTTCATCATGCACTTCTTGAAATCTTGATTTCTGAATAGAAATAGTCTCATTATTAGGAGTGGAGATTTGATGTTTGTATCCTTTTGTACTTTCCGAAGTTCTTTCATCACCATCTTTCTGAAAAAGCTTTATAAATCGTATCTGTTAACCATAAATAGCTTCAATTATTTCATAGAATCATAGGGCTGGAAGAGGCCTTGTGGGCCATCCAGTCCAACCCCCTGCCAAGAAGCAGGAAAATCACATTCATAGCACCCCCGACAGATGGCCATCCAGCCTCTGTTTAAAAGCTTCCAAAGAAGGAGCCTCCACCACACTCCTAGGCATTTCCTTCTCACACTAGTCTTCTTTTGGGTGGGCATCTGCCTTTTTGCCCATCAATAACAAGGGCTGGGATAAGTATGAGGAGAAAGCAGACCAGCAACGGGATGCACATGGCAACATAGGGACTATTATCAAAGGTGATGGTCTAGCTTCAATGCTGGTTTTTCCGCCTCATGTGATAAAGTCCTCCTCTGCCTTAGAAAAAATAATATCAAAGCTCCTCTCATTAAGTCAGTGGTTCTCAACCTGGGGTCCCCAGATGTTTTTGGCCTACAACTCCCAGAAATACCAGCCAGTTTACCAGCTGTTAGGATTTCTGGGAGTTGAAGGCCAAAACATTTGGGGACCCCAGACTGAGAACCAGTGTGTTAAGCTTTGCAAAGAAAGCCACCATTATAGGAAGTCAATCAATCTGAACGTGCTCAACAAGAAATCATTCGCCCAATAAGTTTTGCATTTTCCAGGCTAAAAATGCTCAGTTTCTGTAACTTTTCTCATTAATTTTTCTTTGCATATGACTGACCATCTTCTTTGCTCCCTTCTGAACATGGGAAGCTGGAATTTGGCTCTTGGCACAAAGCTTGCTACAAAACATGTACATAAATCCACTATAAAGAACTTACATCCAAACATTTGTCTTGAAAGAGTTGTCTACAGGAACAGTACTCTGCATCTTTTAAGAAGTTAATTGCTGTTGGGTTTTTACAAGTGCAATCCTTCCTTTTTTATTTCTTTATAGAGCCAGCCAACCCTCCCTGGCTGTATTTTTCAGCTGATCTCTCTCAATTTATCACAAAACTGAAAATTACTGACTTTATGAACGATTTAAATATTTAATTAGACATTTGTATGAATTATAAGAGCTCTACACTTTTACACAGTATATTTGCAGAGGTGTTACATATGCTAAATGGTGGGTAAATTTAACAAAGGGCACATACAGAGTGTCGTATGTCAAGGAATAGTTTATTGAGGCATATAAATAGCTATGGATGAAATATCTGTTGAGCTTAAAGCCATTTTTGTCACTAGGAAACCAAAGATGTTTGCATACACACACATATATACTCACACACCAAAAATAAATTTCAATCTATCACTTATCCTTAACAAGAAAGAATCAGAGCAAAGTCTATGTCTCACCAATGCAGGCAATATGAAGTGGGAGGACATGACAGAAGGTCTCCTTGACTGTGGAGCTCCATTTGCAGAATGCTTTCATCTGCAAGGTCCACCTGGTGCCAACATAGGTTTCTTCCCAATGTGAAATAAAATGCATCTTTTTTATTAATGTTTTAAGGGGACTGATTAATTTTTGGGGTACACATACACAGTTTTCAATTGTTGAACTGTTGGCCCTCCACATTTGCAGGTTTTTGTCACTTCTTCACTTAGACGACCCGTTCCTCAGCTTTCGCACAGATCACAACATCTTTTCTAATCGCCTCCATTCATATCTATTTTGAGTACAAGTTGACCAGTGTACCATTTATGACCATGTTAGTCTCTCACATTATATATGCCATATGGAATGATATTTTTGGACATCCTTGTTGTGCAGTCCGCATTCTCTCCGCAGAGTTTTGTGGATTTGCTTATTTTGGGATTTGATTGATACACTCTCTAGGAATGTCTAAGTTATCCACTATCTTGCATACTATATATTTAAGTGTTGCAATATACATAGTACCAACGAGTAGATATTTGGGTGCACTTCAACCAGATGATGGGAACAAAAAGACTCCTGTAGTTCCCTTTGGTTTCTTTCAGATTTCCTAAATAAATAAAATGGGAGATTAATATTGTCAAAAGACAAGAGTGACTTATCATTACGCTATGGCTTGGTGCTAAAGCAAGAAAATGGAACTGAATTGAATCATTTCACTTTAAGTGAAAAATCACAAAAGTTTTCCAGAATACTTACCATCTCTTTGCTTTGTTAAGCTTAAAACCAAGATCTAAGCTGTTCGTATACATCAAAGAAAAACCTTTTGTTTTAGTAGTGTTACTGGATCTCTACTACATAAGAATTCTTTGTTCCAAGCAGCCAGCACACACAGACTTTGTGGCAAGAAGATCTTTCAACTAATCAGCTGCTTAATCTTCACAAAGGATGAAGGATTTTTTTAGCTTTTCCACCTCAAATGTTCTAGTAGTGTTTTGGTAGAGAAATAAATAGATACCAAAGAGCCTGTGCAAAAGAGTATAAGTGTGGCATCAATGTAAATGGTGACAAGTCATCTATAACAAAATGAAGTTCAATGTCTTATCTAAAGCTGGAGTTACTCTGTGTGCAAGTAATTCAAGGCAAGTATCTGAAGCAAGCTATGGAGAAGAATTCCAATGGAACAGAAAGATTGCCCAAAGGAAAGGATGAAATGCTGGCTAATGATGATAAATGTTTCTTCTCAATACTTTATGCATTATCAATTTGTTTATTCAACTTTATGAAACTGCACAAGAGTATGATTTCACAGCTTTTGAAATGGCTATTGGCTAGCAGACTTCTATGAATATGTATATATTGTAAAATGATGCAAATGTCACATTGACTAAAATGCTTTCCAAGCCTTCTGCCTGTTTGAGAAGTAAGATTCTTTTTATGTACTGAGGGTTCTTAAATCATGGCAGGACACAAACAAATTTACAGTAAATATGAAATATTGTCAATTCCTTCTATGCAAGGTGGGGAAAAAAAGAGACGCTATCAACAAAACAATATCTAGGAGAAGGAAACTTGGAAGAATAATGAATGAGACATGCATCAAAATAAGATGGTGTTGTTCCACAGAACATATTATGGTGCAGTACTCAGATTGGGTATTGAATTTAGCTCTGGGTGCCCCATTTTAAGAAGAATATAGATGAGTAGTAGTAGCAGTTATTGTTGTTCTTTTAATACCCTGGTATTCCCTCTTGATCAAGATCCAATGTTGAATTCAGGAAAGGTCAATGGGGATGTTAAGACATATGGAGGACAAATGAAAGGTGCTAGACACGTTCAGCTTGGTGAAGAGAAAATTGAGAGGTGACATGATTGAGCTCTTTAGATACACCAAGGGCTGCAACAGGGCTTTCCAACACTGTAAAAAAAAGACATACTCAACCAAAAGCTGGTGCTGGCAATCACAATGCATAGCAACTAAGTATCTAGAGGTTTTTTCACCTTTAATCTGACTTGACTCCACATTTTTGCAGTATTTATGGACTTTGGGACCATCTTGGCAGCTGGATCAAGTCAATTTCACCCCAATCTATTGTCAACCCACACACTACCACCATCATCCTTTCCTTGCACTAATCAATGCAGAGAATGGGATGGGTTGTTACTGCTCCTCTCCGACCATGGAGTTTCCTGTGAGTACCTGCCCATCACAGTCATGTCTGCTGAGATCAGAATCAGCAAGAAGGAGGGACTCACTTGGCAGAATACAGATAAGAGGAGGACCCAGGAACTTATTTGGACACCAACATAATGCTGTGGGGGGTTTGGCCTGATGCATGTGACCACCATCATTAAGTGGCTGATGTAAATAGGGCCACAGAAAGGAGGGAATATGCTTATTTTCTGCTGCTGGAAAGGGTAGGAATGGGTCTAATAATTTTAGATTACTTAAGGGTAGATTTTGATTGAATATTAGAATGAACATCTCAAAAGTGAGAGTATTTCAGCAAGGGAACCAATTGTCTCGAAAGAGATGGTGGGGTCACTTTCATTTGATGTCTTTTAAAAAATGGCTGGACAGCTACATGCTGTGATGCTTAAGCTGAAGATCTTGTACTAAGCAGCAGGATTTGCACTAGAAGCAGCCCCTCCCAACTCTATTGGTCTACAAGTCAATGAGTTTGCAAGTAATGCTTAGTTTCATAAGAATTTTCTCTTGGTTTGCAATGATGGCACCATGTTGGGCAAAGGCACTGAAGCTGAGTATGAACGTTTGAAAATTTCCACCTTGATACTTATAATTTGGGGTTTCTGCAAGCATGCAGCCTTCTGTGTAGACTAAAAATCCATGCATAAGTTTGCAAAATGACTTCCAGAAGCTTTCCTAAGAACACCTTAGGTGCCTGGCATTTATCACTCAATAAGGTTAAGGTAAAGGTTTTCCCCAGACATTAAGTCCAGTCGTGTCCGATTCTGGAGGTTGGTGCTCATCTCAATTTCTAAGCTGAAGAGCTGGCATTGTCTGTAGACTCCTCCAAGGTCATGTGGCCAGCATGACTGCATGGAGTGCCATTACCTTCCCGCTAGAGCGGTACCTATTCATCTACTCATATTTGCATGTTATCGAACTGCTAGGTTGGTAGAAGCTGGGGCTAACAGCGGAAGCTCACCCCACTCCTTGGATTCGAACCACCTACCCTTCAGTCAGCAAGTTCAGTTGCTCAGCAGTTTAACCCACTGCGCCACCAGGGGGCCCCATTATCACTCAATATGTATTTAAAAAATTGTTGTAAAATCTTAAGCATCTGCATGGGAGATTAATATAATGTTTCAATGTTTCTGGTATTCAGTTTCTTAGGGGTTGGAGTGTACATTGAGAATTCCCACTCTGTGTGCAATTGTTTTTAATGTTTTGTTGGCAGATTTTTAAAACCTTTATGACAAAATGTTGTTTGTGATGGTAGTGGGAGCATTGTGGAGTCTTCTTCCATCCTCACTTCTGCCTCTACCAGCTTGGGCACAGAGTCAGAGGCTTCTGAGTGCCCTTCAGCCAACGGTACTTGCTCTGTTCTAAACTATAGTGGTTGCTTGTAATCCTAGATGTGATCATGGTCAAGATATGGTGGAAGTAGCTGGCAGCTTTTCTCTTCTGCTTGTGAAGCCATTGCAATTAATGAAAAAGAGAAAAGTTTGAATCTATGCCTAGACATACCAATTGACATAAATCTAGTTGCTTTTGATGGTTGTTCTGTGCTGAGACAGGACTCAGCTCAAGTTCATAAACATTATTATTGCAAGTATTATTTCTGCTAGATTTTTTTTAAAAAAACAAACATCTTGAACCTTGTCTATGCCTTCCCCCATGTTTGTTAGTTGTGAGTCTCATAGTGTACCTTCTGGCAAATTAAATTAATTTTTAGCAATTCCATTGGATTAATTTTTTCATTCCTTATTTAGTAATTAAATTAAAGTAATTAAACCCCATTTAATTAATTTTTATCAACGTCATGCAACAAAGTTTGCATTACCCAAGTAAGTGCTATTTATTTAGCTATTTGTAAGAATGCAGAGGGACGTGCCTTGGAAAAAGAGAAACTTGTTTGTATATAATTACCTTTGAGCAATGTGTGTAAAAGCAACTGCAATGCAGGGATGGAGCTTTACTTTTTTCAGAGGTGCACATTTTTTGTTGGCACATTGTGCTGCACCAACTTACTTGAATGAATCTAGCAAGACATACTGAGCTCTATTTAGCCAACAGTCTCCTCCACAGAAATAATACCTGAGTAGTGAGAATAAGCATCTTAGTTCTGCTCATTTTAGACTCTGGTTGTTGTTGTTGGGGGTTTTTTTGGGGTGGGGGGAAGACCCCAAAAAAGACCCTTTATGCCTTCTTTGCCATTATGATCTGCTAGTACTGTTCCTCAGTTGTATTTACTGATTACAGTACTGTACTTGCAAAACAGTCAATGTGCAATCAGACAGTGGAAGCTATGACTTTTACCAGTTTTCATCACAGAGCCTCTTTCAAAGGTCATACACCTTATACAGATGCATACAGGGAACCTGGACTCAAGCTGCATAGCTAAATATCTGGATAATCAGACAGCTTTAAACTTTATGTCTAAGCTACAAGCTGGTAGGGCTGTAGACGTGTTGGTAGTCCTTAGATGGGCACCTCTTCTCAGTGCTGCCACTGCTAGTGCTATATTCCAGAATAGGTCTCTATAGTTACCTACGGACCCACCGCCAAGACCTTACACTTAGAAGGCAATCATACCCGGCCACAAGTGATACCCGATGATGATGATGAGTACTATATAGGACTGCTCTGCTCCATGAGGTACTTTGCTAACATAAGACAAACCTTTTCAAGCAAATGATTTGCTGAAATATCTGGTCAGGTTTCTGAGTTCCATCATCTAAATTTCTGAAACTGAATATAAAAATCATCTCCCTCGTCCCCAATTATTCAGATTTCTTCTTCAAGTCAGTACATTCATTGAGACATTCATTATATATAAAGTTGCTTGTTCTCATATGAATACAATGTTATAGCCACATGTACACTGATCAGACAAGATTTACTCTTGTCTGGAGCTACATCTCAGAGGAATTTAATTCATGTAGGATTACAGATCACATAAAAATATTAGCCCTATAAAAAGATGTGGTTATATTGTATACTGCAGTTATAAGCCTGCTGAAAAATACTGCCCTAAAGAGTAATTTCTACCATTTATCTAGACTTAGTGTAAATCTGTTGACATACCAAATCCATTGAGAGGAACTAATTGCAACTCTTTTGAATCCTTCATGTTTGCCATTGGTCATGTTAGTTTTTCTCACAATGTTTGTGATAAACTGGACTGATAACTGCAACACAGGATCAGCTAAAAGAGTATGAATAAATAATCCTACAAAAAAGCAGCAGTCTATTGTTGCAAATTAATTCATGACATCAATCAAGAGACTTAAAATGACACAGCTGTTCCTCTTTTAATAATGGAAAAAATGGTTATCAGTTTCAATTAGAATCTGACCGAATCTACAGTATTACTGGAACTCAGAACAAAGTGAAATAAAGCAGAAGCAGCACAAAAAGTGGAGCACAAGTGCATAACCTTTGTTTCTCCAGATGTTCTGGAAATCAGTTGCTAGAAGCCCCAACTCCCATGACAACTGGCCAAGCTTTCTAGCTGTCCAAGTCTGAAAATGTGCAAGGTCAGAGATCGAGAACCACTAATGTAGAGAGAGAAATACATTATAAACCACCATGTGGTGAGGGCTACTGTTGTAAGGCACCCAAGATGTATCACTGATCTCAAACAGTTTGCCTTAGAATATATGCATCCAATTATTTTCATTCTGATTGTGCTTACAACATTAATGAATGTTGCAGAAGGGAAGTCTGAGAGGAGACATGATGGCCATGTATAAATATGTGAGGGGAAGTCATAGGGATGAGGGAGAAAACTTGTTTTCTGCTACCCCGGAGATTAGGAAAAAGAACAGTGGCTTCAAATTACAGGAAAGGAGATTCCACCTAAACATTAGGAAGAACTTCCTCACTGTGAGAGCTATTCATCAGTGGAACTCTCTGCCCTGGGTGTGGTGGAGGCTCCTTCTTTGGAGGCTTTTAAGCAGAGGCTGGATGGCTATCTGTCGGGGGTGCTTTGAATGCGATTTTCTTGCTTCTTGGCAGAGAGTTGGACTGGATGGCCCACAAAGTCTCTTCCAACTCTATATGATTCTATTATTCTAACTTGGGACATTTTATGGCCTTTTTGTTTTTACTTCTGTTGTCTATTAAGTTGAATAAATAAATTTATTCAGTTATATTTGAGGTTCCAGGTTTCTCTGAGTAGGCGCTTGAACTGGATCAGAATACAACAACAACAAGAAGAAAAACCCCTATAAGCTAAATTGGGAGAATGTTCAAGAGTTGCAGCAGTAACATATTTTCCAACATTTCATGCATGAAGCCTGGCGTACGTGTGGCCAAAGCACAATCAGAGTGTGGTCAAGATGGCACAAGTCATTAATGAGGAAGAAACATTTGAGCTAGGTGTCAGCAGTTGTCTTTGCCAGACAATACTGGGAATGGCAAGATTCAACCTCTTTCTCTCCCCATCTAAGTTAATTGAGAGAAACCTTATCTTTCATTTTGAATATCACTGGGGCAAAGGGGGAGTGGGAGAAGAGAGAAACTGGGATATTTTAAAAACAGCTGATGTCTCTGCCAGATCGAGACAGTTGGAGGGTGTGCAGCAATGCCTAGCTGTATGCTATAGTCTGCTTTTAAACTAATACGAATGTACAAGAAAGCAAAAAAGTGTCCCCAGTGGCACAGTGAGTTAAACCTCCAAGTTGCTGAATTTGCTGATCAAAAGGTCGGCAGTTCGAATCCGGGGGCAGGGTGAGCTTTCGCTGTTAGCCCAGCTTCTGCCAACCTAGCAGTTTGAAAACCTGCAAATGTGAGTAGATCAATAGGTACCGCTCCGGTGGGAAGGTAACGATGCTCCATGCAGTCATGCCAGCCACAGAACTTTGGAAATGTCTAAGGACAATGCCGGCTCTTCAGCTTAGAAATGGAGATGAGCACCAACTCCCTGAGTCGCACATGACTAGACTTCAGGTCAGGGGAAAACCTGTATATTACTACAAGAAAGCAGCTAATTGCATGAATTTGCAGCGCATCATATCTCACAACCATTTCATTTCAGAATTTTTGTACACAAAAGGTTATATGCACAGAGCTTTTCTGGTCTGCTCACTGGTGACATGTTGTCACTGAAGATATTTGGAAAGAGGACAAAGTTACAAGAGATAGACTTAACTATGGTACATCTAGTTTGCTACGCAACATCCCACTTTATGAAGTCTAAGTATAGGTCAGATCCCATTTTGGTTGGGAAAGGTTTCTGGTTAGCTGGGGTGTAAATGTGGAGGAGACAAATGGGGGCACTGAATAAGAATTCTGCTCCCAAACAACATTTTTCTCCAATCCTCAAATTTCAAGCATTGCAAAGAGAGAGAGCACTGAAAATAATTTACACCTAGTACCCTTATATTTGCTGTGTTCTTATTCCCTTGGTAACTTTACCTTCCTCTTTTCTACATTCTATTTCTAAATACTAGACTGGACTTTTAAATTACTGCAGTGCTAACTGAAGGAACATTTCATTTTGGACAGAAATCTTATTTGGTAATATAACATCCTCATTTTGCCACATCATAGCTACACTCCAGTGGTAAGGTAGATGGCATCCCATCTATCCAAGTAGTATGATATCTTCTGAGATTGAATTGAATGATATAGCCCAAAATTAGTACTTCATCTTTAAAAAATAAATGGATCGTGTCACAACCAACTGAAGAAAGATGAGGTGGAAAGCAAATAATATTGCATATGCAGCAAGAGACATTATGTTTGTTTATTTTATCCCAGCAATAAATTTGGGTGCGTAAAATTGCAAGTCTATTTCTATGCATAGATTACCAATTTATTTATTTCTTTGGATTGCTCCGTCCGTCCAATATTTCACTGTATTGATCTGTTGTGTGATGAGGTGAACAAAAAGTTTGAGAAATTGATCAATCAGAGCCAATTTCACATTCATCCTCTTTTTGAGATTGACTTGAGTAAATTTTCTGTTGTGGTTCTAAGGATTCTTCAAGATGCTTGGTTCTAACGGGAGCCCAATACAGGGAGCGGTCAACCCTCCTGCTTAAGGAGCTCCACTGGCTACCGTTCATTTTCCGGATCCAATTCAAAGTGCTGGTGATCACCTATAAAGCTCGGAACGGTTTGGGGCCCATCTACCTTCAGAATTGTCTCTCTCCCCCTATGAACCTGTATGGTCTCTTTGGTCATCGGAGGAGGCCCTCCTCTTGCTTCCGCCAGCATCACAAGTGCGGTTGGTGGGGACGAGAGAGAGGGCCTTCTCTGTAGTGGCCACCCGGTTATGGAATTCGCTGCCTGGGGAGATCAGGCAAGCCCCCACCTTGATGACATTTCGGAAGAGCCTGAAAACCTGGCTTTTCACCCAGGCCTTTGGTTAAGATCGCCTTTCTCCATCACAATTATTATGCTCCTCGACCTTTTGTACTGGTCGCTCTTCCCCTGATTCCTGATTGTTTGATATTCAGGACTCCTCCCTACCTAATGTGACCTTAAATGATTCTAATGCACTTTATCTATTTCCGAATTTGTTACTCAAAATGTGCATCTTGCTTATCCACTATTGCAACCTCATGGTTTTTAATTTGATGTTTTAATTCTGTGTTGTGTTTTTTCGCCTATTGTGTATATTTTATTACTGGTTTTTGTTGTTGTCCTTTGATGTTTCATATTTTATCATTGCTTGTATTTTGATTTCGCTGTAAGCTGCCCCGAGTCCCCTTCGGGGGAGATGGAGGCAGGATATAAATATACAACAACTTCTTCTTCTTCTTCTTCTTCTTCTTCTTCTTCTTCTTCTTCTTCTTCTTCTTCTTCTTCTTCTGTTGTTGTTGTTGTTGTTGTTGTTGTTGTTGTTATTATTATTATTATTATTATTATTATTATTATTATTATTATGCTATAGAGGTCTCCACCACAAGCAGTTGCCCAGGTTAATGTAAGTAGGCACTCCTCTCAAATGTATTCCACGGTTCCATTTCCTTCTCTATTTTCTAGTCACAGGGTGTCCTACATAATACCCTGGGGGTGGGAATGGAGAGGAAGTACTTCCTTCATCAAATACCTTTGAGAGAGAAATACTAGAGCAGCAAATGAAAGCACATCCAAAGCAATAGCAAGGACAAAGTGACCAGTAGTTTCCTGGGACTGATTCAGAAAAGCAGAGAACCATTCAACTGAGACCCCTTCCATACAGCTGAATAAAATCCCATGTTACCTGCTTTGAACTGGAATATGTGGTAGTGTGGACTCAGATAACCCAGTTCAAAGCAGATAATGTGGGATTTTCTGCCTTGCTATTCTGTGTATATGGCTGTGTGGAAGGGTCCTAGGTTATTCTTGTAGGACACAAAGCCCTAAAGACTAAAATGCAACCAGTTTCTTGTTACTTCCTTACTTAATAACTGCAGCAGCTGAACTAAATTGATATGGCTAAAGCCATACCCTTCAAAGCAGAAGAATAATCACTGGCTTGAATCAGCATCATTTCTATTAAGAGTAATGGATCAACATCTTGGTTTGTGCAAATGCCTTTATTTTGCACGGGGCCTGCCAATTCTTCCATCTGTCAATCTATCTCAGTACAATGATTTATGCCACAAAATGAACATCTTCAGCTAGGGAAGCATTTTTAGTAATCAGCAAGTCAGTGCTGCTATACTGAACAACATATCTCTTGTTTTTCAGATTCTGCTTAGTAGCAGCATTAACACATCCTGAGTGACATTGTCTTCAATTGCCATTGGGATGGACTGGGCAGCTGGTGTAATTGGCACACTTCAGTTGAAATAAAGGGATTTAACAACACTAGCCAAAGTCCTGTGACCCCATCACCCTTCCCATATGCACTGGGAGGTTGTGTATTGAAATTAATTACCTACAGTTTGAATGAGATCTGCATGGTATCACTAGTAGGTCAAACAAGGTCCGTTTGGGGTTAGCAGAGAAATTCAAAGGAGGTCTTGGCAGATTCTGATGGCTCAGGCCTATAGAAGAGGATGCATGACCTTTACTGGTTAAGCTCTGTCATCTAAAAGACCAGTCCTTGTGGAAATATCAGGGGTTGCTTTTGCAATATGCTGAAAGTCAGCCTGAAAAATTAGTATCTGAGGATAATGTCATCTCTAGCTAGCTACTAGTCATGATAGCCAATAGCAGAGATAGTATGCCTCACAAACTGCTGGTAGCAGGTACTGTTCCTATCTTCAGCTTGTGAACATCTGGTTGGCCACTGTGGGAAGAGAATTCTGGGCCAGAGAGGCCTTTCTTGTGGTTCAGGAAGACCCTTCTGAAGGTCGTAACTCTAGACATAGAGGCCTATAGGTAAAGGTTTTCCCCTGACATTAAGTCTAGTCGTGTCCAACTCTGGGGGTTGGTGCTCATCTCCATTTCTAAGCCAAAGAGCCGGCATTGTCCGTAGACACCTCTAAGGTCATGTGGCTGGCATGACCACATGGAGTGCCGTTACCTTCCCGCCAGAGCGGTACCTATTGATCTACTCACATTTTCATGTTTTTTAACTGCTAGGCAGAGCCGGCCCAACATAGAGGCCAATGTAAGCACCCACTTGTGGCAATCTTCCAAGTGTTCTAGGAAATCTACTCTCATCAGCTTTAGTCAGCACAATCAAAAGTAAGGAATGATGTGAAGTATGGTCTAATAACACTTGGAGGTTCACAGGTTGCCTATCTCTGTGTTAGAGTTAAAGTTTCCAAATGCTTTTGAAGTCCTACGTATAAAGAAGATCATACTTTTTGCCTTTATCCATAGAATATAATACAGTCTACTTAGAGTCCTATTCTAGGTATATTCTCATTCAGGCAGTAACTAGACTCAGACTTGTTCTGTCATCCTCAGCTACAGTCTACAGATTAGTCCTTTTAAATATTAAACATTAAGAATTCTTAATTCTTGGCTATTTTGGACTTTATGTGGAGTTCAGTATTGATTGAAGGCAGAAGTGGGGCCATAATCTAAGGATGATCAAGACAAAACTGCATCAGGTAAGATAATTTATTGGTGATCAACGGATTCTACAGGTTTCTAACAGATGTTGTTATGTGGAGCCCACTTTTAACAGGGAATAGAATCAAAACATGTAAGTTCTTGGCATCAAGTTACGGTCTTTTTGGATGCTGGCTGCTACTTGGAGATTTAGGAATTTAGCCCAAAACTTTATATGGGCAAGGCTTGTGTGTCTCTACTGAAATGCAATCCATGGTTATATAAAACAAAGACTATGGTGATATACATGTGAAAATGTATGAAAGACCAAGCCCTCTGGTTTTGCTTAGAAACATGTCAAATAGCAGATTCTGCTATAGTCTCTATATCAGTGGTTCTTGACCTGGGGTCCCCAGATGTTTTTGGCCTTCAACTCCCAGAAATCCTAACAGCTGGGATTTCTGGGGGTTGTAGGCCAAAACATCTGGGGACCCCAGGTTGAGAACCACTGATCTATATAGTACTAGCTTTGCCCGGCCACGCGTTGCTGTGGGTTCTGGGGCGTATAGTTGTGTTGTTATAGTCACGGTGCCCACAACTTTATCCTTTTATATATATAGATTGGTGTGCATGTGCCTTCAAGTCTCCTGTTAACCAATGGTTACCTCATGAATTTTATAAGGCTTTCTGAGTCATGGAATACTCTGAAAGTTCATCCTTTGAAATATAGTGTCCACCTCTTGCATTCATTGGCATTCTCTCATCCAAGTTTTAATCAGAACTGACCTCTCTTAGTTTTTAAGATCAGAAGAGATCTAAGACTTTTCGGGTATTTAGAGTATACATGTATCTACATACAATTGGTAAAGAAACTATGGCTAGCAAACTTTCGGATCCTCCAGAGCTCCAGTTCCCATCATCTGTAACCAGCCTCTCCAATGGTGAGGCAGGAACTGAATAATAGTACACTTGGAGTACTACATCTTTTGCACCCTTTACATAGGCTCTTAAGTAGACTTGCATAATGCAATTCCCCCACCCCCTTGTGTTCATTTTATATGGCTGAAATTTTGGCACAATCTTTTTTCCTGTATTGGAATAAGAAGAATCTGGTTATAATTCTTCAGCATTGGTATATACACATAATCTTCTCTGCATATTGACAACTGAACTGGGATTTATTGTCAATGCTAGGAGGAATTCATTACCACAAGAAATGTGCACACTGCAGGCATACAATAAATCACAAACAGCATCTGAAGAAACATAAGGAAAGAGAAAGTCCTAGTTACAGTAAAGGCCATTGGTGCTTCGTGATATATACCTTCTGGCCAGACTGAGAAGGGCAAATTCAGTTTTGATGAAAGACACACTTTATAACCTGGTTGCTTGTTTAGGAATGCTCAAAGTCAAAGCAGGTGCATAAAACAAGTGGAAGTATGACTCTTTAAGATTTCAGATTGACAGTATCCTCAACTTACTCAGCATTTTAGAATACAGTTCTAAATTGACCTTGGCAAAACTACAGGGATTGGATTTTTACATAGTCTATCTGTTTGTAAACATTCTCATTTGCACACTAAACCCAAATGGGGTTTACTTTATTTTAAAGAAGCATTTTTAAACAACATGGATTTTTTTTAAAACAACAGGAGAATATTTGTCTTCCGGTGAACAGAAACTCTCATGCAAGAGAAAGCAACAAAAGCAAGGAAGGACATCTCAAGTTGGAATACAAAATAAGCAACATTAGTGCTAGCAATATGATTTGTGAAGAGGTAAGGAGAAACAGCATTCAAACCAGCATTCCATGTAAGGTACTTACTACATTTTGGCATGAGAAAGACATTTCAGTTCTCTCATTTTGGCCATGCAATGTTTGATCTAAAATGAGAGTCTCCTCTCATTTTGAGATTCCACATTAAAAATGGTTAACCATGAATGTGAATTTTTTAGGAGTTCATGAATAAAACCATTCTTAGTCAAGCTGATAACAATTATACTTTATAATTGGTAAAGTGAAAGGTTATATAATCCAGCCCTTCTAAAATCTTATTATTTTTGCAAACTAATATTGCTAAACCCAACCTGCCTGTTTTGTGAAAGAAAAACAAGCTAAGTGACAGGATATATCCACAGAAGTTCACTAAACAAAATAACATACCAACCTCTTTCACTACTGTTTCCATATGATACATAAAAATATTGTCTGCAACTATCTAATTACAATAGTTAGTGGTCCCAATGTTCTGGGCACCCATCCATTCTTCTTCTGTTTCTCAATTCTCATGTTGATGTTAGCTTTTTTCCCTTGCCAGTTTTAAAAGAAAAAACTAAAACAAATCTCTGATTAGTACACTTCAATTAACATTTTAATATTCATGCACATTTTGCCTCCCCACAATCATGCATTGTTACAGAATTAGATGTACAATATACGATAGTGTGACAAGTGTAAACAATGGCTGGCATCCTGTTAGAAAGGATGTCGCAAGGTAGACTTATGACCTCATAACTGTTTGGCTTTTATATTTATGATAATAACACCCCGAAGGGATGGAGGACTGTGGCACTAGAAAGCTAAGTGATGGAAGATTATGTGTCCAGCCAGTGAGCAGTTATGTGCTCAGCAGAAGTAGGGGCCAGCCTGGAGCTCCTATTACAACTTCTCTTTGCATTACCACTTACAGGTGGAGGCTGGGTGCATCATTCTCCAACACCCTGCACACCTGCACAGCTGATCTCCATCCTTGGATTTTGAAGTAGATTGTGAGGTCACATCAGGAAATCGCCCATAGCCATGACAGTGTAACTATCTTCCCAATGTAGGATCTCCGATGTCCAAATTACAGCCATTTGCCATGTGCAGGGGTGGGTTTTTATTTAGAAAAATATCCTAACAAAAGTATTGCTTTTTGCAATGTGGGTAATTTTTCTTTCCAAATAATGCAATCTGGATGTAAGTCTCGTGCAATTTTTTTGGATGAAGTGTGGTACAAAAAGGCTGAAAAGATGTACTCTGGCTGTGAATAAATTGTTCCCATGTGCAGACTGCAGAACAACAACGCATGAGATTCTCATTTTGGGTCAGAGGAACTAGACGTGTACAATAAACCTTATCCTTAACCAACAACCTAATCCTCAATATCTTGGAATTCCCATTGTGATCAGAAAATATCCCACAATCTATTCAAGGCAATTTTTTGTTATTCCAGATAACAAGAGTGAAAAAAAACCCCCTTTAAATTAATGTTTACTTCATCAGACTGTGAAATTCATCTAAAGTTTCTTTTAAGTACTTGACTTAAAGTCTTTCTTGTTCCCTGTGCCTTTGGTCTGTTTTCAGAATATCTCCACTTATTTTTATTCCTTTTCATTTATTTCAGCATCATGAGCAAAATCCAATATATTTCCTAACTAGCATCCTGCACTCAATTTTGTCTTTATTGAAAACATTCTTTTTTTGCTTCTGAAAGATATAGCAACAGATATGGGCAACGTCCAGTATAAGTGATTTCAAAATAACGAGTTGACCAAAAAAAGCTAACTAACAGAAACAATAAAAAGGAAACACTTAAAATAGTGAGTCAGGCTTACGTTAAGATTAGTTTAACTTCTGTTTTCTCTTTTGCCCTATACTCTGTAGGACATGGCAACAATTGTATTCAAGCCATGAATAAAGATGGTTAGATAGCAAGAATCCAGTGAATGAATGGCTATAGTATGATATATGTTCAAATGTAATGATGCATGAATCACAGTGTTTCTTCCTTCTCCAGAATTTTTACTGTGTTTCTACGTATTCCATTAAAAATGCTGCCTATGTTAGTATTACTTAATGATGTGTTATTCTGGTTTCATAGTATATTTAAAATGTTATATAGTTTTGTTTGGAAGCAATAGATTACAAATAAAAATATATTTAAATTTACCATTTCCCAATAATGATATTGTAACTAGCATGCATCACAATTATTCCTTAATGTGGGGCAGCCACGGCTTTTGCAATATTTCTTGTACTTTTATACTTACAGGATAGATTACATCTAAAAATTATTTCAATTTACCATTTCCCAATAATGGGAGTGTAGCTAACATGCATCACAATTATTCCTTAATGAGAAGCGGCCACTGCTTTTGCAATATACCTTGTACTTTTTAGTTACAGGATTGTGGGCTCAATACATGATGGAGGAGTGTGGTTCAAGTTTGTGCTGTACCTTATGATTCTGTATTAGGACTGTTACTTTTTCTTAAAATGAGAAATTCAAATGCAAAGGACTACAATTCAAAATACACATATGGTAAGTAATTGTTTAGGGCAGAGGTTTTCAAGCTGTGCTCCGTAGAGCCACTGGGCACCATGCTGCTTCCCACCTCCTCCTCCTCTTTTCTCCTCCTCTTTTCTCCCCTCCTCCTCCTCCTTCTCCTCCTCCTCCTCCTCCTCCTGAGAAATGCAGGGAAATTAAAGCTTGGAGTTGCCAAAGCAGTAGCCGCAGCCTCCTCCCAAAGCACAGACCCTTCCCCACTGGCTCCCTTGCTGCCCAGACTCTTTTCCTCACTACCCAGACCCCTCCCTCCACCTTCTTTGCTTCCAAAATCCCATTTCCCTCCCACCGCTCAAGGGGTGCTTTGATTGTGCTTTTCCTGTATTCCAGAAGGGAGTTGGACTGGATGGCCCCTGGGATTGCTCCTCCTCCTCCTCCTCCTACTACTACTATTACTACTGAGGCTGGATTGCCATCTGCAAGGGGTGCTTTGTGCTTTTCCTACATGACATAAGGCGGTTGACTGGATGCCCCTGGGGTTTTCCACAGAAATACTGTTAAGTTTATGTTGGTTACAATTGTTCTTCGTTTTAAATATTGTATTGTTCTTTCTTTCTTTTCTTTTTTTAACACTACAAATAAGATATGTGCACTGTGCATAGGAATTTATTCATGTTTTTTTCAATTAGTTCACACAAACACTCTCCACCCATCTGCCACTTGTCTGGCCCGTCTGTCAAATTTTAAAATGCAGTGCGGCCCCTGTGCCTAAAAGTTTGCCCATGCCTGATACATAAATATATACATTAACTGTGCTCCATGCAGTCATGCCAGCCACATGACCTTGGAGGCGTCTATGGACAACACCGACTCTTCAACTTAGAGACGGCGATGAACACCACACCCCAGAGTTGGACACGACTGGACTCAATGTCAGAGGAAAACTTTATCTAATCTAATCTAAATATTTATTGGGGCTCCACAGGAAACTTTTGCTTCAAAAAGGGCTCTGCCACCAAAAAGGTTTGAGAACCCCTGGTTTAGGGGATACCTTGGTTTAATATTGTAATTATTTAATTTAATTTGCCAAGCTCTTCAATGAATGAAATGTAGCAGCAATCGGGATTTCCTTCAGACCAGAACTGACAGAAAGGACATTGATCTGCCAGTTGCAACATGTTATAGGTTACAATTTAGCTCAGTGGTTCTCAACCTGTGGGTCACCGGATGTTTTGGCCTTCAGCTCCCAGAAATCCTAACAGCTGGTAAACTGACTGGGATTTCTGGGAGTTGTAGGCCAAAGCATCTGGGGATCCAAATCAGTGGATCTCAACTTGAGGACCCACAGGTTGAGTTCCACTGATTTAGCTCCTCAATTTTATTAGTCTGCAAACAGATTTTGGCTTCTCTTTACTCAAAGATGGAGTGTTATGACCCTCCTTTGTCAGTTTCTCCCATAAGAAAAAACCAGGCAATTGAAATGACGCGCCCCGCTAGTTGAATCCATCCCTGGAGCGTTTCGGGGTCGTCTCTGTGCGCTGCCCAGCTGAAAATCTCGGGGCGTAGTCCCTCTTTAAATAATTCCACTTTGGTCACTTCAGACCATTCTGGTACCCTTTCCGCGAGGTGAAGGAATTCCTCTGCGTACTCGGGCACTGTTTTGTCCCTCTGCTTTATTCCTTTCAGCTGGTCTCGAGCCCTCAATTGCTCTAGCCGGTCTCTAAACCGGTTTTCCAGTGCGGCGAGGAAGCGGGGCACTGACCTCAGGCATGGGTCGCGTCTGGCATGAAGCTGCACATACCAGCTGGCTGCTCCTCGCTTTAGTGTGTTGCCGATGGCTCGAACCCTGCTTGCCTCGGAGGGGAATGTGTGTGCATTGTCTTCCATGTATCCTCTGATGCTAATTAGAAAAAAGTTCAGTTCATCTGATTCCCCTCCGTATTCTAGTTTGAGATCTTCCCTTCTAGGCATCCATTCTGCAGCCCGTTGATGCTGTCTGGGAGGCATGGGGAAGGGTTGCATCAGGTTTCCTCGGGCGGCTCCTTGGAACACGCCGCGCCCCACTCCGGTGGTCATTCTGCGCGGCTCCCGAAAGTCTGCCGCCGCTGTCGGCTCTTCCGCCCATCCGCATACTGGCCTTGCTGTAGCCCCCTCATCTCGCCTTTCCTCGTCGTACGGCACATCCTCCTCCTCTTCCTGGATCCCCCGCTCCTCTCCGCCTTCGTCTGCAAATCCACTGGACCCGATCCCTGGCCCCAGTGGCCTTTCCACCCCGACGCCCATTCGGGGGGTTGGGAGCTCTGTTGGAGATGGCGGCCTCAGAGTTCCCAGGGCTCGCTGACGCTCCACTTCTCGCGCCATTCTGTCCCGGAACTCCAGCTCCCGCCAGTATTCCTCATCTCCCTCGTCCCTTGCCGCCACGGGACTCTGCGTTGACGCTCGCTGGCCCCTCTGGCTCCAATCTCCTTCTTTACTTGGTTCTCTCTCGGCGCCATATCGGCTGGGCTCCTTTTGGAGATTCTCTTCCAATAATGGCACCAATCTCCCCACGGTTTCCGACAGCCTGGATAAATTAGTTTCCAGGATGGATAACCGCAGGGCCACGGTCTCCGGCATACTTCCTCCAGATCCCCAACTGGTTTCTGCAGCCGCAGAGACGCCTCTTCCTCCCCTGGGAATTCTCTGGGTCACGCCGTTCGGCCTGGGGTACCCCGTAGAGGAAGCTATGGCTTGCAGCGTTTCTTCTCTCTTCGGCCGGGCCCCTTGCAGAGGCCTCTCTGCCCCATTTGGGCTTTGATCTCCTTCTTCACTCATTATCACTTCACTGCGAATTCCGCAGGAGGGTGAGAAATGGATTCTCGACTTTAATGTCAGGCTCACTTCAAAGGACCAGTCTGAACGCAGATCAAAGATAGCTGCTCTCAAATTCAATCTTTATTGAAGAATACATGACTTTGGAAAAGTCGAGAATGACCTAATGTTTACATACATCTAATTTTATCACTTCTGATGCAACGTAATATCACACGCAAATATCATCATCAAACCCCACCTTCGGGATCACATTTCTACCATGATTTCTATTCCCACACACTACAGCAATTATAATTGTTTATACTTTCAACTCTGAGTTCCCAGGCTCATTTTATCTTCTCCCGCCAGGTGCTTGCAGGGTTGTTTTATGTTATGAAGTCAGATTCAGGGCTTGGAAATTCAGCCCTGGGATCTGGCTCCATGACAGAAATGCTTTAAAAGCTACACATTTAGAAGCTTCTTACACAATATCTCATCCCTCTATTTATCCTTTTAGTCATCCCCTGCCTTTCCTCCAAAGCTGAAACTTCTGCTAGTTTATGAAACAAAAATAAATAAATAAATAAAAACAACTGGCCAAAAACATTATAAAAGTTTAAAGTGGCGATTAAAATAATGAGTCCTCCCTCAAGAGCTCAACCGACAAGAGTGACTTTGTTTATGGAGTGGCTTCTTCGGGGGGTATTTGTACATATGCAAAAACCAAGAAGGAAACTGGATCAGTAAATCCTAATTCAGCTCCCCCCCCTTGTTAAGTGTTTATTTGAAAGCAACGCTGCTACGGCTTTGTTTCTCCCATCTAACTACACCTTAAAGATTTGGGTTTTCCAGAAAGTGTACTTGGTAGGATCAATTTTTACGAATTTTGTGTGCAACTGTTTGTTCCTCTGCTATTGACAGGCATGGCAATTTGGCACCTTAATTACTATTCAATTCCCTCTCTGCAGGCTCCAGATGGAAATTATTAGCACTTTTCTTAATTACGACAATGAAGACCATAAGTGGAGAATCAGTAAGCAAGTTTCAAGACACAAAGTATTGTGAAGTTACATGACTCTTTCGTCTTTTTGTTTTTAAAAAAGTTTGTGTTTGTTTATAGTCCTTGTGAGTTTTGACAAATACTTTATTATAGAAACTGCTTAAATATGTGTGAGATCAGAAGTTGGAGGGAGTTGTGGACTGGAGAGAATGATATATGTGACCATTCAATTAACAGATAATATGTGATGCCAACAAATGCATTTCTTGAGTGCAAAGTCTTAATCCTACATGATACTGTACCTTTAACCCAGTCTTTCTCAGCTTTTTGACCCTGGAGAGCTTGAAATAATGTTGAGGTCTCAGGGAATGCCAGAGTAAAAATGATTATACTGATGGCTCACTCTGCATAAGTGTAATGAATAAATTATAGATATGATTATCCAATACATTGTTAGTGCTATTTTGAGCAGAAAATGATATTTTTCTGTGGATCTGAATATAGGAAATTTATTACCCTGCTCTTTTTGTATGGTTCCTGTTCCCCACAAGGAATTCCAATTCTAATGTAAATCAGTAGTGAAAATCTGTTTCTACTTCCTTTCAATTTTCTATTTGATATTTTTAAATTATATCCAACTAGGCCTAAATGTCTTATCCATTTTTTTCTGTTCTATAACATGATAAGGAAGTATAGAATGAACAAGAGTATATTATTATTGACTATTTATTTATCATTTACTTCATTTCTACCCCGCCTGTCTCAACCCTGGAGTGGACTCAAGGTGGCTTATATTTTTTCTCCATTTAAAATGAATTTTTTTTTTAAAAAAAAAGCTCTTTAAAAACAGGTTCTTTCTCTTTCCTTTCCTTTCTTCCTTAATCCTTTTCTTTCCTTTTTAATATATTTTTAAAACTGAGAAAGTAAACATAATACTTTTTGTATTAACTTAGTGTCTTGAGCCAAAGTGGGATATAATTTTTCTAAAGCCGATTTTGGTACATTTAATTTAAATAGTAGTTGTATATTGATATTATGAATTGTATTTACAACAATTTTTTTACTTTGTCAGAAGCGAATTGAAGTTGCTTCTGGTGTGAGAGAATTGGTTGTCTACAGAGACATGTGTCCAGGATACACCTGGATATGTTACCATCCTACTGGGAGGCTTCTCTCATGTCCCTGCATGGGAAGCTAGGACTGACAGATGGGAGCTCACCCTGTCTTGCAGATTTGAACTGCCAACCTTCAGGTCAGTAGTTCAGCCAGCACAAGGGTTTAACCCAGTGGTTCTCAGCATGTAGGACTCCAGATGTTTTGGCCTTCAACTCCCAGAAATCTTAATGGCTGGTAAACTGACTGGAATTTCTGGGAGTTGTAGGCCAAAACACCTGGGGGCCCACAGGTTGAGAACCACTGGTTTAACCCATTGTGCCACAGAGACCCCTTATTTACAAAATGAAAATATATTGACAGTGCAGACTAGAAAAACTTTGAAAACCATAAGCCAAATCAATATGAGAAAAAAATAATCTGAGACACAATTTTATACAATACTTTGAAAACCTATTTTCTCACTAAGCCACATGATCAAGCTCAAAATTCCTCTGTAGAATGAAAATTCATTTCTAAATTCTAATAACACTGGTAGAGCTTGTTTGCTCTTATAAAATCAGTCGGTAGCACACAGGAGAGGCAATTTGGTAGGGAGCGGTTGAGATCATCAGCTTACAATTCTTCCTTCTATGCAGTTCAGAGCTCACCAATTATCCATCCCCCCCTCCCTGGTCTGGCCTCGAAACTGAGAATAGACTCCATCAAATGAAAACAGTCCTACTGTGCACTGTTATGCAGGATGGAAAGAAAAGGGGTTACTCGGTCATTTATATGATCCTATATTACAACTTCACATGCTGTGCACCCTAGCAACTTTCTAGGGCTCCAGGAATTCTAAGTTGAGATGCTCTAATCTACTCCTACATAGTATGGTGCATCCTAACTCTTTCTTAAACTGTGCTAGAAAGCAGTGCTTCTTATGGTATATTAATGTTGGTGACCGGCAGTTTTTCCCTCTCCAATATGTCACTATCTGTGGATTATAATTGTTTCGTTAATGGGAGCTCTCCAGGTTCTGTGGCCCCCACTTTGAGTAGCATTGGTTTAAAGAGTTCTTCAAATTGAATTCAGAGCCATAGGTGGGATTTGGGTCCATAGTCATTAAAAACATGCTCAGGTCCCCAATGAGTTTTCCCAGTGAGTTTTCTCAGCTATTTGACAGCAGCAGGAGCAAATCAAGATAGATGAGGGCTGCCAGTGTGTGACTATGGGCAGGCCAGCCAAGCAAATATTTCTGCATTGCGATTGTGACTTTCAGCTGAAAATGAAAGGGGCTCTTGTGAGCTGAGAGGATTCCCTGAGACAAAATGCTTGCAATAATGGAAGCTCCTACAGCATTCCTGGCAGTAAGGAAAATATTCAAGGGGATAGGGCAGTTGCAGAAAGGTAGGCAGTGGATGCAGGAGAATAGGAATGGTTCCCACTTTTTGGAACATCCTGGAGCCTGGCTCAACTGGAGGATTTCCCTTTTTTGCTCCCGAGGTCAGGAAACTTTACCTTTTCCCTCCTTCTCCCTAGATTCTAGAGAAAGAAAAATTTTGTTTTTTAAACAGAAGTATCCTGTGGGTTAAACTGCTGAGCTGCTGAACTTGCTGACTGAAAGGTCGGCGGTTTGAATCTGGGGAATGGTGTGATGTCCCACTATTAGCCCCAGCTTCTGCCAACCTAGCAGTTCCAAAACATGAAAATGTGTGTAGGTACCACTCCAGCAGGAAGGTAACAGCACTCAGTGCAGTCATGCCGGCCACATGACCTTGGAGACATCTATGGACAACAGCGGCTAGTCAACTTAGAAATGGAGATGAGCACCAACCCCCAGAGTCGGATATGACTAGACTTAATGTCAGCAGAAAACCTTTACCTTTACTTATCAAGGTTCTTTCGTATGTCAGCAGAGCAGTCTCCAAAGCCAGAGTGCTTTAAAATTTCCCCTAGCATATCTTTTCTGGAACCTTTTGCTGACAAATTGAGGGTCCTGTTTTTTTTCTGGTGATTAAACCAAATGTTTAAAATAAATAAAAGCAGAAGCCTTATCTTGCTTCCTCCTACCTTTTTTTCTTAACCTTTTAAAGAAATGTATCAAATATGTGTGCTGGAACACTGTGCCTTTCTGTTCTATGATGATCAGTAGTCAGACTGTGAAAGTCTACGTTATCATTTCATTGCTTCTCACTATAAGAATTTAATCACTGATAGATATCATCAAAGCAAATAATTATGGAAAGTTGCATGTTTCTGAAGTTTTAAAAAATTAGGTGCACCTATTTAAGATTGCTTCTCCCCCGGTTTGAAGGTTGATAACATAACATCCAGTTAATTATGGTGGGCAACCACATAAAGCATACTACAATGACCTTCCCCCTCCCTTCATTCTCATTCCTGGCACTTCCCAGTTATTCAGCTGTTATGCAATCTGTACACTTTAGCCCTGGGGATACAAGTCAGTGAACCATACAGTCTTTAGCAGTGAAACTTACTTCTGCAACTATTTTTGCTCCTCTTTGAAAGGGCCTCCAGGAATAGAAGCATACTGTGAGCATCCTCCTTCATCACAAGGGTGGTTTATCCACAGAAAATCTGTTTTGAGATTGCCCTTTATCTCACCTCATGATACCAAGGCCAAGCTGGAGTCTATTCTCTTCTTTCCCATCATATGCTTGAGGCATGTCTGAGAGCTACAACTGTTTTTTTTCCCAACCTTGGGATTTAGAGTTTGCTGTAATATCCCTTGGGTGGGAGGGATGTTAAAAATGAAAACCCACTCTCATCCCTCGCTTATTAATTTGGCATGGTTTTCACATGACAAAGTCTTGATCGAGGACTCATTTACACCAAGCAGTTAAGCCTGTTGTAAGCAGCTCTGGATCCTTACAAAAAAAGGGATGTTGTTTACACAGCCAAGGAGTACAACCTCTCCTATGGGGCAGTGTGCACCTTACCCCCTCCTAGTTTGCATTGCCATTGCTGCTTCTAGCTGACTAGGGAGCACTATGCTGACACCAGAATGGGATGCCTATGAAACCAGGAAGCTGAAGGGGACAATCCCTTTTCCTTCTTCCTGATTACATGGGTGTCCTATTCTGATATTGGCAGAGGCATCTGTGCAACCACAAAGAAGGAAGGGGCATTGCCTGGACATGTGGCTGTCTCTGCCAGTGTTAGAATGGGGCGTTCACATAATCATAAATAAGAAGGGGGAACCCCCCTTTATTCTTTCTGTTTGTGTAGATGCCCCATTCTGATGTCTATCCAAGGCGGCTGCAACAGCCAGGAGCTTTCATAGAGCTTTGCGGCTAGCTAGAAGTGTCAATGACACTGTCATGATCTATTCCTTTCCCCTGCATTGATAAGTGCAGAGAAAGGGCCATGGCACCAGTGTCCCATCTGGGCAGTGGATCATGCTTGATTGGATCTGATTTGGCTGTCCAGAATCCCCTAAAGGAGATACAATGGACTCCCCCCCCCCCCCAATGCCATTTCAATAGTGCTGTTTCGTCATGGTGACACTTCCCCCATCACATGGGGGAAGTATCGCCAAAGCGGTGTAGATCCATGATGGCCAGCACAACACAGGCAGGCTCCCGTGTTTGGAGGACGCTTCCACTCTGGTTGTGGGTGGGGATTCCTCTGGAAGTCCAGCTACATCGTGATGGGCAGCGTGGCCATGGGGAAGTGTCCTAGGATACTAAAAAAGCCCTGTGTGATAAAGTGGAGATTGTGGAGTTTCTAACAATGTCTGGAATATCCCCCAACTTTGCCCAAAGCAGAGCAAAGATGACTAAAAGTTAAGAGCCCTGGGATCCGCACTGGATGGGGCTGTGCATTGTGAAGATAGCCAGCCTTTAATCTGCAGTGAGCCCAGGGTTTTTGGCTTGTATAGACAAGCCTCAATTTGTCTTCTCAGATTAACTGAATGCAATTATTGGTTCCAAATACAACAGAGCCTATTGAATCAGTGACATTTACCTACATGTTACATCAATGTTGAACAGTTTATTCTAGTTGGGACTTACCAGTGGGCTTCTGTGTATTAGTAAAGGTAAAGGTTTCCCCTGACGTTAAGTCCAGTCATGTCTGACTCTGGGGGTTGGTGCTCATCTCCATTTCTAAGCCGAAGAGCCGGTGTTGTCCATAGACACCTCCAAGGTCATGTGGCCGGCATGACTGCATAGAGCGCCGTTCCCACTGGAGCGGTACCTATTGATCTACTCACATTGGCATGTTTTTGAACTGCTAGGTTGGCAGGAGCTGGAGCTAACAGCGGCCGCTCCCGCCGCTCCCGGGGATTGAACCTGGGACCTGTGTATTAACGACATTAATTAATACATTTAATAGTGAATGCAGTTTATTCATATAATAACATGCAACAGAGAAGTCACTCCCTATTTACAGACATTATTTTATACACAGTGATCATGTTCACCAATGAATATGTTAGTTTATCACTAATTTGATTAATGAACTATGAACAAGATCTATGAAGCTCCCAACAATTAATTATATTTAGTACATTTATTGGCCAGACATCACTACAAATCACAGGCCTAAGCTCAAGAGTTAGCCCATTGAATCTCACATATCACTACCAAGTCCCAACTGGTTCAATGAGTCCACACTAATTGGTACCAAAATTGTGGTCCCAGAGTGGTTTTATAATTCAACAACAATAAAGCACATAAGTAAAGCTTACGCTAAAGCCAACACAAAATCTTTAAAGCTGCAGGCAGAAACTATTCAACTGGTAACATCAATAAACCCAGCAGAGCAAGCAAATGACAAATAAAGATTTTACAGACTCAAACTAGTCATAAAACATGCAGAGATGTGCAATCCATGCTCTCCAGAGATTTGAGAACGTTGGTTCTCTCAGTTCAATACTTTGCTAGAACAAGAGGCTTGATCTCAAAATATAGCAGATGTAACAGGGCACATCAATCCATTGTATTTTTTGTTTTCTCTCAAAATGGAATTGGCTGTACACATTAAAACTATCAACACTTTCCAGTATTTCAAGGCTTCTACTTTCCTAGAAATTAAGCCTTCAGTTTCTCTTTTTCCATGGCTAGAGAGCAAAACCAACTACTTTAACTATCTAGTTGTTGTGATACTCGGTCAAAATTTTGCAATTTATCTTCCATCTGTGGGTTTTCCAGCAACTGAGTTAAAGACAGAACTGAAAACACATGTAGTAACATTAACATATAAAACAAATATTTCTCTTAATAGCTGTGAATAGTATCTATTAGAGGTTGATGATTGTGACTATATTTTCCTAACTGAAGGAACAAAGGCATTTTAACAAAGTGTAGTTAGTTTTTAAAAATGAGGATGCAGTGATAATGACATATATGAACTCTAATGATAGTGAGAGTGCAGATAACCACTTGTTAATTATTACCTATGTTTGACACTTATAGTTTTTATTGTTTTAAAACTACTTTTTTTAAAAAAATAGAGGAGCTTGGAAGTTTGCTAGAGCTCTCTCTCTGATTTCTATATATCTCCCCCTAAGCTTCCATTGGATGTTGTCATGGCAGTTAAAATGCATATACCAGTAACTATGCCATAATTCTGCTGTGTGAAAGGACTACTGATGTGAGGGTGAGAACACAAAACTGTCTGCATAACTTTTAGTGTTTATACATTTAGTATGATATCAATATTACAACCCTCTCCATAAATCTAACCTAGGTCAGTGACAATCTTCATCCAGATGCCATTCATCCCACTCAGGCCCTGGCTGAGAGTACATCATAGTAAATTACATCTATCCCAGGACAAAATCCTTATAAATATGTATATGTGTCTTGGTTTTTCCAGAATCTCACTGGTGCCCAGTAGGTTGAGCACCACTAAGCTAAGAGATAATAACTTCTTAAATCCACCTAGGACCTCTTCACATGGTCCAGAGGGGCTGTGTCGTTGTGTTGGTAGTCACCGGTGAAAGAGGAGGCATGTGGGGTGCCTCATGGTGTCCTGTGAACTCTCCCCCCTTCCCTCTGATGGGGATTATGGGATTCAGGTTCAAAATCAGGTTCAGAATGTCCCTGTTGTAGAAGATGAGGAACAGGGAGTTTTTCTCACAGCAGGGAATGATGTTGATGATACTGAAACTAGCCAAGTGCAAATTGACTCAGAAAAGGAGGACAGTTCTCAGTCTGATAGCAAGCAGGCTGACGCTAACGAGTAGATTGACCTTGATGAAACGGAATCTTTAGATCGAGCTGACTGTTTGGAATTCAGGGTTCTAAGGAGTGTGAGAATAGAAAATAAGAAGGAGGTCAGAGGCCAAAGAAATGCTTTCATGCTTTGCAAAGGGTATTAAAGCAGTGTGTGTGAAGACAAACCTTTGTCAAAGCAACTTTCGTTTAACCAAGAAGCAAGCTCTCGTTTCCTGGATTATCTTGCAGCCTTTGTGTTCATGTTCTTGGGACTTTGTCATGCTCTATTGGGACTTGGTTTTATTCCTTGTGATTTCTTGGATTATTGTTTAAGGCTTTGTTTTGTAACAATCTTTTGGAACTTTACTTTTGCTTTTAAAGAACTTTTTATCTTCTATTTTCTAATAAACTACAAAAGACTTTAGACTGTGTGCAGTCTGGTGTATTGAGCAAGGTGAAGCTAACCAGAGGTGCGACACTTGCTCTCAACATACACCACTGAGACAGACTTGGTAAACAGTTTATTGGTAAAAAGATAACAAAAGGTAAAAATGTAGTAATAAAATAGGATCAAAATTTCCAAAAGACTTAAAGCATGAACATAAACTCCAAGGTAAAATCCAAAGGCTTAAAACATGAACGCGAACTCCAAGGCAAAATCTAAAAGCTTAAAATATAAACATGAACTCCAAGGCAAAAACCATATTACATGAGTCAATACAGAAACAATGAGGCAAAACCCATCCCAAACACATAGGCAAAACTTGAGCAAGAAACCTGAGGCTTGAACAGGAATCAGACAGGAGACTTTGCACCAGAAGTGACGTTGCTTGATATGAGATTCTAACTCAAACACCTTTTCTATTTACTCATTCTTGCAAGACATGAATACATTTCTCTGACCTTGAGTACCCTGCCTTCTAGCCAGAATTCTCAGAGAACATCTAGGAGGCCAATTTCTCAAGAGCAATCTAGCATCTCTGTCTAATTGCTCTTTCTCATAATAGCTATTTGAAAGTGAAACACCTGGTGATTGTTGATTGGCAACATCCCGTTCTGGGAGCTGTGAATCTCTCACACTCATGTCAGGGTCAGGCTGCCCTGCAAGCTGCAACTCACTCCCTCTCTCCTCTGCTATGTCATCCTGGCTGCCTGCCTGGGGAACAGTCAGAGGCTCTTCTCATACTGCAAAACATTCTCAGACTGCAAAACCCCAAATTCTCCATCATCATCAGACTGAGCCACAACAGTAACTAAGGCGTGGACCACCATGGCCATGTCAGATTTCACTAGGTACAGCCGCAGTTGGCGCACAAGCTTTAATTGTGCAAAGGCCCTCCTGGCCACTGCCAACACCTGAGCATCAAACGCGAGTCTGAGTCCAGGAGGACTCCCAAACTATGAACCTGTGTCCTTAGGGAGAGTGTAACCCTATCGAGCACAGGTTGCCATCCTATACCCTGATCGGCCACATGACTGACCTGGAGGACTTCTGTCTTGTCAGGATTAAGCTTCAGTCAGTTAGCCCTCATCCAGTCAATCACAGTGGCCAGACACTGTTCCAGGATCTGAGGGGCTTCCTTGGAGTTTTGTGGAAAAGAGTAGTAGAGTTGTGTGTCATCTGTGTAGAGATGGCACTGAACTCTAAAACTTCAGATTACCTCGCCCAGTGGCTTCATGTAGATGTTAAAGAGCATAGGAGATTGGAGCTACCTGAAAAACACTTTCCTCCATGTGGTGGAGGAGGCAGCCTCTTCTGATGCTTCCCTTCCACTTTGAGAGGAATGTGATTGAGGCCTGCCAAGTGTCTTTTGATGACTCTCCGCAGTCCCCATCTAGGCCCTGGCCAAAAGCAGAAAAATGGGGCTATTTAGCCCTATGTGAAAAGGTCCCTAGTGAGCTCTATGGATGACTAGGGATTTGAACTAAGAATGACTCAGAAACATGTGAATGGAAGCATATTAACCTCATGGAAACAAATGACTTGCATGAAAATCCCCATCCAAATATCTGTTGGTCTCTTAGATTTATGATGGCGTGAACATCTGATCATCTTCCACAAAGTTGTTGTCATGTTTACATGGCATATCTCTCCTCTTCCTTATGCAGAACCAAGATTTCTATTTTTGGTTCAATGTCTTGTTTGTGTTATTAAGAGAGAAATAATACACTAGAAATTAGTTGGAAACAAAGCTTTTTGACTATTTGAACAATTGTGAGCTCCTGTCACATTCATACATTGTTTCTATGGGAAATGGACAAATGAATTCAGCTCCTCACCAAATCCATTTAGACTTGCTGATGTTAAGTACAGTGGAAAATGAGATAATCAGCCTCCCACTGTTAAACTAAATGGATTCGGCCCAGGGCCATGCTAGTTATTATTAGACCAGTTGAAAGGTTAATATATTAGCTTGTCAGTTCCCAGGACTCAAATGCACGCAGGAAGACCCTCTGCACTTACCAGATGAAAAAAACAGGATGTATATTGAACTTTACATCATTCAAGTTGTCTGTTCCAGTGCAAATGAGAGAAAAAGGAAAGAAAATGATTGAAATACACATATTTTTCTTTTCTTTTATGGAGCCACTCCTTCTCTTCACCTAATTGGCCATTATGATTTCATTTTAATTTCTCATTAAAGTAGTAGTCCTTCAATTTTTGCTGGTTGCTTGAGAGTTCTGGTTACCTGAGAGTCTACTATATTTGTCTTTTTCCACAGAGAGAAGAAAACAAGTTGAGTTACTTATCCCTGCAAGCGAGGATGAAGCAATTGAGCACCTGTATCCCAAAGTTCAACATTGTCTCCTTTAGTGGCTCCCAACATGTGAGCAGCAGACCACTGATGGTACTTCGGGTGGTCTGTGAAGGACTCCTTAGTGGAAGTGAAATGTATGAACCAATCACAGGAAGAGAGAAGGGTGAAGATCACACTAATGGAGCCTCTCATCATTTCATCATTTGCCATCATTTCTGTTTTTTACACTGTGTAATAAATATGAAATATTTATATATAGGCTTCTAATACTGGGAAAAGGCAGGCTTTAAATGGATAAAATAAATACAAATACATAAGTAATACCTTTGTGTGTGATGTTTGATACACGCTAAATTCAAAAGTGCAAACAACTTTCTTACACAGGGCCCACAAAACCTTTGATACTGATGCAGTCTGCATAAAAGAAAAGGCTCAGGATCAATAATCTGCTAGCAGTGATTCTCTAGGCTTTCAGGCTAGGGACATTCTCATAACTGTCTGAAGACTCGTAAGAACTGAACTTGGGAATTTCTGCATGAATAGCATGTGTGCTGTCAATGAGTCATGGCTCACACTTCTCATCTTTTTTCTTACACTTTTAGTAAAGCCTTTAGTTTAATTACTGTGTTTGATATCTGATTGTAGTAAACTGCCATTAAAGACATTAATGTCTCCCACATGTGCATGGGGAAAACATGGCTCTCTCTCACCCATTGCCTCCAATATGCATGCTGGTCATATACAAGCAGTCCCCAAATTACGAACAAGATAGGTTCTGTAGGTCTATTCTTAAGGTGAATTTGTATGTAATTTGGAACAGGTACATTTTAAGTGTAATGCCAGCCATATATAAAGGTAAAGGTTTCCCCTGACGTTAAGTCTAGTCATGTCTGACTCTGGGGGTTGGTGCTCATCTCCATTTCTAAGCCGAAGAGCCGGTGTTGTCCGTAGACACCTCCAAGGTCATGTGGCTGGCATGACTGCATGGAGTGCCGTTACCTTTCCGCGAGAGCGGTACCTATTGATCTACTCACATTGGCATGTTTTCGAACTGATAGGTTGGCAGAAGCTGGAGCTAACAGCGGGCGCTCACTCCCCTCCCGGGATTTGAACCTGGGATCATTCAGTCTGCAAGTTCAGCAGCTCAGTGCTTTAACACACTTCACCACCGGGGCTTCAGATATATATATTTTCTTACCACTATGGACAACGCTGGCTACATATATATATATATGGTAAAGGTTTCCCCTGACGTTAAGTCCAGTCATGATCGACTCTTAGGGTTGGTGCTCATCTCCATTTCTAAGCCAAAGAGCCAGCGTTGTCCATAGACACCTCCAGGTCATGTGGCTGGCATGACTGCATGGAGCTTCGTTACATGAATAATACTTTAAAGAGAAAAAAAATTAAAAATATAAGTACCTACTTATCTGAAACAAAATCCAAATGTGGATTTTTTGCTTTAATAACCCGGATTATCAGACAGTGTAGAAGGGGCTAAAGAAACCATGGCCTTGAGTGTGAAAGACCTGAGCAAGGCTGCCACAAGTCAAAGTCAACTTGATGTTGATGACAACATCAGTAAGCTTGACAATATACCTTTGTTCAATAGTGGTAAGAAAATATGAAATACAATACATTTTGGCATCACCCTTAATGACTTGACACAATAGAATTGTGTATTGATTGTATGACTGCTTTTCATGTTTGATTTTACAATGTGTAATTTGTCACTGTTTTTATTATTGCTGTGAGCCGCCCCGAGTCCCTTCGGGGAGATGGGATGGGATATAAGAATAAATTATTATTATTATTATTATTATTATTATTATTATTATTATTATTATTATTATTATAGAATCAAAACTGAGATGAAGATGTAAGTATAATGTAAGCCACCCTGAGAGGGGACGGGATATAAATAAAGCTTTATTATTTATTTATTATTATAACATTTTCTATTTCAAAGGCAAATCCCTGCTCAAAGTCACATGCTATTTTCAAAAAAGCAACAGAAGGTCTAACACCGTCATAAGTGTAGTCCTCAATTAACTATAGGTCATGAAATAAGCAGCTGAGAATTCTTTATTCTGGAAATGTGCAGAATATTCAATACTAAATACTGAAGAGTACATTTCAACAAAGAAGGTATTTCAAGAGTGGGAAATTTCAATGATAGCTCTTTTGTGATATTCACGGAGTAGCATCAGCTGAATTCTGTGCCTTGTTTATTGCTGTGCATTGTTATGATCTGTCCCTGAAATGTTAGTAGGAAGCTTTGGACAATTAAATTGATTGATTATTAAGGTCAACCTTCTTGAGCAGCTTGGTTGCCTCTCTGCATTTATTAATTACCTGTCCTAATGGTAAGTAGTTTAATAAGCAAGCCTATCAATCTAATACGCTGTCATAAAAAAGTTCAAAAATTATTCTTGAAATCTTAATTTTTGAAGGAATCTAAACTGAATATACTTGGAGGCACTGCCCATCGTAAAGAAGAGTTCATGTTTGTAACCAGGGCATTGCAGAAAACTTTGATGAAGGGATCTAAAATGATAATCTTAAAAGATAATGTTTACAAAATTATGTGTAGATGACATTTAACTTCAGAAAACATATAAAAATGCAAAGGAAAAAATAATAAACACTGAAAATGTGAAGTTCATGCAGGGTCTTCTATATTTCTTACGTGTCTCTCCTCGTGGCTTGGGATAGGTTACGACATTGCTAAAACACACAATCATCTAAAACATTCTATAAAATACACATACTAAAACATAGTTCTATGAAATACATATTAAAATACAAAGATTAAACATAAGTCTCCAGTTTAAAATTCATGATTAAAACTGGCTGGAGAGGTCTGCCAGAAGAGATAGTTCTTCAGATGTGTTTTATATTCTGACAGTTCATTTAGATGTCGGAGCTCTTCCAGCAGGTCATTCTACAGTTTTGGGACAGCTGATGGAAAGGTCCTCTGGGTGACGGTCGCTGATCAGGGTTCTGGCTGGTTGGAGTAGATGCCTCCCCTGGGGACCTCAGGGTTCGAGGCAGATTGTATTGGAGAAGGCGAACCTGAAGGTAACCTGGACCCAAACCATATAGGGCTTTTAAGATCAAAACCAACATCTTGTATTTTGCTCAGAAACTAATTGGCAGCCAGTGGAATTACTTCAGTGTAAGAGTAATGTGCTCACTCCTGGATGTTCCTGTACCTAATGTGGATGCCATGTTTTGAACCAACTGGAGTTTATGAACTTGATATTATTATTATTGTTGTTGTTATTTTATTATGACACAGCAAACAAGATAGATATGCTGGAATTTGTACCACAAAATCACAAGTCGAACACTTCCCAAGTGTCTAGGACTGTGTGATGTATTTTCGGATGATGCGTGCAGATCCCAGTAGGGTGGCCTTTTGCAGTTGGCAGATCGTAATTTTGTCAATGTCTATTGTTTCCAAATGCCGGCTGAGATCTTTTGGCATGGCACCCAATGTGCCCATCACCACAGGGACCACCTGCACTGGTTTCTGCCAGAGTCTTTGAAGTTCAATCTTGAGGTCCTGATAGCGGCTGAGTTTTTCCTGTTATTTTTCGTCAATGCGACTGTCACCTGGGATGGCAACATCAATGATCCAAACCTTTTTCTTTTCCACAACTGTGATATCTGGTGTGTTGTGTTCCAGAACTTTGTCAGTCTGGATTCGGAAGTCCCACAGTATCTTTGCATGTTCATTTTCCAATACTTTTGCAGGTTTGTGATCCCACCAGTTCTTTGCTGCTGGAAGGTGGTACTTGAGGCATAAGTTCCAATGAATCATTTGGGCCACGTAGTTGTGCCTCTGTTTGTATTATTATTATTATTATTATTATTATTATTATTATTATTATTATCCTGCTTTTTCTCTCCATATGGAGACTCAAAATAGCTCACAACTAAAAGCATTACAGTACAACTTAAAATATACAAATATACAAGTATTAAAATAGTATTAAACATCATTAATATTAAAACAATTAAGGTTAAAACCGTAAAAGCATATAAAATCACAGCAGCCCCTGATGATCTTAAAAACCTTCTTTAAAAGCCTGCCTGAATAAAGAGGTTTTAGCCTGCCGCTGGAAGGACAGTGGGGAGGGGGACATTTTGATTTCCTTGGGCAGGGAGTTCCAGAGTCGAGGGGCAGCCACCAAGAAGGAAGGACCACTCTCTCATTCCCACCAACTGAGTTTGAGATGGAGGTGGTACAGAGAGAAGGTCCTCTCCTGAAGATCTCAAGGCCTGGGCAGGTTCGTACAAGTGGATGTGGTCGGCCAAATAGCCCAGAACCTGGACCGTCTAGTACCAAGGTAGCCCAATGTACAGCACATTGCAGAAGTCCAACCTTGAGATCACCAGCATGTGCACTGCCATCTTTAGGTCCTCCAAATCTAGGAAAGGGCGCAGCTGGTGTATCAGCTGAAGCTGATAATGAGCACTCCTTTGTTGTTTCTGGAAAAAGGCCTAATCCATGGGGTAATTTAAGACATTCTTGATATAAGAAAAACCTTCAAGCCAGAACTCTTATTATTAAACCTGGTGGATGAACAAATAAAAAAGAACATGAGAGGATACCACAGTACATATTAACAGTGGCAAGAATTCTATATGCTTGGCAATAGAAAAAGACAGAAATATCAGGCAGAAGAGTAGATGGTAAATATGTGGGAGCTAATAAAAATGGACAAGTTAATAAATGTGTTGAAGGATAAGTCACTAGACACATTTTTAAAAGAATGGAAACCTTTCTATTAATATACATTTGAGGGTGAGAAAAAATTTCATGAGTAGGTTTCGAGATATAAATTGTTAGGATATTTATTTTTATGTTAAAACAAGCAGAAGCAATACCTTGTCAGAAATAAGATATGATGAAAAAGGGTTAAACTACAGAGAAACTGCTGAAAGGGAAGCAGGAAATCCTTTATACAAATATTTATGTATATGATGAATTTTGAGTCTTCTTTGTAGAGAGAAAAAGCAAGGTATAAATAAACATAAACATAATAAAATATATTTTAGATTTATGTTTAGTTATAACAGAGATCTACGTGTGAGAAATAAATTATATAGTTATGCATGTTAGAAAATGATGTTCAAGTATTTACGTTTATGTATATGTATCACTGGCTTTTATCTTTATTGTATGTCATGTCTATGAAATATTTGAATAAACAATATATATAAAAAGGCTTGTAACCAGGGCAACTTTTTGTTCGCCCACATCATGAGTACTAGCTTCCAACTATGATGGATAGAGACCTGTCTCCAAGCTAAGTTATATAAAATATAAAATATATTTATATAAATATAAAAAGGAGGAAGGGAGAAGTAAGAAAAAAATAAATATGACAGCACTTTTATGATTAACTGGTTTTTATTTTAGTGTGACATTTTGTAGATAAAACTCTTTTTTACTAATGTGACACATTCTTTTTTGAACTCCCCCCTTTCCTTCTTTTTATGTTGCAAAGGATGAACATGGCTACTGCTTTGAAAACATGTACAAAACAGTATGTAAAGGGAGACATCTCTGCAGGAATTCATTCATAGTAGATCAAAAATTTTTGCTCTTTGTGTATAAAGTCAATAGAGAAAGTACAGTGTTTTGCATGAACCAGCCAAATGTTGGAAAGACCACCCTTTATCTCTGTTTCTTCAGCACCCTTTTCTTTTCCACCTTTTTTTAAATTCCCCTACCTCCTAGTCTCTCCCATCATTCTCTTTTTTTCCATCCATATTGCTTGGAAATGATGGGGACCAAAGTCCAATATATCTGGAGGCAACCAAGTTCGGTACTCAGAGAATAATATATCCTAGCCACAAGCACCACTTACTTTTTATTTGAGAAATATTTAAATATCTGCATTTATCCTTGGCCAAAACACTAAAAGTCTGCTACAGATTCTGTGTGATGTTGCATAATTATTTCTCCATTACAGTATCTAAGATTCTTGACTGTATACATGGATAATGTGTCCCGTTAATCTGAAAGCAAGTTGGCTAAAGGGATTCACTGATTCAAAGATGAAATAAATATGGCAGAGCATGGCGTCAGATTACTTTTAATGTAACTTGCAGGTAATCTTCACATATAGCAGTGGGGGGAAAGGACAGTTGTAATCATGGTCTCACTCTCTTCTGCCCCCCTCCTTGACTTTGCCCCTCTTTTTCAGGATCTCATACCTTCTGCTGCACCATCACAAATGAGTGATGGGGCTGAGCAGGTTAGGAAATTAATTTAATAAGCCAAATCTGATACAATATTTAGGTTACCTTAATACCAGATATAGGTGATGTTAAAATGTCCATAATAATAGGCAAATATTTTATTTATTTTTATGGAAAACATTTATATTTTGCCCTTCTCACCCTGAAGGGGACTCAGGGCAGAGCACAACATATATACGGCAAACACTCCATGCCGGGGCATAAAATAATTATAAATGTACACAAACATTAAAATCAGTTATAGAGAGGAAAGAGTGCATTAATCTGGTTTATAAGGACTGTGTCATATCCAAAAAGAACCAAGATTCAGAATGAGACAAAGCCACTTGTATGAAAGAAGTTTTTTGTTGACAGATAATGGACACAGCAAAAGAAGCTCTATGTTCTGTCTTCCATGGAGGGCTCTAAACCACAGAAAACTGGTTTGTTGGGGCTATCATGACTTGGCGCATGTCCCCAGCTCCAAGCCATAGGGAGAAACATGGCAGTAAAGCAGAAACTTATAAGGCAGGAGGTTATTATCCAAATAATGAGAGAAAGTTGACAGCCCCTACAGAAAGCTTGGAGTAGTAAGCTGGGGGGCAATAGAGGCTTATTGTCCAAATAGCTAGACAGGCAAATCTTGCTCGCAGCAGCAACTATTACAAGATTCCTTCCTCCAAGCTCTCAGAGAAGGAAGGGAGCGAGCCCCAGCTCTTTTCACTGACAGGATGGGAAGCTAATGAGCTGCCATTCTCCTGGCATCTCTTGATCTGAAATCCATCCTGTGGTGGTATTTTATTGTACCATCCAAGGCATAAAATGCAACATGTTAGCTTGGATACTTCACAGGCTTCCTCATCAGTTAGAGATGGCAGAATAGCATATAGGGAAAGGTACAGTGTTGTAGTTCCAGGGTTTATGTTAGGCTTTGGATGTTACAGGCTATTTATTAATTTATCGTGTCAGAAGCAAATTGAGGGTACAAGTTGTAATGTATTTGAAAACACAAACAAAGTTAAAAAACTTGGCATTATACTAAATGTCCTTTTACCAATAGCTGGCCAAAGGTGTTGCTATAAGGTGCTCCATTGTGCATGTGGCAGGGCTCAGACTGCATTGTAGTAAGTGGTCTGTGGTTTGCTCTTCTCCACACTTGCATGTTGTGGACTCCACTTTGTAGTCCCATGAGAGACATGAAAGAAGCCTCTCCGCAGGATTGTGACACATCCGGGCATCCACTGGACAACGTCTTTGTAGACAACTGATTCTCTCACAACCAGAAGCGACTTGCAACATACAACCAAACAAACAAACAAAACAACTGACCTTTTCAGGATGTTACAAGAAATGTGTGTAGAAAAAAGTGAAATCCCTCTATGGCCCTAAACCAAATATGAACAAAACCAATAAAAAGGCAGTTGGGCTTGTCCATTTCAAGTACAAAGCCCCCCTCCTTCTGAGAACTATATTTGGACCTTTCCAGTTTGAAGCTGTAGGCCACTATGATGGAGGAATATCGGTTATGCAAGAGATTTCATCTCTCTTGGAAAATCATGCCAGGGTCACCAAAATCCAGTGATGCCTAATAGTGTTGATTGTTCTATGTGTAAGGTACTCTTTCAAGTCTTTTGTTGGCTCTGTTATAATGTGCCCTGGATGATTCGTTTTCACATATTGATGACAATTTCTCTTGGTGACAGTATTTCATGACTCCTACAACAGCAAGATATAAATGATAGATCCAGATCCAGAGCAACAAAATTCAATCCAGGAAACAAACAGACAGCTGAATTGTATTTGCGAAGGCCATGGCATAATCCCAAGCCATTCATTCTCTTGCTGTTTGTGCCATCAGAAGGAGCACAAATGTTTTCTAATGGGAAGGAAGATATAAGACAGGCATCTGTGGTCCAATGAACCCATACTGCACACAGTCCTGTTAATCTTTTTTTCCTGGCTTTTTAAAACTTCTAGGCTCCCTCTGTAGCTGCAAGTTGAAGGAGAGAAATAGCAAGGGGAAGAACTATTTAATCATTTCATTTACATTAATTTATTACATTTCTATCCTGCCTGTCCTTTAACAGCTAATGTACGGGGAAGCTAGCAATGCCATTAAAATATTAAATTAAAATAATAAAAATAAATTACAAATGAATTAGACAATTAAAAAATTAGGTTTTCTCATTAACCAAGCAAATTAAATAACCACAGAAGAGCAGTGGGTGCAGTAGTGTATCTTAAAGGCTGGATCTACTCATATTGAGATATCCTGGGATAAACTGCACCAGAGCAACCACAGTGGAGTGTCCCTGGAGCCCTTCTGGCATCCAGGCGGATGGCCAGGCTAAAGGCACATTGAGGCCACTTTTGCTTTTGCTACAAGCAACCTCTTGCAGAAGCTTGCTGATAATGTTGCTTTTCCTGGTCCCATGGCTGGATGCCCAGTTGTGATCTTGTCAGATGCGATGGTTCCAGCAAACCTCTGTGACGAAGCTGTTTGTGGCTTTTGCTGGACATATGGACATTGGAATAGGGTAGATCCAACCTGATCCAGCAGTTCACACCTCCAAAACAGTAGGATCACTGGAAGCTCAAGTTAATCCTATGTCCCCTGGCACTGGATTAAGAGCTGCCTGCGAGTCCAGCCATCTGCTGCGAGTCCAGCCATACATCCTGTAGACTTCCTACAGCAGTTGAAAGGTGAGTTTACATTGTTTGGCCTGTGAAAACACAAACTGAGCAGTGGTTTAGATTTGGTAAACAATATGGTGCAATGATTGGCAAGTGGATACACTTCTTTCCAGATGCTCTTTTACTAAAGAGTCCAAAGACTGCCCTCTTCACAGTGATCCAGGGAATCCATAGTTGATACAAAGCAAATGGTAACACTCATGCTAGCTGTGAGATTTGTGGGAGTTACCTCCTAAAAAAACTTTCCAAAATATGGGATAGAAGTATGTAAAAAGAGAAAGTAATAATATGCTATTTCCTGTTTAAACACCACCAAAGCCCTCCCCCACACCTTCCTGAGTAATATCAGTTTAAAACAAAGAGGAAAATAAGGGGAGTATAGAATCCCATCTGCAAAGAAGAGTCCTTTAAGGCCTGTTATTGTTATGTTCTGAACTGTTATCAATACTAACAGATTGCTTTGATCCACTGAATGGTACATCTGGACAGACTTCTTTAGTTTCCTCACTAGTATTTAGCATATTTTTGAAAACTGAGCAAGGGAATAAAACACGTCCACATGTGTATGCTCAATTAAGTACTTCGCTTTCAAAAATTAATCATAGTTGAATCCACCCTTGCCAATTAAGTCTTTCTTTCCCCAATGAATGGCTGTTTTTTTTCCTGAAAATTTTGTGGTTATATTGATTAGTACATCCTTTCTACAATGTAATCCCGCTTGTTTATGGATAAACATCTGTTGAACCACTATTTACAGTGTGGCCTGATACAGAAGTAAGATCCACTGAATGCAATGGTAGTTAATCCCAGGTAAGTGTGCATCGGATTGTAGTGTTTATTTTGAGCCAAGAGGACTTGTATTTACACTGAATTTAATGAAGATATTTAAATGCCTTCTTTCCTTTTTTATTTGCATAATTCAGAATACAGACAATACATACATTGGACAATTTCATCTGGTGTAAATGTACTCTTGAGCAGTCTTGGATCCAGTATATTCAGACTGCTGTTCACACATTTTGCTTCAAAAGCTACCATTGCCACCATTTCTAGCTGGCTATAGAGCTGTATGTGGCCATAGTGCTGACATCAGAACAAAACACCTGTATGAACAGCATGAATTAAGTGGGTAACCTACCCACCTTCTTCCTGATCACATGGGTGCCCAACTTTGATATCGGCAGAGGAACCTGCTTGATCTGGAAGAAGGAGAGGGGAGTCACCAGGTTGTGTGGGGTGATCATGAAGAAGGAGATTGCCTCCCTCCTTGGCATATTAGCAAGGAGCAGCTGTGGCAGTGACATGGCCATGGTCCATCCCCTTTCCCTGTGCAGACACATCTGGGCAATGGATCAGTGAAACAGACTTGACTTATTTGTCCAGACTGACCTGAAGCCACAAGATATTCCAGAGCTTCCAGCAAATCCTGATTTGAAGTAGGGCAAAACTGGCTTAAACCAAAAGATCCTGGGATACAAACTGGAAGTAGCTGTGAATTATAAAGATACTATAGCCACTAATCAAATTAAGGTGAGTTTTGTGTTTTTGGATAGTGTAGACAAGCCAAATCGATTGAATCCCAATCTCTTTCCTGCTATATTATGGAATCAGACCATCACAACTGTATATTGTGCTGGATGATAGCTGTCCAAAGTCGCTGCTTAGAGTTGGGTGGAGGAGAATAGGAGCCCTTTGTGTACATTCTTAGAAGTGATTCTGTGATTCTATTATTCTATTCAAACAGGCATTTGAAAATGGGTAAACTTAATGTCATCCAATAGCTGGAGATATAACTGTAGATTTAATTTAAATTGGATATATTTATGTGTTTTATTGTCAATATTATTTGTTTAATTATTGTTGTGAGCTGCTCTGAGTCCCCTCAGGGAAATGGGGTGGGATACAAATAAAGTTTATAATAATAATAATAATAATAATATATTTATTATTATTATTATTATTATACATACAACTAATTTGTGGAGGGATGTTAGGCTGAATGCAGAAAGGAATGAATTTCAGCATTGTGAGTTTCAAGGCTCAATGAGGCTTTGAATAAGAATTTTCCAAATCCATCCATCTACACTAACCATATAATGCAGCTCCAAGTTGACTCGAGGCGTCAATGGCCATAAAGCACACACTACAATGCACACTGAAGTTTGGATTCAATAGGAAGCATCACATTTTTGAAAGTTACAAGAATGTTTCATGTGAGTCATAAATTGTGTATAATGTGCTGCAGCTGATCCAGGGCAGAATTAGTTCCACAAAATGCGAGTGCATTGTGAACACCTGTCCTGCTGTAAGCACAGTAAAGAATCCAGAACGAGGGCTGCCAAAAAGTGGCTCAAGGGCATAGCAGGGCAGGAGAAGGCTAACTGACTTACTGAGAGGGGTATTGATTACCTTCACTGCTGACTGTCACTTTCAATTTTTTTCACCTCATATGCCTCCAGTGTGTTGATGTGCAGGTTTCCCTGGAAATGGTGAAAAAAATGCAAAATGGTTTGAGGCCAGGATCCATGGCAAATTACCTTCCTGGCCTCATATCAGTTCCAGGCACAGCAATCTGACCATCCACATAGTGAAATTGGTTCCTCCCAAAACCAGTTCCAGGCTGCATTACCGTGTCAGTGTAGATGGGGCCCTTGTCCACCACTGGCCCATTACATTACCTGGTACTTTACCACTGGAGATAGTACATACTAGACGTGTGCGAAATTCGTTCCTACCATTTTTCTGTTTCTTTCATGTCTTCCATTTATCCAGAAGCATGAAACAGGAAGCCCCCTCCCGACATGGAAATCTGCTCAACACGAAAACCTGCTTTTGTGTTGAGCCGAAATTGCCTCCTTGCCTGCATGTAGGCAGGCCTGGAGCTAGGCTGCAGGTGAGCTCTGGGCCTACTTGCAGGCCCCACCACACATATATTCTTCAAGAGTGTGACGGGCATGTTTGGTGGCTGCCGGGGCCTGCAGGTGAGCTCCAAACCTGCTTGCAAGCCCCACCACACACACACACACACTCTGAGAGTGTGGTGGGTGTGTTTGGTGGCAGCAGGCATGTGTGGCGGCTGGCAAGGTGTACAGATAGGCCCAGAGCATGCCTGCAGCTGAAAGCCTTACTCCAGAGGAGCAACAGCAGGTGCCAACAGGTAAGAAGAATGCCAGGAAGGGGAGGCAGTGGGTTGGAAGCCCCCAAATAATGGTCCAAATTTCGGGGCCCTGATGTGAAAAAAACTTACAATTTTGGGAGGCTCTTGAAAACAGAACAGGCCCCCGAACAAAAGCCGGGACACGAAACTGGGCAAGGTTTACCCTGAAAGCACAAGACTAGTAGGTGCTGAAAATGAACTTATTCATTCCAGCTACACACCTAATTTTGTGAACCTTTTCCAAATTTGTGAAGCATGGAAATTATAGTATCAGTATTTATTTCCTGCAAAATAAAAACTGACACCTTGAAAATATGATAGCATGGTATCACGCTTAAGCCTTTGCAATGGAAAAAGCAGCTAATTTTGGCAGTGCCGTAACTTCATATTGGAATGTAATTTGATTTTTCTCTCTAGATTTGATGAAGTAGAATTGCCTCAAACCTGATGAAAATATTTCCTAAACCAGCCAAGACAAAAATAAATAAAAGGGATGTATAAATGGAAACTCATCTATCAAGATTTTTTTGCAAATAATCTGAAGCAATGAAGCAAGAGATTTTGCCATGTTTTTATATTTATATTTCAGTGCAGCACCAACTAGGAGGGTGGAGGGAGTTGTTGTCATCCATAATAATTCAATCTTTCCCATCCACCCAGGCACCAATTCTAAAGGCTTGTAACTTGTACTGGGACAAAGAGAAATAACAATGATGCTATTTCTTCACTGCCTATCTTCCTGCCTGGCAGTTGTTTGAACTGGCCAAGGAGGCCTCAGAGAAAGGGTTGGGAAGCCCTAGGATTTCTTGGGGATTTCAGGGTACATCAGGTTGTCCTGATGAAACTGGTTCAAGAATTCATGGCTACTGTGATAACCATGTGTTTGTTGTGAATGTGTTTTGAAGAATGAATAATTAATCCCTATGACAGGTCCCGTCTCAGTGACAATTGTCTATGTGATGCACTTTATATGTTCCTCAGTTGAGAATAACACTATTGTCTATTCCACCCCAAGTCTTTCACTTTTTTTTCTTTTTTCCGTGTCCGGAGCAACCGGAGTTGCTTCTGGAGTGAGAGAATTGGCCATCTGCAAGGACGTTGCCCAGGGGACGCCCAGATGTTTTGTGGGAGGCTTCCCTCATGTCCCCGCATGGAGCTGGAGCTGATAGAGGGAGCTCATCCGCGCTCTCCCCGGGTGGGATTCGAACCTGGCAGCTTTCAGGTCAGCGACCAAACCTTCAAGTCACGAGGCTTTTATCCCTAGGCCACCGGAGACTCCTTTCACTAAATGCAGCACTACCTTACCTATGGGGTTTATAATTTTCACTCCTTGTACTTTGGCCCAGTTCACCCTTGTTTAATTCCTGTCTTGTTTTTATACTATGTTTTATTATGTTACTATTACTATTTTGCAGTTTTATTATGTTACTGTGTAAGTATTTTTTACTTGTTGATGACACGTGCCTTGTATGTATTTTACTTTGTTTTATTGTAATTGCCTGGGCTTGGCCCCATGTTAGCTGCCCTGAGTCCCTTTGGGGAGATGGAGGAGGGGTACAAAAATAAAGTAGTTATTATTATTATCACTATTATTATTAATAATAATGTGAAATTATGGAGTCACAAAGGGAATTGAGTACTGTTCCATTATCTAGGCAGAGCTGAAAAGGGAAGGATAGTCCATTTTATGGGGGTGGGGGTGGGGAAGGGGTTGAAGGAGTAAAATCATGAGGAAAGTGTTGCCTCCCTTGTGGGGAGGCCTGTCCCAGCTCCAATGGAGCAAGCAGAATATGGGAAGCCTCTCCTGTTTGTGTGGAAGCTTCCGGTGACACTTTCATCCTGGTTGGGTGTAGGGCCTCCACTAGATGTCAGTCTCCATCCCCTTGGTGGGGTGAAAGCATCACAGGATGCTAAAATCACCCTGTCTGAAAAAAAAGCACTTGGTTGGTTTAGGATGCAAATGTGATAAGGAGTTTTAACCTTTCACCTACACGTAGACAAAATATGCATGAGTGATTCAGAGAACATACAGGATAAAGCTGTGTTTTTGGTTTTGACACAGGAAGAAAGACCAACAGATGGAACACAAGGTTAGGCTTAGGGGGAAAACTCAGACTACTATATAGGATACACTGTTCTATAGTGTTTCCATTCCACCTGGAGAGGAGAATTGGAGGAATTCCTGTTCAGCCCCATGGCAATGAAGTAATTGGAGGGAGGAGAGGCATGGGGTTCTATCTTAATACTCATGCTGTTCAATATCTACAGGAAGGTGCTGCAGTGGGTAGGAATTAGGTGCCTCGAGCATGCTGGTGACATACACTTCAATTTCTTGACCTTATCACAAGGCTCAAAATAAGTGTCCTAGGATGCTTAGAGCCTTCTTCAGGGACAGAGCCCCATGGCAGCCATCAGATGACGTTGTCTGTGGTTCCACCCCCAACTGGGGTAAAAGTGTCACCAGACACTTTCCTGGCAACACAGGAGATTTCCTGTATTGTGTTGGCTCCAATGGATGGGGAAAGCTGTGTGAGAGGGAGCTGTGTGTTGGGCGACACATTCACCCTGTTGCTCTTCCTTGCCTGAAGCCAGGCAAAGCAGGATGCTTTGCCTGGCCTTTTTGATAAGGTGGTTGGTCACTGGGGCTGGGACTGGGGTGATGCTGAAGCTGTGCCTGGGTGTTGTAATGGGTTGGATGAGGGCCAATGAATTGAAGTTGAATCCCTATAAAACAGAGTCTCTTGGATTATTTTTCTAATTTTTGGAAATTGAGTACTTAATAGCATTCCACTCCCCTGAAGAAGAAGGTACGAAGCCTGGTAATGCTCCTAGATCATCCCCACCACTGGAAATTTAAGTGGATTCTGTGGATCAAAGTGCTTGGCACCAGTTTCAACTGGTGCCCCAGCTATGGCTTTTCCCGGACAGAAAAAAACTAGCCACAGTAGTACACACATTGGCTACCTTTTGACTAGACTACTGTAATGTACTCTACATTGGGTTGTGCTCAAAGAAGACTTGAAAGCTGCAGCTAACGCAGATGTAACAGCTCGACTGCTGACCATCGACTTCATCAGATGGGGTAGTTTTCAGTGGCATACTCCAGTTAACCTTCCCTTTTGCTATGGAGCACATCGGCTCCCATTCCACGATGTAGAGCTACTTCCAGTAGGGATCCCTTGTAAAAGGGAAGGTTAACTGGTGTATGCGGGGCATAGGATTCCCTCATCGGGCACTGCCAGATTTGCCGTGATGCATGCAATTCCAGCAGCCAATATGAAGAGGTCGTAGAATATCATATAGAGAGCATGCAATGCCAGCCTTACACTTGTTCCCAATATGTTTTTGGTTTGAATTCAAGGTACTTGTGATGACATTTAAAACCTTAAATGGCTTGCGATCTTGACGTTTTAGTGTTAGTAAATCAAAATGAATGAGAAAAGTTTCCCATTCTATGTATAATGTGTTCATGGGAATTGATGACCCTCTGGATGAACATGAATCGCAGTTCACAGTATTCCTCTCCACTGACTATGTTAACACTGTTTTGAACTACATTGTAGTAACATCGAGAAGACCACATGCTATATTTCATTGCATGGTAGTCACACTTTTTTCCCTTTTTAATTTTATTTTTTTTATTTTTTTATTAAACTGCTGTTGGAAACAGTCTAGCTAGGCTTCCCTCACCACATGTCTTTTTGTACTGCATATAGTAAACAAACAGTTTTGCTCACCCACACCCTTTCAGCAAAGGTACTTCACTCACTCATTTTCACCTAGGAACCACAGTGGCTCAATGGCTGAAGTGCTGACCTGAAGGTTGGGTTGCTGATCTGAAGGTTGCCGGTTTGAATCTGCAACTGGATTCGGGATGAGCTCCCATCTGAGCTCTAGCTTGTGGGGATGCCTCCCAGCTAACACACCCCAGCATCTCCTGGGTAACGTCTCAGTAGACTGCTAATTCTCTCACACCAGAAGCAACTTGCAGTATGTTCTCAAGTCACTTCTGACACAATTTTTTTTAAAAAAACATTCACTTTTCAGGCACAACACTTTCTGCAGCTGAGTCTGTGCTTTTGGATGCAGTTGCAGGAAGCACCATGCCTGAAAAGTGAGTGAACAGGCAGGTGAGTGAGTGCGTGCGTGAATGAAATGCATGCCTGAAAGGCGGGCAAGTGAGTGACTGAGGATATGAATCAAGGATGCAACAATTATTTGAGGAGAGTCAATGCAATGATGATTATGCAATGAAATATGATGATTCCCATTCCTAATATATTCTTGGGAATGGATTCCGCACTACACGATAGTTCCTTGGAGCAAGCACCCATATATATAAAACACTGTAATTCCACTCTGGTATTTTGAAATTGTATTCATAGACAGGCTGTGGGGTCATGTGCGTATCAGAAGATTTGGGGAACTGTAGTTTTAAAAACCTCAAAATAATAACTTTTCTAAACCTTATGGGGTTCCCTCTGGGGAAAACTGTAACTTTGTTCCACCAAGCACAGTGGTAACTTATATCTGTATGCATAGACTTTCAAAATACCTGAACAAAGCTCATGTTTCCTTTCAAATAGTTATCAGGAAAAGAACTAATATCTACTAATATATGTTTTGAGTATAAAACAATAATCTTATTTTATGAAAATGACCATCAGAACAGAGAGAATCCAGATTTTATGGACCAGAAAGTGTCTCTTCTGAGTTCAAACAGTATTGTGAATTGTCTTGAAAAGTAGAATTGCAATCCATGAGGGAGCAACTGAAGTGTATGAGTCAGTTGTGGGGCACAAGGTGAAAATGAAAATATTCTGAAGCGCTTGTTCCAGCACCCAGAACAGCTCCTTTGTAGACTGCATGGTATTAGGCTTTTATCTGAGGGCCAGTCAGTTTTAATGGTGGCTCATGATGAATATGATAAAAGCCTTGCAGAAAAAGTGATCAGTGCTTGGACAAGGGAACCAGACATGGCTATTTTTAAATCTGAAAGATTTCTAAAGATTGAAATGGGCTTGCATATACAACTGTGGCACAGTGTGTTAAAGCGCTGAGCTGTTGAATGTACGGACCAAAAGGTCCCAGGTTCAAATCCTGGGAGCTGAATGAGCGCCTGCTGTTAGCCCCAGCTCCTGCCAACCTAGCAGTTCGAAAACATACAAAATGTGAGTAGATCAATAGGTACCACTCTGGCAGGAAGGTAACGGCACTCCATGCAGTCATGCCAGCCACATGATCTTGGAGGTGTCTATGGACAACGCCGGCTCTTTGGCTTAGAAATGGAGATGAGCACCAACCCCCAGAGTCGGTCATGACTGGACTTAACGTCAAGGGAAAACCTTTACCTTTATCTATACAACTGTAATGCAAGAATTGAGATCCTAGCCTTTAACCTATTTGAATACAAATTGTATTTCCATTAGGTGTCCTCTGAAACGTAGAAGCCTATGCTAAACATCATGATTTCATTCATACAACACTTTTATTTCTTGTTGAAGCAATATTTTAAAGGTTTTTTTTTTAAAAAAAGAGAGGTCCTTTTACTAACTTCATCATTATTCTACGTTAATTATGCAAATATTAGCAATTCAATCTCTTGTCTTGAACTGTGTGCTGAAAAGTCACATCTGAATAAGCAGTATTTTGGAATTAAACAGTTTTGTGCAACCGTGAAACTCTTTCCAAGCTTCTCTAAAAGTCTAGCATCATGTATCATTTTGTTCAAGAGGTGCTTGTGTGCTATTCTTTCCATTTTCCTGTTGGGAGCAATATTTGTGTTCTTTGCTTTCCAAAAATAATAGGAAATGGAACTTGAATGTTATCAAAACTTGAGCTTACTGAGGGTATCCATTTCGCCTTATCCTTGTCCAGTCCTCTGAGCTCATTTCCACTTTTAGAATGCTCCCCACATGGCAATTTGTGTCCTCCCGACATCAAAAACAAAAGGTTCACCATTTTATAATCTCTCGGGCTTGCTGCCCCAAGTCCCTTCGGGGGGATGGAGGTGGGATATAAAAACAAAACAAAACAAAACAAAACAACAACAACAACAACAACAATATTGTTGTTTATGAAAAAGTATGGAATCGCCAAAGATCTTGTAAGCCACTTTAGGAGCCCTTTTGGCAAAAAAATTAAATAGAAATAAACAATAAAGGATAACAATAAATGTGAAGCCCCCAGTGGCACAGCGGGTTAAACTGCTGAGCTGCTGAACTTGCTGACTTAAAGGTTGGCGGTTCAAACCCGGGGAGTGGGGTGAGCTGTTAATCCCAGCTTCTGTCAACCTAGCAGTTCGAAAACATGCAAATGTAAGTAGATCGATAGGAACAACTCCAGCGGGAAGATAACAGTGATCCATGCAGTCATGCCAACCACATGACCTTGCAGGTGTCATCGGCTTGGAAATGGAGATGAGTGCCAACCCCCAGAGTCAGACACGACTAGACTTAATGTCAGGGGAAAACTTTTATCTCAACAATAATAGTAAACAATATGATCTTATCATGGTCTACTGTCTTGTTGATGTTTATCATTGCCTTTAATTGTTTTCAAATAATTTTAATTCTATAGATGGCTGCCTTAAGACCCAGTATAGAAAAACTATAAGGGTCATGGAAAAGACCACAAAAGCCATCCAGTCCAACTCCTGGCCATGCAGGAATACTCAAAACACTCCCAAAAGATGGCCATGCAGCCTCCATTTAAAAATGTCCAAAGGACTCTCAACCACACTCAAGGCGAGGTATTCCACTATCAAACTATTCTCATTGTCAGGAAGCTCTTCTTTGTATTTTAGATGGGATGTCTTGTCTTCTAATATGAACATTAACAACCTCACAAGCAAGCCTCCTCCTAGCTTACATGAACAAACAGCCTTACCCCCACAAACACAATAGCTTCAATCCAACAAACACCCCCCAAAGACTGTCTGGGGCTGGGGACATTTAAAACAATAGACAGAGCTCACCTTATCCTGTCTCTTCCACCATGTCATTATAAAAGGCCTGTTTGTTAAGCTCCAGGGACTGGAGCTATATAGAAAGCTAGCGGCTGCTAGCTTCTCCATCAGCTAAAAGTCTTTGACTCAGTACCTCTTAACAGATATCCTTTTCCCTTAAGGCAATATTTTGAAGTAGAGGACTTGAGGCTACACACACACACACACAAAACAACATTAATGAACATAGAAGCATGCTTCCACTCCATTCACATAAATGATCAATCCTAACCCAACTTGCTCATGCTCATCAAAAACTAAAGAACATTAATGAATGTGCAAGCAAGCCTTATTTCAGCTAACACCAATAAACAGCCTTGCAGACACAAAAGCATTTCCCCAGCAAATTCTTCTTCCCAAAGACTCCTTGTGGATGGGAAGGATCAACCCAACAGACACAAGCTCACCTTATGCTTTCTCTCCCACCACATCCACACAAAATGCCTGTTCATTGAGCTCCAGGGATTGGATTGAAGTTTACCAGTCCTATGAACAATCTTTATGATTTCAAGCTTCTAATACTAGAAAGTTCAAGAAATTTTATAGAGAGGAGAAGCATTTTATGTTAGGGATATCGATCTGTTGACAGCATATACACAGGCTCTAAGGAACTCTTTGCACAATATCTGCTCTTCAAAGTTTCCCACTCTCAATAGCCCTGTAAAAGATAGAGAAATTGTTGGTTCTTAGAGATGCTGTCAATCATTGGTTCTAAACCAAAGAGTCAAAGTTTCCTTGAAAAGCCCAGGTCTGTTCTCGATAGTGATGAAGACCCAATATATTGATTCTAATTCCCAATTAAACAATACGTAACTTTAAAAAAAGTAATTCATTCTTGTACTGGTGACTAAGATTTTCTATTGTTCATTAAGCATGGTTTAATGTCTATCCATATAATCTATTTAAACATATACATAAAGTAAATGAATGTCTGCCTTAGATGTGGCACAGAAATCACACTAGATCCCCACTAAGGCTCTTGGAGCAACTCATTGCCTTTTTGTCTCTGCTTGAGGCTGAAAAGGAGATTATCTAAACTCTAATTTGATTAAAGTAGAATGGTTTACGCAATGTTCTCTTCAGAGTTATTTTTATGGAAGATGACCTCCGGAATCCCCCAACAAACACGGTCACTAAATAGAATGGCTGGACAATTTGACCTCCAAAATAAGTGTTGCATACTCTATTCCTTTCTTGTAATTGAATTTTGGCATGTGAGAATCTTCACTTTTCCTCTCTTCATGTTTGTATATTTTTTATATTTTGATATGGTTTGGAGAAAAAAAATCAGAAATGAAAAGAAGTAAATGTGTAACTTTTTCAAAAAATAGAATAGACTTTAACACATCCAAAATCGTGACATGCAAAACATGAGGTGTTTTGATGATTGGCTCTCTTCAGCATTTAATAGCTAGACATCACAATGGCCACCCCATGGCTAGACTATAACAGAATCCAAGATGATGACAATGACTTCATATTACTTCATATCACATATTACTGAAGATAGTGTTGGTGAAAAATGAGTGAGGTGAAAGACTTGGCTTGAACCTGAACTACCTGAAAATGAGCAGTAGAACAAAACAATGTGCAGGAATATTTTCCTCAAACTATTGCATTCCATGATAGACCTATGGATGGGCGGATGGATTCTGCTTCAATTACTAATTCTGACTGGTCAGTCTATGATATTGCTTTATCATATTTCTGAATCCTATTTCTTCTTCATAATCTTTTCCTTTGTCTTCTTTTTACTTATACCTGCCTTTCTCGCAATGAGATTCAAGGTGTCTAGCAACATATTTGAAAGTCTAAATCAGCAGTTCTTAACTTGTGAGTCCCCAGGTGTTTTGGCCTACAACTCCCAGAAATCCCAGCCAGTTTACCAGCTGTTAGGATTTCTGCGGGTTGAAGGCCAAAACATCTGGGGACCCACAGGTTGAGAACTACTAGTCTAGATAAAACTACAATTCTCCCTCCACATTTGCAGTTTTGATCTTTGTAGATCTGATTATTCACTGATTTGATTAAAATGTTGTCTGTAGGAATCTCTACGAGCTTCAGTGTGACTCCATGGTGAATTTCCACCAGCTTTGTTGGAGGACTCAGAGATTCCAAGTAAGAACAGCTCTCTAGCAATCTCAAGTTCCACCAACACATTTCTGTGTTCAGCTTCTAGCTGACTGACTATAGAGTCATGTCAGAAGACCTAGAAATTCCTAGAGAAGTATTCTCTCAGATAAAAAAGCCAATTTCTTTATTATAATGAAAGCAAATATAGTTCTTCAAATGGACTGAACCCAAACCATATGGGGCTTTATAGCTCATCGCCAGTACCTTGAATTACACCCAAAAATGGATCGACAGCCGGTGGAGCTGTTGTAACAAGGGAGTTGTGTGCTCCCTGATGTAAGATGTCTCAGTCCAGTCAAATATTTAGATAGCCTTTTTTGTTATTTTCCTTCAGAAATGCTGATTTGTACTCAGTGGAGACTTCCAAGTCCTCCCATTCTTAAGGACAAGGTGCCAAAAAAATTGGGGGAAAGCAATAGCTGATCAATGTAGGGATTCAGTGCTAGAACTCTGAAAAATCCTTTAATACTACATGGTCCCTCCGTTTGGTCCTCACATGTAGTCTTCTGATGAAAATCATGAGGCATGTGTCTGTTGATGGGTTAAGTCTGTGCGACTAGATTGATAAGTTGACAGGATGCTGGAGAGCAGTGGGTGCTGACTGGAGAGGTGTGAGGAGGTGCTCCAGTGAGGAAGGATCTCAGCTGTGACCAGGCATTGAGGTGAAAAGAAGTGAAGCACAAGCAATAAGTACCTGTGCCAGCAGAAGGTAAGCACTACTCACTTCTTTAATAATTTCATATACTAAATATCTTAAATCTCAATTAATGTGATCAGTGTATAAGGGTAACATCTGCACTTGGATGCATGAGTAAATGCACAACTGTGTGCAGATGGCATTCCCTTGTACTGCATTGCTTTCAGCAAAATGCATTGGAGTCATGAAATACTTTAATACTTTCAATGCACACTTTCAGGCTGCCTTCTAGGCTCTCTCTGGACAAAGTTGAGTGCCTTTTCTTAGCAACCTCAACAGACAGGGATAGCAAAGGCATAAAACAGGCATAAGCTATACAAAAGAAGAAGGGGAACTTTTGTGAAAAATTCTTGCAACTCTTCACATTCATACAACAAAAAAGTAGATTTCATGAAAATTTAGCACAGCATGCTAGGTTCGAAATGAAATCAAGATGAACAAAATGATGTTCTAGATTACTTTACAATGGATTTCAGCATAGTGCCTGGATTAAGTGCTTCAGTCTACCATTCTATGCATATATGTGTGTGTATGTGTGTGTGTGTGTGTACATGTGCAAAATCGTATGCTATGCATGCCAAGACCAGAACACTGGCTTCAGGTATTTTGAATCCATTGTGTTGTATTTCTTTCTCTCTCTTTTAAACAAATATAATCTAGTTTCATAATGTATCAGATGTCCAGAAGAACAGGGCTATATCTTATGAACTATTTTCCATAGTTGTAAACAAAAACATCAAAACGTGATTGCACAGTTCCCTACATTTTGACAGTTATCTAATTCAGATAAAAGAGTTTATTTCAGCTGCTGCCCAAAACATAAAGAATTAAAACTATCTCCCCTTACCAATCAAAATATTTTTTACAAACTTGTTCAAAACTTTAGCAATGTAAAAATACGACAAAGCAAGGAAGAACATTTAACACATACTTCAATAAACCCCTCTTCTGTTCTATCACCTTGCCTTTCTATATTATGTTTTCCATAATATAGAAATCAGCATCTTCTATGTGCGTTTCTCTGACCTACATTTTATGATCAGGTTGCACCGGTTAGGTGGTTGATCTGATACGGTACATCAGACATAAGCAAAGGAAGCAGCGAGAGCCGTCTCTTCTTGGCCACATGGTGGAGCATCATCGAAAGAAATCCTTAGTACATTTTAACTCATTGAGGTTACTGTCAGTGTCTACCTAATTCGAAAAACCTTATGAGAAAGAAAGAAAGAAAAAGAAATAACACAGGGGAGGCTTTAAAAAAGTGTCTTGCTTGTGTGTGAGAGAGTTTGTGCATCTGTTCTACCTATGAGGTTTCCCTCCTCTCTGCTGCTCTTGCAATGCTTAGCCAGGCACTCGAAGGAGATCAGGAAGGAGGCTTACTGAAATGACCGTGCCTAGCATCAGCCCCAGTTGCATTGGTGTCGCGAACGGTGTCTGGTGCAGCAACGGCGGCAGCAGTAGCAACAGCCATCACCGACATGGGCAAGAGCAGAGCCTGAGTCCCACCGGCCACCTCATCACAGCCATCTGCCTCGGTGTCATTGGGAGCCTGGGTTTCCTGAACAACCTCCTGGTTCTGGTCCTTTTCTGCCGGAATAAAGTTCTCCGGTCTCCAATCAACCTGCTGCTGATGAACATTTCATTGAGTGACCTGATGATATGCATTGTGGGCACCCCTTTCAGCTTCGCTGCCAGCACGCAGGGCAAGTGGCTCATTGGGCCAGCAGGCTGTGTCTGGTACGGCTTTGCCAACACCTTCTTTGGTAAGTACCACTGTTCTGGCATGTGGTGTCTGTCTGACAGCATGCTTCTTTTACTCCAGTGTATGACTCATTTCTTCCTTTTGAGTAGTCTGCTCAGTGTATCCCATCCTGTATTGCCAGCTCTGTGTATTATTTGTCGAAAACCTGGCAATTCTGTCAGATTAGGGCTCTGAGCAGCCTTTGCTGACTTGACAGAGCCTTGCCGAAAAACTGAGATGCTAAAAGTGGATGGGATTGTTAAGAACAGGAACAAGATGATATCGCTTGTTGGGAAGACAAAGAATTTGTAATGCAGTGAGGGCTGTGAGCATGGAGGAATGTAAGTTAGGAATACGACTATTGTATGTATTTACAGAACATTAGGCTTTTCTCGCACTTTCTCCCCCGCCCCTTCTGTGTGCAAGAGAGAGATGAAAATAGGTGTTTATTAATGCTAGAGGTTTTATAGACTTCCACCCCAAAGGAATAACTATGATCCCTGCTCATATAAAATGCTGGAACATGCAAAAGACCTCTATGATTTAGGTGTGCAAGGAATACATTAATAATCTGGCTTGGTGGTAAAGTTTTGTGGATTATGTGTGCTTGAATGCAAGAAGAGAAAGATTTAACTGCTTGATGATCGGGCGTGGGGAGAAGATAGTAAGATGTAAGGGGAATGCATTCATAGGCATGTGGCTTTATTCCTGATTTGTTTTTTTTGCCTTTGGGTATAGTATTGCAAGTATAGGATAATGGAGGTCTTTAGAATACTAAGAGATGAAATTAGGAGTCTAATGTGTGCTTTCAAGTAATTTCTGACTCAATGGTGACCCTAAGGCAAACCTATCATAGGTTTTTTTTTTGCCAGGATTTATTCAGAGGAGGCTATTTAATGCTTTCCTTTGAGGATTAAAGTGTGACTTGTATGGTCATCCAATGGGTTTCTATGGCTGGGCAGGGATTTGAATCCTGGTCTCTCACTTTCCCAATCCAGCAATCAGACTACTATACCACATTGTCTTTGAAAGTCTACTACAATGGGTAAAATTGTGTTTTGAAACGATGGGTAGAAAGTGAGTACCTGCGAGTTGTGTCTCTGGATGGTAAAATTAGTATAAATAGTAGGCTACAATCTTGAAGAAGTTGAAAGATACTTATGAATAGACATGTCAAGGATAGCACCAAGTTTGGGTGGAAAGTTCACACTGGTGCTGAACATATGCATAAAGAACCGAGGGGTGTAAATAAGGTTAACATGACTGGGTTAGAAAGTATGGTGACTTACTATAGCAACCCTCCTTCCTGCCTGCACCCCACCCCTTTTTCTGAATTTGCCAAGGATTGAAAATCCAGAGATAGTGAAGAAGTTATTTAAGTTATTGCAGTTGATTGCAGTTCGGTTTGGTATTCGTTGCTTGGTTTGGTATCCGTCCCTCCCAGGCAAAAAAATAGAAAAAGAGAAAACAGTCAGATGTATTGCAGCCATCACTGTCAATGGTAAAATTAAAGAGCATAACCATCCTTCTTTTTTTAAAAGGATTTTTTTCATGTCAGGAGCGACTTGAGAAACTGCAAATCGCTTCTGATGTGAGAGAATTGGCTGTCTTCAAGGACATTGCCCAGGGGACACCCAAATGTTGATGTTTTCTCATCCTTGTGGGAGGCTTCTCTCATGTCCCTGCATGGGGAGAAGGAGCTGACAGAGGGTGCTCACCCGCTCTTCCTGGATTCGAACTGGCAACCTTCAGGTCAGCAGTCCTGCCAGCATCACCAGAGGCTCCAAAAAGGAAATAATCTAATGTTATCATTGTTTTTGTCTATTTTTCCTTCTGTAAACTATAATCTTTAGATAAAATTGAATGAGAATTAAATTCATCAATAGGCTCTTGCTTATTGTCAAAGAATATACAGAGTGTTTTACATGTAGGAAAATTCAAAGGCATTTATATTGTAATTGCTGTGTTGTGTTGGCTGGTTTTTTTGCAACCCTTAAGAAAGTGTCATCATTGAGCCATTTGCAAGCTGAAAGGAAGATGTAGTATGGGTAGTATGGGTTAAACCCATGTGCCGGCTGAACTGCTGACCTGAAGGTTGGCAATTCGAACCTGTGAGATGGGGTGAGCTCCCATCTGTCAGTCCTAGCTTCAAATGCGGGAATATGAGAGAAGCCTCCCAACAGGATGGTAACACATCAAGTCGCTTCTGACACAATAAAAAAGTATGTGGAGGAGGAGGTTGGTACTTTCCCTCTGAAGTTATGAGGAGCAAAGAAAACACAGCAACTTTGATGCTTTTGGGAAAAGAGACACAATATAATTCGCTATTTTCAAGGGCTGCATTTTTGGTCAGACATCTTTAGTTTCTATTTACAAAAACACCACCGCAGAGGTCCATCAAGTGTAGCCCATTAGTTTTATGGAGCTCCAAAGTGCTTTTAAAAATGTGCATCCCATAAAGGGAGCCCCACACACTTTGGACACATTGTGTCACTTGTACAGACTGTTTCAGTTCTCTCACATGTGTGTCTTCTACTTGGATGATATGCAAAAAGAAAACAAAAATAAATAAATGGATGAGATCCGATACAGGCAGTCCTCAAGGCTCTGTAGGTTTGTTCCTAAGTTGAATTTGTATGTGAGTCAGAACAGATACATTTTTAAGTGTAACTCCAGACAAATATACATATATCCAATTTTCACAGGGACATAAGCATAGTGCTTTGGATAGCACAGGGAAGGGTGAACACCCTTTTGGTGTTGGTTTTGCTGTTCAGAAGATTTCACCTCACTTTCTGTCCCTGTGTCAATTGGATTTTGAAAAATTGGCTTCTTGTGGAAACAAAGATTGGTGCTAAAGCTTCATTGGAGACACCTTTCCCCCATGATAACTTTCCCAGGAGTGAATTTCCCTTCTGAGGTATAGATTTCTCTCACTTCCTCTTGTCTCACCCCTGTTGTTAAGTATGAGATATTTGTAACTCGGGAACTGTCTATGTTATCATTCTACCAACAGAATATTAAATATGATTATATAGGTCATGAAACTCTTAGTCAAAAAACTGAGGCCCAAATACTGAGTTTATCCAAATGTCAATGTTAGTGGCGTACTTTAGCTCTTATAAAAAAGGAACCATCCTCTTCTCTGAGTAGGGCGATTTACTGTAGTTCCTTCCTCATCCATCCAGACTTTAGTTATGGCTGCTGGAATTTTGTAAGTTCTTTGGCATAGGTTTCCTTTGCTTTCTCCTTCACATCTTTTGATACATGCCTGTGTATCAAAGACACTGTATCAAGTGTTACCCTTGACTTAATCATAAGTCATATCAAAAACTATATTTTTGGCCACAAAACGTGCCCTTGACTTATACATGAGGTCGACTTATAAACATGTATATACAATACTTCTATCAATAGAAATATAAATGCCCCACCCTCACCCCTGCATCTTAGAAGCTTCCTGTGGATGGGACAGGGGCAAGAAGGGAATACATTTATTTTAATACAACTTTGATTTTAACCTACTGCATAAAAAAAAAATCACTATCAGTGAGAGGTAACCAATTGAAATGGAATAATGGTGGGTTAATAATCCTGCACAATCACTCCGAAAATATACACACACACACACACACACACACACAGTAGAGTCTTGCTTAGCCAACATAAATGGGCCGGCAGAACGCAGAATAAGCGAAAATCTTAATAATAAGGAGGGATTAAGGAAAAGCCTATTAAATGTCAAATTACATTATGATTTTACAAATTAAGCACCAAAACATCATGTTTTACAACAAGTCTTCCACTTGTTTGGGAGCATGGCTGCACTTGTGTTGTTGGGCGTGTTGTTGTCTAGAGAAACAGCTGTGGATCCGGGTGGGAGGCAGACTGCATTGGATAATACAGAACATTGGATGAGCAAAGGTTGGATAAGCGAGGCTCTACTGTATTTCAAATCTGATAAGCTATTGCAGAGGAAATGTTATGAAATAATAAGGAAAGTCTTCTAATCCACATGACATATTTTAGCTGAGAAAACAGCTTGACCTAGAAATTCCAATCTCCTGTACAACAAAACAACTTTTGATGAGTAGTGATATTTCTTGTTTCAGACATTGTTGTATGTTTATTTTACAAGTTACCTTTTGAACTTTTGGTTGTTTTGTTGGTGGCTGTTGATACATTCTGCTCCCCACTCCAATGTGTTGCTCCTACCCCAAATTAGATCCTAATTTGTTACTTGGGATTTTAAAATATAATTTTATTTAGATTTGTTTCAAGTACAATACACATTACAAATACTTAAAGAGAGAAAGGATAATTAAAGAAGAAAGAGAAAATGTAATATAGGAACAAACAGAGATAGAAGAGTGGTTTCTGACTTTTTTTTCAGTGGTTATACAGGTTGAGCCTTTCTTATCCAGAAATCCAAAAATCCTAAATACTCCACAAGCCAAAATGTTTGTTGTCAGTTGCCCCTTTCTGCATTTGGGAAATGCGGGCTAGTTACATGTCTAGTGCCTGCTGGGTTTTTCCTCACTTTCTCTACCGCTGTCAGAAATTTGTGGAGGAAAAGCCACAGGACTCCAGTTCCTGTGGCTCCAATCACATAGGATATCTGAAAAAACAAAAAAACAAAAAACAAAACAAAAACATATGTCCTAGATACCTCTTCAGTTGTCTGCAAACTTTGCACCCTTTTAGCAAAGTAGACCTCATAGCTGGGAAGGGATAGAGGGGAAAGTCCAGTTGGAGTCTTCTTCTTATAGGGACTTACGTAAGCAAGGTGCAGGATACAGGGTCATCCTTTCTCTCCCCCTTTCTTTTACCCCTCCATCAGATTTTTGGCAGTGATGGAATCTTCAAAAAACTCATTGGTGTTGGGTGTGTGACTAACATTATTTCCCACATCCCCATTTATACAGGGAAATACAAGTATCAAACAAACAAACAAACAAACCCCATCAAAATCTGAAATCAACCCTTCTGGTTCCAAGCATTTTGGGTAAAGGAGACTCAATCTGTGCTAATATAGGCTATAATCATGCCTCTGTCTCTAAAACAACTTTTTCCATGAATCAAATATGGCTAATTGTCATAACCAAAAGTTTTCCTTTTTTTTGCAAAAAGTCGATAAAAAGTTTCCAATAATTTATAAATGTCACTAATGATTTTTCTTTGATCAAACCAGAGAGTTTTTCCATTTTTGCTACATCAGCCAATTTTAGCATCCACTCCTTCATTGTAGATATAATTCAATTCTTCCATCTTTGTGCATACATTGGTGCATACCTTGACTCTCAGAGTAGTCTTCCATGGCTCTTTTGAAAATAAGAAATAAACAATTGTATTATTTGTTATTGTTATGTGCTTTCAAACCGACTCGAACCAATGGCAAATCTGGTTTTCCTTGACAAGTTTAACTGAGAAGAAATATGCCATTGCCTTCTAAGGCTGAGAAAGTGTGATTTGCTCATGGTTGTAAAGTGGATTTCCATGACAGATTTGAATCCATAGTCCAAGAGCACTCTTGCTGGATTACATTGAAACTATAAAGATATCTATTGCCTTTAGAGTTAGATCTCATCTCATCTAAATTGTCCTACATAAAACTTATTAAAAAGCTTGATCAGAACTGCCTCTATGGTAGTTTTGTTGTTAACTGTCATAAAGTTGATTTTGACCCATGAATAAGAGATCTTCAAATCACCCTATCATTACCTTACCAAGGATTATTGTCACTTCTAAGGAGTCCTCTCTTCTCCTGAAATGGCCAAAGTATGACATTTTCAGTTTAATCACCTTGGCTTCCTGGGAGAGTTCAGGCTTCATTGTCTTTTAATACTCCACAATATCCCCGGAGCTATTCTTCAGCACCACATTTTAAAAAAATGATGTTCTTCACTATGCAGCTTTCACAAGCATACATAGAAGTGGGAAAAATGATGGTATAGACAAGTGGTTCTCAGCCTGTGGGTCCCCAGGCATTTTGGCCTACAACTCCCAGAAATCCCAACCAGTTTACCAGCTGTGAGGATTTCTGAGAGTTGAAGGCCAAAACATCTGGGGACCCATAAGTTGAGAACCACTGACGTAGACAATCCTAACACCATCCAGTGATATCTTTATACTTGTCTATGTGGCTAAAATTACAGCTTCATTTCCATCATAACTTCAGTCACATAGGTTTGCCTTGACTACTCAAATTAACAGAAAAATCTGGAATTTAGAGACACCACTCTGCCCCTGACATGCATCAATTTTCAGGATAGTGAAGAAGCTTGTGCTGTCACAAAGGATATCATATTATATTCATTTTGCTTACATAACGTCTTAAGAGAGTGATACTGAAAGCTGCTATTACCTGACATTTTGCTTGTATGGTCATTGAAATGAATGATCACTCTTACCTAAAACTTGTTTGTGAAAAAGAATGGAATATAGATATGCCAAAGCAACAACTGAAGTAAAAGTTATAACTGGGTCAATTTTTAGCATGAATCATTTTGAATTGGAGTCAGGTTTTGATACACATCTGACCATTCTTACCACATTATACAATTGCAGGCCTCTTCAAATGCTTAGCTTTATGTTATCAACTAAAGGTCTCGTTGTTATGAGCAATAGTAGATTGAGATTGAAATGGTGGGGTCTTTTTGTGACTTGACATTTTTAATTTGTCAAACTGAAGCTATACATAAATGTAGGTTATGCAATTATTTTTGCAAATTAGAAAGCCTTTGGGCATCTTTTCCTGATGAAGCTGTTTTTCTCTGTCCCCCTTTTTGATGGTCTGTGAGGGAAAACTATACTTAGAAGCTGAGCAGAAAATATATACAACTCTCTGTATGTTTAGCTTGGAAAAGTTAAAAAGGTGAGACAATAGTCATATTTAAATTTTTGCAAGGATGTCATGTTGAAGAGGGAGCAAACTTACTTCAAAGAGTAAGGCACGGAGCAATGGATTCAGGAAAAGATTCCACCTAAACATTAGGAGAAACCTCCCGATGGTAAGAGCTATTTGACAGTGAAATATGCTGCCTTGGAGTGCAGCAGACTTTCCTTCTCTGGAGGATTTAAATCAGAGGCTGGAAGCCATCTGTCGGGAGTGCTTTGATTGGACATGGCAGAATGGGGTTGGACTGGTTGGCTCTTCCAACTCTATGATTCTATCTTTTCAAGTTAAGAGTTAAGTGTGCCATCAGGTTTGATCCAGAAAAAAGAATTTTCTTGTTCTAACAGCCAAAGATTGAAGAAAGCCTGCTGTAAAGCAGGACTTCTTGAACTTTTCCACTCATGATTACTTTTGGCCTGATAAATTTTTCCGTGACCTCGGGAATATAGGTATATAAAATAAGTATAAAAAATCAAACATTTACTGATAACAAATCAGCATTTTCAAGACTTGTTAAAAAGGCTGAATTTCTTTTTTATGAAGTACAAGTGAAGCATCTTCTGCAGAGACCACTATAAACAACAGATTCCTGCAAATGTCTAAAACAGCCACTAAATGATTTTCAATCAACATTGAGCTAAGGGGACCTCATTTGGGATCAGAACCCACAGTTTCAGAATCAGTGTTGTATAATAGTAAGGAAAATTAAATCTCTAATTCGGTTTTTGCAGGTGCCCTGGAAGCAGGAAATGGAAGAAGGTACAATCACAGTTCTAGATCCTGGATCCTGGAGTGATCACATAATTACAGTTCTATGATTACACTTTAATTGCCATGGTCTCATCCTTTGGAATCTTACAATTCTGAGTTTAGGCTGAAGTATTCTCAGCCAAAGAGCTGTAGTGCCTCACCAAACTACAATTCCCAGGATTCCAGAGAATGTTGCCATGGCAGGATAAAGTAGAATCAGAATGCTTTGGATGCATAGTGCTACTGCAGAGGTGTGTTTCTATTTATTGGAATCTTCCTGTGAATATTGTTTTATTTTTATACAAAGTTAAAAATAGGCATCACTGTTTTTTAAGAAACACATTGGATTTTATTTTGAATGGGATACACATGAATATCATCTTTTGCCCTGGACCTGACACAAATTTCATTCTGCTGTTATTCAGACTGTTTCCCCCGTGTGTTTTCTTGCTTACCTGGATGAAATGTTTTTTAATGAATCCAAATGTTCATCACCCATCTATCTATTGGTTTGCTTATCTGTCTTTCCCCAAAACCTCTCATGCAGCCATGGGCAAACTAAGGCCCAGGGGTCGGATGCAGCCCCTGGGCAATTACCTCAGACTCTCCTCATTTTCCCTGTCCTCTCAGCATAAAGACATGGTGGCTCCCCACATCCTTATGCAAAAAGGACAGGGGAGAAAGGCACAGAGCAAACTGAGAGCCCTCTGAAGCGCTCTCAGCCACTGCATGTCTTACCCTCCTCCCGGCACAAGGACGGTATGAGTGACCCCGTCCTTATGCTGAGCGAACGGTCTGAGGAAGGAACACAGCAGCTAACAGCCCTCCAGAGTGCCCTGGAGAACATCCCGAAGATCGGGGAAGGAGAATCAGGGAGGAGCAGTTGCGATATGTCTCATTTTGTTCCCAGCATAAAGATAGGGCGAGCAGCTCTACCCTTATGCCAGGAGGACAACCTGAGAATCACATCCCCCCCCCCCCAGCCCCATCCTCTCACAGGCCATCTCCCCCTGGCCCAGCCCTCTCAGTTGAGCCCACAATGCAAAAAGGTTTGCCCATGCCTGCTCCAATGCAAGGAATTTATATATTTCAAAAACTAACTGGTGATTTTATCCCTTGTTTGTCTCTTATTGCTTTACTTCTCTGGTAATGAGGGTTTCCCCTCCTTATATATTATTCAAGCTTAATATCTAATGAGGAAACAAATGAGAGGCTAGCAGGAGGCACTGATGCCAAAGTATTTGTTAGCTCTCTGAAGAAGTTGTTATCTTCTGTGAGCTGGCATCAGGAGAGTTTGCTGCTTGAGGACAATACAGTACCTCTTCCTATTACACGAAACCCCGGGAGCGGCGTGAGTGGCTGCTGTTAGCTCCAGCTTCTGCCAACCTAGCAGTTTGAAAACATGCCAATGTGAGTAGATCAATAGGTACCGCTCAGGTGGGAAGGTAACGGCGCTCCATGCAGTCATGCCGGCCACATGACCTTGGAGGTGTCTATGGACATCTCCGGCTCTTTGTGTTAGAAATGGAGAGGAACACCAACCCCCAGAGTTGGTCACGACTGGAATTAACGTCAAGGGAAAAACTTTACCTTTACCTATACAACTGTAATGCAAGAATTGAGATCCTAGCCTTTAACCTATTTGAATACAAATTGTATGACTGGACGTAACGTCAGGGGAAACCTTTACTTTTACCTTTACTCCTATTACATGAACAAAACCCTATAGTGCTGAGAGTGAAATCTCCCCTTGATACTGCAATATTAGTTGGCTTGTTTGTTGGGTGGGGACCAGGTCATGTAAACAGCTCTATCTTCTTATACTCTGCATCCATGGAGTACTTCATGTGATGGACCATAGTGAACACTTTGGAAATGAACGACCTCTGGCCCAAGAGTCCTATAGAGTTGAGCTGGAGGACCTAGAAAAAACATTTTGTCAGACATAGATAAATGAAACTGCAGATACCACTCCTGCAGATATGGGCATTGTGTTATATCTCAGTGGGGTACTACTCACCCCCTTCTGAGCTAAACAGCTTCCTACTGGGTGGCTTGTGCAAGAAGCAGAGTTTGAGAAAAGTGGCCTGCATCTGAGTAAGAATGAATAAGATTGCATTGTAAGGTTTCTTTCATATGTGTGAATTCCTTTGATGGCATTAGGCCTGCCACTTTGGAATTGTCTGTGGTATAGATGGTTGGTATGTTAACACGTTGAATCTATGCATGACAAATATTTTACAGACCATATGTGGGCACCAACAGCAGAAAGTAGTCAAGATAGCAAAGCTTATTAATGAGGAACAATACAGAAGCTAGGAGAGGCTGCAACAGATTGCTTTTGCCTGAGCCTACTGGGAATGGTGAGATTTGACCCCCTCCTCTTGTTTCTGTGGAGTGAATATGGAGCCCCTGATGGCACAGTGGATGAAACCCTTGTGTTGACAGGACTGCTGACTTGAAGGTTGAGTTGCTGGCCTGAAGGTTGCCTGTTCGAATCCAACCCGGGGAGAGCGTGGATGAGCTCCCTCTATCAGCTCCAGCTCCATGCAGGGACATGAGCGAAGCCTCCCACAAGGATGGTTAAAACATCAAAACATCCGGGTGTCCCCTGGGCAATGTCAATTCTCTCACACCAGAAGCAACTTGCAGTTTCTCAAGTCGCTCCCAACACACAAAAAAATGTGGAGTGAATTGAGTGCTAAATAGTTCTACGCTTTGAATTTAGTTTGTATGAACTAATGTAGATTGAGGAGAAGAAAATGTAATGTTTGAAATGCAGCTGAAAAGATGGAATGACAGAGAAATCATCACGATTTGTCACACTTACTCAGTCTCAGGGCCTTTCCACACAAGACCATAACTTGTGATGGGCCACGGGTTTACTTGAGGTGTCCCAAAAGGTAATGAGAGGAGAGCTTTTATCTCATGTGAAAATATTTCAAAGGAGTTTCTTTGTAGGTGAAAAATGTTACAGTGTATTCTTGTTTATATATGTGAGTAAACAGCATTTGAAAAACCTTCTACATTCCCATATTCAATAAATATAAAAGGGTAAGGAGCAGGCAGCAGCTTGAAGGAAGATTTTGACCTAATGAGTCACATATAATACATATTTTATGCATTTTATTGTACATTGCCTCTAGCACTCTACAGCAGAATGGCAATGTATAAATATTATATAAAAATATGTTGCTTGCAATATCATTTTGGAGAAATGCAGAGGTGCTCAGAAAAAGAAAGGAGCTGATGCAAAATTTGAAGGCATCTAGTTCTCACACTTCATAACCAGATGGTATGAGGACATGAGAGTACAGGAACTCTCCGAATTACAAACACCCAACTTACAATGACTCATAGTAAAGAAGAGGGGTGAGACAAAAGGAAGTCAGACAAATATATCCCTTGGAAGAGAAAATTATTCCTGTAAGGGTTATCACAGGAAAAATGTGTTTCCACTGAAGCTTGATTACTAATCATTGTTTCCACAACAAGCTATTTTTTTTCTAAATTCAATTATCACAGGGACAGAAAGTAAGGTGAAATCCTCTGAACAGGAGCACAGATAGCAAAACCCCTCCCTATGCTAGCCAAAGCTGATACATATATATAGAGCTACACTTTAAAAATGTACCTGTTCAGACTGATAAACACATTAAATTTAAGAACAAACCTACAGAACCTATCTTGTTCATAATTACAGGACTGCCTGTAATTGCAAAGGAAAGAAACTCATTTCTTTTAAAAATATAAGCAATCAGCCAACATAATCCCTGCTTTCTTCCATGTGTACAGAATCTGCTTTTTAGTTTAATTTTTTTTGTTTTTCTTTTTTTGCAGGGTGATGGTGGTTATAAATCAATGTTCTGTTTTCCTTGCTGTTTGGGTTCTTCATGTCTCTTGCTTGGGTTCATTGATTTAAAAAATCACATTTTCCTCACACTTTTTGCCTTTTAGTTGCAGTCTTTTACACATGAACTTGGGCCTAAGGGTTTGCCTAGACCAGCATTTCTCAACCTGGGGGTCAGGACCTCTGGAGGGGTCGCGAGGGGATGCCAGAGGGGTCACCAAAGACCACAAGAAAACATTTCTGATGGTCCTAGGAACCCCTTTGGCAGGGAAGGTTGAAGATCTCTCTACCTGTCCTTCTCTTCCTTTTTGAAAAGAGATGGCAAGTCCTCCCACCAAAAGCCCTCCTCCTGCTGTGACTAGATGCAGGGAGAACTACAATTACCATCATGCTGGGCTAGTCTCACCCCATAACTCCACCAGTATTCAAAGTTTGGTGCAGATCCATCAGCTGGGTGCACATTGCTCTGTCGATGTGGGTGAACTATAACTCCCAACCTCTGAGCCAGTCCCCTTGAAACCCCATCAGTATTCAAAGTTTGGCATGTTGGGTATGTGTGGCAAGTTTATTATTTCCATCACCAGTTTGGTACAGGGTGATCTCTGAATGTTTATGAAGTACAACTCCCAGAATTCAAAAACTGCCCCCCAACCCCACCAGTATTCAATGTTGGCCATGTAGGTAGTGTACCAAGTTTGGTGCAGACCTGTTGTGGGCTGGGTTCAGAGCGCTCTTTGATTGTAGGTGAACTATAAATCCCAGCAACTACAACTCCCAAATGACAAAATCAATCCCACCCAATCCCACCGGTATTCAGATTTGGGTGTATCGAGTATTTGTGCCAAATTTGGTCCAGTGAATGAAAATACATCCTACATATCAGATATTTACATTACGATTCATAACAGTAGCTAAATTGCAGTTACGAAGTAGCAATGAAAATCATGTTATGGTTGGGGGTCATCACAACATGAGGACCTGCATTAAGGGGTCACGGCATTAGAAAGGTTGAGAACCACTGACCTAAGTTGTAGAATTAAGGCACTTTGATACTATAATTATTACCATGGCTCAATGCAATGGAACCCTGTGATTTGTAGTTTTGCAAGGCACCAGCAATCTTTGGCAGAGAAAGCTAAAGACAAGTCTCATGATTCCATAGCATTGAGCCATGACAATTAAACTGGTGTCAAACTACATTAATTTTACATTGTAGGTACATACTGTGACTTTCTGAGTGTAAGAAAGGGAGTAGCTTCTGTGAAGGGCATATATAGGGTGGCACATCAGTAGCTCCAATATGGATCTGATCTTGGAAACACTTTAGGTACAATTTTCCAAGTAGCTCTGTTGTGTTTTCAATTATCACAGGGACAGAAAGTAAGGTGAAATCCTCTGAACAGGAGCACAGATAGCAAAACCCCTCCCTATGCTCCAATATGGATCTGATCTTGGAAACACTTTAGGTACAATTTTCCAAGTAGCTCTGTTGTGTTTTCTCTGTCAGTGCATTCCTACTCAGTTTAGCAGGGCATATGCCCCAAACAAGCATGCACAGGATTACAATTTTATTCTATTCTTGTTGGCAAAGAATGTTTGCTCAATGACCTTGGATGATAAGGTTATTGAACAAAGTGTAAGAAGTGTATTTACAAAATTGCAACTTGACCGACTACCTGTCACTTGCATCTGGGTTGCTGGGTAATGCCAGACATACTCTTTGAACCAAGATGAATGTAGCTGGTTGGAAGCTAGGCAAGTATTTCTGAAACCAGCTATAAGAATAGCTGCAGAGAAGAGAGGGACAAATTAGCAGGAATCCTGTTGATTCTGTTCCCTGTTTCTAAGTTATTAACCTGTCTTTTGTAACTCTACCTACAGCTTCTGTATTGTCATACCTTCTAAACATGTACTCCAAGAAGTCATTTATGATGTGTCATAGTGTGTCTTTCAATTTTTGAAAAAAGTACCTTTTCTACCGTTTCTCTCATTTGAAGCTGTGCACTATATATAATCCAGTCTCATCTTGGGGATTTTTTTTAAACAGGGACCTTATTTCCTTTGGTCTCTTTGCATTAAATGATCCCAGAGATTAGCGCTGGAGCACTGTCATTAACCTTCATCTTAACTGATGGCTTGCTAAGACTTCACAAAATTAGCTAATGGATGAAGCCAGTCTAGAAGAGCAGCCAGGAATCATACCCTAGATTGGGAAACGTTTGATGTTTTCCTCTTTTGTTGATAAAGGGACACAAAAGTTTAGATCCAAACTTAGTCATGCTTAGAAACAAACCAACGGGACACGTCAGTGATAGCTACAGTACAATTTCAATGGGTGTTCTCTAAATCTATGTAAGTCTGAGTCTAGCACAAAAAAATGTCCTAACTGAAAAAGTGCAATGTGAAAAAGTATATAATAATGGGATTTTTAAAATGCAGTTAATGCTGGCATGAGGAAGAGGGTTGCCAGATTGTCTGCAATATGAAACCGACTCTCCCTACTTGCCAGGCCAGCTCAAGACTGTCTGGAACACATGAGTCAAGTCTTGCAAGAGGATGTCACTTATGATGTCTGGTCTCTCTGCCAGGTTTTAAATCTTGAAGGATCCCAAAAACCATGGAAATCTCACAATGGCATGCCAGACATTGTGTGACTGAAAAGTTGCGTTGTTTGGTTAGTTGGAGAGGAGAGCCAGAAGCTGTTGCAGCCTGGTATTTGGTAAGGCTTACTTGCTGAGTACCAAGTGGTCTGGGTAGATGTGAGTTTTTCAGGCTCTATGGTCATGCTCCAGAAGCATTCTCTCCTGATGTTTCACCCACTTCTATGGCAGGCATCCTCAGAGGTTGTGAGGTTATTGGAAACTAGGCTAGTGAGGTTTATATATCTGTGGAAGGTCCAGGGTGGGAGAAAGAACTCTTGTCTGTTGGAGGCCAGTGTGAATGTTGTAATTAATCACCTTGATTAGCATTAATGTTCTTGCCAGCTGCATCTTCTTCCTGCCTGGGGGAATCTTGGCTTCTTCCTGCCTGGGGGAATCCTTTGTTCAGAGGTGTTAGCTGCACCTGATTGATTCATGTCTGGAATTCCTCTGTTTTCAAGCAGAGCTCTTGATGAACCAACCTGGACACAGTATATTATTTGAGAACTCAGAAATGCTGGACCACTATAACAACTATCATGCCAGACTACAGAGAAGCCACTGAAATCCACAAGCATGTGGACAATTTCAACAGAAAGAGGGAAACCATGAAAATGAACAAAATCTGGCTACCAGCATTAAAAAAAACCCTCTAAATTCAGAACAGTAAATAAAGAACGACACTCTGAAAACAGAGGAATTCCAGACATGAATCAATTAGGGGCAGCAAACAAAGGATTCCCCCTGGCAGGAAGAAGCCAGGCCATGAAGCTGGCAAGGCCATTAATGCTAATCAAGGTGATTAATTTCAACATTTAACATATCCTGGGATATGGGGCAGTGTAGAACTTTACTGATAATGGACAAAACATTGAGATGTACATGGTGTTTCTTTTGTAGAATTTCCTAATAAGACTGAAGTGATTTTCTTGATAGCTCCTTACAGAAAATCAAAACTGCCAGTGAAATTTGCATTGCTTTTGACAGTTACATTAAAAAAACCACACACACAGATTGTCTTTTATTTAGAATCTAAATGCGACACTCGTTTTATAACAGAATCATCAAAGACATAACAGCCTTCGTTATTGCATTTGATCCAGGATGTTTGCATTTACTGTATATACTCCTTAAAATAAAACAGTTTATTGTTAGTAAATGTACTATGCATTGAACCGAGACTGCTTTATCAGATTCAACATCTTGTCTGATCTGATATCAAGACAATCACTGTTTCTACAGATTGAATATCTCTAATGTGAAAGACTTGGGGCCAGAAGTATTCCATATTTTGGATAATTGAATACTTGCATATACGTTATGAAAACCCAAGTCTAAACACAAAATTCATTTATGTTTCATCTAGACCATATACACATGCAATATTTTTAATACTCTTGTTCATGAAACAAAGTTTGCTACACACAATAATCTTTGGCTATATTGGGAGGCCCTCAAACACATACTTTTACTGCAGCACTCCTCACCACACAAGTACAGGTACTTGTACTTATTAGGACGTGCCCTCTTTTATATTCTTGCCATATGTAAATATGCATGTGTTTCCAAAGTTATGGCACTGCTCAGATGAACTATATAGCCAGAGGCTAAAGTGCTGCAGGCGATCGACCGATTGACTGCAACCTGCATGTAGAAAAGGAGAATTTTGGATTATCTTTTAGTGCTGGCAACAAGTTAAGTTTTTATGGTGATCTACATGCCTAACTAGCAAGAGAGGGAAAGAAAGGAGTTTCAAGGGATGACAGCTATTGTTCCATTTTGTCTCATAGATGTGGTGCTAACAACTAGAAAGCTGAGTTCTGGTAACTATAACACCCACGTGCATTACTTCAGATTCGGATGTTTTTTAAATACCCTTTTCAAATTGCTGCTATTTCTGGCAACAATAGGATCAGTGTAAGGCAAAAAGGGTGTAATTATGTCTGTGTGGGACTGAAAGGGACATTAAAAAGAAAGGAAGAACCACATCCTTATCTAGCAATCTTATTTGTACACTATCTTCTCTCTCCTTTGGTCTCTTCCCTGGCATCTGCCGAGGACAAGGAAGTCACGCCAAGGTGGTTTTGTATGCCTAAGGCACTCTCCTCTTCCAATTTCCTCCGAGAGCTTTCTGTCAATGCATTTTTTGCAACTAACCACTGTAAAGCTGACAGAGAAGAATTGGTCAGCTGGTTTTAGAGATGCAGCTTTGCTGAGATCGATGCTGGACTTGTCTACAAACAAAGCTTTTGGAATCTGGCTTAATCTGAAATTGACCCACAATGAGCTTGGACTGGATCACACTTGTAGTCTCTTCCAACTATATTTCTATGATTCCCTGGATTCAACACTCTTAGGTAAAGGTAAAGGTTTCCCCTGATGTTAAGTCCAGTTGTGTCCGACTCTGGGGGTTGGTGCTCCTCTCCATTTCTAAGCCGAAGAGCCAGCATTGTCTGTAGACACCTCCAGGTCATGTGGCCAGCATAACTGCATGGAACGCCGTTACTTTCCCACTGGAGCGGCACCTATTGATCTACTCACATTTGCACATTTTTGAACTGCTAGGTTGGCAGAAACTGGAGCTAACAGCGGGCGCTCACTCCGCTCCCCAGATTCGAACCTGCGACCTTTTGGTCTGCAAGTTCAGCAGCTCAGCGCTTTAACACACTGCGCCACTGGGGGCTCCACTCAACACTCTTATTTCCCCACTTTTTGGGAGTTATTGGTGAGAGAGGGAAAGTGGTTACTTTAGACAACCCACACAAATGCTGAAATCTTGGATACTGTAGCAGCATTATTTAAGGAAGCTGAGACAAACCAGTGGTCTTTGCACTTCCAATCCAAGGAAGCAGAACAAGGTATAAGATACCCATTGACTATTCCAAGTGCAACCACCACATCTGATAACTTGTATGATCTGGAAATATTAGACAACAAACCTGCAGCAGTAGGTTCCTTTTCAGAGCTGTTTTTAAAGCCTTCATAACCAGCTTAGAATTGTCACCACAAAGGAACAACATCCCAAAGCAGCTTTCAGGGAAAGTACAATTCCCATTCTTTCTGGCATAACATCTTGGTGTATGTTGTATCCTGGCTATCCAAGAGAAGATTCATCAAAACATGTCTTTCTCTGGGGTCTGGGCATCTCATAGAAAGGGAATTTCAAAGAAAGAATTTGATGGTTTCTGTAAGGTCAGAATGATACTTATATACAAATGCAAGTTGGGATCTAGAGCTGCTTGGCTATTCGGTTTTCATAAAAAGTAGTGACAGGGATTGGATATGGTACAGATTAGGACTCATGAGACATATACACTAGCTGTGCCCGGCCACACATTGCTTTGATGTAGTCTGGTGGTATGTAAATAAAGGATCCCCTTGGTAGGAAGCAACCAGGATTTGAAGCAGGCAGGCTATTCAATGGTATTCAAGCTGGCCAACAAAGGATTCCCCTAGGTAGGAAGCAGCCAGGCTTTGAAGCCACAAGGCTATTCAGTGCTATTCAAGCTGGCCAACAAAGGCTTTCCCTAGGTCAAAGCAGCCAGGCTTTGAAGCACCTAACACATTGGATTGATAGGTGTATTGTGGCCAAATTTGGTGTCATTTCATCCAGTGGTTTTTTAATTATGTGCATCCTAAAAACAAACATTACACACACACACATATATCTATCTATCTATCTATCTATCTATCTATCTATCTATCTATCTATCTATCTATCTATCTATCTATCTATCTGTGTGTGTGTGTGTGTGTGTGTATCCCCAGAAAAAAAGCATGAGCTTTGCCATCCACCTTGAATAGATGGAGAATCCTGATGGGAATAAGGTTATTATTTAGTCTGGGTTGCCACATGTCTACTAATATGATCTCAGGCAACAGAATGGGTGGAATAAGACTGAGGCCCCATTTACAATGCCATATAATCCAGTTTCTGAATCCAGATTATCTGCTTTAAATTGGATTATATGGTAATGTAAACTAATATTATCCAGTTCAAAACAGATAATCTGGATTCAGAAACTGGATTATAGCGCAGATCCAGCCTGAGAGAGATACAGGGAACCTGTTGCCAGTCAGAGTGGGTAGTACAGTAATATATATCAAAATAATTCAGTATAAGGCATCTTGATATTGTTACATATACTCCAGTTCTCCCTTTGATGTTAAATTCCATTTGTGCAGCCAGGCTCCAAGCCTAATTTAGAGAGACTTGGAAAAAACACATAAAATAGACTCCTTTTCTACACTGACACAACAATCTCCCACCCATTAAGTGTGCCTTAATTCTAGAATTACTGTTGCAGGTCTAAATATCTAAAAGCAAAATGCCAGTTTGTTCTACAATACTTTAACAATAACAACCAGCTTGAGGTCTTGCTTATTAATAAAAGATTATCCTGTTGGCATCTTGCTTTTCTATTGCAATAGACCAATACAGTTGCAAATATTGTTCATATTAACTTTAAAGCTTTATCTTTTTATTGGACTTTTTCATTGCAAAATCCTGAATAAGCCTAACATATTTAACAGCCTTTTCAGAGAGGTTAGACCTTCTTTGCTAATTTTCCACAGGTGGGTGAAGACTTTTTTGTTTCAGTAGGCCACTGAGGACTGAATGTTTACGATGTCTTTCACGATGTCCTGGATGGTATATTTGGTTATTAAAAATGGTTTAGATATATCTTTAATTTTTAATTGCCTTTTAATACCATTTAAATTTTTATGCAGTTAATTTTTTGCTGCTTGCTTTAATTGTTGTAAGCCACATTGAGTCCTGAACTGGGGAAAAGGTAGAATGAGGATTATGATGATAGTGGCAATGATGTTAATATTAAAACTATAAGTAACAATAATGATGATAGTAGTAATAATATTAATATTAAAAAGGTACTGTTCCATTATCTGGGTGGGGGGCCACTAGGAGACGCTAGAGAGAGAAGGATAACCCATTTTACAGGGAGGGAGTTGAAGGAGGAAAACCATCTCCCCCATTTTCACTGGTTATTCCCCCTTCTCCCTTCCCATATCATAAACAAGGACCCTCCACCCCCATAAAATGGACTTTCCTTCTTTCTCTATCGCCACCTAGTGGCCTCCACCTGGAAAATGAAACAGTACCTAAAAATAATAAGTAGTAATAGAGATGACATGGGACAGTATTTCACTTGCGGGCTTGCTGGTTCATATTGCATACTTTGCGAACTGAACTAGGGAGGAAGAAGAAAACTCTCTCTGCTTCCCCTCTGAAGAATGAGATGTTTTAGAAAGCAACCTAAACTGTTTCCAGAGACCAAATTTGAGAAGTCTGTTTTGTTTTCTGCCTCAGACTGAAAGCTTGCATGTTGCTCTTTATATCCAGTCACCAAGTTTACATTATCTCTTACTGTGGCCCCTTCTACACTGCCAGGAAATCCAGGTTGTCAAAGCAGATAATCCAGTTCAAAGCAGATAATGTGGATTTTATACAGCTGTGTAGAGGGGGTCTGAGGGCCCTTCCATGCAGCCCTATATCCCAGAATATAAAGGCAGAAAATCCCACTTTATCTGAGCGTGGACTCAGATAACCCAGTTCAAAGCAGATATTGTGGGATTTTTTGCCTTGATATTCTGGGATATGGGGCTGTGTGGAAGGGCCCTGGGAGGCAAGAAAAGCAGCATCTCCTTTTCAAATATTTGCTGGTCAGTGAGAATAAGAGCAATCAGCCATTACTTAGCAATCTACGGCTTGCAATATGGCAACATATTATCTCCAAATTACCTAACAAAGAAATATGCCACACTTCATCTGGACAATTATTTTGAATATTTTATCAATTGATGCTTGCTCTAGGAGAGCTGGTATAATGATCTGAGTGTTGGACAATGACTCTGGAGACCAGGGTTCAAATTTCTTCTTAGCCATGGGGTTAGGTTTGTCTTAGTGTCACACAACAGCAACTCTTGTCTAGAATCCTGGAGGCCATCTAGTCCTATGTCTTGGTCACATCAATAACATCACATTTGCAGACACTGAACAGTGAAAAACCAATAAAGCAAGAAAATAATTGTACAGTAGCATCAGATACCTTAACTTTTATTTTATTTTTTAAAAACTGTTTCCTATCTAGTATTTCCAAGTGTAGCACTCTTATAAATTGACTACTAAACAATGATTCTTCAAAACAAATCAGATCATTTGCTCTTTCTTTACAGGTACTGTCTCACTGATATCTCTGGCTGTGCTTTCATATGAACGATACTGCACAATGATGGGAACAACAGAAGCAGATGCCACAAATTACAAGAAAGTATGGATGGGCATCTTCTTGTCATGGATATATTCTTTATTTTGGTCACTACCACCACTTTTTGGATGGAGTAGCTATGGACCTGAAGGACCAGGCACCACATGTTCTGTGAACTGGCATTCGAGGGATGCTAACAACATATCTTACATCATTTGCCTTTTCATCTTTTGCCTTGTCATTCCCTTTATCGTTATTGTTTATTGCTATGGAAAGCTGCTGTGTGCCATCAAGAAGGTGAGTGGATTTTTCAGTCAGTTATCCAACACATCATTGGGTTGTTGTCCTCCTTTATTATTCAGTTAGGGCTTTGATGAATGGAAAGGATAGGAGCCAATTTTTAATGATATGCCTTTCCCTTTGGAGTCCCCTGCAACCTGCAAGATCTGCTCCAGAAGACTGGGTTGATCTGAGCCAGAGCAATCAGGAATATATGGGTATATGGAAAGCATGGATTGGTTTCCAGCTTTAATACTGTCAATATACCTAAGGCTGTGTAGAAGATAGATTTTAAAAAGTACAGTTAAAACACAATGGTCATAATAAATTGAAAACAAATGGACTATCCTATAATCAACCACACAAATGTAAAGCAGTTCAAAAGCATTATGAGAATAATTATGAGAATAATTAAGTACAGCATATCCTGTCTATGGTTACACAATTTCATGAAAGCTTCATGATTCAGAGAACACCAAAAACAGAATTTCCAGGCATTGAAATAGGATAGTCGTCCTCCAAGGATGGCCTCTACATTAAATTGGAGTTATGGTCTCTGCAGTACCGAATTCACAGTAATGTTAACAAGGGCGAGTAGAATATGGTCCAGTACTTGCCCTTGTCCATCCCTTAGTTCTTGGATCCAAGATATGATCAAGGAGGGAACCTTTTAAGAATAAAGAAGAGAGCATCTTCTGTACATGGGTTGTGCCTGAGTGGCGCCATGTGACTGAAAATATGTTAAAATCTCATTATTGTTAGGCTTAAATGGGTTGGGGATGAGCAGGAATGGCTGACTTGATAGATTGGGATGAGGGTCCCATTCACACCTCATAATTCTAGCACTATATTTCATGTTAACTTCCTGGGATTTGTATTTTGGGAAGGCAGTAGAGCTTTCCCACTGAGAATCCTAAAAAGTTGTCCCTTAACTGCAAATTTTAGGATTTCACGAGACATTGTCATAGCAATTAAAACAGAACAGAACAATGTAATTAAATTCAATGGCTGCATGTTCCATTGGGCACAAGGGAATCATGGTCGCTTTTACCATTCAGATAGTGGATTAATTGAGCACCACTATATCCAGCTAAAATGTCTGTTTTTCAATGTTCACTTTTACTCTCTCTGTTTTTTTCATTTAATGCTCTATTGTAATTTTCCAAACAGAAAAGCAAGGTGTTTTATGCATTTGCCACATAGAGACAGATATAGGGAGCAAGAATCAGCAACTGGGCAGAGTTCAAGCTTTCAGGATATCTATATCTATATCTATATCTATATCTATATCTATATCTATAAAAGGGTAATGAAATTTCAGCCTAGGACAAAACAACAAAACTGCACATCCCAGAAACACTAAACTTGGCAGCACAACCCCTCATCCATGCCTCTACGTTCATACAACAAAAAGAAAAGAAAAATAAAGTCCTAATTAGAGGGAGAATAATAATTGTTTTTTATCCAATTGCTGCCAGTTAGAAGGCTAAGCTCTGCCCACTGGGTCTCCTAGCAACCCACTCAGCCCAGGGGACAGGCAAAGTTAGGCCTCATTTAGGCCTCTTCCACACTGCCTATAAAATACAGATTATCTGATTTTAACTGGATTATATGGCAGTGTAGACTCAAGGCCCTTCCACACAGCTATATAACCCATTTATAATGGACTTAATATCAGGGAAAACCTTTTCCCTTTACCTTAACTACCACCAATTCCTCAATACTTTATTTCCCATATCACCATACTTCGCCACAGCAACGCATGGCCGGGCAAAGCTAGTGTATATATATATATATATATATATATATATATATATTTCTTCAAGTGGATCAGAAAAAATAGCTCTTTTTAAAAAGAACTCCAAGAACCCATGAATGTTGTGCCCAGGAATTTGTTTCATACTCCAACTTTTGACTCTGACTCAGAACTTATTCTTTGTACCCAAATCTTTTTTTAAGGAATAAGTAATTTAGGGATGTGAGGAATTTTTGTTTTGTTTTAGTTCAGTATTTGACCATTGGAAATCCTAATATATTTGCTGCAGATGCCCAAGTGTCGCACCTCAGGCTAAGTTCACCTTGCTAGGATACCCAGTCAACACACAATAGTCTTTTAAAGTCTTTATTAAAGCAAAGCAATATAGATGAAGCAAGCAATCAAAGAATATTCCAAGTTATAAAGGAAATGTCCAAAGGTAGTAGGGAATCAATAATGCATAAATGTCCAACAGTTCAAAAGGCAAGGTCCATTGATTCAAAGGCAAAATACTAGCAATAATCCATGAGGCACAAAGTTAGTCCAAGAAATCCAAAGCATAAGATCTTAATCCATAAATCCAAAAACATGAAGTTCAGAGCACAAGGTCTTAGTCTACAGGATCCAAAATACAGGTTCCAAAAGCAAGAAACAGGGTCCAAGAATGCAGGAAATCCCAGGGGCAAAGTGTAGTCCTTAGAAAGCACAGCACAAGGATGAAGCGATGAAATTGCTCTGACCAAGGGCATGGTCCGAACAAGCTGGTTTTAAAAGCAACCTAAGAAGGCGTTTCTTTTGCCACAGCTTGAATCTTTCGAAAGCTGACTTTTGCGCGCCAAACGAGCGCTTCTGAGGAGCTCAGAGCTCCGCCAAGACAAACGGTCTTGCCTGGACAGCTCAGGGTCACTGTTATCTTGTACCTGGTCTTCAGTTGCCCCGGCTCCATCATTATTTGTTAGTTCTCCAGTTACCTCCTCATTATTTCTCCTAACTGCCGAATCCTCCTCAAAAACTCCCAAAGGAAGAATGTCAGCTTGACCGGTATCTGACTCTTCTGGAGCCAACAGGTCATCTTGCTGAAAGTGAAACTGCATGTCTTTAACAGGAGGCTCAGACTGCTGCAAAATCCCCAAACCAGAATCCTCTTCTGTTCCATCTTGGAAACCAAAATCCCCTTCAGTGTCATCATCTTGAACGTGACCATGGCCAGCCTGTGGCTGGGATACAACACCAAGATCTGTAATGAATTAGTAGATTCAGATCACAGTGAGATATCTGAATATAACCCTATGCAGTTGAAGAAATCAGAGGTGCAGTCTTATCAATGAAAATTTCCAAAGCTATAATTTAAATGGAAAAAATGCTCCAACTTTTCCTAGCTCTGACATCCCTTCAAAGATTAATTTTAACACGTAGAAACTGCTGTTCATTTATAGAAAGTTCCTAAGCAAAAAATAAAGTTTTTCAAACTCTACTTAATGGGTTGTGCCCATGAGCAAACCCTTGTCCTGAAATCTCTGTCTTTTCCCTAAGGGCCAAGAAGAAGGGCCAAGAAGAAGGGCCACAGTCTGAAATGTTTGTGTGTATGTGGGGGGGGGGGGGGGGGGGGGAGGGGAATGACAAGATGCTAACCGGATAGTCTCACTTTCACACCGCATAAACAAGTTGGTGAAGAGCTGTGCTGGATGGACATTTTTGGATTGATTTCCATTAATGATTCCTTGTTCATGAAATATTCTTCATGCAGGTTTGGAAAAGTTAGGACTTGGCCACTTCAACTATATAACCTGGATTTACCACGAACCCACTGCTGCCTGTCTGTGTGACATACAATGACCTTTGTTTAGTATCTCAAGTTTTCTTGCCTTATTCTGACTGCACCAAAGTCAAGGGATTCTCCAGAGTTTGCTGGAAACTCTGGAGTAAACTAAGGATCACTTCACATGGGCCCTGGGGCCGTGCTGTTTCACAGGCAGTCACTGGTGAAAGGACAGGCGCATGGGGTGCCTTGTGGTGCCCTGCATGCCCTCCCTCCTTCCCCCATCACATAGCGGGAAAGGGACAAGGTGCATTGGTGACCTGTCCCCATCATATGGGTGAAAGGGCAGCAACATGCATTGTCGCCTTGCCCTTTCCCCCATGAGGTGGGGGAAAGGGCAACAAAATGTGGGTTTTATATATTATTATTTATTTACAGTATTTATATTCTGCCCTTCTCAACCTGAAGGAGACTCAGGGCGGATCACATTATATACATATAGGGCAAACGTTCAATGCCCATATACACATAGAACAGAGACAGACACAGAGGCAATTTAACCTTCTCCTGAGGGGATGTTCGATTCTGGCCACAGGGGAGAGCAGCTGCTTCATCATCCACTGTGACGGCACTTCCTCATTCCAATGTAATAAATTAGTTAAATTTTCCTCCCCACTTTATAAGTGGTACCTTATTTCCTACTTGACAGATGCAACTATATTTCAGGTTGCTATAGAGGCTAATGGGGCCATTTCAACCCCAATGTGATGACGTCATAAGGCTTTGTGGCAGTCTGGACAGCTGCATCAGGTCAATTTTGGATTGATACCCTGTGCAGACAGATACTGCCACTATCATATTTCCCTGCACTGATCAACACAGAAGAGAGATGACTTGTCTCTCTTCACCACCACTACAGCTTCCTACCATGGAGCTTGCTGTGAGTGCCTGGCTATCATGTTAATATTTGCTTAAGTGTGTGTGATCTCCCCTTCTTCTTGCTGCTTGTGCAGGGACACTGATTTTGCTGGCCCTTAAGGATGTCTGTTTTGGAGTGGACCACAAATTCCGGGCAATTAATACAACATCACATTTTAAAGTCAGGCTGGTTTGGTTGTGGATTTTCCTAATTTCACTTGATGCAACTACATCAAGCTAGACCTTTCACTTCAGGAGTAAGTCTGAAGATCCATGGGGATTACACATTAGTCACCTGTACCCTGGGACAACTGTGATTTTGCTCAGCAAATATGTGGGCATGATTGGATCCTTAAGGGAAGAAACAGGAAAGGATAAAGGAAAGAACTGCATGGAGGATAACTAATTTTCTGTGTTTTTCTATGCAGCTGACAGTCCTTATGTTGCTCCAGACACTGACTTACCACTTTGGTGTTCTTTCTCAGGATTAAGTGCCAGAGTTTGTCTGTGTAGCTGTCTTGTTCTTCTCTCCCTCTCTGCAGTGTATTAAAGTAATTCAAGATTCATTTGAAATGGAGGAGGGAGTGGTGCTAGTGAAACTGGAACAGTATGAAAAGGTGCAACCAAAATAATGATGTGGCTGGAGCCAATCCCACAAAGGAAATGTTACAGTGTTATTGTCTGTTTTTCTTGGTTAAGATAACAAAAACAAGCAAGGGGGTTACATAAAAGTGGAAAAGCTGTGTTTTGGACCACAACTCCCAGAACCCATTACACAATATGGACCATGGCTGATGTAATCTAACTTTTCTAAACTGAAACCATTTACAGTTGTGGCAATGGCCACTAACTCAAAGGTCTTTAGAAAGGCAGGGCAGCAGTGCTGATGGCCACATGCTATCTTCATAATCAGAGGAACCTTGTCAGCTGCTAGGGAGAAGAATGGGAGAGAGCTACTTGTCTCATATTCTGCTTGTGATCTTTCCAATTGGTGGGGCATTGCAAGATGATAAATTACATCAATCAGAGGTAGAAACCATGCTTTCCTCCTCCTCTCCTCCTCCTCCTCCTAATAATAATAATAATAATAATAATAATAATAATAATAATAATAATAATAATGTTTATTTCTTATCTGCCTCTCCTTGTGTCTCGAGGTGGGTCACAACATAGCTAAAAACACATAAACATTATATAAAATACACATATAAATGTTTTTCTATGAAATACATATATTAAAATACACAAAACAAAGACTAAAATATAGTAAATACAAGACATGAGTTTAAAATTCATAGTTAAAACTGACTGGGTAGGCCTGCCAAAAGATTGTGTTTTAAATTCTGATAAGTCATTTAGCTGTTGGAGCTCTTCCGGCAGGTTACTCCACGGTCTTGAGGTGACATTCACCAGTGTAGTTCTGGCTGGCTGGCTGGAGTAGCTCCCCCACAGAGAACCTGTTTGGGGTGGATTGTACAGGATGAGATCCTGTAGGAAACCTGGACCCAAACCATGTAGGTTAAATCCAACACACTGTACTTTGCCCGGAAACTGATTGGCAGCCAGTGGAATGATTTTTATGTGGGTGTAATATGCTCAATCTTAGGATCTCATTTCATAAGGGAGGGAAAGTGGGAAGAATAATCTTCTTACCGTGGCAAAAATTACTCACCCCATCACATAGGATTGCATCCCCCTGTTTCTAGTTAAACCTTGCACTTAATTTTGCATCAGGTGTTGTCTCCTTCCATTCCATCAACTGTAGATGGCTCACATCAGAGGAATTAAATAAAAAATCAAATTGTTCAATTGCAGAATTTCAAAGGTCCAAAATTGCAGTTACAGACACAACAAAAAAGGAGTCCAAAGAGTAATGGTGGCAGAAGGAACATCAAGGAGCATAAAAACACCGCCCACATGTACACCCACACTGAAACGTCAGAATGTGAATAGAAAAAGGGCAAATGCACAATTTCCCATCCCATGAAAAATTACCAGTTTCTAAATACAGCGAGATGAGTGGAGTCAATCTGTTCCTACATGCTGAAAAGATGGAGTCCTATGCGTAATTTGACCATTACAGTTGTTGCCTGGTTAGAATTCCTTCTTTAAAAACAAAAGTGTTAGAGCACCAAAACATCCAGTGATGTCAAGGAAACCTTTAGGGTGCATCTATGTTGTATAATGAATTGACTTTGACTGCCTTGGTTCAATGCTATGGAATCCTAGGGACTGTAATTTTACAAGGCCTCGAGCCTTCTATGCCAAAGAATGTGGATGCCGTACCAAACAAATCCCAGCATTGCACAGCATAGAACCATGGCCACTAAATTAGAGATGAAATCCCTCAAATAGGAGCTCCAACTGCAGCTCCTGAAAACACCTTCCCCTTTAGCTTTGGCTCATCACTAAGATGACTGTATTATGCTAATCTAATGTGCAGCCAAATTTTGGCAAGATAATTTAGCCAAAAAAGTTGAGCATCAGACTCCAGTAAATAGTACAGAGGTAGCCCTATGCACATTGCCTCCTCCCGGGCGCGTGGAAGTCCGGCTCCATCGCTTGCGACTCCCCCCAGCCATGGTGGGAAGGGCTGAGCCTGAGCGGAGGCCGTTCCCATGGGTCCTACTGAGATTGCTCTGCCAGGCCAGGCCACGGCGCCCCCTAGAGGAAGGCGCCACAGGCAACTGCCTAAAATGCCTCACGGTTGAACTGCCCCTGGCTGCATGGTGAATCCCCCTGCTTCCCCTCATGTGAGGAGCTCCTTAGTTTTTCATCAAGAGCTCAGAGCTTGATTAGCTCTGAACAAAAGGCAATTCTGGTATCTCTTGAATTCTACTGTCTTTCTTTTAGATAATAAATTTGAATCTAATAGCCACACAGAAATAGCTGAATTATCAGAATAAAGGGTCTGCAAAGAGCCTTTTGTGCAGTGGTTTTCCAGTTATATTAGGCTTAAATTGTTCCTACTTATTACTCTCAGGACACTTGACTATCCATTTGGCATTTAAGTTTAATCTTCCCTTGCAATCAGAAAGTAAACTTTGAGGCTGCTGTTGAGAAGCAGCTGAAAGAGTATTAGAAAAGAATTAGCTATCACTGCCAGGAGAACTCTGCTGCATTTCATTCCTTAGCCTCAAAGACAAACCACAGCTTTTGTGTGGTTTGTATTATAACACTGAACGATCTCTGGCTGGACTCTATAAACTTGGCCTAACTCTTTTACTGTTCTCTCTAATTTCCTGATTTCTTTCCTTTTTCATATTATTTTTATTGCAAAGATATGAGGAATGAGGAAGTGTAAAAGAGTGAATATAGAACAGGGGCATTTTAAACATCTTACATTTTTGCTTTCTTCCATTGTTATCTAATACAAAAAAGGTTTCTATGAAGTTAAAAAAAAGAGAAAAGAAAAGAGAAAATGTCTTTTCTAATCCAAAACAGAAGAAAACAGTTTTGAAACAAAGGAGAAAAACTGAGAAATAGAAAATAGAAAGCCCTAACTAATGCTTCCTACCTTTTTTCTGCTCTTTTCTTCATAATCAAAAGATCCATCAATTTGTCATAAATCTTCTGATAGATTAACTTTCCAGGCTCCCTTGGATATCATTGGGGATCTTGTTATTCTTGTCACTAACTTCTCTATTTTTTTTCTTTTCTTGTTATTCCTATATCACTATTTATTTATTTATTTATTTATTTACAGTATTTATATTCTGCCCTTCTCACCCCGAAGGGGACTCAGGGCGGATCACATTATACACACATAGGGCAAACATTCAATGCCCATAAACACATCAAACAGAGACTGAGAGACACACGCAGAGGCAAGTTAACGTTCTTCTGAGGGGATGTTCGATTCTGGCCACAGGGGGGAGCAGCTGCTTCATCATCCACACTGACGGCACTTCCTCATTCCAGGTCGTAAATTAGTTAATCTTGCCTCCCCACTTTAGTGGTACCTTATCTCCTACTTGATAGATGCAACTATCTTTCGGGTTGCTAGGTCAGCAACGAGCAGGGGCTATTTTTTATTTTTAATTGACGGATGCTCACCCCGCCACGGGCTGGCCTCGAACTCATGACCTCATGGTCAGAGTGATTTAAGGCAGCTGCTCAACAGCTGCGCCACAGCCCGGCCCTATACTACTAATTTTCCCTTAATACTATTAAAAACCCAATATTTCATTTTCATTTCTTCTTTTAAATAGTCAATAAAAGGCTGCCACTCTTCTTCGAATTTGGGAGGATCTGGCAATTGTATAAACCAAGTCAGTTTGTCCATCTCTGCCATGTCCAACATTTTTGTAATCCTTAAATTTTAGGTAGGAATTTCTTTTGGTTTCCAATAGTAAACATAAATAATCCTTGCTGCAGTTACCATGTATAAAACTAGTATCAATTTTTTTTGGTAGTGTTGAATTTGTAAGCCATAATAGAAAGGCGTGTGGCTCTAGCGGTACTTTAATTTTTAAGATGTTTTCAATATTCTTATGAATTATAATCAATTTTATGTGTTAGGACATGTCCATTACATATAGTAAAAGTAACTTTTTGATGACGTTTTCAACATTTTTTTTAAAAAATGGTTACACCTTTGTTAATAATAATAATAATCTTTATTCTTATACCCCTCCTCCATCTCCCTGAAGGGACTCGGGGCGTCTTACATGGGGCGAAAGCCCAGGCAAATACAATAAGAAATATGAAACACATCAAATAACAAAAACCACGAGCAAATGAGAATAAGCATTAACATAAAATAAAATAAAATAGCAAAAACATTGGTAAAAATGTAAGTTAAAATACAGCAATAGAATCTTCCAAAGGTCATGTACCATCTATATATCATTTTGTAGAAATTTTTTCTTAGTCCATAACATCTTGTGAATTTAATCTTTGTACCTTTCCCATTTGACTGGGTAGAGATTATGACTCATATTCTTTGACCATTGAATCATGCAATATTTGATTAGATGTACCTTTGTGTCTAATTTTAATAATATTTTATATGCTTTTGCAATTTGTTTTTCCTTAGACTGAAAAAAACCTATCTATTTCATTACCTTTCCAGTCAATGCCTATCTTTTTATCCATTTGGTTACTTTCTTCTAGTTGTCTATACTGGAACCATGAAAACTGCCTGTCCTTTTGTAGTTGACTTGGATTTTTTAGATGAGATTCCTTTTGTTGTCCAAATAATATGTATTTATAGGTGAGCCATTGGTCCCACCCCTACATCTTGGTCCAACGGAAGGCTTCTTTGGTAGATGTCCACAGAGGTATTTTTAAGTAGAGTCTTGATGTGTCCTTTTTCTATATTCTGTATAGTATATTTCTTAGTAGGTAGCTCTTAAAATTAGTCAGTTAATGTTTTTTCATATTTTAAGTATCCATGCCATCTATATCTTAAATCATGTTATGAAGAAAGCAAATCAGGGAGATTGGAGGACAGCAACTAGATATAAATTAGGCTTTCTGAAATGGCTCTTTTCAGATGTTTCTCCTTGAGTTCCTATAAAATATATGACCACGAGTTCTGTTAAATAGCACTGGTAGTCAGAATCTACTCAGAGATTCAGGTTGGGGAAATATTTATTGTTGTTGTTGACCACTGTTTTGGCTTCCAATTTATGGTGACTGCATGAATAAGAGACCACTAAGAGCTTAGGCTATCAATAATCCTACTCAGGTCTTGCAAATTTAGGTTGGTCCATTGACAATATAGCTTTTCTTTTTTCCTACTGCTTTCAGCTTTCCTGAACTGTAATGTATTTTCCAATGAGTGACATCATCTCATCTCATGATATATCAAGTGTTCAGGGGAAAGGAGAGGAAGACCAATTTATGCTCATATCTTAGACAACAAAGAGACATTTGAAGCAATATAGGAGTGTTCCAGTATTTATTGATTTCTGGTCATCAGTGGCATGCTTGCATTTTAGCTATTCTTTTATAACTTCACCAAATGAAACTGCTTATATGACCCTACATATTAACTCTTTCGCCTCCACATGGGATATTACAGAATTCCTATTCCTCTCCATACATTTAATCTCATATTTATAAAACAAATGGTCTACAAAGCAAACACAAAATACCTTAACTAAGAAGAATGTTGATGTATTGCAAGGCACTTCATAGGGGGCAATCATACATTTATTAATGAGTTCAATGTAGTTCCTACCCAATGTAGTTCCTTCCTGGAAATTTTCTAGATCCTCATATACCACTGATGTCTTGCCAAGATTCTCTTGTCTGTTGATGCCTTTGTTGTAAGACTAACAAACATCCTGCATTTCCCTCTATTATTTATTCCCAGAAAACTAGTATTTGCATAAACATGAGAAATTATTGAAAAAAAATCTCTATCAACAAATGTTGCTCCTTCAGTGGCTTGACTGGTTGGTTTTAAATCAATGAAATTGATTAACATTAACAAGGATGGCAGCTTTAATTTGAACAATCAGTTCTACTCAACATTTCCCAAGCTAAAGTGTAGCTCGGGAGCCCAGTACAGATGGCATGAATCCTGGGAGCAATCAATGTGTCACCAAGGGAAAGCAATGCTCCATCATCGGCTCCTTCACTTGACACACACAATACTGGGCAAAAGCATTTGCTCCAAATTTGTTTCAATGCGTGGATAAGCCATTTTCATAAGGAGAAATAAAGAAGGATACATTTGTAGCAATGTGGCAACTGTTTTAAATTTATTTTCAAGAACGGAATGTTGAAAAAGAATCTCCAGGTATATATTAATGCGGTATGATCTAAGTATTGGACTAGAGGTGCATCTACACTGTAGAATTAATCAAGTTTGACACCACTTTAACTGCCATATTGTAATGCTACAGAATCATGGGAGTTGCAAATTGGTTTGACAGTCGCACTCTTTGGCAAAGAAGGCTAAAAACCTTGCAGAACGATATCTCCCACGATTCCATAGCATTGAGCTATGGCAGTTAAGGTGCCATTAAACTTCATTAATTCTATAATGTTGACTCTGGAGACTAGCGTTTGACTATCTACTCGGCCATGGAATTCCATTGGATGGTCTTGGACAAGTCGTGTATTCTCAGCCCCAGAAAACCCCATGAATCATAACAACAACAACAGAATTATAGAAATAGAACAACTGACAATATATAACAAACTTTTATTAATTTTTATAGGTGACTGCATAATGCATGAACATGATTCTATATGTCATATACTATTAAAATCATACTGATAAGTTTTAGGACTGGGAGGGGTATGAACACAGTGTTTGTCATATGGGATGGGGAGGAGATGATTTAGCATCTCATCTAGCACATAAGATCTTTGCAGAATTCAGTAAAACCAAAGAATTTTTATTTATTCTATATAATATTTATTGAGTCCCCCTCGGGATAGAGAAAGGCGAGGTATAAGTAAGGTAAATAAATAAATAAATTTAAAAGTTGGATTACTTTCAAAAATGAATTTCTTCTCTTTCTTTATAACAGAACAAAAAAAATGCTTTTCTGGGCTATCTTTAGCAACTCTGCCAAGCCAGTCCCTTTGTAATGAGGGATCAAATGTCCTGTGGAAAGGATACAGCATGATGAAACCGTTCCCTGGGAAATCCTGCTGGGCTGCTGTTCAAAACAGTAAGCCAGGAACATTGTATTGTTTTAGAAAACAATTGGCTACCTCATCTTTCAGGTAAACCCTGAACATTGGGGGTGGGGGGAAGATTCCCCTTTTAACTATAGATCCCCAAATCCCCACTTAACATGCTGGATTCTGGAGATTGTGGTCTGATACTTCAGTGCTGCCACTACTTTCACAGGAATGCACTTGTAAAAGTGTATGTATGCTGTGTCTTTCATATAGCCATATTGCCCTGAGTTTCTGTACAAAATCTATGCAGTTTGGTTTTCTCAGCACAAATAGCAGCCCAGTAAAAATGCAGGTTATACAGAGTGCATTGGGAGCTTAAATAAGTATATCTTGCTTGAGTATAAGCAAACCCAGTGGATGTGTGGGAGTCCACTTTCTCTCCCACTTGGCTGATTATCCCTGGAATTAATCTTTCCTGTGACAAGGTAGAATTACATCCAATACTGGATTATGCTTTTTTGGAGAGTTGGTGGAATTAATGTATAGTCATATTCTTTTGTACTTGAAAAGGGCAAATACCATTATAATTTGTAGAAACCATGAGACAAGTCTGCTTTCATTCCTCTAACTAACTCCATCCTGTTTTAACTTGCATGAGGTCCGCAGAGTGCCCTTTAAGTCCACAGAGGCAGGATTTAGTCTTTTGTGCCTGATGTGGAAAAGGAAAGGTAGAGTTAGCAGGATGCATATAATTCCTGCATTCATTGCTTATCAGCTGATGGGGGGAGTTGCCATTGTCAAATCCCATGCTATTTTTATTTCACAATAATGGACTAATCTGCCCCCAAGGGAAATGATCATGTAACAGATAAGAAGACAAATAAACGTACACTAAACATGCCCTGAAGAATTAAGGGACCCGGGAAGCTGGGTTAGAGGAACAGCTGGAGTTTGTAACTAAAATTTTTGGCATTGGCATCATACCCAGGATGTCCAAGTACTGCTGGCAACTAACTGTGCCAGATATTTTAGCGGAGCTTAGGCATTCACTTTTAAGATGAACAGATGCAATAACATGCTGCAGCTATCCAATGCACCACCCTTCCACTATTGTTTATGGATAGCTTCATCATGTCATGTATATTCAATTGTCTTAGCTTCCCAAGCATTCATTTTAACTCTAGTATGAGGCTAGTTGGAAATTCCACAAAGAGCCTTAGTAAATTACACACCCCAAGATTCCATGGGATACATCCATAGCATTTAAAGTGGAATCATAGGGTTATCATTCTCTAATGTAAAAGGGTCCGTGGTCTATTTAATCTTCAGGTGCTAACTGCTGATCATTGACTTTAGTTTATCCTATGTTTAACTTTAAAACATATTATATTTAAATTTTTCATTTGTACTGGACAGACCCTCAAATAGAGAGCATTCTCAGAATGGGATGCTATCTTCTGTAAAGCAGGGCACCTGATCAGCTTACCATTAATATGAGAAGCCTTCACTAGTGAGGTAGCTGCTGCTCCCAGGATGGTCTCCCTTGCCCTAAGGATGATCATTCTTGTCTCCTACCTAAAGGAGGAGCTGGTGAAGGGATAGTTTGCTGTTTCTCATACTACTGGGTGCTTCTACAAGAGATGTGAGTCTTGAATGTAGATGGGCAGTGTCTACATGTTTTAGGAATGTGACCTAAATGCTTCCAGTGGATGAGAGGATTCACAATGGAAGTAATTCTCTGTATCAGATATAACCTGAAAAGACCCAGTGCCATCACTGGTGGGTGGATGAGTGGGAAAGATGCGAACCATCAGAAGAGATGACACTGATAGCGCTGTGATTTTACATTTCTGTCTGTCTGATAAAAGGAGGATGAGTCTGGATGATCCATGGGGTCCCTATTTGGAAAAGAAAGCACAAAAGACAAAGTGGTTTTCTCAATCTGTCAGGCAATTAGGAAAGCACAGAGATTTATGGGGGCAAAGCAGATTGGAAGGACTCTGATAAGACATTTATTTCACACTACCTAATTCAAACCAATTAGAAAATACTTCTGCCTGGTGTGAACCAGCTTTTTAAAAAAGAGTTTTCATTACATACAAATATTCACACCTACTTTTATGTTAATTTCTTGATGAATATGCATAATAAACTTGTCTTCAATGATGTCATCTTGTTTGTCATAACCAATCGACTGAGCTTTTATGCAAACACACAAGGTTTTAAATTCCTGCTCATATTGCTGTAATTTAGGAAAAAACACCACTTTAGAAAAACAATTTCCAAGGCCTTTTTTCCATTTTGCAGAACGCTAAGAATTAAAGGTTTGTTGATTTCCCAGACTTGGAAGTGTTTTTTTAATCCAAAGATTATTTGCAACAGCACCAAAATGACTGTCTATATTTTTGTGCAGACTTTTAGCAGAAATTTATTTTTTTAATGAAAACATCTCTGCAGTTATGTAGGGACTTCAGCTAGGAACGTGGTTAGAGTCCATGCCCAGCGAGAATATGCTAAACCAGATCAGCTAGGGCAGAGAAACAAACTCACCAGGTTGAAGACAAGCCATAGAGGTTTATTATGATTCATCCAAAAAGGATGCAAGTACAAGCAATTTGCTTCAAAAGGTACAAGCATAAACATACAGATAAATGCATGACATCGTCTACAGTTCTGAGAGCTTTTCAGACTTACTGCTCCCTCCCCTAATTGGCTGGAAAAAAGACCAGCTAGGATCCGCACTAGGATTGGCTGAGGGTTCCTTTGATACAGCTGCCTACAGCTGGGGATTCCTGTGGTGGGAAGAATGACAGCCCCCTGGGAGAGATCCAGAAGACAAAGGTGTTGGATTTAGACAATCAAGGACTTGACTGCGGGCATAGAAGGTAAATGCACATCTACTAAGCCCCCTCTTCCACAGAAGCAGCAGACTCTCAACCTAAGGTTAAATGGACAAACATCTTGAGCTTAATTAGTTGGTAGGATCATCTATCTATACATACACACAATTGTTCTGAAAGTCATCTTTTTTGGGAAATAGCTGGAGGGATCTTGGCCAAAGTCCCCTTTTCCATGATATTATGCAAAGAGGGGGCATGAAGACGTGGCTGCCTTCAAATTATATTTTTATACACACAGTAGAGTCTCACTTATCCAACATTCGCTTATCCAATATTCTGCATTATCCAATGCATTTTTGTAGTCAATGTTTTCAATACATCGTGATATTTTGGTGCTAAATTTGTAAATACAGTAATTACTACATAGCATTACTGTGTATTGAACTACTTTTTCTGTCAAATTTGTTGTATAACATGTTTTGGTGCTTAATTTGTAAAATCATAACCTAATTTGATGTTTAATAGACTTTTCCTTGATCCCTCCTTATTATCCAACATATTCACTTATCCAACGTTCTGCCGGCCCATTTATGTTGGATAGGTGAGACCCTACTGTATATTAGAAACAGTTTACACACTTCATATTAGGAACTGACACAGTACACATCATAGAAAAGATATAAACTATACAGAAATAATCAAATTGATACAATATATTAAAGGGTTTAGAATTGATAGTCTTTGTAAGGTATAGCTGCTTGGTCCACTCCTGATTTTCTTATGCTTTAGAATTTTGCAACTCCAGACATTCGGAAAAGTTTTATTTAAAAAGGAAAAATCATATATTTGCTTGCAGTCTCTTGACAAACTATCTTTTTTTGGGGGGAGGGGTGGCACCATGGCTTGACAACAGTTAGATATAACTGCAAAAATATGTTTGTAAGTCCACTTACATGTACTGTACTAATATATCAACAAGGCTGCCCATTTTATAATAGCCCCATTCTCAAGGTGTTGCCAATGCTATATTGCACTTTGTCCATTTCAACTGTGAAATTACCTTCCCCATTTCGGCCCATTTCGGCACATGTTGCACATTGCCTGGGTTCTATGAATTAGTCTCCAGTGTTAATATTGTATGTTTTATGTTGATTTTAACGATTGTTTTTACTGTAATTGATGTTTTTATTGGATAACTGTTTTATTGCTGTGTTTTGATATTTGATTGTTTTATCGGGCAAGGCCCCATGTAAGCCGCCCCGAGTCCCTTCGGGGAGATGGGGCGGGGTATAAAAATAAAGTTATTATTATAGGTATTATTAAGGCTAGAACTCTATGCTAATTTGCTTTCTCGTCAGAGCTGTCATCATTACCAAATTACTATGACAATTCAAAGCACTACTACTACTACTACTACTACTATGAATAATAATATAAACCACATTGCTGCTGAACTTGCTGACCGAAAGGTTGGCGGTTTGAATCTGGGGAGCGGGGTGAGCTCCTGCTGTTAGCCCCAGCTTCTGCCAATATAGCAGTTTGAAAACATGCAAATGTGAGTAGATCAATAGGTACAGCTCCAGAAGGAAAGTAACGGTGCTCCATGCAGTCATGCTAGCCACATGACCTTGGAGGTGTCTATGGACAATGCTGGCTCTTTGGCTTAGAAATGGAGATGAGCACCAACCCCCAGAGTCGGACACGACTAGTCTTAATGTCAGGGGATAAACTTTACCTTTACCTAGTGCTTAGAACGTTATTTATAGGTTTGTAGTAGTATTTTTATTGTAATGCTTTCCCTAATATGGTTGTCTTCTGATGTTTCAATTATTTGGCTTTGTAAAGTGATTCAGCCCTTCTTTGAGTTTTCCCCAGGAGACAGAAGTGGAGTTAAAACAAATGACAATGACATGCATTTGTCTCACTTTAAATAATTTTATTTCATTCAGATGCAGATCTTTCCACAGGAAAAATGTACAAGTGTTCTGTTGCTTAATAACCAGTTCCTCCTAAAAATCAACATTAAAAAGTTCCTGCTGATTTGCTGAGGTTAGAAGGTGCCTCCTTCTGAGAATCTTCTCCTGATAGATTTCTTTGTTGTCATAATTTACATTTAATTTAATTTCATTTGTTAGGTGATATTTTGACGGAAACATTTCAGCTTGTTCTGCTTCAGTGTAAATGTCAACATTCATTAACATTCTTTTTAAAGTGCTATTTTTTTTAAGTAACTAATTTGAATTCTTTATGATGATATATTGGCAAATTATTTTAAAAGTAAATAGGAATGGAAGGGGAAGATAAATGAAAGTGCACTAAGGAAGCTTTCTCTGCCAAGTTCCTTATGAAAAAACAAACTATTCCTGTACCTATTTAGTGCTCCACAAAGAATGATTCAGTCCCATAAACAGAGATATCTCAACTAATCAGTTTTGGCTTATTTTAACTAGCTTTTGCTGCCTGAGAATTATAAAAGCTCCCCCACCCTTAACTGCCAATTTTTTGATTCCATGGAATGTAACTACAGATATATCTACACTGTAGAATGAATGTAGTTTGACCTGGCATGGCTGAATGCTACAGAATCATGGGCATTGTAGCTTTACAACGTCTTCATCCTTCATTGCCAAAGAATACTGTTGTCTCACCGAACATTGAGCCATGATATCTAACTTCATTCATTCTACAGTTTAGATGCACCCATGGTTTCCAAGTGATACTGAGGCCTCTTCTACACTGCCAGATAAAATCCATATTATCTACTTTGAACTTGATTATTTGGCAGTGTAGAGTCATATAATCCAGTTCAAAGCAGATAATGTGAATTATCTGATTTGATAATCTGGATAATATGGTAGTGTAGAAGGAGTCTGAGAAACCCACTGAATCCTGGACAGAGGCTAGATAGGTGAGGGCAAAGAAAGGATGGGACAACAAAGGATGTCTCTGAGGCTGGATCTACACCGCTGTATATCCTAGGATCTGAATTATCTTCTTATCTCAGATTATCTAGCAGCCTAGACTCATAAAATCCAATAAGTAAAAGGTAAATATTTCCCCTGACGTTAAGTCCAGTCGTGTCCGACTCTGTGGGTTGGTGCTCATCTTCATTTCTAAGCCGAAGAGCCAGCGTTGTCCATAGACACCTCCAAGGTCATGTGGCTGGCATGACTGCATGGAACGCCGTTACCTTCCCGCAGGAGTGGTACCTATTGATCTATTCACATTTACATGTTTTCAAACTGCTAGGTTAGCTGAAGCTGGAGCTAACAACGGGCGCTCACTCCACTCCACTCCGGATTTGAACCTGGGACCTTTCGGTCTGCAAGTTCAGCAGCTCAGTGCTTTAACACACTGCGCCACCGGAGGCTCCATAAAATCCAATACAAATAAGATAATCTAGAATCAGATCCTGGGATATAGAGCAGTGTAGATCCAACCTGAATGTAGTAGGAGAAATATTAAATAATATAAAACTTTATTTATATACTGCCCTCTCTCCTCAAGGGATTCAGGGCGGTTTCCAATATCACAGCAAACATACAGCAGTTAAAACGATACAGCAATCAAAACATAATAAATCAATTAACAAGCAATTAAAACCTAAATAACATTAGTTATGAAGGCTATGAACTGGTATGTCATTCAGTTCATCTCTCAATCTTTGAGAGATGGGCAATCCTCAATTCTGGCTAGTTAAGCATTGAAAAAATCATGTTGCCTTTTCCATCTTCAAAAACTGGAATATCCTACCGTATCCTCAGGTGGAATGTGAAATAATTATCATTTTGGACTTGTACTACCAGAATCCCTCCCCCAATCCCCCTTTCCACTGGTAACATTTCCAAACTCTTCTTCTCGTGTGGCTTCAATTCATTTCCAACTTATGGTGACTTTAGGGTGACCCTATCAGTTTTTTTCCTGAGCTTAAGTGTGTGATTTGCTTAAAGTCACCCAGTAGCTTTTGATGGTAGAAACTCCTTTGGTATACACCTGATTTACCACCTCATCACACAAGGGGCTTTTGGCCCCTTGCTCCTCTTTGGCGACAGGACCTGCTGAGCACCATCACATGACACAGACTGTGGCCCTGCCCCATTGATGGCCAAAGTGGCAAGGAAACATCGCAAGACTCTTCCTCACCAACAATGCTAGATGAACAATCTTTTGGATAGCTCTGATGGAGCTACCTGCATTCTCTGAGGCTTTCCCCCATTTGATGGAGTAAAGGGCAATGTGGCAACGTGCCTTGCCACCCTTTCCCCCATCTGATGTGGGCACAGACAGAGCACCAACACAATGTGTCCTGATGCCCCCATGTGATGTGCAAAACAAAATGTGGGGGCATCTGTATGATGAGGTCCATAAAGGCACTTTCTGCTTTAAACAGATCTTGGAAAAATACTTTTGGGGACTAGAATCCCTAGAACCCTGTACTTATTTGAAGAAATGTGATCCAAAAAGATATATTTTGCAAGCAAAGCCAAGTAACAGCTATTCAAGGGACTTGACAAGAGATTCTTGGGCCTCCTCCTTCTCCTTGCAAGATGAACTATGAGAATCTAGTACAGAAAAGCCCCACAGAGTCATTCTTTCCTCCCACTCTCTCCCACATAACCCAGTGGCACACCACTGCTTCTTATGGGAATCTGATTTGCGTATCTTGGGTTTTCTAGAAATGGCAGTCCTGTAGATGAACAGGTGGGATCTTGCTTAATTGCCATCTGTTTAATGGTTTCATGTTGCCATCTACTGCATCTGTTGCCTGCCAGGGAAAACCTGTGTGGATTATACTATCTCTGATTAGTATGAACTTCCCGAGTCTTCCCAGGCGCTACCAGTTAACACAATCAAAGTCTCCTGCACCATTTCCTATAATGTCTTTTTCACCTGTATGTAAATAGCAGCTCTTTACCTTAATGTCATTACAACGGTTCATTAATTTTGTCTCATCTGTTCAGTAATTGTTTTTTTTTTACCTCTCAGTTTTCCTGGGGTCTGAAGCTTGACTGTTTGCCCTCATGCTGTTTTTTACAGCAGATCCGAGGGAGGAAGCAATTTTAGGAAACTCCGATGCTTGACTCAAGTGGGGAGAAGCACAGTGACAAAAAAAGGTTATGAGCTGAGAAAGAAGTGCTGACTGAATCATCCGTGTCGGCATTTCCCTCTGATGTGAAGTTAATCCTGCTATAGGACAGAAAGCACTTTCAGTTATCTTTCCTGTGACAAGGATCTACAGGCTATATTTTCAGAACTGGTTGCAGATGGTTAAAATCTAAGCATTATGCCCAGAAAAGACTAAATTAATCTGACTGCACATTCAAAAACTACAGGACCATGTTGGTTGGTTTACATTTGTGTATATTAGATGTTGCGGGGTTGCTTGCTTGCTTGAGTGGTTGAAATAACAGGTGAAATTCCCAATTGTTTTCTTACCATTAAAGTGACACGTTTCAAGTTAGTCAGTGGTTTCTTTATTCATAGCCCAAAGGGAGCTACTATAACATAAGGCTTTTCTTTCATGATCCCCAGCCACTGGGGAATGTTTTTTTGTATTGTTCTGCTATCAAAACATTAGGAGCTGCTGTGGCGCAATAGGCTGAACCCTTGTGCTGGATGATTTACTGTCCTGAAGGTTGGCAGTTTGAATCTGTGAGACAGGGTGAGCTCCCATAAGTCAGCTCTAGCTTGCTGGGACAAGAGAGAAGCCTCCCAGCAGGATGGTGACACATCTGGGCATCCCCTGGACAACATCTCTGTAGTCGGCCAATTCTCTCACACCAGAAGCGACTTGCAATATGTTCTTAAGTATATGCTTCTGACATGATTTTAAAAAAATCAAAACATTTTCACTTTAAGGTGGAGTACTGAAGCCAAAAGCTTGTTTTGTCAGTATCATCCTTTATGCTTTAGCTGGGTTGAACAAGTTTTTCCATCAAGAGCAAAAACACAGTAGGGGACAAAATGGTCAAATTAAATCTTTGGTATTCTATTTGAATCTGTTGTTTCTTCCTGTCTCAATCTATGTATGGATAAGAATATATTATGATGGTGGTGAAGAATTAGTATACTGGATTTCTGTATAGGGTAACCGGTGCAAAACTATATGTAATAGCACCATATCATTTTAAGGGTTTGTGCAGAAGGAAGAACCCTTCTTTCTTCTGCCCAAACAGCTCAATGACAGAGCACATGCCTTGCCATTAGAAGGCCCCAGGTTCAGTTCTTAGCATCTCCAAATAAATTTAGACCTTGGAGAATCACTGCTAGTATAGACTGAGCCAGGAGCACTAAAGGGTTGACTTGGTGAAAGGGCATTTCCTATCTTCTGTTTTCCTGTGTCTTGAAGCTGTTTTTTTTTTTAAAAAAAAAACAAGTGTTTAATCCACTGCACCACTAGGGGCTCCTTCCTCAGTAATGAAACCTAAATAATAGATAATACTGAGCTCATATGTTCACCACTGTGGCACACTGAGGGTAGCCACTGGAATACCCACATATTTCAGGCTGGGTCTATCGAAAGGCAGAATAGCATGATTGCCTCAAACCGCAGATCTGAGGTGTCATTAAAGGACAATAAATGGCTGTATAATTTTTTTGGCTTTTTCTCAGAGTAGCACAGTGTTGTGAAGGGTGGGAGGTGGCAAAAGGTATATTGGCTGATCTTCCTTGAAGAAAGTCCTGGTTAATGTATGTCATAGCACTGTGCCATGATCTTGGAAGCTAAGCAGAGTCAGTACTTGTATGGAAAACTGCCAACAAGATCAGGTGTTGTAAGCGATATTTTAGAGGAAGGAAATGGCAAAACACTTTTGAGTATTTATTTCCTAACAAAACTATGACATTCATAGGATCGCCGTATGTCAACAAGTGACTTGAAGGTGCATACACACAGAGGTTAGAAGTGCTATGCCAGGAGCCACATGTCACTGTCCCTATGCAAAGTCTGCCGTTGTGATGAAGCCAGTCTTGAAGAAACAAAGTACAGGTTCATTGCCAATAAGTGCATAAGCAACTGTTAGAGGGCAGAATTTGCCAAAACACTCTGAAAGCTGTTAGTTGCTCTGGAGGATTAATGATGCTTATTGAAGGAAAGCATCACACCATCCCTTGAGATACAAGGGTGACAGACAACAAAAAGATCACACTTTCCCCCCTAAATTCCTATTCTTTTGCTTCACAGTAATCCCCAGTGAAGCTCTGTGCTGACTTCATTTTCCAAGCAAGATGTTTCAATCCCTCCTTCTGCATTGCAATCCAAATTTTAGTGACTTTCCAATTAAGATAAGTAATGAATGAGTTCAATAATATTCACAATCAGCCATTTGTTTAGTTCAGGACCAACAGCATATAGAATAATTCTATTCATATCAGAGGACAGTCAGACATGAGACATTTTCCCCCTTAATCACTTATATGCCCCAGAAGAAAATATAATTAAATGGAGTAGTTAGCCAAGAATTCAGTTTTCAATTTGCAGGCTAGTTTATTAGAAAAAAAAAACCCAAGCATAATAAAATAGAGAGATTACAAATTAATTAACAGAGCTCCAAATCTGAAGGTTTCCCAAATGTTCAATGCACATACACGGTACATTTGGACAGTTCTTGAACACAACTACCATGGTATCTATGTTGGTAAATTAAAGGAGAAATGCTTAAGAAACAATTAAGCTCCAGCAGGATTCCAAGTCCAACAAAAGGGAATATTGCGGGGGGGGGGGGGGGGATGACATGTAGAAAACAGAGTGTTTCTGCATGAAGCTGTATACAAGTGCTATCCAGAAGTCTTGTCCAGCAGACCATCCTATTAGCTAGGTGCTCTGCTAGGTATGTGTCCATGTAGTTTCCCCTCCTTGAACACTCAATCTACCTGTTTGTAGACTTGGTGTCCCCCAACAGCCATGCACTGAACAGGGTAGCCAGACAGACAACTATATGGCATTGGTTATCATCCTGGACTGCTGAAAGACTCTGAGGCTCAAGAATGTATTTTTTCTTCCTGCAAGCAGCTTCAAGATTGCAGCTGACTGGGTATTTAGCTGTCCTTCCCTCATGACCCCTGGGCTCGGAATAGCTGTGGGTTAGAAGGCACTCACTATGTAAGTAGCTCATGGGGGGAGTTTAATAGATGGAGGTTCACCATGACCAGAAGAGTTACATAATCAAGTGTAACTTTAAGGGGTTTTTTTTTCTCATGGCAGGAGCGACTTGAGAAACTGCAAGTCGCTTCAGGTGTGAGAGGATTGGCCATCTACAAGGATGTTGCCCAGGGGATGCCCGGATGTTTTGATGTTTTACCACCCTTGTGAGAGGCTTCTCTCATGTCTCTGCATGGAGCTGGAGCTGATAGAGGGAGTTCATAAGCACTTTCCCCGGGGTTGGATTTGAACCCGCAACCTTCAAGTCAGCAACCCAACCTTCAAATCATCAGTTCTGCCAGCACAAGGATTTAACCCACTGTGCCACCAGGGGCTCCACAACTTTAAGTTATACCTATGTATATACTGTATCACTAACTGGATGCAACAAAGTGCTATATATCTCCTCATACATTGAAAATGCCAGTTAATTTTCTTAGGTCAACCTTAATCAATATTCTAATCATTGCTGGGTTTCTTATACATGTTTGTCTCCCAAATTTTGCTTTAATTCTAAACAGGAGGCCAACGACCAAAAAGTTTGATGCAAAAATCTAAAAAGCATAAAGGAGAAGGTTGAAGGCCAGCCTGGTATATTGGACTATGGCTCTGGAGACCAGGGTTTGAATTCTTGCCTGTCCATGAAAACCTATTGGATGGCTTTGGTCAAGTCGCACATTCTCTCTGTCAGTTGAAAGCAATGAAACAACTGAATATATTCTGGAAGAAAAACCTGATGAAAGGGTTCCCTTAGGGTTGTCATAATTAGGAACAACAAAAGAGAAGATACTGGTGATACTTTTTTGGGTCTAAAAATTAGAAAAGCTTCCTTCTGAAGCTATCAAAGAACCAGCAGAAGATACCTAGTTTCGACCTTTAATCGTCTTTCCTGTCCTGGTATGCAAGAGGAGAGCAACTCAGCCCAATTTCAAAACTGATTTCCTCCTGCTTTGTTCCCCTCTTGCACCTCCTGGAATGGGATGGATGCTTCCAACAGATGCTTCAGTGACGTGGCTTTGAAGGATTTGTGGGCTGAATATCCAGGTGGCTACTCCATAGCAACTCTAAAGTAGTTCTGCACTATAGAACATACTTATGATGACAACAAGCCACAACTTGTTGGTGAAATAAAAGTTAGGGGAGAAAGTTCTCAGGTCTGTAAAAGGCAATGTCCACTAATTTATTTCACATCTATACTGAATGATTCATGATTAAAAGCTAGTAATTGGAGCCCCTGGTGGCGCAGTGGATTAAACCACTGAGCTGCTGAACTTACTGACTAAAAGGTCAGCAGTTTGAATCCAGGGAGTTCCCGCTATTAGCCCCAGCTTCTGCCAACTAGCAGTTTGAAAACATGCAAATGTGAGTACATAAATAGGTACCGCTCCGGCAGGAAGGTAATGGCGTTCCATGCAGTCATGCCAGCCTCATGACCTTGGAGATGTCTATGGACAACACTGGCTCTTCGGCTTAGAAATGGAGATGAGCACCAACCCCCAGAGTTGGAAACAACTTGACTAAAATTCAGGGAAAAACTTTTACCTCTACCTTAATTGGTGGGAAAAGTTTAGTTATTAACAGCTAGTCAGTGGAAGAAAATGTTTTGTTGTTAAAAGTTAGTAACTGGAGGAAGTCATGCACCATTAATTACAGGAAACCAACATTCAATGCCTGCATTGAATGTCTGCCACTGAAAACTGCAAATGTCAAAAGTGCATTAGAATAATTAGCTAATTTCTTCTCTACTGTCACAAAGGAAGGTCTTACATTGTACCCCTTGTCATAGCAGTGATAATTTAGCCCATATTATCATTTGTTTTTGTACCTAGCAATGAAAATGAGACTTTGTGTTATTTAATGCCAAGTTTGTATTAATCAAGTGTAAATTAAAACACATGAATTTCAGTTTTTCATGTCAACAATGGTTTTCTATAGTGCAAATGAAGAGACTGCTTTTTCTAGGGCATGGTAAAGTTAATGAATGAGCTGTTGTAAGATGACCATAACATTTTTTTCTTTTTGTCCCAGAATAACAAATAAAGAGTGGCAATAGGGACATCTCTAAAAGGAATGCAGAAGAAATTGTGTTGATTTTTTCATATACCGCCACTAGTCTTTCAATAATTTTGAGTGCATCCCATTGGCTTTAGAACCCGAACAGAATTGAATTATGGGGATTAGAGATGCTTCATAAAGTCTACAAGCCCCATCCCTTGATTTTGCCCAATTGCAGCCAAATCTCAGTATCCCTGTAGCATTCTAGAACAATAATTAAAATAGGAAAGCCTTCTCCCTTCTGTGTCTTCTCCTGTAGTTCAAGTACTAGTAGAGGCTACACTCTCTCTCTCTCTCTCTCTCTCTCTCTCTCTCCCCCCCGCAGCCCAAGATTGATGCATCTGTATCTATTTGGTATTCCTTGGTTCTGCATTAAGGTTCTTTTAAAGTTTTTTTTTAAAAAAATAGGGTGTGATTTGCAAGGTTGTATAGAACCAAGGAAATATTTTCTGTTCTCTGTTTTGAAAAATAAATATTTTAAGAGTTATGATGCAAAAAGGTCATTTTTTAAGAATTATAATTCTAAAAGAAAGAAGGAAAAGGAATGAAAGATACTTTTTTTGTTCTGATATGTCCTGAAATTAAAAAAATACCCACTTGAAGCTGAAAAAATATTTTTGAAGCTGGTACTATGAATTGCCAGAGAACAGTATTATAAAGGCAGAAATGCTGTTTGGATGTTTTTTAAAAAATTGTAAGAAAAATTGTAATAAAAATATTTTTTTAAAAAAATGGTAAGAACTACAGCAACAATTATTATTATTATTATTATTATTATTATTATTATTATTATTTCATTTCTATCCCACTTTTCTTCCCTGGGTGGGATTCAAAGCAGCGTACAACATATAAAATGCATACAAATACATTAGACAGCAATACATAATCAATTAAAACATCATATCCCGATTAAAACCCAATTAAAATATTAAATAAAACAATTTTAAAACTTACAACAAGCACCATATTAAAGCATCAAATATAACATTATTTTGATGGATTTCATGTTCCTGGAGGAGCGCTTTAATGCATATATAATATGATAAAATAAGAATGGGAGTGAGACAAAAGGAAGTGAGATAAATCTATTCCTTGGAAGGCAAATTTAATCCTGGAAGAGTTATCATGGGGCAAAGGTGTCTTCACTGAAGCTTTATCACCCATCCCTATTTCTACAGCAAGCCTATTTTTCAAAAATCCAGTTGTCACAGGGGCAGAAAGTGAGGTGAAATAGTCTAAAGAAGGGCATAGAGAACAAAACAAACATCACAGGGGTGTTAACCCTTCCCTATGCTTTCCAGCTATATATAGCTGGAGTTAAACTTAAAAATATACCTGTTCTAACTTACAAACAAATTCAGCTTAAGAACAAACCTACAGAACCTGCCTTGTTCATAACGTGGGGATTGCCTGTATTTAGAACACCATAAGTGAAGTAGTTGTAGTCCCAAGGTATTCTTAGCTCTAGTTTATGGATAGGAATCTTTGGGCCTCCAAATGCTTTCTCCTACAACTCCATAATTGAAACCCAATATAGTGAATGGTAAGAAGATATGGGAGTTAAAGCCCAAAACAGCTGCAGGGCCAAAGATGTCATGTACTAGTTGAAATCAGGAAAGCTGCCTATGAGTGACTGTTGCTTTTTTACAGGAATGTGTGATATGTAGCTTTTTGAAGGAGAAGAAAGAAGCTTCTGTCCCATAGCATATGTTTCCCTGGGGCTGCAGAACCAAAGAGGAGCATGATGTGACCTCTACCATCTGCCCGGTTACTAAAGACTGGGTTGCATTTTTATATCTGGTTAAAGGCAGGAGAGGAGGCCCATTCATCCATGTTAGATAGTATGACTGAAACTGTAGTTTTATTTAAGTATTTGAAATTGTTTACAGGAAGCCAAGGACCTCAACCTACATCTTGAACAAATTATTATTTAAAGCAGTATATCCTCCAGAATTCGCCTATCACTATCACCACTGGGGTTTCCACTTAAGTTTCCTTCATCACCACTTAAGTTTCCTTCATCAGACATCCAACACTATTTTATCTTACACTTCCACCTCTGTTATAGACCTAATATTGAGATGTGATAACTGAGATGTGCATGTGCTTAATAATTATGTTTGAAAAGATTGGGAATCTTACATTTTTGATTGTACAAGAATTTGTAGTTGCATTTGCTTGAATACAATTACATTTGTACTACTGATCTTTCCTGTCAGCATGGGCTCAGATCACCACAGTTTCAGGTTACTTATCACTGAGCCTTATTTGTTTGAAATAGATATGTCGGTTGAAGAAGGCTGAACCCCTTTGAACAGCCAAAAGCACTCTAAGAATCCTTCCAGACATGACTACATTCTGGGAGGAACTGAGATATTATATCTCAATTCCTCCCAGGATTTAGTCCCCACCCCAAACTCTGGGCTTTCCGGGGGGGGGGGCTTCATGTCCTCCTAGATTGGTTGACCCAGGAGGGCCTGGGGTCAGGTCCCAGGCCCCATTTTCCCCAAAAACATATGTGAGGGGCCTAGCTACATGCTTGGCCACCCCCCCCCCCCAGAAAGCTCCTGGCACATCAAAATTATATGTTGGGAGGGGGGAGGAGGGATTTACCAAAGAACTGGGATCGCTATGGGGATTGACCCCCGGGATCATGAAAGCAGTCCTTGGGTCGACATTCGGAAAGATCCGGACCTTACATTAAGGTCTGGATCTTTTCAGATGCTTTACTAATCCAAAGTAATTTGAGAAATCCTTGTTTACACTGGATTAATTTGAGTTTACTTGAGGTGCCATTTGGACACTCAAGGTAAACATGTCCTGCGTTTTGGACCCTTCTGGAAGGGCCCTGCGTATTCCAAATGTACCCATTGACTTAAACATGGGGATTTTAATTTAATACACTCAAATTTTCAATCTTGGCATAATAAAATAATGCCTTGGAATTTCTTAGCCTGTTATATGTTTATTCTCTGCTGCAGAGATAAGATAACAAATGGTTATATGCATAATCTTCCCCAGTATGTGAGAAGGAAAAGGAAGTTAATGACAAAACTATCTAAGAATAAAATATCTTAGTGTACGGCGATTCCAGTTCATGGTAACTCTACCTAGGTATTAGCAAATCATTTTTATTTTGGCTCATTTCACAAAATCCCACCAGCATTATGTCCACATTGTGCATTGTAGGACTTGTCTTCTTTCCTGCATAAAAGTTCATTCACATTTTGGTTTGCATTGCCCCTAGTATATGCATTACTTTGTTTTTTGGACTGAAGTATGTTGAAAGATTCTATTTGTCATGTTTTTGATTATAGGCAGTCCCTGAGTAATGAACAAGATAGGTTCTGTAGGTTTGCTCTTTAGCTGAATTTATATGTGAGTTGGAACAGTTACATTTTTTAAGTGTAACTCCAGCCAGTTTTTTAAACTTTAGATAGAATAGGGAAGAGTTAACACCCCTGTAATGTCTGTTTTGCTGCCTGTTCCCCCATTCAGAAGATTTCACATCACTGTCTTCTCTGTGATATTTAAATTTTGAACATTTTAGGTTGTCATTGAAAAAAGGATTGGTGAGAAAGCTTCAGCTGACACACCTTTTCCACATAACTAACAGGAGTGAATTTACTTTCTCAGGGTTAGATTTTCTCTCACTTCCTGTTGTCTCACACCTGTTTGTTTCTAGGAGACTTATGTATCTCAGAAATGTCTGTAATTGCATGTAGTTCAAAAAAAGAAAAGAGTGAGATGTTTCCTTTTTCCTTTTAAAAATAGCAAACCCAGACACGTTCATAGTCTTGCAGAGAATGAGGTGGATGAATTCCTTAAAAATTGTGTTAAAGTGGAGTTCTTTTCCTTTCCTAAGAAAAGTTTGTTCTCCTTTTTTCCACTATCCTCTGATTTAAGCATTCACACTAAGTTTCCAAGAAGCAAAAGAAAGGGGACATGAATTTCTGAAACCTACCCTTTTGTGAGCGTGGGCACTGTTTCCTGCATTTTCCATTAAACAGGTGGGTGGCAGTTGAAATTTCCAATGAAATCCTGCAGCCTGACACCAACAGCAGTCTGGAAGAGAGACAGACTATAATCATGCCTTTCATTTAAAAACCATTATTTGACATCCGCTTTGTTTTGCTCTGTTAGCTAGGTGCAACAGAATGAGATCTGTTAACTGTGGCAGGGAGATATGTTGAGGTTTGTTAACTGCTTGCTTGGATAGGATATAGCCAGCTTGGGTCAAGGAGGAAGAGAGAATGAGAAGGAGCATTCAGGGTGCCATGGAAAAGTGCTTTTTGCATATCAATGCTGGTCAAGTTTCTTGCTGTCTTCCTAGAATGCATTTTCTTAAATAAATAAAGGATGAATTTCCCTGCTACAGATAAGTCACTGGAAATAAATGGAAATTTCAGGTGCAGCTACCAGCTCATATGCAGTAGAGACTATATTTCAGTTTTTAATACTACGAAATGTCAGAGATGGGGTGGAAGAAGAAAGGTCGGCATTGTCTTCACAAAGGCAAGGAAAGCCACCAGTCTGACTGTGGCTTGAGGACAAAGTGTGTAAAGAAGAAAGCCATCACTCTTATTTTCCCAGGAATCAAACAGTGCAGTTTCCCAGAGGAAACTTTAAGCACAATGCAAGTTTAGAGAGGTCATCTAGAAGTCTCACCCTCAGTAACAGCACCATATAGATAGTGCTAAAATACCAAAAATGTTGTTCTAGCTTCCTCATCCTTTTTATGGGTGTTGACTACACCACTTTTTTCAAAAAGCACAAACAATTTTCTCACTTTCATGAGCAGACAGGCAGCTGCAGCTTAAAAGCCTCAGAAGTGTGATACAGTTAAGAACATAAGATTTCTCTCTTTTGTTTGTTACGTTTTCATCCCACATTTCAGAGTGCTCAAGGCCATGTATTCTATCTTCTTCATTTTTATCCTCAAAACAACTCCATGAGGAAAGTCAGGCCAAAAGAGATTGACTGCCAAAGATCACTCAGGGAGCTTCATGGCTAAGCAAAGACTTCAACTGATTCCCTGGTTCTCAGCCCAATATTCTAACCACCACACATTGTGAGATGGAGGATTTAAATTGAGGTTTTAAATGAACTTTAACAGGGAAAAAGGCAAGGTATTTGACATTACAGAATCAACTAATCAACCATAAGACAAATTGTTTCATTCATTTCGCCCCATTTTTGTTTTGGTTTGCAGCTTCCAAAAATGGGACTTTTAGCCAAATGGGAGTTTTGTCCCACGCCCGAAAGAACAAAATTTTTTGGACCATTGGTGGCAATGAGAAAGCTTCCAAGGCTCGCCCATCCCTCAGTTTCAGGGCTAGAGGGGTGAAAATCATCATACATGGAAGGCATATCGACCCCTTTTAGCCCAGCAACTTTTAAAAGGTTTTCTGAATGGAGAAGGTAGGAGCCCAACAAATTCTCTCCTTTGAAAAATATTTGTTTGTTTTTTTTTTTAAAAAAAAATCCCAATACTACCCTGGGGGAGGAAAAAGGGGGGATTAAAACAAAGAATTAAGATAAAAGATTTAAAGATTTAAAAATATCAAATCAAATAGAAGCTACAGAGATCCCCTTCTGTCGCCCACCCCCAAAGTCCCGCGCGCACTCCCCAGCCAAACTCACCCCACCCCTTCAAAAATCCCAGCCCCCTTCCCTTCAAAGAAAGAATAAAAAAATAGAAGCCAAGCAGCTAAGCTTGGCAAAAAATTAATTCCAACAAATCTCTTTCTCCTGGCAGCCAGGCAAGGAAGGAAGGCAAGGCAAGAGGCAAGGCAACAAGGCAGCAAGCAAGCACACTAGCACAGAGACTGAGTGAGCTGAGTGAGCAGGAGCAAGCCAGCCAGCCAGCCAGCACCAGCAAAGGATGTGCCCACAATGGGCACTTTGGGGGTGGCCACCCCATTAAATACCCTTTGGCCAAAAGCTCCAAAGATCACCTCCTCTGATGCATGTGGAAGAACTCCCTGGGCCTCGTGAGGAAAGCCACACAGCCTGAAAGCCAAACAAAGAAACGGAAACTGCAACTTTCTCTTTCATTCCACCTTTTGTTTCATCTGAAAATGGGCTCTTTGGTTTTGTGCCATCTGAATGGACGGTATAAATCAAATACCCAAATGAAACAAATGGAACAAATACCTCGCACACCTCTATTAACTAGCTTCTCCTCCTCCTCTTCCTCTCTGCCATCAGATCTAGCCCATATCTCCCTTCTTCAACTTGGCACCACAATGTCTCTGCCAGATTTTCCAAGCCCCTCCACTTCCTAGATGCACTGATTGCACATTAAGAGCTTTGTTTTGCATGTTTTCATGGGTATTTGTTGACTACGTGTCTCCCGCTACGACCCACTTCAAAGCTTAAGATCATCAGATGAGGCCCTGCTCGCGGTCCCGTCAGCCTCACAGGTGCGGCTGGCGGGGACGAGAGACAGGGCTTTTTCAGTAGTGGCTCCCTGCCTATGGAACGCCTTCCCCAGTGAAGTCAGGCAGGCTCCCTCCCTCCTATCCTTCCGTAGGAAGGTTAAAACTTGGTTGTGGGGCCAGGCTTTCGAATAACAATTAGCAGCGCTGGAACTCAATCGACAGACCCAGTCCTTTAAAATTGAACATGCCCATCTGTATTTTAGAATGTGTTTTATGAATGTCCGATGTAAGTTAATAATTTTTAACTGTTTTATAGTGCATTGTACAATTTTTATATATGTGTTTTATTGTAAGCCACCCTGAGTCCCCTGTTGGGTGAGAAGGGCGGGATATAAATATTGTAATAAACAAATAAATAAATACCTACTACAGTTTTAAGCGAGCTTCAAACTGCATTATGTGGTCAGTGTTGTTGAGGCCTAGGTCATCCTCTGTACCTCATCAGGGCTGGTGTTGATTAATTCCTGATTTTTCTCAAGATTTATATCTGAAACACTTTTCCAATTACCTTTTTTGCCAACTCCCTAATGTCTTTCATAATCTCTTGAACTGGTTTTGTAGTAGAGTAAATAACCTCATTCACACATTCTGGCCAAAGTTTCTTCCAGCATGAGCATTGTTTCTGGCTAGATAGCTTTTGTGGCTCTTTTGGTGACCATTATGGCATCAGCAGTAATGTAACTCTTCCACTTTTCCATTATGTTCTCTACATTGGGCTCTTTTTCCATAGAATGCATAATATTCTCCATATTCAGTATCATGTGTAGTGTAGTTTAAATGTTCTTATTATATCCTGATCAGGTGGCTGGATGAGAGGTACTGTGTAGGAGGGAGAAGGAGGGAGAAGTTTTTTCTGGACTGGCAATTTATTCTATAGTTTCTGGAACAAAACCACTATAGAAAAATCCTTCTTGTTGTTCAAGTCTTCTTATTATATGTCTAGAAAACTAGCAGCTGGAACTTATCCTTTTCTTTCAAGGCTCAGGGGTTAGCTGCTTTATAAATTAGGATAGATTTTATCATAAGCCCAGCTGTCCTTGCACAAAACAACATGGTTGGACTGTCTTGCTGCCATAAAGCTTAGTGCTCGCTCCCCCTCTTGACTAGTCAATGTCCTCTGTGGCATTCTCTTCTAAAGCAGAGTGATTACATCTGCATCAAATATCTGCTCCAGTTCATGTCCCTTTTCTTATATAATTTTTCTAAAGGTGTCAGGAAACGTACTAGTTTGGTCAGCAAAGGCATCTTCTATAGTTTTCACATTATGTAGGCCAAATCTTTTCTTAAAATTTACAGCATAAAATTCTGTAGAGTTAAAACCTCGCCTTCCCATTCCTTTAAAGGAACATATATACTTTGCCTTCCCTCTTATCTTATTAGAATCTACAAGACTGGGTTTTTTATAGCAAACCTACACCCATATAAAAATATCACTTTTTACGCAAGAGATCATTTTTATGACATCCAAATCAAGCTGTATTTTGCTCTTTGTGCCCAATGGTCTAGTTGCAGCAATGACTTCAAAAATCCTCTCTGTCTCTTTTAAATGCCTAATGGTTGATTCGTTGGTTCTGTAATGCCAAATAAAATAGCTGGGTAGAAGAGGGACTGAAATACTCATTAAAATGCAAATAATTATAGTTTAGGCATCCAGGGGTCAGCTTTTGCCATTTTATTTTTTGCTAGAGTTTTTCAATATGATATTTGTGTTAGACTGAAGCATATTGTCCAATCAACAAATCAAGTAATTTTGTGCATTAAAGCTTTTTTATTGTTTTCTGAAGTCTTTCTTCTTGGTCATGAATAGGATCAGGCATTCCCAAAAGAGAGAAGACCTTTGAGAGCCTAGGGCAGTGGTGACCAACCTATGGCGCTGTTGCCCACTTGCCGTCCCGATACTCACCTGCTTGCTTGCCCCCCCTCGCTTGCCTGCCCTGCCTCTTGCTTGCTCACCAGCCCACTTGCCTCCTGCCCACCCGCCACTCACCTGCATGCTTGCCCACTTGCTTGCCCCCAACTTGCTCCCCTGTGTTGCACCCCAGGGCAGCATGAGCACTGAAAACCAGACAGAGGCCAATAAACATATAATATATTTATTAAAACAATTATAAATCCAGGAATGAATAAGTGGAAAGGTTGAGCAGATAATAGTCTTTATGAAAAGGTATGAATTAGTCCAAAGAATTGAAGGGAAATGTCCAATATTATTGTCCAAAGTCTAGAAACCGAAACATGCCCAAAACTGTTGGACCTTTACCTTAAAACTATACAATCTACAGGGTGTTCTGGGAATTATAGTGCAAAAGATAATCTGTCTAGATTCTAGTGTATAACACAATGTTCAATGCCTATTCAGTTGATATAAAACAGATGGTATAGTGGATAGAAGGATCAAAAACTTGGGTTGTAATCCCTGTTTGTCCAGTGACTGAGCTGACTGGGCATCCTTGGGGAAGTCTCAGACTCTTCTTCTAACCTATCTCAAATGATTACACTATGTAACAAAATTTGAAAAAAAAATCTGTTCCTGGTTTGACAGTGTTATTTCCTGATTAATTGTGTGGTATTTACTTTGAAAGTAGTTGTTATATTTCAAAAACCTCATTTTGTGGCTGCCACATACTATGTTGAATTGGTTGAGACTTGTTGAGATATTTATTGAAAAACTATAGCAAATGTGCGGCAGGATATCCAGCAAAACCAAGTTTTTGCACATGGCTTCTTCCACACTGCTGTATAAAATCCATATTGAACTGGATTATATGGCAGTGTGGACTCAGATAACCCAGTTCAAAGCAGATATTGAGGATTATCTGCCTTGATATTCTGGGTTATATGACTGCGTGAAGGGCCCTGAGTGCTTCCCAAGAGAAATAGGCAGATATATTATTAATAAATCATGTTATTAATAATTTCAGTAGAAAACTAATGCTGACCAATTATTTTCTTCTGATATGACATTTTATCTAGAGTTAAAACACAAGCATGTGCTTTATGTAAGAGATAATAGAGCTAAAATCTATATGGCATATTAAATCTGCTTAATTTTAAAAGCCTGGGTCAAATGATTTGTTAGCACTGCAACTACTTGATAATATTTATAAAACATTAATAATCATTTCCCTCATAGAAGGTCATTCCAGAGTCTAGACAACTAATAACATGAGCGATGTTGGCACTGCTATTTTTTCACTAATTAGTACAGGCTTTCATTCTGTGTTGCCAAGCGTTTGCCAAAGAAACAATGGCCCATAGTTACACAGAGAGCTGAGTTTCCTGCCACATAAGTCTGCACTGCAAAGCTAATCAACGCTTTTGTTGCATTTCTTGCTTAAAAATATCCATCATAGCATCCAAATCAAATATTTTTCTCTTTCACAAGACAAATATACATACAAATATTGACAATACATAGCACCAGCTGATTATCTAGGCAAAATGGATGATGTGTAATTGACAACAAAATCCACAGTAGAAAACATTTAATATTTTCATTCTGAGTAAACAAAGGAAGGGACACCAGAAAAGCTACTGAAAATGGTATATTGAATCTTTAGTAGGGATAACTAAAATCAAGATAAGATTACATCCTGGCACAGCAAAATGCCCAATTGACATAATAATAATGGATCATTTTTGGCTTGCCATTCTGAATGTGCCAGTCACCATTCAGAAGGTGTGACTTCTGCTAATGTAATAAAGTTTTGGATGTCTGTTGTGTGAACAGCAAAAATGTCAAATGGTTGTTACTAATGATCTGTTGCACAACACTTTGACTCAATAGGATTTGGACTCAAAACTTTGGGCTTACTGGAAAATGTTGTAATATGGTCGATTACAGTACTGCTTTTAAGTGATATGTAGTTCATGATATTATCACATATTCTCTATGGTTTTCTCAGCTAGACAATCTCATAAAACCATAGGTAAGGAAAGAGACCCTCAAAGGCCATCTAGACCATCTTATAGGACCATAGGTAAGGAAAGGGACCTCCAAAAGCCATCTAGATGGCTTCATAAGGCTGTAGCTAAGCAAAGAGACCTTCAAAGACCATCTAGGTGATCTCATAAGGCTATAAGTAAGCAAAGAGACCTCCAAAGACCAGGTAGACTTAGGTCAACCCCAAGTTTAAAGTTTAGGACAGGGGCCAGGTAAATGACCTTCGAGGGCCGCATCCGGCCCCCGGGCCTTAGTTTGGGGACCCCTGGAGTATAGTGTCTAGATCCAGGGAAGTCATGCTACCCCTCTATTCTGCCTCGGTCAGACCATACCTGGAATACTGTGTCCAATTCTGGGCACCGCAGTTTAAGAGAGATGTTGACAAGCTGGAAAGGATCCAGAGGAGGGCGACTAAAATGATCAAGGGTCGGAGAACAATGAGGAGCAGCTTAAAGAACACGGCATGTTCAGCCTGCAGAAGAGAAGGCTGAGAGAATTGATAGGCATGTATAAATATGTGAAAAGAAGTCATAGGGAGGAAGGAGCAAGCTTGTTTTCTGCGGCCCTGGAAGCTAGGATGCGGAACAATGGCTTCAAACTATAGAAAAGGAGATTCCACCTGAACATTATGAAGAACTTCCTCACTGTGTGAGAGAGCTGTTCACCACCGGAACTCTCTGCTCCAGAGTGTGGTGGAGGCTCCTACTTTGGAGGCTTTTAAACAGAGTCTGAATGGCCATCTGTCGGGGGTGCTTTGAATGCGATTTTCCTGCTTCTTGGCAGGGGGTTGGGCTAGATGGCCCATGAGGACTCTTCCAACACTATCATTTTATGGTTCTATATCTGCGGTCTTGCTCTGAGTATCCTCTCCTGTTAAAATATAAAAGATAGCTTGAAAGCAAGCCTTTCATTAGTAGCCTCCTTTTACATCCTACACTTATGGGATGCTATCTCCATAAAAGATCCCTTCTGCAGCTTACCTGGTATTTTTGACAAAGGCCAAAATATTTTTAATCTTGTCTTTTGCATTCTGTATATATTTGTGCAGCTGATTTAGTTACAGTATGACCAATATATCTGTAGGACTGGTATCTAGGGTTTAATCTCACCACATCCAACAAAAAATGTCCTCTCTAAGGCATTTTCTAGGTCCTCCAGTGCAATTCTATTATATACATCTGCTGGAAGTCCTTCATTTCAATAGCATTCACTATCATCTGTGGTTTCTCATATACACACCAAGTCTGTATACCCTATATAGTGGTCATATTTTTTTTTCCTGTGCAGTAAAGCCGTATGGTAATGTTGTACAGAATAAATCCCATACAATATTACTTTCTAAGCAAGAAATGGTATTTTCCGCACAGCTGATTCCTCTGCTCAAAATGTTGCTTTCTGTGCAAAAGTACTATGGACAATTTTTACACAATATAAGTCCTGAACTGCAAGTAAACTTCAAAAATGGTGCATTTATCAAAAAAACCTCTTTGGAGTAAGATGAAAATAGATAAAATTAATCGTTGCTTCCTTCACGATAATGGGATGTTGTGCATTACATCAGGGAAGTGCATGGAGTTATCCATCAATTTCACTGCCTCCCATCTTTAATTTTTTTCTAACTCTAAAAAAGGAGAAATGTCCTTGTTTTAGTAAAGCTCCCCTTCCTCAATTTGAATTGGATTTTTTTTCCATTTCGACTTGGGAAATTGGTTATTAAAATAATGAGTAGAAGAAAGAGGCAGTGGGAAGCTTCTCCTAGATCCCAATGTACTTTTGCAATCCATCGACAAATGTGTACGTGTGATGAGCAAGTTCTTGGAATGGCTTCTGGGTATAAAGAAGGTTAGGTAGGGAATCCATCATCTTGATTCGAAGCAGCTCATACCTGCACTGAGAGTGGCAGTTAAAAAAAAAATCAGAGCAGCACATTTTTTAAACAAATGTTACAGAACATTTAAGCCTGTGGGTCCCCAGATGTTTTGGACTTCAACTCGCAGAAATCCTGACAGTTGGTAAACTGGGAGTTGTAGGCCAAAACACCTAGGGATCCATAGGTTGAGAACCACTAATTTAAGCCATATTATAAAGTTGTGTCTCTTATCTCACCCAACATGTACAGCATATACTTGGTATATTAGCACCTGGTGGCACAATGGGTTAAACATTTGTGCTGGTAGGACTTCTGACTTCAAGGTTGGGTTACTGACCTGAAGGTTTCTGGTTCAAATCCAGGAAGAGCGTGGATGAGCTCTCTCTATCAGCTCCAGCTCCCCATGCAGGGACATGAGAGAAGCCTCCAACAAGGATGGTAAAACATCAAAAATATCTGTGTGTCCCCTGGGCAACGTCCTTGCAGATGGCCAATTCTCTCACACCAGAAGCGACTTGCAGTCTCTGAAACCACTCCTGACACAATTTTTTTTACAAAGTTTGAAAGACTGCAAGAATGCAGAGAGATCTTTAAAATATCACTTAATCCACAAATTGCACACATTGCCATCATGTAGTCAAAAGTTTCATGATTTTCAGAATAATCTTTGGATCAAGTCCAATAAGGGAAGAATTAAAGTACTGAACCCAGATGCTGGCACCAAAATATCAGTCATTGGGGTCACTGAGAAAAGAAGTGTGAACTCACAACTTGTTTCTTCTTGAATAAGTGTGGTTAGGCTCGGACATTTGAAATGCAAATTATGTCATATGTCTTGATAGGATGGGATGAAGTGTTCATATTCACAAAAAGATTCTAAAAATCATTTGCCCCATTCCAGACTTTGGGAAGTAGAGCACTTGCCTATTTTTGGCAAAGGGGTTAGTCAAGCTCTATCATGCCATCTGCTCTGATCTCAGTCAAAGGCTTTCACTCTTTCCTCTTAACTATCTCATAAGACACAACGATCAAAAACCTAAGTACCCTTATCATAGGCCAACACAAGCACCAAAATAATAATAATAATAATAATAATAATAATAATAATAATAATAATAATAATGATGTTGTAAATGATGCTTGTCATTTCTGGAAGAAATCCAGAAAATTTGCAAAGTAGATTACCATCAGACCACAGCACAGACAGCAGCAGAGACTCCAGCAACACTTGGAATGGTGGAACAGATTGAACCAGAAGAAAGTGTGGCGCTTTTGCAAGAATTTGAGGAACCAGCACTTGAAACATCTGTTGAACCACCAGGAACCTTGACAGCAAGACAACAAGAGCTCAAGGATAAGATCATGGCTCATGCTGCAGCAAATGCAATAAGACAGCGGCTCCCAACTCTAAAAACAGTGCCCAAGAGACACCTGGCGCCTCTCATGAAAGATGTGAATGCAGCACTCTCCACTGTCCAAATAACATCAATTGAACAAACAAACCAGTTTGCCTACAGTGCAGCAGTGATAGTAACAGAAGAACTTGGGCTCCTACAACCAAGGCAGCCCCAAAGAAAATCGACTGGAAAACCAAAGTGGAAGGTCAGGCTGGAGTTGAAAATCAAGAAACTTAGATCAGATGCAAGTAACCTGAAAAATATGAAAGAGAGGAAGCTGAAGAATGACAAAATCAAGCAATACCTGATCCGAAAGTACTGGCTGAACACCAGAAAAATTGAAGAAGCTTTGGAAATCGTGAAAGAACAAATTACAGCAACAGCCAGAAAAATTGAAAGGTATGAAGCCAGAATCATCCAGTACAGACAAAATCAACTGTTTCAATCAGACCAAAGACGGTTCTACCAGAGTCTGAACCAAACAACAGACACAGTAACCATAAAGCCAGAGAAAACTGCAACAACAAAGTTCTGGAAAGAACTTTGGGAAAATAATAAAAACTACAACAAAAACGCTGGGTGGATAAAGGAGTTTGAAGGAAAATTCTCACAGAACAAAATGGAACTGATGGAAATAACAACTGAAATGATCAGCAAACGAGTGCAAAAAGTCAAGAACTGGACATTGCCTGGTAGTGATCAACTTCATGGATTTTGGCTCAAACATCTGATTAGTTTACATGGAAAAATGGCCCAACAATTCAATGAAATGCTGCAGAAAGGAAGTATCAGTGAATGGCTAACAACTGGAAGAACATACCTGATACAAAAGGATCCAGCAAAAGGAGCAGCACCAGGAAACTACAGGCCAATAACGTGTCTGCCCACTATGTTTAAACTACTGACTGGCATCATAGCTGACAGAATTCAAGACTATCTTGAAGAAAAAAACATCTTGCCAGATGAACAGAAAGGCAACAAACGGAAAAGCAGGGGCACAAAAGACCAGTTATTGATTGACAAAATGATTCTGGAGAACTGTAAGAGCCGAAAAGCTAATCTTCACATGACGTGGATTGACTACAAAAAGGCCTTTGACTCACTCCCACACAGCTGGATCATCAAGTGCCTGGACGCCATCGGGATTTGTAAAACAGTTGGCACCTTCATTGAAAACATGATGGAGCACTGGAAAACTGAACTGTTTGTTGGAAATGAAAGCTATGGACTTGTCAACATCAGGAGAGGAATTTTCCAGGGAGATTCATTGTCCCCTCTGCTTTTCATTATTGCCATGATCCCTCTGTCAACAATCTTACAAAAAACAAATCTCGGCTATCAAATATCTAAGAATTCTCACAAAATTTCACATTTGATGTACATGGATGACCTGAAGCTATATGGGAAAACGGAAACTGAAATCCAGTCTCTGACCAACACTGTCCGAATTTTTAGCACTGATATCAACATGGAGTTTGGTTTGGACAAATGTTCGACAGTGGCATTGAAGAAGGGAAAAATCATTGAAAGTGAGGGCATAAATATGCCCAATGGCCAAACAATAAAGTGTCACCAGCCAGAGGCCTATAAATATCTGGGCATACTACAGCTGGACAACATCAAGCATGAACATGTGAAAACTGTGGTCAGCAAAGAATACACACAAAGGGTCAGAAAAATTCTCAAAAGCAAGCTCAATGGAGGCAACACCATCAAGGCCATAAACACCTGGGCCATACCTGTCATAAGATATACTGCTGGCATTATAAATTGGACACAGGTGGAACTGGACAATTTGGACAGAAAAACAAGAAAACTCATGACCATTCATCATTCACTGCACCCTCGCAGTGATGTTGACCGGCTATATCTGCCTAAAAGATCAGGGGGCAGAGGACTCTTACAAGTAAAGCAAGCAGTCAAAGAAGAAGAACATGCCCTGGCAGAATATGTCAAGCAAAGTGAAGAACCTGCTTTGATTGAAGTCAAAAATCAGGAACTCCTCAAAACACAGCAGACAAAAAACCAGTACAAGAAAACCGCACTACAAACTAGAGCTGACAGCTGGCACAACAAAACACTGCATGGAAAGTTCCTTGACAAAATTGAAGGAAAAGCTGATAAGGAGAAGACCTGGCTATGGCTCACGAATGGGACCCTGAAGAAGGAGACAGAAGGCCTGATCCTTGCAGCCCAGGAGCAAGCCATCAGAACAAATGCAATTAAGGCCAAGATTGAAAAATCAGCTGATGACCCAAAATGCAGACTGTGCAAGGAAACCGACGAAACCATTGATCATATCCTCAGCTGCTGTAAGAAAATCGCACAGACAGACTACAAACAGAGGCACAACTATGTGGCCCAAATGATTCATTGGAACTTATGCCTCAAGTACCACCTCCCAGCAGCAAAGAACTGGTGGGATCACAAACCTGCAAAAGTATTGGAAAATGAACATGCAAAGATACTGTGGGACTTCCGAATCCAGACTGACAAAGTTCTGGAACACAACACACCAGACATCACAGTTGTGGAAAAGAACAAGGTTTGGATCATTGATGTTGCCATCCCAGGTGACAGTCGCATAGATGAAAAACAACAGGAAAAACTCAGCCGCTATCAGGACCTCAAGATTGAACTTCAAAGACTCTGGCAGAAACCAGTACAGGTGGTCCCGGTGGTGATGGGCACACTGGGTGCTGTGCCAAAAGATCTCAGCCGGCATTTGGAAACAATAGACATTGACAAAATCACCATCTGCCAACTGCAAAAGGCCACCCTACTGGGATCTGCACACATCATCAGAAAATACATCACACAGTCCTAGACACTTGGGAAGTGTTCGACTTGTGGTTTTGCGAAACGAAATCCAGCATATCTATCTTGTTTGCTGTGCCATACAACGTCGTTGTGTTGATAATAATAATAATGATGTTGTAAATGATGCTTGTCAATCTTTTTTTGAATAATTACTCTTAGAATCCCCCATATGTTACCATGTTGGACCAAAAAAAGTAATTTTTAAAGTTCTGATTATAACACACTCTGTAGCATTTTGTCATTTCTACTAGGAGTAACAAATTATAAACAGCAAGAAAAAGAAAAGCCTTATTAATCATATTGTACAAGAAATATGTGCTCCTTGTGGGACACATTTGTTCAGGTGTACCAGGGCAGCCAGAGCCTTCTGGATCCCAAGTTACCTGGCTACTGACCTTGAATACTTAGGGAAAGTGCCAGAGCAGCACCTGGAAGGTTTTGGCAGCCTCGTATATTTGGGAAAGAAACAGCAGCTATTGGCCCCTGGGCACCAATGCATGCATACAGGTGTGAATTTACACTCTGCGGATGGCTAAGAGGATGTTGGCCTCTTGTAAGAAATACACAAAGGATAACTTTTATTTCTTTTGCAAATGTTGTTACGTTTCTAGCTACATGTACATAGCCTCACTAAATGGTGATGGAGAAATATTACAAATTTCAAGTTCTGGCTTTTCTTGTGCTGTTTCCTGGTGTTTTGTTGTAGTTATTGAGGTGCAGAAATAAGAAAATTAGTGGTAAAGGATTAATGCAGTTTGTTTAAAGCTAAGAAATATAATTAAATTGATTTTATGTTAGAAGGGGCAACTTTATCTATTTGGTTTATGTTAAACTTCCATTTGCATTTAGGTTAAATGTTAAATGCTTTACCAGAATGAAACTCCAAAGTGCCATCCATGACATTGACTTGTCATTGCTTCAGTCTTGGGCTCAACGATATACATATTTAGAAATCCCATTTCTCATCCACCACACAAGTGTTTCTGTCCCTCTTTCAGCAGGTGAAGGCCTTTCTCTTCCAACAGACTTTGAGGAAATGATATTTATACACCTAGGTCTTTTAGTCCTGTGATATGCTATGTATATTTTTATCCCCTTTTTTAAATTGATATACTTTCTATCATTTTTATTGTATGGACAGCTGGATTACATTTGCAACTTTTAATTTTTTTACCTGTATGTATTTACATCTGTAATTGTATTCTGTAAGCTGACTTGAGTCCCAATGAGGTGGAGGCTGCAGGACATAAATATCTATTGTGTATACTCGTGTATAAGTTGACCTAATGTCTAAGTCTAGGGCAGGTCTGACTAAATTTTAGACTTTTTCATGAGTATATAGGGTAGCAACTACACACACACCGCTCACCACCACCGCCACTATGCCTCCAATGGTATCACACAATTGCATAGCATGCTGAATTAGAATTTTAGACACAATTACAAACTGCCCAGGAGGAATCTGATCTCGTGTGATTTTGTAGACTGGGAAGGGCTGTGCCTGGTTAGTACTTGGATGGAAAATCAGCAAGAAATGCCAGGGATCTTCAAGAAAGAAAAGTTCCTGAATCTCTGGAAAACTGCTGCTAGTCAGGATAAATAGTAGTAAACTGTACGAAGCAATTGTCTGATTCAGTATACAGCAGCTTCTTATGTTCCCTCCTGTATTGTCAAAGCAATTCTTCCATGAAGGATGCATTACTGACAAGAGGGCTCATCTGGAAAACATTATTTTAATCTGTAAGTGCGCTTGTTTTAATTTCTAGTCAAGCCACACACCAGCTGGGCAAACAGACTTCCCGCTGAAGTATGATTTTGTAGAGGATATGCAATGGAAACCTCTTCTGCTTATAATGTCTTTGGTTTTGTTTCACTAGTTTGAATAAGGTAAAACAAGTGTTTTAGGAGGAGTGGCTTAGGGAGCTGGGATTGTTTAGCTTGAAGAAGAGAAGGTTAAGAGGGGACATGATAGACATGTTTAAATATTTGAAATGATATCATATTGAAGATGGTGTAGGCTTGTTGTCTGCTGCTCCAGATAATAGAATATGAAGCAATGGATTTAAAATGTAGGGAAAGAAATTCCACTTGAATATTAGAACATCCTGAGGGTGAGAGCTGTTTGACCGTGGAATATGCCACTGTGGAGTGTCTTGGAGCCTCCTTCTCTATAGGAGGGTTTTGGTTGTGTGTTCCTGGGTGGCAGAATGATGTTGGTCTGGATGGCCCTTCTGGTCTCTTACTACTCTATTATTTTATTTAAGGAAACTAGACTTAGAAGTAAAGAAACAAACAACAAGATCCATTTAATCAAATAAATCCTACTGTATATTACCGTGTTTCCCCGAAAATAAGACAGTGTCTTATATTAATTTTTGCTTCCAAAGATGCTCTAGGTCTTATTTTCAGGGGATGTCTTATTTTTCCATGAAGAAGAATTCACATTTATTGTTGAACAAAAAAAATGAACATTTATTATATACTGTACAGTAGTTGTCATCATAAACCAGCATAACCAGACAAACTGTGAATCCTATCAAGAATTTCTGGTTACAACCAATATTTCCATGTACAACACTTTATGGTACATCCTGCATGCTCTGGTGTTCTGTTCATTGGGCATGCTTCCAAACAAAAACTTTTGCTAGGTCTTACTTTTGGGGGAGGCCTTATATTTAGCAATTCAGCAAAACCTCTACTAGGTCTTATTTTCTGGGGATGTCTTATTTTAGGGGAAACAGGGTATAATCAGTGGCAACAATTATATTTTGGACTAACAGTCCAAAAGGTTTGCAACTATTTTCTCAGCTCAGACACATTCACCCCTTTTTGTCTGTTTCAGAAATACCATCTTTTTCAGTTCAAACTTTTAAAAGCATTCATAATTACCAGCCAGCCTTCCTTGGGCTACCCATCTTGAGACCATAGGATTGTAACCTGGCTACTCTTTCCATTTAAACTTTTAAAAAGATACTTTCTGTTGATGGAATTGGCATGCATAAACTTTCTAATGCATGATTCAATTATACCTTATATGTGAAAGGTATCTTTTCTCCAAATAACTTCTAAAGTCAGTCTAACAGTGGGAGATGTTTCAATACTGAGCTTGGGAGCTTACTTTGAAATGTAATTGGGTATATCTAAAGATCTTGGATTCCTCAAAGTGGTTAATTACATCATCATTGCAATTTTACATGCCCTGTTTCTCAAAAGTGACAAGGATGATTCGTTTTAGTTAATTTGAATGCTATAAGTTATTGGCTTGTGCTACAAATACCCTCGTCTCCCAACAACCTTGTCACTTCAACATCCACAAGAGAAGACAAGGAAGCACCATAAAGACACATTACAAAACAGTGTTGGACAATTCATTTCACATTCTTCTTTCATCAAACTAAACTCCCATAAAAAGAAAAGTTGTTAGAATGATAGCATTATACTGCAAGGAGGTTGCTGGCAAGGGCCCAGTGCATCCAAGAGAGTCAAAGAAGACATTAAGACCATGAAGGAGGGGGGGAAGGTGTACCCAGATGCTGTTTTTATATTTTTGTGTTTTAATATCTTAATGTTAATGGTTTTAAATTATATTTATATGTTGATTGTTACTATCGATTTTTTGTTATGTTTTATTTGCTTTGTATAATGTGGCATTGCATTTTTGTCTAAATATATGTTGTACGCCTCTCTGAGTCCCCTGCGGGGTGAGAAGAGCGGGATAGAAATGAAGTAAATAATAAATTTTGTTAAGTTACAATTGTAATGTTAGTTATCTCTTCTTCCAGCAGCAGCTGGGGGCTTTCATTCTGATGGGTCAGAGACTTCGCTATGGACTTCACTCTGAGTTTTAAATAAGCTCTCCAGAGTGCTGAATCTGGAGGATAGGGTTCAGCTTCTTGGACAGCTCATTTAAACTATATTAAAACTCAGGAAAGAAATTGCTGCCCCATTAAAAGGGAAGCTAAGCCTGCATTATTGGAAAAAGAAATTAATTACAGGTTGTATATTATTTGTGTGTGGGAGAGTTACTTGTTTGAAAAAGGTAATTCATTTCATGACTTGAAGATTAGCAAAAGCAAAACAATGTAATTCATACACTTTACACTTTTTTTCTCTGAAGGACTGTAAATATTTTTTTCTATCTCAGAATCAGTGTAAGCAGAAAAACAAACAAAAATTAGCAAATGTGTTGTGTCTCAAGTAAACATCGACTGAACCATGAACTTGTGTTTACTTTTTTCATTTGAATGATTGAATGATATCTGCTATGTCTATGTCATTACGCATAATATTCCACCACTTCTATTATTGTTATTAGGTTTCATATTCCATTTTCTAGGAAACAACCTAGAGGTCCAAAACCACCAGGAAATATAATTTAGAGAAGTGCTGGATCATGATTTCAGTAATATGGTGTCATTAAAACATAAAGCTGTTTAGTGTTCTTTTTTTTTGAGATGGGATGTCATCCAAGAAGAATATCTAAAATAAAGGTACAGTTTTCAGATGTTGGTTCACAGAGGTCTTTGAAGGTCTCTGTGATGATATCCCTACATTATGGATGAGGAAGCAATTCCAACTAGGGGTCAACTATAATGCCAAAGAAGTTCTTGGTGACCATATTTCAGTGGTGGGCAGGGTCATTGACATAAGGATCACTGAAACCTGGTTGGACGAGCTCGGTGGGGTAAATCTCACCCAGCTGTGTCCTCCAGGTTTCGGGTTGCAACAGCAGGCTAGATCCGGGGGGCGGGGAGGTGGTGTTGCGGTGGTCTTTCGGCAGTCCATCTCCCTGGTCAGGTGCACCGTCCCGCAATCTACAGGTTTTGAGTGTGTCCATCTTAAGGTGGGTTCCCGGGACAGCTTGGGGATTCTGCTGGTGTACCGTCCACCCCGTGACACAGCAGTCTCCCTACCTGAGCTAGCAGAGGTGATCTCTGATGTGGCGTTTGTCTCCCAGCATCTGGTAGTGCTGGGGGACTTTAGCATCCACGCTGAGGTAGCCTTAACAGGAGCAGCTCAGGACTTCATGGTTGCCATGATGACCATGGGGCTGTCCCAAGTGATATCTGGTCCCACCCATCAAGCTGGTCACACACTCGACCTGGTTTTTGTTGCTTTGGATGGTGGTGTCAGAGTGGAAGAGCAAAATATTCTTCCGTTGTCATGGTCTGACCATCACCTGATCAGTTTAAGACTTACCGTGACCTGAAACCTCTGCAGGGGTGGTGGACCCATTAAGATGGTCCGCCTCAGGAGACTTATGGATCCTGATGGATTCCTGAGGTCTCTTGGGGAGTTTCCTGTCATGGAGGCTGGCGATCCTGTCGATGCCCTGGTAGACCGCTACAATAGTGAGATGTCCAGGGCAATTGACATGATTGCTCCCGAACGTCCCCTCTCTTTGCGCAGAGTCAGGTCGGCTCCCTGGTTCTCAGAGGAGTTGGCAGTGATGAAGCGCAAGAGAAGAGGACTAGAGTGCCGCTGGTGGAAGACTCAGGACGCCTCTGACCGAGCACGGGCTAGTGCTGCTATGTTGGTATGTTGCTGCCCGCATAGCGTCTGCAACTAATAGACCATCGGAGTTGTTCCGTGTCGTCGGGGAGCTCCTCCACCCTCCTGGGGGTGGGGAGGCACCCGAGGACACGGCAACTCGGTGCAGCGAGTTCGCGCACCATTTTGCAGACAAAGTCGCTCAGATCCGTCATGACTTGGACGCTAGCGTTGCTGCAATGCCATGTGAGTTAACCGAGGCACCTGTCTGTCCTATCTTGTGGGATTCGTTTCAGCTTGTTCACCTAGATGACGTGGACAGGATCCTTGAGGCGGTGAAACCAACTACCTGTGCCATGGATCCTTGCCCTTCTTGGCTAATTAAATCAGCCAGAGGTGGGTTGCGAGACTGGTTTGTGAGGATAATTAATTCCTCTTTGGATCAAGGTAAATTTCCATCATCCCTTAAACAGGCCATAGTGAAGCCAATCCTGAAGAAGGCCTCCCTTGATTCGACCATTTTAAACAAGGTCCTGGAGCGGGCGGTTGCCTCGCAGCTTCAGGGTTTCCTGGATGACACTGATTTTCTGGACCCATCGCAGTCTGGCTTTAGACCTGGTCACAGTACTGAGACGGCTTTGGTCGCCTTGGTGGATGACCTCCGCAGGGAGCTGGACAGGGGGAGTGTGACCCTGCTGGTTCTCTTGGACATCTCAGCGGCTTTCGATACCATCGACCATGGTATCCTTCTGGGACGGCTTTCCGGGATGGGCCTTGGGGGTACTGCTCTGCAGTGGCTCCAGTCCTTCCTGGAGGGCCGTTCCCAGTTGGTGAAGCTGGGGGACACCTGCTCGGACCCCTGGCCATTGACCTGTGGGGTCCCGCAAGGTTCCATTCTGTCCCCCATGCTTTTTAACATCTACATGAAACCGCTGGGTGAGGTCATCCGGAGTTTTGGAGTGCGGTGCCATCTCTACGCAGATGACACCCAACTCTACTACTCTTTTCCACCAAACTCCAAGGAAGCCCCCCAGATACTGAACCAGTGCTTGGCAGCTGTGATGGGCTGGATGAGGGCGAATAAGCTGAAGCTTAATCCCGACAAGACAGAGGTCCTCCAGGTCAGTCGCATGTCTTATCGGGGTATTGGGTGGCAACCTGTGCTTGATGGGGTCGCACTCCCCCTGAAGGCGCAGGTCCGTAGCTTGGGGGTCCTCCTGGACTCATCGCTGACACTTGATGCTCAGGTGTCGGCGGTGGCCGGGAGGGCCTTTGCACAACTAAGACTTGTGCGCCAGCTGCAACCATACCTCGTGAAGTCTGACTTGGCCATGGTGGTTACCTCTAGATTGGATTATTGCAATGCGCTCTACGTGGGGCTGCCTTTGAAGACGGCCCGGAAACTTCAATTAGTTCAACGCTCGGCAGCCTTGGTTCTAATGGGAGCCCAATACAGAGAGCGGTCAACCCTCCTGTTTAAGGAGCTCCACTGGCTGCTGCTTATTTTCCGGACCCAATTCAAAGTGCTGGTGATCACCTATAAAGCTCAAAACGGTTTGGGACCCATCTACCTTTGGGATCGTCTCTCCCCCTACGAACCTGTACGGTCTCTTCGGTCATCGGGAGAGGCCCTCCTCTCGCTTCCGCCAGCATCGCAAGCGCGGTTGGTGGGGACGAGGGACAGGGCCTTCTCTGTAGTGGCCCCCCGGTTATGGAATTCGCTGCCTAGGGAGATCAGGCAAGCCCCCACCTTGATGGCATTTCGGAAGAGTCTGAAAACTTGGCTTTTCACTCAGGCCTTTGGTTAAGATCATCTTTTTTCCATCACAATTATTATGCTCCTCGACCTTTTGCACTGGTCGCTCTTCCCGATTCCTGATTGATTGATATTACTCAGGACTCCTCCCTACCGTACCTAATGAGACCTTAAATGATTCTAATGCACTTTATCTATTTATGAATTTGTTACCCATAATGTGCACCGTACACTTTGCTTTTCCACTATTGCAACCTCATTGTTTTTAACCTGATGTTTTAATTCTGCGTTGTGTTTTTTAACTTATTGTGTATATTATTATTATTATTATTTTTATTGGTTTTGTTTTTGTCCTGATGTTTTATATTTTATCATTGTTTGTATTTTGATTTTGCTGTAAGCCGCCCCGAGTCCCCTTCGGGGGAGATGGAGGTGGGATACAAATAAACTTATTATTATTATTATTATAAGGATCAAAACTATTAGCATAGTCCTATATATATTGGCATATTTCCAGACCATCCCAGTCAGCATGGTTAGCATGAGCTTTCAACCTTTGGCTGGCTATTACTGCCATCTTCCCTTAGCATGATAAGAGATGCTGGAAATTGGAGTGACAATTTTCTGTAATTTAAAAGTGAGAAGAAAGAACAGAGATAAGGAAATACACTTCAATGTCTTTAATCTGCAATTGTTTTCAAGCTTTGAATCAACTTTCCCAAGTTGTTTTTTCAGCTTGGGGGGGGGGGGAGAGAAGAAGAGAGGGAATCTAAGGTAGTTCTGTCTCTGGGTAGAAAACAAGTTAAAGGAGGTGATTCTGAGTATGAAAAAGGTTTGAGATACAAATGCTAAGCACCCTCCATCCAAGTGTTTCTCCTTCACAGCGACTCACAACCCGCTTCAGCAGCTTTTGGTGCAGAGGAAAGGCTAACAAAAGTTCACAGAGCATTATGATTATTGATTGATCTGGCAGATCTAAATGAGGTTTTCACTGAAATATATTGATTATAAATTTGCTTCTCCTTGTGTAAAATTACCAGTGGAGTTGAATCAAATTCTCCCTAAGCCTTAGTCCCAAAAGCCACTTTCTACTTTAACATTTTGAGTTTAATGCTCCTCCCTCTGGTAACTGGACTTCTTTATGGTCTATTAATAATGTTTATACAACAAAGGAGTGTGTTTCATTTGAACTACTAGCTAAGGGAAAATTTGCGGAGCGCTCACCTTGTACTTTATAGTCCTGAGAGCTTTCAGTTTTGCTCAGCAAAGCACTTAGCTGTTTATTAAGGGTTGTTCTTTGGAGTTACAGTATGAGCCCATATCTGCAGGGGATACATTCATGAGTTTACCATGAAAACAAGAAACTGTGGATAACAGCAGACCCTATTGAAATTAATGACTTTTGGTGAAAGTCATCAGAAAATTCCTAGAGATGATATATTTTGTTACGTGCGGCTATGTGAATGTACTGTACATTTAAAACAGTTGTAAGTGTAGTACTGAAGCATTCAAATTGTCAGTTGCGAATTGCTATGGCCATGCATTTCACATTTCAGCAAACCAATACTCACTCTTTCAGAGCTTCACAGATCTCAATATTTCTTCATAACTGATGTTTTCTTTGTCACAGAGAGTATGTGGCACTGGAATTTAAACACAGTGGTATGATTTCACTGTACGTAGGAGTAGAAAAATTTACTGTTATTCAGCTTTTTGCATTCTTTTTCACAGGCAGGCTATAAAGAGCCTTGGCTAACTGTACCCAATGGATTAATTTGGGCCTCTTTGGCCACATTGCTTCATATTCTTATATCTCTAATCCCAGTTCTCTGACTCCTAGAGTGCAGCTACACAGTAGAATTAATGGAGTTTGATACCACTTTAATTGCCATGGCTCGATGCTATGAAATCCTGGGAGCTGGAGTTCGGTGAGGAACCAGCACTCTGTGGCAGAGAAGGCTAAATACCATAGAAAGTTGTAACTCATAATCCAAAGCATTGAATTATGGCCATTTCTGGCCAAGGCGCAAAGACACTCTTGTATGAAACTATGGATGGCCTCAGTACTATTAGTCCTGATTAGAGTAAACATGTTGAATTAGTGTGATTTACCCATGCATTGACTTACCAATCAACAGTAAGTTGAATGCGTCTCATATACAGTAGAGTCTCACTTATCCAACACTCACTTATCCAACGTTCTGGATTATCCAACGTGTTTTTGTAGTCAATGTTTTCAATAAATCATGATATTTTGGTGCTAAATTCGTAAATACAGTAATTACTGCATAGCATTATTTTGTATTGAACTACTTTTTCTGTCAAATTTGTTGATTAATATGATGTTTTGGTGCTTAATTTGTAAAATCATAACCTAATTTGATGTTTAATAGGTGTTTCCTTAATCCCTCCTTATTATCCAACATATTCGCTTATCCAACGTTCTGCCGGCCCATTTATGTTGGATAAGTGAGACTCTACTGTAGTTGGAACCAACCAGTAGACTGTTAACCGCTGAAGATGATACCTAGTAGATGATCCAATGGTGGTACTTGGTGTAAAGTTCCTATATGCCACTGTGTTAGTTACATCTACAGTAGAGACTTGCTTATCCAACATAAACGGGCCAGCAGAACGTTGGATACGTGAAAATGTTGGATTATAAGGAGGGATTAAGGAAAAGCCTATTAAACGTCAAATTACATTATGATTTTACAAATTAAGCACCAAAACATCATGTTTTATAACAAATTGATAGAAAAAACAGTTCAATACACAGTAACATTATGTAGTAATTACTGTATTTACGAATTTAGCACTGAAACATCATAATGTATTGGCTACAAAAATATTGACTACTAAAAGGCAGACTGTGTTGAATGATATAGAATGTTGGATAAGCGAAGGTTGGATAAGTGATTTTACAAATTAAGTACCAAATTAGTTTGATTTGTAAAGTTCCATGACCTTAGTATTAATAAGAAGTTACAGGTCCCCTGCAATAGGTCACACAATCTAATCACAAGTGCTAGTTTTGGCCTATAAAGGCCTATATGGCACCAGTCCAGGTTATCTGAAGGACTGCATTTTCCCTCAGAAATCAGCCCATGCTTAGAGATCTGCTGGGGAGCCCTTTTCATAGTTCCACCACCAAGGTTTGGAGGTTGTCCATCTAACTTAAGTGGCAAGGGAGTTCAAAAGCCTGGGGGCAGCCACTACGTTTCTCATCACATTAAGGCCCTGAAGTCAGTCGACAGGAGGGGGAATTTCCAGGCAGTGTGGTGAATTTGTGGGGCAGTAGGGGAAACCATTGCCCTGTGCCCTACATTGTCCATTGTGCTGCTTTTACCATCACATGGGGGAAAGCGTAGCTGCCCAACTTCCCCCAGTTTTATCTAATGGGAAGCTTCCCTTGTTCTTTGGGCAGTATCCTAGGATGCTGCCAAGATGCTTCCTTTACGGAGCTCCGCTGGAAGTGTCTCATGTATCATATACCTTTTGTCATGTAATGGGCTTCGTCGAGGAAGCATCCTGGAAGCATCCAAGGACGCTTCCCAAAGATAATGTGAAGAGATCTTAAGAAGGCTATCCCCACAAGAGTACATTTGATGAAAACAAAGGAGAAAACTTTCTCAGTAACTGTCACCAGACTTTGGAAAACGCTTGCTAGAGAAGTTAGACTGGCATCCTTCTTACTTTCTTATTGCAGATAAGTAAAGAAATTTCTGTTTAGATGAGTATTTGATGATTGACTATATAAGGCCTGTCCCATTAAAATAACATGTTCAATCTTGTAATTGCTGTTCTTTCTTTTAAAAAGAACATATTATTTAATCTTGAAATAAGCTTGCGTTTTGGAGATTTGTTGCGTTTTTGGAGATTTGTAACAATAGGTTTTTTATTTTGTTGTAGGGCACTTTGACCCTTGAAGCAGGATAGAAATAAATGCAATTATGATCACAAACAATCATAATTATCATCACAATAATGTAACATATCTTTTATTTCATCTGCTGAACCCACATAGGAATTAGGTTGTTCCCAGATAAAAATGTTTAGGATTATAGATTTAAATGTGATATGTGAGTCTAGAGACAGGTTTATTATTTCTGCATATTATTGTACTAGGAGTTCCTGTGATATGCCAATTGTGTCTAGCTTTGTGAAATGTCAAATTTTGCAAAATTCACCTCACTTGCAAAGACTGAACAATGTTTATAGGTGTTAGGTAATTGGCCCTTTTCAGCAAAGCATTTAAAAAGCAAAAGAACACTTAGCAGAGCATTTGACTCATAACAGCAAAAAGTGTCAGTGTGTCTAAAAGCTTTAAGAACTTGAAATGCAGAGTTCAATCTTAAAAAGTTTCCCAAAAAAGTTTATTGAAACACAATTACATTTTTAATAGGAAAGGTAGAGTCTAGGTGTTCCAACTAACTCCATTACTAGTTCAAACAAAAGGAAAAAAAATCTAAAAACTACATTCTCTCATTCACACACATGACTAGAAATAGACTGACTGACCACGAGGTCATTCTTCTTGGGGCTTAAAACAAAGGAAATATAAAGAATTCAATTCTACACCAGCAATTAGGATGGGAGGAGGGAGAGAAGAGAATGAGAGAAAAAGACACAGACAACAGGAATTCAGGAATGAAGGAGAAGGGATTCCCTCAGCCTAACTTGTTTCCTATCTGACTGTTGCCTCACTGAGGACTATCGGCTTGAGTCATGTGAAGTTGAATTCCAACAATAGGTTGCAATGCTAAGGATGTAAAGCAGAAAACTTCAGCAATATCCACATTCAGTTTCAACTATCTACTGTTTGTCTACTAAGCAGCAGAGTTCACACCATTGGCCTTCCCTGTTCCTGCAGCTCACCCATAATGAAGACTTCCAATACCATTTTCAGAGATGTTTTCAGGGAACAGTGAAATCATCCTTATGTTTTTCTTCTAACATTGTTCTCTCCTTTCTCTGGGTAATAGCAACAGCCAGCCTTCCATATTTCTTGGGGTTCGGGACATAGTACCTTTGTGAAAGTGAAAAAACAAAACAAAAATTAAGATATTGTTTTTTTTTTTTTTTACATGAGAGAACATCTCTCTATGAATTCCTAGGTCTTCCAGCATAACACTGTGGTTAACTTCCACTGGAAACTGCCAATAGAATTACATAAGGGAAGCTTTTTCTGAAGACATCTCTATAGGAAATTGACCATAGAGTGACACTGGAGAAACTAGAGATTCCCAGAGATAACATTGCTAATCAAATCTGTGAATAATCAAATCTGCATAAATAAAAACTGCAATTGAGGTGGGATGACTGTATTATCTTAAGCCATATTTGTGTATTTCCAAAGCTATTGTGATTTAGAGTTACATGTAAACAACAAGGCTTATTCAATTACATATGGAACAGCACATGAAATCTTCCTAAATGTCAAGCTGCCAGAGGCCCGTGTATGCATGACCTTTAACCAGATGGTGAATAAGTCTTCGGACTAAGGCAATTCACTCAATGGACAGCTGACTCAGTTGACTGAAGTTTCTTTAAGGCTCTACACTGATTGTGTGTGGCATATTACCTGTGGCTCATAGTCAGCATTGTACCTAGTTGATGTACCTTTGCTTTAGTGGCTCATTTCCTAGCAATCTAAGAAGAGTTCTTCTAGATCAGGCATGGGCAAACTTTGGCCCTCCAGATGTTTTGGTTTTCAACTCCCACAAATACCGGCTGTTAGGAATTGTGGGAGCTGGAGTCTAAAACACCTGGAGGACCAAAGTTTGCCCATGCCTATTCTAGATAGACCAAAGTCCTACATAATCCAGCATTCTAGTCTCATGCAAGACACCTATGGGAAGGAGGTGAAAAAGAATATGCATACAACCCTACTACTCTTCCCTAGAAACTGCTATTTAAAAAGCATGGCGTTAATTTGGGAGATGGTCTGTAGTACATTGTGTTAAGTGGTTTAATTGTTGGACTGAGACTCAAAGAGATCAGTGCTGAAATCTCCTCTCAGCCATAGAAACCCACTGCATGGCCATGGATAGACTACATTTTATCAGTTTCTTCAAAGGGCAATGGCAAATCTCCTCCAAATAAATCTTAGCAAGAAAATTCTATGAAAGAGTTGATGTGAGGTCACCAAAGAACAAGAACATAACACAATATATTAGCTACTGATAGCCTTTTCCTCCACAAACTTGTCTAATGCCCCTTCAAATCCATCATGGTCATCACTGCATTTTGTGGCAGTAAATTTAATAGTTTTGCCTCTGCAGTCTGTGTAGAGAAGTGTTGCTTGCTATCAGTCCTGAATCTCCTACCGGTTTGATTTATTGAGTGAATATTATGAGAAGGGTAGAAAAATAAGTCATTTTTCTACATCATACATACTTGAATATTTGGCAAGATGTCTTTTATCTAGAATAGGGCAGAGAGCTGTAAATGGATACAGGATGCAAATTTGGTATCATGCTGTTTTGTGAGGCCTTCGCAGAACCATCTTGGCCACATTTCCAACTGAAAATGGGCACAAAACCCAAATGAAAGTTATGTCCATTTATGATTTCTGGAATCCTTGCCTGTATTCTCAAAGTCTGAGTAAGGATAGAAAGCTGTGTAAGAGTAAAAACAATCAACTGCTTCTGGGATTCACCTTATTAAGAGAAGAATGCCAATTTCTCTTTTTATTTGGAAGTCTGGGATTGGGGGGGTGGGCGGTCGGAAGGCCCATCAGTTGCACAGTTGACAGACATGATTTAGAAAAGAAGAGATAATGCAGAGTACAGGCTTTAAAAAAAATCATCTCAGAGAACAAACTGGATTCACTAGCAACCATTAAATCAGAGATGGACAGAAGACAATACTTCACTTGAAATGCTTTGTCAGCTAAAAAATATTTGTTTCGTAGGCAGAAAAGGGTTTAATACATTTTTTTCTCATTTTATTTAAAGCCACAGACTTTGGAACTCAGCAAGTATTTACAGACAACCCATACATGATCACAAATGTGCAGCACATTACTTTGGCACTAATTATTCCTAATCAGCAGTAGTAGAACACATGATGAACCAAGCTGGGCACAGAAAATTCTTTGAGATCACAGAAATTCTGGACCACTCTAACAACCACTATGTCAGACTACACAGAGAAGCCACTAAAATCCACAAGCACGTGGATAATTTCAGCAGAAAGGAAGAAACCATGAAAATGAACAAAAATGATTACCAGTATTGAAAAACACTAGCGTCAAGACAGTGACTAATGAACACCACCCAAACTCAGGAGGTCTCCAGACAGTAAGCATGAAGGGTTAGTGAACACCACCCAGACAAAGGGTGTCCTAGGCAGCAACAATTCAAAGGGAACAAAGGCCAGGTTACTTCTATGCAGAGGCCCTCACTAACTGACTATGCTACCTTCATAGTTACTCACATGCTAATGGGTGTATTCCACTCAACACATACAAATCTAGCCCACCCTGGGCATCCTACAGGTATATATACTCCACTTGCTTTACTACCATAAGCTCCTCTGAAGATGCCAGCCACAGATGCAGGCGAAATGTCAAGAGAAAAAGCTGCTAGAACATGGCCATACAGCCCAGAAACCACACAATACACCAGTGATCCCGGCCATGAAAGCCTTTGACAATACGCTATTGCCTAAGTTTTAAAAATAATGCATCCATTTCAATTTCAAATTCTTCATGTCCCCACAGGAACTCAAATATTATTATATAAAGCAAAGTTAATTAGTAAATCAAGATGAGGAAGCAAACTTCAAGCAGAATTAGAAATTAGAATAAGATGAGTAATTGTTCTGGCTTCCTATAGTAATTGTATCCATTGTATCCATTTCTGGTATTCCCTCCCTCCCTCCCTCCCTCCCTCCCTCCCTCCCTCCCTCCCTCCCTCCATCCCTCCCTCCTTCTCAGATGCAGTCTAAGACATTCAAAGTCAGAGTGCCAAATGATACCCACCCCTCCAAATTGCATGATATTGAAATCCAAACATATTATTTTGGCCGATAAAGCTGAAATTTCTAATAGTACTGTTTTCTACCACTGGCAGTGACTAACAATTCATTGTCCTTTGGTGACATCCAAAATTTGCTGCCTCACTTTGTTTAACAGCAGGGTTGACCCTGTTTCATCTACTTATTAATGATACAGTACATGCAATTAGGAGGTAGAAAAGCCAGGTGACTCGAACCACTTGTCAGCTCTTTATAAAATCTAGTGCCAAAAGATCAAAAGCGGTTTCTTTTTCTCTTTCTCTTTGTTCTTTTCCTACTGGCTTTCATCCTTCTTCCTGTCAGCCCACTGAGATGTTGGTAGCCCAAATTAGGCACTCTTTTGCAGCCATTGCTGGTATTATAAAGTTTCATTGACTTCTGGAAACATTTCTGATGAAAATGAAGGGCCTATATATATTGTGGCTGAGAAGTGTTAGGTGGCTATACAGAAATGTAAGCAGCCTTCTCTGATCTTGCACTCAGCAAATATGTTAGACTGTAGTGCTCATCGTTACTGCCTAAGGTGGCTAATGTTGGTGAATTATGGTATTTGGAGTTCAAGACTACAAACAGCTCTTGCCATTTACTTATATAACCCAGAAGGAGAGAAAATGGAAGCTATCATGAGCATGTGATCCTGACTGTTGTTCCTTGTGCTTCCCACCAGTTCTAAATATGTAACCTTTAACTTGATAAAGAGTTGAAATTTCAAGACCCGAAATGGAATCCACTGGAAGTATGGCACAAACAGTGTAGGAATGTGTGAACTTTATTTTTAGACTCACAGAACGTGCGTAGGGGGAGGACAGGATCATCTCTGATGACCCTTGGCCCTGTATATTGGCATTCAGGGCAAGTTCTAAACAGAGCCAAAGTGTCTTCACAATAGGGGTATGCTATTTGGCAAAAACACATGCCGTTTTCGGTGGCCGGTTTTCGGTGGCCCCCCTGTTCCGTTTTTAGGGAGCTTCCCGAATTCAGAAGGGGTTTCTGTTTCCATGCTGGAAAGATTTATCCATTGGCGCCAATGAGTAAACTTTAGAGGCTCACTTCTCTGTCATTTGTAAGCCTATCACCATGAAATTCACCTCACTTGTAGGCCACATCTTCTACTGCAAGCCTGCCAAGTTTCAGAACGTTTCATCAACTCACAATATTTTTTGAAATTTTAAAAATGTTTTTACTATAACATTTTTTTTTAAAAAAAAACCCACAAGAGGGGGTTCTGGAAACTGAAGCCCAATCACACATCACCAGAGGGGAGGAGAATGGATGGACACAGTCAACCAGGCCTCTGATTAGCTGAGAAAGAAAGTGAGAAGCACACACAGAGAAAAACCTTAACTCGCATCATGCCCCAGGAGAAAGCACAAGGCTCCTTTAATTCTTGCACCACAAGCGTGCTGCTGGGAAAGCAAATTCCCATTTGCCTTAAGCAGGCACGCAGGGTGTAGGAGAACCTTTGGGAAATGATGGGGAAGGCTGCTGGGGAAGAAAGTAAAGAAGGAGCAGCAGCTTTCCTGATTAGCGAGGCCCATACACTGCCTCCTCCACCTTAGGTAGATTGCCGCTCAGCCCCATTGGTCCCCATTATTAGTCCCCATTAGCCAAAAGATCTGGCTGCTGTGATCTGTACCAGCTTAAGGCTTCAGCTGCCCTATGCCAGGGTCTTTTTCATGCATTTGGCAACTGAATCCACCTAATCATCTGAATCCAGTATACAAAAACAAAACTCTGCACACTCCTACTTCACAACACATAATACCTAACTGTATGGAGATGAACTGCACACAACTTGAGAATCAAGGGAATGCTTCAAGGTGTTTCTACACTGAAAAGCACATAGAACTAGGACTGGTTAGCAAGATCTTGTGCTCTGACTGCATGCATTATATGACTCTAGATGGGTCTTGTATTCTAGTGGCTGATTGTAGGGGTGACATTACTATAGGCTAGCAACATTTGAGAAATTGTTATTCAAATCCTTCTGAAATATGGTGACGCAAAGGTCTTTTTGGTGCCCATTTTTTCAAACTTTTCAGTCATTATGCATTTTTTAAAAAATGTTAATATTTTTAGAGGTTGCATTGGTCATATTTCCTTTACTTGTTTATTTATACAGTTTGGGTGTTTACTATTTTAATCAAGCTTTATTTTGTGAACTGCCCAAAGTGCTAACACATAATTTTAATATTATTATTGCTGTTATTTCACTATAAAATAATGTCATAGCTGAGAACAACTAAGTAATTTTGATACTTCATTAAAAAAATAAGACTGAAACTGATTTGGTCATCTTCCCCTTTCTTTTCTCTACATCAAGAAAATCAGCATCAGTTTGACAAAGGATGTGAGATTTTCTCATGGGGAAAAGAAAACTGCATTCTATGATCATAGAGAACTTTTTTTGTAGATCTCTATACAATGGGGAATTCTGTTCAAAATGTTTTATTTAATATGGGATATTCACTTACTGGACATACAAAAAGTGTGCTCTCATATTGGACAGATACAAGGATTAATAGTATCTACCTTTTTATTCCTTCTTTCTTTTTTCAATACACTCATTCATCCACTCCTTTCAGCCGGTGTTCAATTTCTTTTTCTTGTCATATAACTGGATTTTAGATTTTGAATTTGACAGCAGTATTTTTCCATTGCATAGCCACTTAAAAGGAGTGGAATACGAATAGCAACTATAATGGAGGAAATTAAGGCCTTTGCCTTTTCGGGACAAGTTGCAAATTTCTTTTCACTGAAAAATAAGGAATTCGGTAAAGTTGGAGAGCTGGCTTATTGCTGAGATAAGTATCAAAGCAATTGTATCATTACTTTCCTAGGATGACATTCAATTATTTAAACAGATTACATCATTTAAAAGGTGGCTGGATGCCCACATGGTTTAACCACGGGACTTTCTCTAAATATATGACACTTCACAAATAAACATCTTTTGAGTTTTTCTCCCAAAAAATATTTCATTCAAATGTTTATTGATGCTGATAGCAGTCCTCAGCTACTTGAGAAGCTAGTAACAATAGTTTTCCTTTTGAAACACACTCAGGCCCCATCTACACTCCCATATAAAATTCAGATTATCTGTTTTGAACTGAATTATATGGCAGTGTAATATAATCCAGTACAAAGCAAAAAAACAAACAAAAAAAACAAAAAACAAAACAAAACAAAACAAAACAAAACCCCTGGATTTTATATGGCATTGTAGATGGGGCCTCAGAGCCTTTTTAAAAAGACAACATTGGGAGAATTTATTAGTTTAGGTTTTGAGGATCAGTAGAGCTACATTTGCTGTAGAAATGCAAATAAGATATTAGTGTACAGCAGTGGTTCCCAAGTTTTATTTGACCAAGGACCACTTTGACCAGGGACCACTCTCCAACATTAGTATCAAAAGGGTTACAAATCAGTATTTGGTTTAGATTTGGTTTGGTTATTTGGGGTGCTGATTCAGAAAATTGCTGATGGGGTGCTGATTCAGAAAATTGTCGCTGGGTGAGTCTTCTCCACCCTGGCCTGGGAAGTCTCCCAAGGCTGAGAAAGTGATGGCGAGGATGAGGGCAATGTGCTGCTATCTCTTTCCTTCCTTTTCTCCCCCTCCTTCTCTCTCTCTCACCTTTGTGCATGCTGCCAAGTGTGAGAAAGTGCTGAGAAAGTGCTGATGAGGGCAACACACTGGTATCTCCTTCCTTCTATTCCCCTCCTTCTCTCTCTCTCTCTCTCTCTCTCTCTCTCTCTCTCTCTCTCTCTCTCCTCCTTCTAATGGCAGCATGCACCTCTGGCATCAATTTTCCTCACATGTCCTGGTGGACTGCGACCCACTGGTTGGGAACCACTGGTGTACAGGGTATTTATTAGTTTGACAATTATAAACACTCTCCTGGAAGTTATCTCTTATCTATCTTATTTAGCCCCTTTTATTTTCTTTTAGTTGTACAGTAGAGTCTCGGTTATCCGAGATAAAGGGGCAGGCCCAGTCTCGGATAACCGAACTGCTCAGATTGCTGGGAGGCCCTATTATCCCTAGCAACGCCCAAGGGGCGAGGGCTCGCCGAGGGACATCTCCCCGGATCTCATAGAATCATAGAATAGTAGAGTTGGAAGAGACCTCATGGGCCATCCAGTCCAACCCTCTGCCAAGAAGCAGGAAATAGCATTCAAAGCACCCCCGACAGATGGCCATCCAGCCTCTGCTTAAAAGCCTCCAAAGAAGGAGCCTCCACCACTGTCCGGGGGAGAGAGTTCCACTGCCGAACAGCTCTCACAGTGAGGAAGTTCTTCTTGATGTTCAGGTGAAATATCCTTTCCTGTAGTTTGAAGCCATTGTTCTGCGTCCTAGTCTCCAAGGCAGCAGAAAACAAGCTTTCTCGCTCCTCCCTATGACTTCCCATCACATATTTATACATAGCTATCATGTCTGCTCTCAGCATTCTCTTCTGCAGGCTAAACATGGCTAGTTCTTTAAGCCGCTCCTCATAGGGCTTGTTCTCCAGACCCTTGATCATTTTAGTTGCCCTCCTCTGGACACATTCCAGCTTGTCAACATCTCCCTTCAATTGTGGTGCCCAGAAGTGGACACAGTATTCCAGGTGTGGTCTGACCAAGGCAGAATAGAGGGGGAGCAGGACTTCCCTGGATCTAGACACTATACTCCTATTGATGCAGGCCAAAATCCCATTGGTTTTTTAGCAGCCGCATCACATTGTTGGCTCATGTTTAACTTGTTATCCACAAGGACTCCAAGATCGTTTTCACATGTACTGTTGTCGAGCCAGGCGTCCCCCATTTTGTATCTTTGCTGGAGGAAGGGCCTGGCTGAGGAAAATCAAGGAAAACCTGCGGCACACTCCTCGTCTTTCAGAGGGACAGGCCCTTGCTGGAGCAAGGGCCTGTCCCTCCGTGATATGCCCTGCACGCCCCGGATCTCCCTCAGCCAGGCCCTTACTGGAAGAAGCTTTTTCCTCCAGCAAGGGCCTGGCCGAAGGAGATCTGGGGAGACGTCCCTCAGCGAGCCCTCACTGCTTGGGAAGCACCCCACGAGTGCTGCTGCCTAGTAGCGCTTGTGGGGTGCTTCCCAAGGGGTGAGGGCTTGGCTCAGAGAAGCACCCCACGAGCACTGCTGCAGTGATCACGGGATGCTTCTCTGGGCCACGCCCTCACCGATTGTGGGGTGCTTCCGAGGTGCTTTCTCCTCCCTCTCCCTCTCCTTTCTCTCAGCTCCTTCGCTCGAGAGAAGGAGAGGGAGAGGAAGGGCCGCCCCCAGCGGCGCCTCGGATAATACAGAGGCTTGGTTAACCGAGACTCTACTGTATATGGTTATAGTTAGGTTATGTCCTACGCTACTGGAGAAATTATACTGCTTAGCTAGCATTGCACCACCTGACATCCACCGATAAGTAGCAGCCAACAATGAAAGGACCAAGGCAGTGACATCTCCGGTACATGCCCTGTTCAGATATCAGCAAGCATGCCAAAGCCTTAAATCAAGAAATAGCTTTCTAAGATCTACAGAGATACTTTCAGGAACACCTCAGCAAGCGAGAGTCCAAAAGTGGCAGGCTAAAACCCGGGACCTTAATCAGTGGCTGACGCCGGATGAGAGACTCCCCACTGGGCTCACAGAAGACTGGGCAACTTGGAAGGCACTGAACAAACTATGCTCTGGCACCACGAGATGCAGAACCAACCTTAAGAAATGGGGCCTCAAAGTGGAGTCTGCAACATGCGACTGTAGAAAAGAGCAAACCACAGACCACCTGCTGCAATGCATTCTGAGCCCTGCTACATGCACAATGGAGGACCTTCTAACAGCAACACCAGAGGCAGTCCAAGTGGCCAGCTACTGGGCAAAAGACATTTAGTATTAATGGCAAGTTTTTTTTTCTTAAAAAAATCTCTATGTTTGCAAATCCATTACAACTTGTATCCTCAGTTTCGCTTCTGACACGAGAAATAAAATAAATAAATAGTTAGGTTTCTTCTGTTTTCTTGTAATTATTTTTAAGTGGTAGTTTTAGTCTTGGTTTGTGCATTTTGCCCATTCTAAAACCAATCTCAGCAGCATCTTCTTCAGGACTTCCAGCGGATGCTTTAGCTTCCTTAGCTTATGCTGAGGTACATTGTGTTTAATGTACAGGACACAATCTTTTCAATCTTTTTTAAAATGCTGTGATGTGTTAAGTTTTCACCAGAATCATTCACAGGATGGGGAAGCTTTAAGCTTTTTCCAACCTAGTCTTTTTTCTTATTTGTCTTTTCTCACACAAGGGATTAAAATCAGGTAGGACACCAGTGGTTCCAATGATGTTATATCTTATCATCTCATGCATTTATTATGTATGGGACTGGCAGATAGTTACATGATTGAATATAAAGCATTTGAAAGTGATCCATATGAAAAGCTTTATATAGAAATAAAATTATCAGAGCAGCTACTTGCCCCTTTTCTGTTACATGAAATGAGAGCCATTTGGAACAGAAACATCATGTTTGCCATAATTTTCCACTAAGTGAATTAACAACCTTAGACAGTAGATGTCATAAAAGGACCTCAGACTCTTGGCTGTTGCCTTGATGATTACAAAGGAGAAACACTTATGAGATATTCTGCCTTCTGCACCAAAATAATGTGAATATCTGAATTATTCACTTTGACCAAGGCAGGAGTGTGGCACCATTTATTGTTATGCCTCAGGTAGCAAAAAAGTGCTGTTTTTGTCCTGGGTTAGCATTCATTCAGTTACTCTGTGTGATAAAGAGAAACACATGACACCCATAGATATATAATAGTTTATTTTTCCAACTTATATATACTTACATATGTCTACATAAGTAAACTACGTAAACTATCAGCTTTCTCCTTTCTCTCGCTCTCCTGTGGGTGTCCAAATATTTTAGGAGGGTTAAATTTTTTGATTCCTTGGGTGTTTCTCTGTTACACGATTACATCAGTCTGATACCACTTTAACTGTGAGTGTTCCATCCTCAGATTTGTTTTAACATTTCTAAATCCATAGAGCTGTCTTTGGCAGTAGAGTGGCCGGAGAAGCTGTGTGTACAGTTTGTGCATGATGTACCCATGTATCCATGACATTTTATGTTATGTTAATAAATAGGATTAAGTATTTCTGAGATACTGCAATTTCGACCTTTCATATATAATCACCTATATGCCTTATGAAAAACAAATGTGGTGTTATTCATTTCTGTAATGGGCTTTGTACAATGTGCTGGGTTTTTCAATCTGTTATTTTTGTTTTTATGGAGTACTATATATAACTTTAGCAAGCTACCCTGAGGCCCATACTGGAAAAGGATGCTGATTATGATGATGTTTTCTTAGTGTTCCATGCCCCCAAGTGGCATTTTTCAGTTCAAGGAACACATGGGTTTTTTTGTTTACGTGCAAAATTGGTTTCTGGAATTTGTGTTTTCTACACAGAATAATTCTTCTGCAACACTCTGAGCTGTTCACAAATGGGAAGAATATTGTACTGTAGTATTTACTTTCTCCTGTGCAGGAAGAACACTGCAGCAATTACATGTCCTTGCATTCAAGGATGAAATCATCAGGAATTTAAATTCCTACTCTCACCTTCTCTGTCCTTTGTAATTTGCCTTAATATTTCTCTGTAGTAACATGCCATTGACCATGTTGGAGAGGCTGATGGAAGTTTTAATCCAAAACATATTGAAGACTAAAAGCTCTCTTACTCTGCGCTAATGTAATATATCATATATTTTGTAGGATGGATATGAAACTAAACATTGTTTTCCAGATGTCAGTCTGCAACTTCTAACCAATATAGCCAGTGGTCAGGAATGCTGGGAATTGTAGTCATAATCCAAAGAGATATATTTTGCTTAGACAGTGAATAAACAGTGCATTTTCAAATTTATCAATAGAATTAAGCTCTGAAAGTAATTACATGACTTGGCACTTAACCAGGCAAATATTGTGTTCTGGTCCTGCTGGGTAACTGATTTGTTGCTATCTGTGATTCATTTATCGGGTATTAAATAATGTATTCAAACAAATTTGGCACAAATTTCTATCACTTCTACATAATGGCATTTGCAAATTACAGTCTGGCCTGCCAAATAGTGAAAAGCAGACTAATTGAGTTAATTATTATTCACAGAACTGGAGCAGAAAGACCTTTATGCCCATGGAAGGGAAATTAATGTTGTATTTAATTTATAAAAGATATTAAACTAATCCCCAGTTCAAAGATCTCTGGCAATTGTGATGGAAAGAATGCCAAAAATGGCATTGGCTTTTTATTTTATTTTTTTAAAATAAAGGGAGAGTATAGTGGTCCAGCAATCAAGTATCTGAGCAGCTGAGCAGAAATACTTGCCAGAGTTTTTAATGACTATAATATCCATATGTAAGCTGCAATATAATAGGTATTTGCTTGGTCTCATAGATGAAGTCTCTCTGATTGTAGGAAAATTATATAGGAAATAACAAATGGTGGAGAACAACACTTATGTGTTCACCGTCATACCTCTGAATATATGATTTACCTCTACGTGCTAATGCCATTCTCCTTACACCATTATTCAATTTGCTGTCTTTCTCCTTGGAAACATAATAATTCTTTACACGGTCAGAGAGCATGTGTGGGTTAGAACTGGGTTGCTCCTACTCATCATTACACCCTGTGTTCTGTTGAAGGTGTGTCTTTTGTTTGTGTCAGGAGCAACTTGAGAAGCTGCAAGTCGCTTCTGGTGTGAGAGAATTGGCCATCTGCAAGGACGTTGCCCAGGGGACACCTGGATGTTTGATATTTTACCACCCTTGTGGGAGGCTTCTCTCATGTCCCCGCATGAGGCTGGAGCTGACAGAGGAAGCTCTTCTGTGCTTTCCCCAGATTCGAACCGACAATCTTCAGCTCAGCAACCCAACCATCAAATCAGCGGTCCTGCTGGAGCATGGGGTGAACTCATTGTGCCACCGGGGGCTCAATGTGTATCTATAATTCTGTAAGTGTAGGGTTAAAGGCAAACACCCGAGCTTGGGAGTAGACTCCGATGTTGTGACCCCTCTTGTTCTTCAGGTTTCCACTGATTTTTTTAAAATCCCGTTTTAGTATAGAGCTCTGAAAAGTCACTGATTATGAGGTTGTAGGCCTAGAAATCAGGTAGAGACATAAGTGTGGCTTATGTCTCTTTTCAATTATAGCGCAAGGGGCTATTCCAAAAATTCCTCCCTTGCAACTGCTAAGCCATGGGATGGACTAGTACTGTATCTTATTGATAGAGAGGGGAAAAAGAAGAAATGAAGGCAGTTCAGATGCTGGAACTCAGAGAAAGGGGTGGGAGGGTAGACTCCATCAACAAGTATCATTTCCTGCATGTCTCTAAGCTGGGCTAAACTGGTACTTCATTGTCCTGTGAGCCTTCCTGCTCCTTCCTTCCCCCCCCCCCCCCCACCACCAGTAGCCCTTTCTGGGAAGTGACCATTTGTACCCCATCCAAAAGAATACATATGTGCGGTTGGACATGGAACTAACTGAGTAGAGCATTACATTCCACCTCTTGATGTAGTATCTAATTACAGTAGAGTCTCGCTTATCCAACATAAATGGGCTGGCAGAACATTGGATAAGCGAAAATGTTGGATAATAAGAAGGGATTAAGGAAAAGCCTATTAAATGTCAAATTACATTATGACTTTACAAATTAAGCACCAAAGCATCATGTTTTACAACAAATGGACAGAAAAAGCAGTTCAGTGCATGGTAACGTTATGTAGTAATTACTGTATTTAGGAATTTAGTACCAAAACATCGCAATGTATTGAAAACATTGACTACAAAAACATTAACTGCTAAAAGGCAGACTGTGTAGGATAATACAGAATGTTGGATAAGTGAAGGTTGGATAAGAGAGACTCTACTGTACTGTATAAGTAACTCTATTGCTAGATATAGTTACTGCAAGTTGCTACATGACTATTGGGTGATCTTGCAGTAACTTCCAAGTTCAGTTTACATATAGTCCTCCACTGTGTTTTAGCACTACATGTATGTGATTCCTTTGTTTCAGGTGAGTGGAGTAACCCAAGGAATGGCACAAACGCGAGAGCAACGAGTCCTGATCATGGTGGTTGTGATGATCATTTGCTTTCTGCTTTGCTGGCTACCTTATGGGATTGTGGCGCTGATCGCAACATTTGGGAAACCCGGATTAATTACTCCCTCTGCCAGTATCATTCCTTCCGTTCTTGCAAAGAGCAGCACCGTCTACAACCCAGTCATTTACATCTTTTTGAACAAACAGGTAAATGAAACTCACTTTGAGACAGGGAAGGAAATGACAAAACTATTTGACTGCAGTGGCCATTTGTCAAATAATTATTTACACAGAACAAACAGCAATAAAGGAGACTCACTTGTTTGTATTGGCTCAGGGTATTAAATCAGGAAAACTCAATAATATGACATGAAGTCTGGGTGCTTAATACTAATCTATTTTCTTTTTCAGTTGAGAATAATATGGCAACTCCTCATGGAAGTGTTAGGAAGTTATGTTTTTAAAATTTATTAGACAGAGACTTTTGAACAAAAGTAGCAACCTGTAAAGGAAATTTGGACTGTTGAAAGAAACAAAATCAGTACACTTGGTTGGTTACATGTCTTTCTGTTGGGTACTATATCACAGCAAAGTGAGACATCAGCAAATATATTACATTGAAATAAAATAATGGAAGAGTGGCAACAAGCAGTATAAGTATCTTGTATTTTTCTTGAGCATGTGCCTTTATAACAAAATCCACTAACTGATCTGTCAGATCTTCTGGCTGCTCTAGTTTTAGTTTTCTCACACCATACGTGGGCCTGACAAACTCAGAGTTAGTAGTTTGAACTCCATGGGAAGTGGCAACACTTTTATCTCTCATGTATCTTCTGCCTCTCGTGTGTGTTTGACAGAGTTATTGATCATCACATTCTGTACTCTTTCTTGGGCTCTAATAGTAAAGGTAAAGGGCTTTCCCCTGACATTAAGTCTAGTCGTGTCCGACTCTGGGGGTTGGTGCTCATCTCCATTTCTAAGCCGGAGAGCTGGCGTCCGTAGACATGTGGCCAGCATGACTGCATGGAATGCCATTACCATCCTGCTGGAGCAGTACCGATTGATCTACTCACATTTCCATGTTTTCAAACTGTTAGGTTGACAGAAATTGAGGCTAACAGCGAGAGCTCACCCTGCTCCCCAGATTCGAACCGGCAACCTTTCAGCCAGCAAGCTCAGCAGCTCAGCGGTTCAACTCACTGTGCCATCTATTACTCTATATAAAGTATTCCAGAAATTCATAGTCCATTCCATAATTGAAACATCCAATTAAGATTTATATTTGAGAAAACCTGTGGCAGAGCACTTATGTGACAACTTTTCCACCATGTCAATATTTTGGTAATTGCTGGAGTTTTTAAAGCCCACCAAAACAGTTACATAAATGGACCATACGTTTGTGTCAGAAGTATTTTTTCACACAAAGACTAAGGGCCTCATCACACTTGAGCTTTTATCCACTTCAATCCACTTTAAATGCTGTGATTGCCTCCTGCAGAATTTTAGGATTTGTAGTTTAGGGAGGCCCAGGGCTTCTCTAGATGAGCAGTTTGAAGTCCCCTTCCCTAAACTACAAGCTTCAGAATTCTGCAAAAGGCAGTCACAGCATTTAAAGTGGATTGAAGTGGATATATGCTCAAGGATGATGAGGCCAAGGCTTGCACTTTCTGATACACAATCGGGAGTTATGCATCTATAACTGATCCACATTCTAGAACTAGTTGCATTCACGATTGCAGCACTAATGCTACAATCATAACTGCCTCTCTGAAGCCGACTTTACCAGGTACCAGCTGTGCTGAAAGAAATAGGCCCGTTCCCTTGATGTTCATGATGTAGTTGGATGATTTTTCTATTCTGCTCCTGTTGGTGAAAAAGGCTATGAGACTCATGGCAAGAAATTATACATTCTCTGATGTTTTGATGTTTTACCATCCTTGTGAGAGGCTTCTATTATGTCCCCACATGGGAAGATGGAGCTGACAGAGGGAGCTCATCCACGCTCTCCCTGGATTTGAACCGGCAACCTTCAGGTCAGCAACCCAACCCTCAGGTCAGCAGGTCTGCCAACACAAGGGTTTAATCCATTGCGCCACCGGGGGCTCCATCCTAACCACAATGAATGTAGAGGGTTAATTGTATTAGCTCTTTACACTTTGTGTATGAGTCTCCTGTTTTCATGTTAATGCTATCCCAAATATCAGAGAATGTATAGTTTCTTGCTACAAGCCCTGCGCAATAGTGTATCTGTGCAACAGTATCTGTTTTTTCACCTAACTTTGTACTTACCTTTTAATTCAGATTGTCATTTTTGGGCTTTTGTATGTATTCTTTGTTAAATTGATATCTTTCCCTGAAAGCAAAAACTGTCTCACAGAAGGGGTAGTATCGAAGCTATAGGACCAAGAAACGAAATTACTGCACTCTCAGATTGAAGAGGAGGAGGAGAATTTGTTTGGGCTACTGAGAACAGCTTTCTCTGGCATATGAAAGCATCCTAGAAATATCATGAATGAAAAAAAGACAAGTCACTTGGGGTTCATGAGTGCAATGATTCACAAATTCCTAGCTTTATAGTGTCATTCACATCCAAAGACAGTGGAAGATATCGTTTTTAGTATCAACCAATTATGTTAGTTTTCATATAAGGCCATTCTATAGAGAAATATCAACTGAGCAAGAATAATAGTCTGCATAAGCTGTGAGGCTGATGGGTAACATCTGTATTTTCTGCTGTCTTTGGACATAAAAGATATTGTTAACCCACTACTTATTTCACAATTCTACAAAATGCCCTAGTGAGGAACCTGAGCTAACTAGCTTTTATATGAAAAAGTCTTTTTGCTGTCATCTTTGTCATTATAGCACAACCTTTCAGCATACAGAAATTTTGCTTTTGATCATGCCAACAGTAATAAAAACATAATCAAGAGGTTAGCTCATCCGTTGCATTAACAACAGCTAGTTCTTAAGCCGTTATGGTTTAGTAGCCATTGCAGTCTTCTCAGTCCAGTAGCAAAGTTTGTATGTGGCAAGCAGCTTTTATTTTTCTCCCCTCAACCCCAATGTGGTTTTAAATTGTGTTTATTCGGTTGTTTTACTGTGATAATAATTTTAATTGAATTTTGCTATTATTATTATTATTATTATTATTATTATTATTATTATTATTATTATTATTATTATTATGACACAGCAAACAAGATAGATATGCTGGATTTCGTATCACAAAATCACAAGTCGAACACTTCCCAAGTGTCTAGGACTGTGTGATGTATTTTCGGATGATGAGCGCAGATCCCAGCAGGGTGGCCTTTTGCAGTTGGCAGACCGTAATTTTGTCAATGTCTATTGTTTCCAAATGCTGGCTGAGATCTTTTGGCATGGCACCCAGTGTGCCCATCACCACCGGGACCACCTGCACTGGATTCTGCCAGAGTCTTTGAAGTTCAATCTTGAGGTCCTGATAGCGGCTGAATTTTTCCTGTTGTTTTTCTTCAATGCGATTGTCACCTGGGATAATAATAATAATAATAATAATAATAATAATAATAATAATAATAATAATAATAATTCCCTAACTATATTGGGACCTAGTATTGGGGGAAAAGTGGAATATCAAAACAGCATTTTGTATTCAGATGTACTGGACATATAAGCAAACATTATTCAGTTACCTTTATCTGAACCTTTAGATAAACAAAAAATATTTCACAATCAGCATAACAATTCCTCTACAAATGCACAGTGTCAGTGTATGGCACACATTTGACGCTGAATATTTTACTATCAATCTATGCTTCTTGTCATTGTTGTTACTTGTCAAATCAGCTTTACTTGAGGTGAACCTATAGATAACTGACATCCAAGACCCCCATTCATCATCAGCCCAACTGAAGTTTTGCAAACTGGGCCCTTGCTTCTTTAATTAAGTCAAACCATATGTAGTGTGGAGTTCACACTGTCCTACTTCCTACCACTTTACCAAGTATTATTGTCTTTCCAGAAAGTTGTATCATCTCATGATGTGACCAAGTCCAATAATCTCAGTTTAGTTATTGTGGTATTTACTGAATGTTCAGGCTTAATTTGTTTTATTCATCTTTTTGGCAGCTTATTATGGAATTCACAGAACCACATTTAGCATGAATTGATTTTCAGCACCACATTTAATATGAGTTAATCTTCTTCTAGTCACTGTCTGGCTTTCACAAACTCCATAGAAATCAGAAATACTATAGCACTAATGATCCAGAATTTGATATTGAATGATACATTTGCTGCGAGTGCTTCTGATTTACTTACCGTATATACTTGAGTATAAGCTGACCTGAATATCAGCCAAGGCACCTAATTTTACCACAAAAAACTGGGAAAACTTATTGACTTGAGTATAAGATGAGGATGGGAAATGCAGCAGCTACTGGTAAATTTCAAAAATAAAAATAGATATCAATAAAATTACATTAATTGAGGCCTCAGTAGGTTAAATGTTTTTGAATATCTACATAAAGCTGTAAATTAAGATAAGACTGTCCAATTCTGATTACCTATATACTCGGGTATAAGCTGACCCAAATATAAGTTGGCCAGGACCCTCACTCGAGTATAAGCCAAGGGGGGCAATAAAGTTGCATAAAAAGACTTCATGAGTAGAGCTGCAAAACTCAACGTCTTTTGGAGAGTATTAGAAATGAGAGAGATAAACTTCTGCCTACCTTAGATCCAAACAAGTATTTTTAGTGAGGTAAATACTTTTCTGTGAAAACGGCTGCTTCCTTATGGTGGTTCTGTCCATCCCCTGAGACCGATGCTTTTTACATACTGTGAACATCATACATCACTATAAACCTGACAGGAGGATACTATTTATCATGGAGCTGTCTTGAAACTTTCTATGCTCTACATAGGAGTTCTCCTGGATGACAACTGTGAAGCTTCATCATGTGGCTTAAACACATCTGGGTTTTTTCCTCATGCATTATTTTAGGGAAATGTAGGTCAGCTATCAAAGGCAAGAGGGTTGTTACCACAGAGATTAGGCATGAGACCAAGGAATAAACTTATTATAGCGTAGTGCCATCAGTTGTCATCTGAATAAAAGACTAAATGTAAAGTGGCAATTTATGTCACTAAAGCCTTTTCCTTTTCCTACATCCATCAATGTCAAAGCAAAAGGAAATCATGAAAGGATTTAAGGATTAATATAAGTCAGATCATTCAAGTTGTCTTTGTGGAACATTTCCCATGTTGATGTTTCTTCAGAAGACCCCCCCCCCCCACATATATTTCCTGGAAACACAGGAAATCACAGGAAATCCTAGGGCATATTGTATTATATTCTGATGGAAGCAGAATGACATGGTGCAGCAGCTCTTAAGCTTATTGGCTTGTCTGAAGATGTTCTATCAGTTGCTCTAGAACATAATGCATTTTTCACCTGCTAAACCAGCATGCTTTAGTTTGTCCCACATGTATTGTATATTGTATATATACGACTGGATGAGTATCACGAGAATAGGAAGAAAGGAATGCCCTTCTCTTGTGTAATCTTGAGCAGGGAAAAGCATAGTCCTTAGGACTGGATACAGCAAATGAACGACAGATTAGATAGATTGGTCGTTCCTCATTATCAAGATCCCAGTTGCCCTGTGAACCTGCTCTCTGGTCTACTGGGATTAGGTTAATCCATAATAAAACAACCACCACCCATGATTAAAGGCTGATTTGGTATATATTACTGAGGCTCTGGTAGATGAACTTGGTTGGATGGACTTATCCCAGATTTGTCTATCTAACTGAGCAGTGTAGCACCAGGGAAAGGAGTCTCCATCATCCATATATATCACAAGGAAAACCGTCCACAGTGGTGCCAGTATTGGGGGAATTGTACCTTGAGTCAGACCAAAGAAACAAAATGACGATACTGCTGGTATACTGCACATACCTCTCCACAACAGTCTCCCTGCCCAAGCTTACCAAAAGGGTTTGGAGATGGTGTTGGAGAACGTGAGGATGAGTTGGGGGCAGTGCAAGGGATGTTTTTGTTCAAGATTAATGCAGTCTCAATTCTATTTCAAAATTACCATAAAGGTTATAAAGATCCATATGAAAAAATATGCCATGATAAGGAAAAATATTTCTAAATAAAGGAAATACAATTTTTTATTTTTTATTTTGTACTCAGGAAATCAGGTATGTATTTCATAAGTAATCATACAAAGTATGATATAATCTCATGCTTTAGATAGAAGATTGTATTGTTCCCCTTCTTTAATGTATGTCCCACAATTTCAGCAGGAAATAATAAACAAAACAGTTCAACCTATACTCAAAACAATAAATCTGTGACTCCAAAAGTCCCATAACTTTATTTCAATTGATGACTCAGTTCAGCAAATGCAAAGATTAATTCATGCAATTCATGGAAAGCCTAAGTTTTTCTGGTTTGGGATTATCCTGAACAAGGCACATCTCAATTTATCAAACAGAGTTATTATCCACCAAAACCACTATGTTGCTATCAGATGTTTGAATCAGAATAAGAAATTGTTTGTCTTCTGCTAAAATACACATATTTATTGCTTTACCTGCCTATAAAATAATTAATTTTAATGGGAATCTTCAATAATCATTAATCTTGTGAAACCATATGGCCAGTTTTTAATATTAGAGACTGATATCTCTGTTAATATTGAAACCTGGAAACTTTTCATTGAATGAGTGCAAGACCTCAAGTGAATCAGAAGTAATACAGAGGAGTGCAACTACTAGTGGGCCTGATCCATTTCCATAAATGTACTGCATACAGGCTACATATACATGCTCATAATATCAATGATTAATCCTAATTATTGATTTACATCCAATTTCTAATCTGAATTAGAGCAGGCCATTTAATTAATGGAACACACATAACTGTTGACTTACCAAATTCCCATTGATTCAAAGAGTTTACTCTAGTTTGCCCTAACAATTGACTTAAGCCAGTGGTTCTCAATCTATGGGTTCCCAGATGTTTTGGCCTTCAACTCCCAGAAATCCTAACAGCTGGTAAACTGGCTGAGATTTCCGGGAGTTGTAGTCCAAAACACCTGGGGACCCACAGATTGAGAACCTCTGCTTTAAGCTATGATAATAATGCAAGTTGATGACAGAATGGGGCATGACTTATTGAATTGCAGCCTCTTGATGTTTGAATTCCTTTTTGAATGTAGTCAGACTAACCCAGTCTCCAGTGGTTTTTAACTATGTTTCTTCTGATTTTTTTTATTTTGAAACTGCTATGGAGTGTGGTGAAAGCTCCCCTCCTTGGAGCCTTTTAAACAGATGTTGGATGGAAATGTTTTCAGAGGTACTTTGTGCTTTTCCTGCATGACAGGGGGTTGGACTAAATGGCCCACGTGGTCTCTTACAACTCTTATGATTCTATGGATTCTATGAAATTGGTTTTCTCTGTTATTACTAGTTGTGAATTTTTAGTTTTAGGACCTCATCATATGGAGGTCCCCAATCCAGGGAACAGTGGGGGATCCACCATGGTTTGTGGCAAATCCAGCGTGAGGCGTTGGGAACCCGTCACCCCGTGCCTCACATTGCTCGCATCACTCCGACTTCATCCCATGGGGGAAACTTTACCACCCAGCCCCCCCCCCCCCCCATTTCCTATACCTCCCTTGTTGCCAGCGCTGCCTCTTACGACACTTTGACTTCACTTGAGGCACTGAGCCCTGCCAGAAATAGATCAAAATCATGTGATGGGATCTGGCATGCTCTGTTCCTCAAGTGAAGTCGAAGTATCCTACTATGGACAATTTTGCCAGTCTGATGAGGTCGTTCATTAAGTTTAATATGTTCATATTATTGTTATGCTTTATCTTGGTTTTAAAAGTTATTGAATGTCTAACCATAACTCACAGGCAAATTTATAAATATTCTTACAAAAATAAACAATCTGGCTTCCCATTCTAACATCAGAGAAGTGAAATTTGAAGTCCTGAGCTGCTGATTCAGGCTGAAATATCTTGAGTCTTTGGGAATACAAATGCTGGAATGGTGTGAAACTGTGTTTTTTATTGCACAACAGAGATTCATCAATAATACTGGCAGACATTTATGTGAGGTGTCCCTGGTTTGTTGAGAGCTAGATTTATCCCTAATGAAGTTTTATAAACAAAGTTATATATTTTCATCTCTTGCTGGTAATGGTCTGGCATTTTCACCCATTTGAAATTAATTGATCATGAATTGTGATGGGCTGTTAACTGCTTCATATTCTTAAAAAAAGTACCCTGAGCATAGTATCAGCACGAAATAAGCACAGTGGGGTTGCTTCCAGATGGAAGATTCTTAGTGCTACCATTCAAAGTGTGTTGTTCAGCTATTCAATCATTTCCTTTCTTAATGGATTATATTTTGTTAAAAGAAGAAAAAGAAGCAGCAGTGGTGAAAGAACTCATGAGGGTTACAAATAGAAGTCAGCAGCTGCTATCCTGTATTGCAGTTATAGATTCATAAACAAGGATGCATCTACACTGTACAATTAATGCAGTTTGACACTAGTGCTATGGAATCATGGCAGTTCATGTTCTTTGCCAAAGAGTGCTTGTGGCTCATCAAGTTACAAAACCCAGGAATCCATAGTATTGAGCAATGATAAAGTGGTGTCAAACTGCTTTAATTCTACAGTGTATATGCATCCCTAGAGTTACCGATCTATATCTATATTAGTTATGCTATGAACGTTATCACAGGAGGCAGGCAAACCGGCTGGACTGTCATGTTTGGTGATGATCCCTATGACATGACACCATGCACATCCCTCCACTGCCCCCCATGAATTCCCCATCTCTTGCAATAGATTCCAACCCCACAACATTCCTATCATCTACTTTGGTGCAATGGGTCTCTTCTGCTTCTGTGTCTGGGTCCAGACTACCTGGCTAACCACATCTCCTCATATGAGCCTGCTCAGGCACTACACACCTTCTCGTGGCACTACCCCCGTCTCAAACTTGGTTGGTGGAAATGAGAGAGAGGGCCTTCTCTGTAGTTGCCCCTGGCTCTGGAACTCCTTCCTGAAGGAGATCAGAACGGCCCCATCACTGTCCTCCTTTAGGAAGCAAATATGTACCCCAAACATATGGAGATGTGAATGTTTAAAAGATTCAGGACTATGAAATACAGAATAGAATTTAGACACACCTTTTAACTTTGTTTTATTAACATTGTGCGATTTATTATTATTTTCATGTGATCTGCTTTATTGTTGAATGCTCTGTTATTTTTAATTGTTTTAGTCTGCTGTTGCATTTTACAGCATTGAATGTTTGCCTCTTATGTTGTGAACCGCTCTGAGTCCCCATGGGGAGATAGGGTGGGATAGAAATGAAGTTTTACTTCCTTACTTATCCTCATTACTGCTGGCATGTGCTACAGTAATGTGACCTCAGGAGGTGGAATTTTTCTCTTCTACTACCTCTCCTTTCCCCTTGCTATTCCAAAACTGTCTGTGTTTTTATGCTGAAATTGAATTACTGCACTAAAAATAAAATTTGAAAAATAAAGGAAGCGTAATAGTACAAAAAATAAAGATTACGATGGTGTACAGAAGCATGACTACAAGACAATGTTGAATGTTTCCAAGTCCTACCTTAAACTCCAGGGAGCTGCTCTAAATGATGGAACTCTATCTGCTGCAATTGGGATAGAGTAGAATGACCTTTCCAGCCCTCTCCCACCAAGGAGAGAGATTGTTATAAACAGAAAGAGGAGCCATGTCTCAATTTGTTGTTTCATCATAAATCACTAGGAAAATCATTATGCTACTCCCTGGTCACAAGTAGAATATGCCTCCATTGCTTAGAGCAGCTGCTGGTTGTTAAGGTAGCTTTGAGGAAAATTGTATAATTGTGATGTAGGATATTGGCCACTGTCATCTGGATCCTTGCAAACCTCTCTAAACTTTTGAAAAATACATCTTGTAATGTTTTTCCCATAAGTTCCATAAAGTTTTGTTTGTGTGAAGTCATAAACAATCATTGTATATAAGACGAGCTTTAAATTAAAGCTTATATAAGACGAGCTTTAATTTCTTTAAAAATATATAATCACGTATACCAAAGCACTATTGAAAGCTGTATTGTTACTTCTCCTTACAAGTCAATATTTTTCTTCTCTGATCTTCTCCCATCACCTGCCAAGGTGAACAATACATGGGATTTGCCTCAAGGTTAAATATAAATTGTAGGGAGAAAAGAAAATATGTAGAAATTCTTAGCCATGGTCTATTGTTTAAAATGTAGAAAGACTCTTATCTGTCTCAAGAGAAGTCATTTTCTAAAAAAAAAAAAAAGACAGTCTACAGAAAGGAAAAGTGGCTCATTAAACAAATAGACACAGAAAGTGATAGTTGCAACTGTCAAAACTCTAGTGGATGATTAGTTGTTAAAACCAAGAACAATGCAGGTTCTGTGTGGCAGGTATTAGCATGAAACAGGACTCAGTGGTCTCTCATTTATGTGATTTAACAGCTCAATGACTTCTAACATTTAGCAAATACTGTAGCACTGGTTTAATTTTATTCAATTTGAAATCCTTGTGCGTTCTCTTAGGCCAGTGGTCAACCTGTGGGTCCCCAGATGTTTTGGCCTTCAACTCCCAGAAATCCTAACAGCTGGTAAACTGGCTGGGATTTCTGGGAGTTGTAGGCCAAAACACCTGGGAAGCCACAGGCTGAGAACTACTGCTCTGGTTCATTCCACTGATTCCAACCAATACTTCTGAGATGTATGCAAAGCTTTCCTTTCTCAGTCTTTATGGGCAGCATCATTCTTCCTGCCATAGTGAAGTCTATAGTGAAGTCTATACAAACTCTCTCCTTCTTGCGTCATCATCAGTATCTCCCTGTCTTCTTTTTCAGCCTTCATATCCATAGGTTCTGTATATATGGATTCAAATATTCACGGCTTGAAAATACTTCACCACCACCCTTAAATCCAAAAAACAAACCTTGATTTTACCATTTTATAGAAGGCACACTATTTTACTATGTATCTAATGGGAATTGAGTATCCAAGGATGTTGGTTTCCAAACTCCAGAGGTTACCAGCATGCCAATGTGTTTAAAAATGATGTCTGAGCTATCAAACAAGTCAGAATTGACAGAACAATACAAAACCATGAAAGAAACAGATAAAACAGGATTTGAGTCCAACTCTACTATCTAGCAGCACCTAATGTTGCTGACAAGGTTTTAAAATCCATCTGGCAGGTGACAGTGACCACATTCACTATAGTCATATTTCAGTCTTCACTTCTTTCTACCCATTTCGTATGTTTTCTACCAAGAACAACTCTTAGGTCTTATATATTAAATCATCACAAGTCTCTAATAAGCTGTCAGGGAGTATATAGAAATATCAGTGAAACACATTATGAGCAATTCTAACAACTAAAGTAGCAAAGGAAGTGAGATATTTTAGGACTTTCAGGTTGTCTCCATAGCTCTGGGCAATATCTGCCGAAATTCTAACATAATCAGCAAAGCTGTCAGGAGATCTCTAAGGCTGTTGATACTCTTATCTGCTGACAGGCACAGAACAGAAGCTGAAAACAAAGCAAGAGAACTTAAATCCTAATTAAAATTACAGTTATCTCAACAGGAGACCAAGAACATCATTAATTTATTTCACAGAAGAAAAGTGCTACGGATCACCAGTACCTTGAAAGCATGGTTAATCAAAATGCTTACATAACTAAAAAATATTGGTTTTACTTGTATTTATTATATATCTTTATCACTGTTATGCATGGTGGTGCACCGTGACTGTATATATTCTTCTTTTAAGCAAACTACTTGTGTTCCCAAGTCTGCAAATGCAATTGATAATTTTATTTCCTCCCCAACACAGCTTGCAATACAAATTAAACCAAAATACAAAACTCAACTAGAACCTGACAATAATGTTTGAGAACACTTAAAATCACATAAATACAGTATACATGAAAGAAGCCTTAGTACGAGCATGAATGAAAATACAGTTGCCTCTCCACATTTGTGAGCTGAACTTTTGCAGATTTGATTATTTCCAAATTTGATTAATGTGTTTCTTTAAGAATTTCTAGAACCTCTAGTGTGGTGGTTCTCAACCTGTGGTTCCCCAGATATTTTGGCCTTCAACTCCCAGAAATCCTAAAAGCTGGTAAACTGACTGGGATTTGTCGGCCAAAACACTTGGGGACCCACAGCTTGAGAACCATTGCTATAGTGTAATTTTATGATCAGCTGTGTGCTTCTATGGTCAATTTCTGGCAGAAGTTGAGCAAAGAGTTGCACTGGAGGACCAAGGGATCCTTTTTGTGAAAAAAACCCAAAAAACACTGAACAGCAATCATTTATGTTTGTCCTGATCTGCATTGAAAGCAGGTTTGATTCACGTATCAAAGAAAATACAGACTAGAAAGTTAATAATTTCTTAGGAGTTAAACCAACTGCCTAAATAATATGTAAATGATGTTGGCTATGGAAAGATTAAGGACCTTATCACATGCCCCCTCCCCCCATGCCGTTTTGTCAGCAAGCGTGGTGAATTGGCATGTGACTGTCACCCAGCGCACCACTCTGGCTTGGCAATGCTTCCCCCATGACGTAGGGGAAGCATGGCTCAGATGGGACAGAGGTTGCAGCCTTCCCGTATTGATGAAGAAGCATCTTATGACATTTCCATGCCAGTTAGGGATGTTGTATGATGAGCTTTGTGCCCATCCAGCGCTCAACTGGCTGGCAAGCATTCCTAGGATGCTTAAATTGCTATATGGGAGGAAGTCCTAAGTATTGTATTTATACTCAGGTTCATCTCCTCGGGATACATTGCAATTCTATCCTCTCTTCTGGCATTATCAGTAGAATCTATGTTTGGGTATAAAAAATAAGAATCTCATCCTGAATCTCCTTGCTTCAGTGGCGACTCCTTTCTCCTGTCTTTAAAACCAGTTGGGATGGAAATTTTTCATTGGATTTTGACCAAATTTTCAAGGCACAGTCTTCTAGAGACTTTTTGCTGCCACCCACCCACTTCCACCTTTAAGATGGTGTCTGTGTTGTTTGCTCACAAGGCGGAAGGGGAGGCTGGTAAACATCCCAGAGATCTCCAGTACAGTATATGGAGCTTATTTTGTTTTTTGTTTTTTTAAGGAATACAATATCAAATCCATCATGCCCAAAGTCTCTGACACCTTCTGACACCCAGATGGCATAGTGGACTAAGTGACTTGAAGGTTGGGTTGCTGACCTGAAAGCTGCCAGGTTCGAATCCCACCTGGGGAGAGTGTGGATGAGCTCCCTCTATCAGCTCCAGCTCCATGCGGGGACACGAGAGAAGCCTCCCACAAGGATGGTAAAAACATCAAAACATCCGGGCGTCCCCTGGGCAACGACCTTGTAGACGGCCAATTCTCTCACTCCAGAAGCAACTCCGGTTGCTCCTGACACGAAAAAAAAAAGTCTCAATGCATCCTCACATCTCCTTCACATGAGCCTCTGGTGGCCTAGGGGATAAAAGCCTTGTGACCTGAAGGTTGGGTTGCTGACCTGAAGGCTGCCAGGTTCGAATCCCACCCGGGGAGAGTGCAGATGAGCTCCCTCTATCAGCTCCAGCTGCATGCGGGGATATGAGAGAAGCCTCCCACAAGGATGGTAAAACATCAAAAACATCCGGGCGTCCCCTGGGCAACGTCCTTGCAGACGGCTAATTCTCTCACTCCAGAAGCAACTCAGGTTGCTCCTGACACGAAAACAAAAATCTCCTTCACAACACAGGTCAGCGAACAAACAAAACACAAGGCAAAAGAAAAACGAGGTTGGAGAGGGATGCAAGGATATGTGAAATGGTGGAAGACATGAATTCACACCAAGCTTGGGTTCCCTCCATTTCACAGATATTTCAAAATCTGAAAAAAAAAAATCCAAAACATTTCTGGTCACAAGCATTTTGAGTGAAAGATATCAAGTCTGTATTATAGTGTGTTTGTATGTATGTGTCTGTATGTACATACACACAAAAGCATCAACTCAAAGGTACGCTATCAAAATAATATGTGAACTGTAATATTCATTTATGTCTAGAAATAAAATAAATGTTTTGCTCTTAAAAGAAGCATCATCTGAGGATTCCAGCATGTAAATATTGTTAAATGTTTCCCTTGTCGAATTCTACAGATTAGGCACCTGTTAAGAACAGGAGTCTTGTGCAAAGCTGCTTGTTCTGGTCGATTATTAACCTCAGCACTTTGAGTGGGAGTGATTCATGCATGTATTTAAGTCTCCTGTTGAAATTAATGGGATTTCAGAGTGCTTTGATTTTAGCTGGACTGTGCTCAGAGAACAGAAGTAGGCAGTGTAATTACTCTAAAATGCATTTGAGCTGTTCCCTCAACTTCCCATGTCTCTCACCACGAGATGGATGGCATGGATTCTTTTGCTTTGCCTGCGCAGTTAGGGCTCTGGGCTTGGTGTTTGTGTGCAGTTGTAAATGCTGTTTAAGGTTTTGCTCTTAATAACATTATCATCAGAGACTGCCTTTGCAACCATCTGACCATGCTTCCTGTGACAGTTCAAGAAGTTATCACTTGGGACCTCATTAGATGGACAGGGGGAAAGCAGAGAGAATTGTCCTCCTTTCCCCATCTTCTGGCATAGCCAGTCATCCCACGTCATTTCCTGTCATTTGTCGTGCTTTCTCCATTTTCTCACCATTTTCTCCTGTTAGGCATTCAGGAATTTTCAGGATTCCTGAAAATGGAATCTTCTCCCAATTTTCAGGCACTGGCAACACAGATTCCCATGGACAGCCACCGGAAGTGGCCATGCATCATGGGATGGTATCTATGGGACTCTGTTTTGCCAGTGCCTGAAAACATAAAGATGCAGAGAAGACTGCGCCTGATGAAATCCTAGGTCTCAGATATCAGTTTCAAAATCACAAGTTCTGGCATAGTCCTAGATACCCCTATGTGTAGTATTGTAATCATAAGTATATTGGTCACATTCATATCTCTCATCAGTGCTTAAATGTGATTGGATATGTGAAGCAGTTACTAATGAATACGTAGCCACACTAAAGAAGATTATGGGCACTATCCTGCATGAGCTCATAGACCAGAGGTCTCCTGCAGCATCTTTTCCCATCCATCTCAAGCTGTTAGTGTAAAAGATTTTGAGGGTTCTGCAATCTAATATTCCCTCAGTGTCATGCAAAGCCTTCCAAAATTTCATGTTGGTGTGACACTTTTTAGACATGTGTTATTTTGTGACACAGTAATTCAGTTTTATTAGCAAACTGGAGGTTAAACCAATCCCTTGTATTACATTGTAATAATGAAATGTATGGGAACACAACATATCTCATGGAAACCTTTTATTTATATTTGGAATATCACAGCATACATTTACAAGATTTTTTTCTCATTTATTGTTATAGCCACGTGACACACCTATACATTGTAACTGACACACCAATGCGTCACAACATACAATTTGGAAAACTCTGGTGTAGTCTAAGACGCTATACAGCCCGCATGCCAAATGACAACATTTTGGAACTGCATAATATACAGTGCACAACCACAATAAATAATATAGGATGCACAACTGCAGTGTAAAATATAGGGTGCATGACTACAATGTACAATGAGCAAATGCAATGCACAATGTAAGATGCATAACACAATGCACAGTATAGTGTTGAAACAATTGAAAACTTGCAAGGTATTTACGTATCTACAGAATTTTGTTCTCAGCACACTAAACTGTATAACCTTGGCAAACCTGCTGTTTTAGAAACAGAAACTGTTCAACTTTTATTAGTATTGGGATGGAACAATACTGGAATGGTGTTGATTCCGAGACTGTACTAAGTCCCTAAATTGCACACCTTAACTGAAAAAAATTGAAATCTTCTCCTGTTACCCACATGCACATCATACAACAAAACACATGTATATTTATTACACAACGCAGACACAGAGTACATTAATCCTCACACCTCTGCGGCTTAGGGCATTGGCATATATATATATATATATATATATATATATATATATATATATATGCCTTATTCACTCACTGCAGTACTTTTGGCTTCTTTACATTCTCATCATATAATAATTTCATTGGAATTATTTGTCTGGGAAACAATAACAAGGTGTGCAACATTTCCATTGGGTAAAACACTGTTCATGCTGATTTGCAGGAAATGGGAACAGTCCTTCATCACAAGTGTAAGGGCTTCTGAAAGCCCAATAGTGCAGCTGCAGACCTTGCCTTTTCTAAAATTAACTCTGCAAGACTATTGTGACTCATACTCCATAATGCATCTTTATTTATTAATTCCTGGTATTATTCAGTGTACTCTCTTCTGTCTTGTCCTATCTTCTCCCACTTTCTCAAAAATTGCACAAAAACCCCTTAGCCAAAGGGATAAACTGTGCAGCATTTTGCAGAACAACTTACTTGTAGCAGATTGGCAAATAATTTTTAGCAACTGGGCTTTTCAGCTGTCCATCTGTCCATACTGACAGTTGTTCTGCAGAAAGTTGCACAGTTCCAAGCATAATTATGCAAGTTTTTAAAAATAGACATCCTTTTAAAGTTGTAGAAAAATTGCAGGAAAATACATTGTGGAATACCTTGGCACTATGGAAAGCATTGCTCAGGAAGTGGGAAAATCAAGATTTCTAGAACTGTACAAGATTACATCTGCAACATACAATATAGGATGCCCAAACTCAATGCATAATGTACACATGCAAAATGCAACACACAAAGCAATGTCCAATGCACAAAGGACTAAAGAACATGCTGTCCGCACAACACCCTTCCCACTATTTGCAGAATACATTGGTTACACAATGGTGTTTTTCTGCCCTGCATACATAGCATGATTTAAGAAAGCTTATGTCCCTATCTGTTTATTGATTATTGTTAATGACCATCACAAATTAACACATAGAAACAAGACACAGAAGATATCTGAAAATGCACTATTCAATATTAACATGTCATTGATATTTATCATACATACTTAAAACAATTAAACTTAATACGAGTAAAAATTATAACACAATGTTCCTTTCTAATACAAAGGTATACTATCCCCATCCCCAAACATTTTGTTCCTCCTTTCTTTATTGAATTTATACCCCACCTTTCTCCCAAAATGGGATTAACAAGACAAGAGACCATTCTTTTTGCCATGACAATATTTTTTGTGCATGGATTTTAATTTTATAGCTGTCATAGTAAACACTATGACCCACAGAGTAATACAACTATTAATGCCACCTAGTAGCATACACATCAATTCCAACAACGTATGTGAGTACAGATATGAAAATGGTTCCCTCTGTATTTGGTGCTTGTAAGTATATATAAAGAGGAGGTATGTAAATACAGTACAGTCTCACTTATCCAAGCCTCGCTTATCCAAGTTTCTGGATTATCCAAGCCATTTTTGTAGTCAATGTTTTCAATATATCGTGATATTTTGGTGCTAAATTCGTAAATACAGTAATTACAACATAACATTACTGCGGATTGAACTGCTTTTTCTGCCAAATTTGTTGTAAAACATGACTTTTTGGTAAAATCATAACCTAATTTGATGGCTTTTCCTTAATCCCTCCTTATTATCCAAGAAATTCGCTTATCCAAGCTTCTTCTGGCCCATTTAGCTTGGATAAGTGAGACTCTACTGTACCAGTAAATCTGTAGATGTACCATTGATCCCACCTGGTTTGGCTTTGGCTCGCCTTGCATTGGTATTCTCACACCTTGAAGGTTAATGCAGACATTGAAGGGAATACAGACACTGGGGTGAGGAAGGATTACCCTGAACTCTGGTTGATGAGAACAAACAAGGATTACACCATTGTTTCTTAGGGCCCTTCCACACAGCCATATAACCCAGAATATCAAGGAAGAAAATCCCACAATATCTGCTTTGAACTGGGTTATCTAAGTCCAACTGCCATATATTCTAGTTCAAAGCAGATAATGTGGGATTTTATTCAATTGTGTAGAAGGGGCCTTAGTTTTCATCTAGAGCTGGAGAATCTCTACCCACAGGCAACACTTCTTCTCATAAAGCCTTTCGCTGGCATTAACAGATTTTTTGAAGGAATCTTGCCAATAAAACTGGGGCTTGGTTAAATAGGGTTGAATTTTCTGCATGGGGAACAATGAAAATCAGTCCTCCAAACTGAAAAAAGGGAAAGAAGTATAGATGTTAGCTATATCTATAACATGTCACCGAGTCGTCAGTTGGTAGAGTGAAATATATTAATTTTTCAAAGGCACGATATATTTTCCACTTTCTTATTCCACTATTTTATCACATTCTGTTTGGTCACAGCTTTTAGTTGCAATGATTGAACTCATTATTGGCAATGTTTCCTTTGATCTTAAGTATCCATGACCAAACATTTTTCACATTTCAGTCAACAGTTCAGATACATAAATTATATTTTGTCTTAGATAATGAAATGCAAATATAAGCTATCTACTAGATCTTATCTATGAAAGAGTAATTGGGTATTTTGTGTGTGATATAATTTATTATCTAAAGATAACATGTTAATGATTTTCCAGTATGTTAAAGTATCTACATTCTTCTGGGAATAAAAATTCACTCAGTGATAAAGCACTATGCAGGAGTTTTCCACAGCATCCTAAACTATATTTTTGGTATAAACAACTCTATGCTGTTTCTTCCCACAAACATTTCAGATAATCACACACAGCAGACATCAGTCTCGGAACTATTTCGTCTCAGCAAAAGTGGAACTTGATTGCCCTGTATGTCATTTTCAGTCTTCAATTCCTCCCAGCCCGTTAAATGGAAAAGGTGAGTTGAGGCGAGTTGAAGACTAAAAATGCTGTGCAGATTCAAGGTAACTTTCCCACTACAGAAGACTGTCTGCTTTGGAAGAAGCCAACGGCTTCGTAGACAACTCAAGGAGAAAAGACAGGGTAAGTAGAAGATTATTCATCATGACCTCCTTCAAAAAATTGCATTTAACCATTTGCATATTTTTAAAAGCATTGAACCATGTCTTTCTTAATAAAAAATAAACCAATATTCTCCCTTTTTGTTGGTTTGAACCTCTAGGCTTTCTTTGTTCTGTGCTGTTCGTGAAATGGGTGGTAACATATACTGTTGAATGAAGTGAATTCAGTGATTGAACTGTAAAAATAGTTTTATAAAAAGAAGGTGTAATCCTAAATATCCTAGTTGTAGGGAGTTAGGAGATTATCACAAGCCTCCAATGCCATCAGAAATGCTCTTCTGCCCAACAGAACCATCTTCTAGGTAATCTGCTGCACCTCTAGACTGAAAAAGGTTTGGATTCAACTGTCCACCCAGCATCTTTACCAAGGCTGTTTCTGTGGTGTGTGTGTGTGTGGGGGGGGGGGGGGCAACATGGTAGGACAGGCACATGTCTGCTCTGCCAACAGAAATGCCCTTTCCATACTAGAAATCTCCTTCTTCTGGAATCTATCAGTAGCGCAATCTGTTCTGTATGTTAGGATCTACCAGGCCAAGAGCTTACAAAACGGGAGATGAGGGACAGGGCAAGAAAGGGGGCTAAATTATGCTAGATCCAAACTTTTTCCAGCCATGAGACACAGCCACAATGCCAGCCCAAAATTAAGTCAGAGCAAGGCTTAATTTCCAATACTCCATACATAGAGAACCAAAGTGGAATAATGATTTGAACACTGGATTATGGTTCAGCCACTCAACCATGGAAACCCACTGGCTACCTTTGGGTGAGTCACAAACTCTCAACCCAAAAAAGACCTCTGTGATTGGTTTACCTTAGGGCTGCTGTAGGCTGGAAACAACTAAAAGGCACACAACAACAACATTAGTAGGGATTTGGACAAAGCACAGCTTCAATTATGTTGGTTTCTCTGAAGTGACTTTTGGTGAATTTCACCATCATCATCATCATCATCATCATCATCATCATTTAATTACTTATTAATTGCCCTCCATCCATTAATTGCCTGGCTGCCGCATTCTGAACAATACGGAGCTTTCAGGTCGTAGACTTCGGAAGGCCAACATACAGGGCGTTGCAATAGTCCAGCCTAGACGTGACCGTGGCATGGATGACTGTTGCCAGAGCCTCATCAGATAGATAGGGTGCCAATTGCCTCGCTTGGCGTAGATGGAAAAAGGCCTGTTTGCTGGCAGCAGCGACCAGCGATCTTAATTTGACCAATTAAGATTCCACTCAAAGGCAAGAAACTTTGGGAGGCTTGATAGTAGTATAACCTGGAATTACACTAGAACACTGCTTCTTAAACTGTGGGTCCTGACCCCAAATGGGGTCCCTTTAGTTCAATGTTGGGGTCCCAAAATTGGCAACAGTAAAAGGTTTCTGAATGTCACTTGGGACTTCTTCACATGGGGCAAAAATGCCCCATTTGCCGCCTTCATGCATGTCTTTGACGAGACCTGCCATGCACCATCACATGACGCATGGCAGCCCCCACCCACTTTCCTCCCAAAGTGGAGGTGAAGCCCCAAAAGGCATTTTGCCCTCCACTATAGGGATGAAAGTGTTGTGCGGTAGTCTGATGGAGATACTTGCATGTTTGGACCCAAAATCCCATGTAATGGCAGAATGGTTAGCGGGGCAAGGCATGTTGCCACCCTTTCCGCCATGTGATGGATGTGGAAAAGGGTGCCAATGCTTCCTTTCCTGCCCTCCATGTGTGATGAGAAGAAGAGGGAGGGTGCACAGGGCATCACGTTGGCAAGACAGAATGGCCCAGTTGGGCCATGTGACAAGATCCATAGAGAAATGTATCTATAAAACCTATTCATATCTATGCAACTTTCATAATTCATTCTGTGCCAAATTTTAAAGGGTTTTTTCTATGTATAGTAACCAGTTTAGAAGTCGTCCTAAACTAGAAAAAGTCTTTAAAAACTGCATGGTTTTAGAAGACTGGTGGCACGAAAAACATTGCTAAATCATCTTTAGATACTTAATCATCTTTAGTAATGCCATTTGTGAAAAAACATTTGAAAGTAATACTGAAGAAACAGCATAGCTGTGCACAAAATATTAGAATATAAGTCTATACTATGAAATACAGTAGAGTCTCACTTATCCAATATAAACGGGCTGGCAGAATGTTGGATAAGCAAATATGTTGGATAATAAGGAGGGATTAAGGAAAAGCCTATTAAACATCAAATTAGGTTATTATTTTACAAATTAAACACCCAAACATCATGTTATACAACAAATTTGACCAAAAAAGTAGTTCAATACGAAATAATGCTATGTAGTAATTACTGTATTTACGAATTTAGCACCAAAATATCACGATTTATTGAAAACATCGACTACAAAAATGCATTGGATAATCCAGAAAGTTGGATAAATGAGTGTTGGATAAGTGAGACTCTACTGTAGTTCCATATTTTCTGCTGAATTCCTGGGCTATTTTTTCCATGTTCTTCTTTCCTGAAAATTAAGAAGACATTCACTTTTTCACTGGATATATCTGATTCAGCATCCTTTTTCCAATTCATGCTACATTGCATTGTGCGCACTTTTTGACACACAGCTTCCAAATATTTCTTGCTAAATCTTTTGCAAGTAGCGTACTTGAATGCCATCTGCTCCTAACAGAGGGAATCTTCAAGTATTTCAATCACATACAAAATGCTTTAGATATCTCCCATGACTAAAAAAAAGTTCATGCTTGTATCTCCCCATGCCGTCGGCATGTGGTTTAGTTTCTGCAAATGCTTGGCTCATAAAAAAGAAATGCTTTCATTATAATTGAGAGTCAATATGCCAAAACAGTAAGATTTACCTGACAGAGGTAAACACTCCAACTGTTAGGCTGCCCGTCTTCAAAGCCCTGCATTCTTCACATTTCAGCTGCAAATAAGAGGCATACCAATCAGAAAGCCATCATATTTGTTTCTCAGAACAGCTGAAAATGCTACCCTTCCCCCTTCAATTTCTTAAGTCACACACATTTCACTTGACAAGTTTCAAATGAAAGAGCATGCTTTGAACTACAGGTTATTCTTCAAAGAAGAGGTGGGAATGATAATTGATGGATATGTTATTTTGGAACACAACTAGTGTGGATTGAATGATACTCTTAGTAGGGATATATTTTGCTTGTGTTATTGATATGGTTTGTGAATATTAAAATGATAGGGATATTTAGAAAATAAAATAAAATACCATTCGGACTATAGAACTTCAAGAAGTATTTGGGTTTTTTAAATTTTGCGTGGGTACATGACATATTTTCTTTTCTCTAATTATGTACAGATGAAACAATGAAATCACGAGGCATTACAAAGTTATTTTCCCATAGCTTCAGGTCTTAAAATAAGTCTGGAGTCACAAAGCAGGACTTGGGGGCAAAAAATCCCCTCCTGCTGTCATTCACCAGCCGTTGGTATTCAAAGGCATATTGTCTCTGATCCTGGAGGCAGACAAGTCGTGACTACATGCTACTTCCAGGATCAGAGACAATATGTCCTGCTTTGGGACTTCCCACAGGCATATGGTTGACTACAGGATGAGGAAAGAGATAGGCCTTTGCTCCGATCCAGGTGGTCTTTTCTTTTAGTCTTCATTGATACATTTTGATACATGGGGGCTTTTGCATTAGTAATATCCCTATATTTCACCTGAGAAAATTTCTAAGCTACCTTTGGGCACTGAGATAGCTTCTAGGTGAAAAACATGAAACAATGCAATAATAAAAATAGGGTGGAAATTCAACGAGTGAAATTTGTAATCATTGAAGCAGCTGGGCCAGTTTCAAAAATATTGCAGCACTATCCTATGCTGGTTTTGTGGATTTCTAAAACTTTATTTTTCTCCAGATTGGGAACACACATAGCTAAAATCATATAAAACCGTATGAAAAGGTAGAATTTAAAACATTGCATTTAAAACAAAGAATAAAATTGTACAGAGCATTAAAAAGGTCCTTTTGTTGTAGAACAAGTATTTCCCAAAAGTTTGCTGGAAGGGTTTCACCTGCCAAGGGGGAAAAAACCCAGCAAAAACAGAGCCAGCCTTGTTTCACCGGGCAGTTGTAGAATTTGGGAGCAGCCGCAGAAAAGGTCCTCTTTTTACCTGTAAGGTTGGCACCATAATTCCATAATTCCATTTGTCATACTGCTGTGGTTCCTGGGAGCTGAAATCCAAAACATCTGAAGGACTGTATTGATCCAGAAAGCTTGACTGACTCTTGTCTGGCTAAATTTAATTTCAAAGACTACATTGAAGTAATGTTATAAGGCACCATATGTAAGAAACAGAAATTAAGGATGCAATGATAGAAAATAATCTTTTGGCTAGATGTTTATACAGCCTCAAATGCAGTTAATTCCAAGGTCACTTGCTGTTCTTCTGCAGTAATTGCTAGGGATTACATTATTTTCTCACATTTTTGGGCTAAATGCCAGCATTTCTCCTTCCAAGGCCAGGACCAAGGAAATCCCTCCCACATAGAGGTAATATACTTTAACAGAATAGCCATAAGAGTCTAAATAGCCTAAAGGCACCAGATCTTGTAAGTTCATCAGGATCAGCCCTGTTGAAAAGGAAAAGGAAACCAACAATAAATAACAGCTGCTGAAGGCTAGTATTTCAAATGAAGGAATTGGTAAAACCACTACTGAATATTCCTCGACTGAAGAAAAATTTGGCTGCATTTCTATTGATCTTCAGGTTTAAGGCGATTTGACTGAATAACTCAAGCAGAGTAAAAAGAAGTTATGAAATATGGGAGTTTATCAAACATGGCAGGTAAATTGCAATTACAGCAGGACAAAAGTGTGTTTGCCTTGAATTAATCACCTGACATTGTTCCTTTCCCACAGCTCTCCCAGTGGAAAACATCTTGTAATGTATTTATTTTAGAAACACAAATAATTTAATAATGACTGGGAGAGTGGTGGGAAAGGATGTGATGTGAAAAGTCCAAGGAAATATGCTATTATCCTGCTGAAATTGCGATTTGCCTTCCTCATGTGATAAACTCTGTGGTCTTTAAAGAAAGCTAGTATGTATATGATTAGGTTTTTTGTGTGTCAGGAGTGACTTGAGAAACTGCAAGTTGCTTCTGGTGTGAGCATATCAGCCGTTTGCAAGGACGTTGCCCAGGGGACATCCAGATGTTTTGATGTTTTTACCATCATTGTGGGAGGCTTCTCTCATGTCCCCGCATCGAGCTGGAGCTGATAGAGGGAGCTCATCTGCGCTCTCCTCGGATTGGATTTGAACCGGCAACCTTCAGGTCAGCAACCCAACCTTCAAGTCATCAGTCCTGCTGGCATAAGGCTTTAAACCACTGTGCCACGAGGGCCCTTAGTAGTTATAATGAAATGTGTGGACAGCTGAGAAGCCTAGCTGCTAAAAACTCCTTGTTAGTCTGCGATAAGCACAACTCACAACAAGGACCAAATGTTTCCCAAACTTCTTTTAGATTGGATAAGTAGGTGAGACATGCAACAGACACAACTTTTATTGTGTTTCTCCTCCCAGCTGCTGTAGCAAAGCAGGACTCCAAGTTTGCCATACAGCAAGATAGGGACAGGTTGTGTAAAAAAACAAAAAACAAACAAAAACAAAAACAGGGAAAGAATGGGAAGAGTCTTTTGCTTAATCAATAACACTGACAGATGGTGTCTTACATGTCAAGGTTGCCGTGAATATCTTGAGTTTTATTGCAGTGGACAGATGAGCTGTTCAAGATGCTGTACCCCATCTCCTTTAAATTCTGGAATGAAACCCTGCATCATGACATGCCAAACAAGGAAACCAATAGATGCCTTAATAAGTAGTTCAAAAAGGACAGAGTGGACTTCGAGATATGTTGGTTTATAATTGACCTGCCACCTACACAGAACGTTATGGAGTGTCGTCTTCCACTAATCCTTATGTCTCTTCCCACTGTTTCATCTGTGTTCTTAGGAGAGAAAATCCATTCAGGTGAAAAAGACAATAATGCTGCACAGTGTTGTTATATTCAGAGCGCTGGGAGCTCAGTGTCTCACAGTACCCATTTAAAACCATTTTCTAGTTTCATAATGTAAAACCCAAGGACACCTTTGTGGCTTTCTGTTTTTGTATTTTCATTGGTGTTTAGTGCAACCTTCCAATCATTCCCATTCAGATTGTCATTTGAATGCATATACGGTAATTATGTTGTATATTGTATTTCTTTATATTTGGTCTACCCTTTTTAAAATTGGAGGTGAGAATATATCAGCCTCTACACATTCTTATGAAACCTGGACTTTCATGACAAATAGTCAAGAATGATGGGAACTGTAGTACAAAATATCTGGAGGGACACATATTTTGTACTCTCTGCTTTAAAATATTATTCTAATTAAATCCTACTGCCCCATTATAATTTTATTACAAACCTATGGAAAAATCAGAAATATCTGATGAGGGTATTTTAATTTATAGGACGGTACTATGGAACTGATATCATAATTGTAATGGGCCAATCTGAGTATAGGAGATGTTTCTATGGCTACAAGTGCAACAATAAGTGTATCAGTTAGATATATTTCTAAGAGTAGCTTAACAGTAGCATATTTCCTTCTGCATATGCATACATAATTAGTCAATTACTGGTGCTATTTCAGCCATGGCACATTCATGGATGAGGTTAATTGACTACACAGTGATGTGCAGTCATTGGAAAGGCAATGGATGTGAGTAGTCTGCGGCCACTGCAGAACTCCTTAAGGATCACATCTGGCTTTCTGTCTGAATACCACTTAAAGCTAGGATTTGCTTGAATTGTCCAGATTCTTGTTTTTGGTCTGTAATCTCACCATGCCTAATATCCGGATGTATACATTACAAGTGGATCTGTATAAAAGTTTATGGATGTTATGAAGTTATGAAGTTTTGCATTATCCTGGAGGACTAAGAAAATAGACCTTAGTATTTCCAATTGTTCTCAAACTACCCTGGGAATCATTTTACTCATTTGTGCTTTTCTTTTGTCAGTTCAAGAGGTTAATTCTGTCACCTCCACATTCAACACACAGATAAAACACTAGTAGGGACAGAAAATAACACCTTAAAAGGGTGCTTTCACCACCAATCTTTGACAGTTGACTTTCTACTTTTCAATTTGCTTTATTGCTAGTGGGTTACATCTCAGTAAATATTTCAGTAGCAGTGCATCAGAAGAAAGAGTTACCTTCCCTTTCAAGTGCTTGAAGATAGTACAATGGCTCAAGGAGACCGAGTTCATTATTTTTAATGAGTTTTAATAACTGAAGGGCTTATCCCCAAACATTCTGTTGTATTTTATCAACAGTCACTCTGAAATCTGCCCAGAATTTCTTCCACAATTAATATTCTCTCATACAGTGGTGGCAGTTGACATTGGCTGTGCTTATATCCTGCTATCCATCACAGCTGAATAAAGGGCAAATCACTGGAATGAGAATCTATGCAAGACCTTCAAAAACATATTTAATCAATGTTGTTTGCAGGCCATAGATGGCCAAAACCTCAATGGGACACTTTGAATGTTATTTATTTGTTTAATTTATATGCCACTTTTCTTCCAGAGAGGGAACAGAGGTTGCTTCAAGAAGCACTGGATGGGGAATATAGAAGGACAGGATGGAGGGTATTCATACAATACAGTATACTAGCAAAAGTGCCTGACATTTGTCTATTAGTTTTGCCTTCAGTCCAGTCCTTTTTCTCTCTCCTCTTTTAGATTGCAGTTTAATTTTTAAGGTCTTTCAATCCTGATTTTCATTCATCCTGTGCCAGCTTTCTCAGTCACAATTACTTTTGTCTCCTGCAAACAAGGGTTGTCCTCTTCTGCCTCCTCCTTCTCCCCTGCTGCTGGTTCCTTCCATGCCAACTTTCACTTGGCCTTTCAAATACGCGTCTTTTATCCATTCAACTCATCAAGATTTTATCTTTTTTGCTAGGTTGTCACAGTCCAGTTCCTGCATTCAGGCAGCCAGATTCACATATGGTACATATTATTAATTCACTATGCAAATCATGTATTTACTCACATAACAGTTGAACAAAACACACAGTACCCCCCACTAGATCCCCATTCAAAAACAAACTTAATCTGTTTTATAGACAAAAGGTCTAGTTTCTTAGAATCTTTGCATGCAAAGCATTTTAAAACTTACAGCCTAGGATGTTTCGTGAAATCCACAACCACCTTTTCTCCTTCCATGCCATGTCTTCAAAAGCTGCGGTCGATGCAAATGTTCAGCAAGAATAGCTTTACCAGTAATACCGCATTGCATTAATCTAAGTATAACCAACATTGTGTTTATTTATATGATACTTTTCAATGGTAGAACAATACTCTATGAACCTCAGCATATGAAAGCAGGGAGAAGTGGAGGGAATTGTTTTCTTTTGTTCACTACCATGCCTTTCCATCTTCAGGGATGTAAGCCATCCCAAGTCCTTTCTCTGACTTTCTCTACTTCTGTCTGGCTTCTGTCCTTGGGAGTCGGATAGCACCCAATTCCTGAAAATTGAGGCTTCCCTTCATTTCCTTGCACTGCCACAACTGAGTCCCATAGGCAACAATAGAAAGGACTTATTTATTTATTTACCCTATTTATACCTCACCGTTCTCTATCCTGAAGATGATTCATGGCAGCTTACATGTGGCAACTATTCAATGCCTTAACACATAAAACATTACACTTAAAATAAATTGAATTAAAATTAGTACATATTTAACATTTAAAAACATTACATTTAATATTAAAATCACGCCATCCAGAAATTGTAGACTGAGGCCATTCCGTAGTCATTTCACATGTTCCGAATCCATTATTGCATTAAGCTATTCTCCAAAAGCTTGATCCCAGAGCCAGGTTTTTTCTTTCCTTCTGAAGGCTAGGAGGGAGGGGGCTGATCTAATGTCGCTAGGGAGGGAGTTCCGCAGCCGAAGGGCCATCACCGAGAAGGCCCTGTCTCTTGTGCCCGCCAGCCGCACTTGCGAAGCAGGCGGGACTGGGAGCACACCTTGTATCATGTGATTATCTGTTTCAACAACGCAGAGAAACAGAAAGAAGACATACGATTATGTGGAATGAAGTCTTAAGTAGTGTTTTTATGATAAAAGGGTCGCTTAATATAAAGAAACCTTTTGAAATAATTCCAATTATATAAGATTACTTATACATTCTTGCAAAAGATTAAACAACATTTTTGTCTTTATTCCTTTATTATAATTTTCAGATTTCTCTGGCTAGGAAAAATAAATGGGAGGATATTACTGCACTCATATATCGCTTGGTGGCTTATCATAAGAAATAAACCAGCCAATGTATGAACAGAATATTAGACTAAATAAGCTTTTGACTTCATCCAGCAGGGTTCCTCATACCTTTCTAATGTCCTAAATCCAAGGCTTTGTTGTAAAAGTTTAAAAAATTAGTAATCTGGGGAGGGTTGGCTAGAGGGGAGGAAACTGGCTCACATATTGTGGACCGCAATCTGAAGATGATGAGTTCTGCCTTTATTTCTCGCTGTCATTTACAAAAAAAAGGTTGTTTGGAGATAGGTTTACTTAACTTTTTTTACTTTTCCCAAATTATGTTGTTTCTACATATATCTTTTAATATTTAAAGAATCATTTTTCAAATGCTGGAAGCTGGGATAGAAAATGTTTTGCTGTTGCTGACTAAATTTGAAATGATAAAACCATGTAGCAGCATCCTCAGTTCCCTCGCAGAAGCAAAGCAAAGTCTTTGGAGAATCAGAAGAGTGTTAAGTGTGCTTTGTTCTGAAGTTGTCCTTGGTAAATAGTCAAGGGTGTGATTTAGCTTCGTGCAGCAAAGTGCTTCATAATAGGTTGATGCCTTTGCAGCCAATATTTAAATGTAAGCACTGGACATGAATTACATGACACACAGAGAGAAGGTTCACTGGATATGCCAATCCCCATTACAATACATAATTCAAATGCCCAGACCAATTCATCTTTTTTACAACTGAAGTGAAAATGTCCCTTGTGCTCATAAACATGATCACATATGGACTCAGTTCACCCAGGGACATTTTCAGTTGGCTTTGTGCCATATCTCCTTTTTCACCTTTCCTACTATTAAAGAAAACTCACAGCAACCCATTAAAGAAAATGTTTGGCCCGTTGATCCCAAAAAGGCTGCTACCAAATATGGTTGCACAATGAAGAGCAAATGAAATGATGGGTCTACCACATTTTTGGATGAGGTGCATCCTCCAATGGTGAAAGACGTCTGTATGTTATAGCATGTGATTTTCCTTATTTATGTATCTTACAAGTATGCTTTGTTTTATGAACAGTTGTTGGGGGGGGGGGTCCATTTGATAGTGTAATTGCTGAAGTATCTTTCATGAAAACCAGTTATGGAAACTGGGTTGATTTGTGTGAGTACACTTCCAATTATCATCTAGTTTGATCCTAGGGAGATGTGAAGTGTATGAACTGCATTGAGTGACACCATCTGAGGGAATGACATCAAAATGCCTGTTTATAAAAATTGTATGCAGTGTTTGAGCAGAAATTTATATTTAAAAAAATAAAAATATCCCTGTAATAAGATATAACCACAAAAACATGTTTCATAAGCCCAGCATACACGTGCTGCAGCCAATACACCTATACTAATTTCCTTTTTGAACACTCTAATGTGAATGCACTTCAGTTAAAACTGTCATGATTACCCAATTACAATGCCACTTCTAATCACGTATTATCTGCATGCAGTACAAAAATGTGTTGCTGTTTTCATTGCTCTTGTTTTTTCAGTCACCGATTTTATCAAATTTCCTGGTATTTTTGCTACAATATTATTGTCTGGTCTCGTACTGGAGGTGGTCCATGGAGAGGATATCAACCCTAGTGACATCCCTAATGTAACTAGAAATATCCGTTAAAAATAAATAAATAAAGCCAAGCAAGCAATTCACAGGAGAGTTTAATACAAAGTCGCCCTTTGCTTCCCCAATCCCCAGAGCCAGCTGCTTAAAGTCTACATTTCAAAGGGCCTGTATTCCCATTAACAGAGTTGTGGGCCGTTTCTGTAGTCATCAAATACCATCTTATTAAGAGCTATGCTTTCATGAAGAAATCAGAAAATTCATAAAAAGGATAGGGTCACAGGAATGCCATAATTAATTATAATAAATGCTTGATTTGCACATCGGAATGTATTCATTTGAGCAGAAGGGGCCACTGCCAAAGGAGGACACAAACAGCAATTACTGTCTATCTATAAAAGCAAACACTGGTCTTCCTAATGTATACCTAGCTCATTTTTCAAAAATCCTTTATCGGATCTATTTCCTATAGACAATGGAGTACTGTGCTGCTTAGATTTTTAAAAATGAGCAACTGCTCAACTAACAGCCGTACCTAAAACATAAAGAATCCTTCAAGAGGTAGTAGGTGGGTACTTATAAGAATTGGAGCCACAGAATCAGAGCCATTAAGCAAATAAATTACTTCATGAGATTTATGATAAACAATACACTATTTCTGAAGAAGTTTAAAGTAGAAAAGAAATGTCATATAAAATAAATGAAAGAGAGATTTTAATAAAAAAGATTATTCCCTGCAGTATCCTTTAAGACTTCCTTCTTATCTGTTTTTCTTCTCTTTGATTTCTAAATGGAGCTGCTTATCTATCAGATAAATAGCATCGTTTGTGCAAAAAACTATCTATTGAAGAGATAGAGAAAAATAAAATTACTGGATGGGATTCAATAGGTTTGTACAACTACTGGTGGGAATTAGTATATCCTTGAAGAAGGATATACATAATGGCTTCTAGTGAAATTAGTTTCCTAGTAGGTCCAGTCTGGCCCTTGTACACTAACTCATGACCAACACTACCTATGTTCTCTTAATACTCCCCGTGCCTGCATAAAGACATTGGCAGAGCTTTCCACTTCAATAGGATTTGATAGGACCTTGACCATTTCACTAGAAAAACCTTTTTCATGGTGTAGTGGTTTGGACATTGGACTACAACTCTGGAGACCAAAGTTCAGTTCCCCAATTGTCAATGGATGCCCACTGGGTGATCTTGGGCAAGTCATATACTCTCAGTCCCAGAAAACTACATGATAGGGTAACCATAAGTCAGAAATGGCTTGTGGGTGCACAACAACAACAACAGTTATTTGCATGTAAAGGAACAAACATGTTTTTATAGGGTCCCTAGGTTGATATTTTTGTTCAGGTGTTCAAGTTTCTAGATTAAGGAACAGTAAAAATAAGTTATTTGAAGACCTCATGCCAATGGATTTTTGTTAAAGCAATTATTCATTTGAAAGACCTGTTGCTTTCCTACACTGAAATTATATGTTCAATTGAGGTGGTATAAAATTATGCTCTTTGGAAAAGTTACAGCCCTTGGCTAGAGTATAGCTGTGACTCTGGACCTGCCACTCTCTGGTCTCAAAATCTTGCTATTTGGAGGCTATGTTGATAGTATTGGAGATTTCAGTTTGTGCTTTCTATTTGCTTCCTCCTTCTATGCTCTCCTACCGATAGCAATTCTTTAGGAACAGAAACGGTTGTGCCCATTAAGTAGAAGCCAATGTTGCTAGCTGCCATCCAACTAAACTGAAGACGAGGAGGAAAGGGGATACTAAGCAGTCACAAAAAGCCTTTGGGAAAAGAAGCTTCATAGAGGCATTGCTAACTGTGGGATATCTCTGCACTAGACGGTATGTCTACTCTCTACCTGGGAACAAGTCTGACTGAGCTAAAGGGGTTTTGCATAGATATAAATCTTCTGCTAGACTGCATCCCTGCATACTTATTTACATGATAATCAGTCCCACAGAATGCAAGAGGAATACTTGCATAGATTTTATTAGATTTTATTTTCATCCCTGTATACTGTATGCCTTAATCTAATTCTGTATTGTGCCCAGTCACATTCCACTTTTTAGCCTACATAGAACTGGTGACACAGTGTGTTAAAGCGCTGAGCTCCTGAACTTGCGAACCAAAAGGTCCCAGGTTCAAATCCCGGGAGTGGAATGAGCGCCCGCTGTTAGCCTCAGCTCCTGCCAATCTAGCAGTTCGAAAACATGCAAATGTGAGTAGATCAATAGGTACCGCTCCGGTGAGAAGATAACGGCGCTCCATGCAGTCATGCCAGCCACATGATCTTGGAGATGTCTATGGACAATGCCGGTTCTTCGGCTTAGAAATGGAGATGAGCACCAACCTCCAGAGTCGGTCACGACTGGACTTAATGCCAGGGGAAACCTTTACCTTTACTAGAACTGATTATAAGCCTAGCTTATTACTCCTGTGATACAGAAGTTTTCTTCTCAGACACAATAGCATTTGGCTATTCTGTGAGAGCACAGGTCGAGGTCAGTCTGTCCCGCTGGTGTGACTTGTTCATCAGATGACTGATTGACAGGATTTTACCTTTATCTTATATCAAAGCACTCACTGTGCTTTTAAAAGCAGCCAAAGTAAGGCAGATTAATAAAGAGTTCACCTCTGGCTGCAAGGATCAGTGCAAAAATGACAAAATGTAAAATCTACATGAAAATCTGACAAAAGGCAAGCAATGGACAAGAAGTTTCTCATAGGATCCAGTGCTTTGAAAGCACTCACTTTTAAGCTAAATCAAGGCAGTCAAAACCAATACTGTACACATATTTAGGCCAAAGAAAAGGGCATTGGGCAAGAATACAAAGCACCTGTGTTCCTCAGCCGAAGCTTGTTTAGCTATAAAAGAAAACCTGCATACATAATGAAATTGCAGACCTACTTATGTAACTTATGGGGTTATACAATTATTTATGGCCTTATAAAATTACATACCTGCTAGTCATAATGTTCTGTTCTAACAATTTCCTGGATTGAAAAGCTCTTTCAACTGGCTATTACTGAAAATATAGGGTGGATATCAAGGTGCATGTTGACTGCATGGTAATTGATCTCTCCCCCTTCCTTCTGCCCAGTTCAGGGATGGCATCCACTGTTACAATTTCTCATACACTGAGAAAAAGAAAAAGAAAGAAAGAAAGAAGTAAAAAAATCAGTCCTGTAACAAATATCTTAAGGAAAGGAGGCAGTGTATGAGAAATTGTAACAGTGGATGCCATCCCTGAACTGGGCAGAAGGAAGAGGGAGAGATCAATTACCATGCAGTCAACATGCACCTTGATATCCACCCTATGTTTTGGTTGAAACAGTTGTGTAGTAAAATGTCTTAAATCTACAACCATCAATTAAGAAAAAGTGTGGCAACTTTTGGAGCTCCCTTGGGGTTTCAATGTCCAGCCAAAGCCTTGTCACCAATTTTTAGTAGTGCAGCAGTGGAGGGTGAAGTAGGGGGAGTTTTTAAAACAAAGTATGTTGGAAAAATATGCCATGCATTTAGTATTATTTGTGTTTCTGAAGAGTTTTGGAAGTGCTGATCATAATGAAACCATGGTACCTTCTGTTGTTTATTTCTGCATTGGAATATTTTGGCCACACTGTTCAGGTGTTTGGCCACAGAGAACCTATGACTTGGTGATCAGAAGTCCACTGAAGCTTTGGTATCAATAGAAACTATTGGCTTCCCAGTGAGAAGGTTGAATAATCCCTTCAGGATTGTAGTCAAAGCTTTAAAGAAGCTCTCCAGGTTGCTGAACACAATGTCTAAAATAAATTCAGAAACTTGAATGGCTGCATTGAAGTTCCAAGTTAAACTTGGAATGGCCCATTGTCCCTCTGAAATGGACCCCACCAACCACCATTGTGTGGTCCATATGATATGGTTCTGCACTGCTGGCATCTCATGGCTGCTGCCAACATAAAACAATATAGACCATCTCATGTTGGAATTATGGGGTGCCTTGATGCATCATTTATATTTTTTATTAAAAAAGCAAAGCTTAGCAAAGCTAAACTTAGTTTAGTTTAGTTTAACTTAATTTAGCTTAATTTGGTAATAATAGTAGATGGGTTTTAATTTTTTGCCCTAGAAAATATTCCCAAAACAGCAGGGTAAAATTCACACATTCCAGAGACAATGTTCACACAGCTTTAGGATTTCAGTATCATAATTGTTTATACACTAAAGGGCATTGCTATCAATTACAACACTATCTTGTGCTTATGCAAATAGATAAAATGTGACAGAAAGCCCAAGGAAATCTTCCCTGTCTTTCCAAACACTCAAACACACACATCCACACTGTGGCTAAGGCTCTATATGTAAAGACAAGCATGTAAAAATCCTCTGTTCTGTCTTCTTTCTTTTTTAATGTAGGACTCAGCTTTGTCCTGTAAAGAGAGTCAAGGGAGGCATCCAGCTATGTTCTCATAGCTGGATAGTAAAACCATTTGTGAGATCTTCCAAAGGTTCTCTATAGATTCTACAGGATAATGTTGTCATTGTGTGTAAGGCTACAGAGATAAACCTGTATATTCTATTATGTTGTCTGGGCTCGTCCCCAAGTAAGCTGCTCCGAGTCCCCTTGGAGAGATGGAGGTGGGGTACAAAAATAAAGTTGTTGTTGTTGTTGTTGTTGTTGTTATGTTTTTGCCACCCCAACCAATATAGAGCCATGTCAGAGGGTCCCTGCAGAAGCAAGATGAGGCTTAAAGTGTTGGAGGTAATTGCATGAGGAAGATAGTTTATCTCTTCTTCGCCAATGAACATAAAAATACATACTTGGTTCTACACTAGTATATGGTACTAATTGAATGCCAACCACAATTTCTGGAGTTCAGAAACATCAGGTGATTGAATTGAATATTCCTAAAAAGAAAATGAACTAGCTTACACATATGATTCAGGTTACAATAGAGGAACAAGTAAGAAGCAGAGCCTAATCCATTGGCTCTATTGAGAAGCCATATCCATCTCGATCCTCGTTTTCTGTTTCCATGGAAGCTGGTCTTTATAACAATATTGCAAACGTAAGTGCCAGTTGCTGGGTATGCTTGCTTTCCTCTTCCCTCCTAATCTTTTTCTTAATTGCATCATGTCTTTTGGACTGTAGGTTCAACAGCAAGCTAAAGTGCTATAAATAAAATGAAAAAAAAACATTCAGCCATTTAAATGTTGTAAGGCAATTGCTGTTTACTTCAATCAATGATTCATTTCTAATCACCAGGGTGAGGGGCCAATCCAGCATTTTAATGTACTGTTATGTATTTGCAATACATAGATTGTTTCTCAATACAGTATTAAAGAGCAGGGTTTCCCATTCTGTGATCCCTGCCTACATGATGCATTGCTATTTCTATACTACGTAGAATGCACTTTTCTGTAATAATGCCATTTTATGATCACCATGGCCTATATCCAACCCAACTAGAGTAGACTTATGGATTCTATTGGAACTTGGGAGGTAAAACACTTATATGAATCTCATTGATTCTGTGGATCTACTATAGTGGAGTCTAACAATTTCATTCGGGCTTTGTATTAGACCTTCCTGAATGAAATTATTAGTCTCTACTTACCTCTTGGAGACCTAAGACTCATTTGATCTTAGAAGCTAAGCAAGGTCAGACCTAGTTAGTATTAGAGGATTACCAACAAATATCAAATGCTCTAGGCTATATTTCAAAGGAAGGAAATGTCAAATCATCCAAATTTTGAAAATCATAGGGTTCCCAGAATTCAATAAACTAGTTGAGGGCACAGACACAGCAGAACTCCAAGAATCCCTTGATCAAAATGGCTTAGTTTCATGCTCTGCACAGGCCTTTTTTGAGCTGGAAATTCAGTTCTCTTGATTACAGCTGCAGTCTTCAGGACACTTTCACACTTCTGTGTGACCTTGCAGCATTTCCAGGGAGCAAAAGTCATCAGCAATAAAGTGGCTTAAAATAATTAGAGTGTGACTAATTTTGTTGTCACACTGCTTCTTTTAACCCAGGCTTCTACAAAGTAAACAACTGGGCACCCTTTAAAATATCTTGTCCTTGAAGGTAGCTGCAGGGTGAAATCCACCCAGCGGCTTATTGAGCATCTTCCGAGGTAATTCAGCTGCTTTAACAGGTCCCATGGGATTGCATTGGCTTCGAGTAGCTGTATTTGTACTAATTATGAAATAAGACAGAACATATAGCTCTAATCACTCATTTTAAGGGCTCTACAAGATTAGACAAAGCCGAGCTACTATTTGATAAGTTTTTTTCCCACCACAAGAGGCAAAGGATACAAAAAACATGTAAGATTATAATGAATTGATCTCAATGTGTAATGTCTCTACATTCATCTTCCCAAGCCCCAGCTGTTTCATGCAATGACACTGTCTTCATTTAAGCAGTATAAGAACCTACTGATTTCATGAACTTAAAATATTTCCCTGATCTTCCCAAGTCCCTCAAATGGGTTCACATCAGGAGCTCTTGCCATCAACCTGCATCAGGATGACACAACAGAGGTGATGAATTATATTAATGCAACTCTACATGATATGGCAGCATTCTGTCCCATTTACTGTGCTGGCTAGAGCTGGTAGGATTTGCAATGGTAAAGCATTTGGGGAGACCACACATTGTTAACTACAAATTAGATTTTTTTATCATGTCAGATGCGATTTGGGAAGCTGCAAGTTGCTTCTAGTGTGAGAGAATTGGCTGTCTGCAAGGACGTTGTCCAGGGGATGCCTAGGTGTTTTGATATTTTTACCATCCTTGGGGAGGCTTCTCTCATGTCCCCACATGGAGCTGGAACTGACAGAGGGAGCTCATTCGTGCTCTCTCCAGGTTGGTTTCGAACCGGCAACCTTCAGGTCAGCAACCATCCTATAGATAAACACGATCCTTTCCATCACAATTCACTTCCTGCCAGCCTACCAAACATTTGCTAACCTTTTCACTCAATGAGATCCCCACATGAGTACATGCTGAGAAAGAGAATGATGTAGTGGTGAAAGAAATGTAGATCCAACCAACAATCCAGGTCTCGTCCTAACTCTGGCCACATCCACCTAGCTGTAAGCTTACTTTGCCACTTATCTGCTATTGCATATGGGCATCATAGACAAAATCGTTCCCTATGAACAAAGATGGGTGCAAGCCCCATAGAAATCATAGGTTATTTTAGTAGACATTAATGGGAATGAACTGTAAACTGAACATCTTCCTAAAACAGCATATTTCCATCACCAAGTGCATCCTGCTTCTGATTAAATCATCATTAGAAAGTCATTTGAAGTCTTAGTGACATCTTTTGATATTTCCATGCCATAGTGTTCAAGGGCTGCTGTGATTTTGCAATGTGATTTTATATGCTTTTATGGTTTTAACCTGGATTGTTTTAATATTAATATTGTTTAATACTGTTTTAATATTTGTATATTTGTATATTTTAAGTTGTATTGAAATGCTTTTAGATGTGAGCTGCTTTGAGTCTCTCTATGGATATGCGTAGGATATAAACACAAACATAACAACAACAACAACAACAACAACAACAACAACAACAACATTTATCTCTAGGTGAATCCCGATGCCCCGCTCTCCCCACAATCATAATAAAGGGATGGAATGGAGTGGCCTAAGATATAAAGTGGGGCATCATTTTGTAAACATCACTAGCATACAAATATAATGCTGGATTTTTTTTCTTATGCTTTCTTCAGATGGCATCTCTGAACCGAAAAAGTGTCTTAAAACAAATCTTATCAAGCAAGGATAAGAATGATGTGCAATGTTATTGATTGCATTCTTTTCACCATTCTGTCCCTGATGTGCTCTCACCACAGCCTTTTTCTTTCATCTTTAATACATAACATCTTCTGTTTGGATCAAAGCACCATGTTTTACCCTTAATACGTTATTCTCCTCTTCACCCAAAAGCTCACTGTTGAAATACATACATAAACGAAATACATGCTGTGCTGGACAATCTCATTCAATCCATATTTTCATATATATCTCTATCTATCTATCTATCTATCTATCATCTATCTATCTATCTATCATCTATCTATCTATCTATCTATCTATCTATCTATCTATCTATCTATCTATCTGTCTGTCTGTCTGTCTATCATCTATCTATATCTCAAAATGGTTTATTTATATAAAACAGCATTAAATTAAAATGGCATATATAAACTTTATGTATTCTATAGTAAAAATGACAGTACAGGAAGGCATAATATGACGACTTCTCAATCAGAAATTATGATTGGTATATATTTGAACTTCCATTGAATGTTATCTTTATTTAATTTCTATTAACTGCCTATTTCAACTCTCTCTCTCTCTCTCTCTCTCTCTCTCTCTCTCTCTCTCTCTCTCTCTCTCTCTCTCTCTCTCTCTCTCTCTTGCTTTCCCCATCCTATCTAATCTTGTCTTCACCAAGGTAACAAATATGGCCTAGTTCTTCTTAACATGAACAAAGGCCCCTTCTACACTGCCATATGATTCAGTTTATCAAAGCAGATAATTCACATTATCTGCTTTGAACTGGATTATATGAGTCTACACTGCCATATAATTGCATTCAAGGCAAATAATCTGGATTTTATATGGCAGTGTAGAAGGGGCCAAAGGATTTCTCATTGATCAGCAATGTTAATTTGGATGTTTCAGACAGTTCATACATTTTGACCAACCTATCCTTTTGTGGTCTTTCCATCTTTACACATACAAAATTATCACAGCTGCAATCATACATTTAACCATTCTTCCTTGCTCATTCCCAACAAATATCATTTCGGTCTTTTCTGTAATTATATATTTTAAATGTTTTCTGCCATCATGTGTATTTCAATCCAATATTTCTGTGCTTTGTCATATGGCAAAATATCCCTGACCAATATAATTTTATATATCATTTTAGAACCTTTAAAATGATGTCTAAATAATTATAGGAATTATTTCTATTTATACACATAATTAGACTGGATGCTTTTGGTTGGAAGAAAATCCTAGCTTTCTATGTAGAATCTAATCTACTTTCTATATTCATGGATTCTGTAACATTGGACAACCATCCGCAGCTTGAATATATTTTTAAAAAACTTAAACAATAAATCTTTATTTTACCATGTTATATAATGAACATAATTTTACTAAGCCCTTGTCACATCTATGGATTTTGGTATCCATGGACGTCCTGGAATCAAACCTCAGCAGATATCAAAAGCCCACTTTGTAATGCTTTTCCCATTTTGCTGAGAGAGCCAGTGTGGCATAATGGTTTGAGTGTTGTACTATGGTTGGATCTACACTGTCATATAATGCAGTTTCAGAATCCAGATTAACTACATTGAACTGGATTATGAGTCCACACTGTCATATAATCCAGTTTGGTGCAGTTAATGTGGATTCTGATATTGCACCATATATCAATTTAGATAGGGGCCTTTGACTCTGGATACTGGGTTCAAACCACCTGTACAGCCATGTAAATCACTGGGTGACTTTGGCCAAATTCCACTCTTTCGGTCTTAGGTTTGCCAAGAGACACAACTGCAGGCACACAATACACGTTTTGCTGAGCAATTATACCTGTTGTTGCTATACAAAGCACCACAATTTTTAATATTGTCTTATTTTTTTGTTCCCATTCTCCTTTCCTGTCTATGCATTGTTTCCTGCTTTAGTTTAGGGTCTGATGCTACAGTAATACAAAGTGCAGGAGGCCAGTATGTATGATAATATCTATTCTTTAAGTCATGGGGTGGCAGCCACCATTCTGGAAAATGTTTCTGTGCAGCCAGAGCTTGGGGAAAAATATTTCTTTATCACCCCTCCCTGCATTCTCCAGTCAGATCAGACACTGCTTGTGTAGAGGGACTCTCCTCATGCTAGCTGTGTGATTCTAGAAATATCAAAAAAGTAATATTTCCATGCTCTAGCTTTATTATGTAAACCCAAGGTTTTTTTGTTGACACTCACCCTCAAATAAGGAATGGGGGAGATATGTAGAAAACTGCCTGAACTGTGAGACAAACCATTTTACTATTTTTACTATATGCCAGGAACTACCATGAGAAGAAATATAAAGCAGTCATTTGGAGGAAGTTGTTTTGCTAGTATGTTCTCCAATTCCAGCTATCATTTAGGGCCAGCACTTCCATTAGGCTGAATGAGGCAGTTGTCACATGATAGGAAGCAGCAGCAGGATATTAGAAGAGAAGGTAGCTTACCACCTTCAAGTGCTACTATTTAATGAATTAGTCAATCAATTCCCATCTTACCACCAACACAGGCTTCAAGGCAACAAGTTAAAATGAAGCATAGCTTTGAACAAAATAGTCCCACATTACTGTCAAGATTAATTTACCAGTCTTTTGTTGTGTACCTTCAGATCATTTTTGATTTATAGTGACCCTGGGGTAAACTTATCTCGGATATGTCAGGGCAAGGTCTGTTCACAAAAGTTTGGCTTCTGCTTTCCCCTAAGGCATGAGAAGAGTGACTTGCTGAAAGCCATCCAGTGCATTTCCATGGCTGATCAGGTATTTGAATGCTGCTCTCCCAGAGTCCCAATACACTACTTGCAGCGCTCTCTGGACCATCCTCCAAAAAATCAGGTGCCCTGACAAATTTGTGAACATCCTTCGGCTCCTCCATGATGACGTGATGGCAACAGTCTTAGACAGCAACGGTCCCAAAGTGACAATTTAAGGTGGAATCAGGTGTCAAGCAGGAATGTGTTATTGCCCCTACCTTATTTTCCATCTTCATCGCTATAATACTTCACCTTCTTGATGGGAAGCTTCCCATCGGAGTGGAAATCATCTATCGGACAGATGGCAAGCTATTTAACCTCAGCAGTCTGAAAGCCAAAACCAAGGTCACCACAACATCTACTAGAGAACTCCAATATGCTGATGACAATGTAGTCTGTGCGCATTCAGAAGAAGACCTACAAGTCATTCTAAACACCTTTGCAGAAGCATACAAGAAGCTTGGCCTCTCACTGAACATCGAGAAAGCCAAAGTACTCTTCCAACAGGCACCAGCTAAACCCTCTGCAATGCCAAGAATACAACTTAATGGGGTAACATTAGAAAATGTCGACCATTTCCGCTACCTTGGCAGCCACCTCTCCACAAAAGTCAACATCGACACTGAAATACAATACCGCCTGAGCTCTGCGAGTGCAGCATTTTTCCGTATGAAGCAGAGAGTGTTTGATGACTGGGACATCCATTGAGATACCAAGGTGCTTGTTTATAAAGCCATTGTCCTCCCAACCCTGCTCTACGCCTGCAAAACGTGGACGGTCTACAGACATCACACCAAACTCCTAGAGCGTTTCCATCAGCGTTGCCTCAGAAAAATCCTGCAAATCTCTTGGGAAGACAGGTGACAAATGTCAGCGTGCTGGAAGAAGCAAAGACCACCAGCATTGAAGTGATGCTCCTACGCCATCAACTCTGCTGGACTGGTCACGTTGTCCGAATGCCCAATCACCATCGCCCAAAGCAGTTACTCTACCTCGAACTCAAGAAAACGGAATGTTGGTGGGCAGGAAAAGAGATTTAAAGATGGGCTTAAAGCCAACCTTAAAAACTGTGGCATAGACATTGAGAACTGGGAAGCCCTGGCCCTTGAGCGCTCTAACTGGAGGTCAGCTGTGAACAGCAATGCTGAGGAGTTCGAAGAGGCACGAATGGAGGGCTTAAGGGAGAAACGTGCCAAGAGGAAGGAGCATCAAGCCAACCCTGACCGGGACTACCTTCCACCTGGAAACCAATGTCCTCATTGCAGGAGAACATGCGGGTCAAGAATAGGTCTCTTTAGTCACCTACGGAGCCACCCCCAAGACCCCACAACTGGAAGACCATCATCTTTGGCCTATGAGGGATCACCTAAGTAAGTACAATACTTAACTACTATAAGCTGCTATCTATTCAATCTAATAGTCTGGTCAACTTTTATACATTAAAGAATGAAGGAACTGTCTTGTTTCTCAGACAGCAAAATGTCTTGGGCCATCCCAGCCACTGGTGCTATGTGCCTTGAATTCCTCATCCCAAAGGCCAGGAGCCCAAAAGACAAAGACCAGGTCCATGGCAAAACTGCTGCGCTTGCTTGAGAGTTATCCAGCCAATGCATTCAAGCTAGCACCAAGACCAAGAGCTGGTCAGAGTCTGATATTACCTAAGAAAAGTATTTTAGCTGGCCTTGTTGGAACATGCGTTCATAATGCATCCATGAGCTCTGGACACAAAGTATAATAGGCTTAGACATGAAAGGCCTCATGCTATCAAACAGGCATGGTGCTATCTGGTTGAGTTGTGGATGTGTACTCATCACTGTTTTATTCCTGGATTTGTGGGAACTGGTTATGGAGAGCTTTGGAGAAATGTGAATGATTAAGGTGCCGTCATTTGCCAGATCTTCACTCTCTTGCTTTCAGGAGTCTTCCAAGGTAGTGGTTTCAGGATATTTGTCATGCTCTAAAGTACGATTCCCATCCCATTTGTGGCACATATGCTGGAACTGGCAGTGGAGACCTCTTCTTCTCGGGTGGTTTCATTCATTTCCTAAGATGGGAATGTGATATTCAGCCAAAGAATGACATTCCAAAGCTTTGTGTACAGGGAGGGAATAAACTTCGTAGATCTCTTCCTGGATTTCTATTTTTAATATAATGGGATATTCATTGACTATATTTATGTACCTTCTCATGACATAATGGCTTTAGCACACCCACCAGGATTTGCAAAAAAGAAAGAAGGGGAATAAGGCTTATTTAAAACAATATTTACATAGGGTACTCAGTAAATATATCAACTCAAAATGACTGTTGTATCTGCTAATTTATTTTATTTTCAAGCTTGGATTTCACTCACTAATTTCTGTTTACTCTTGAGCATGCCAGCTCACTAAGCCAGCTGGAACACCATTGCATATTATGGTTTGACTTAACTTGGATGCTACAGGGTACCAGATTGTTCAATGTCATGGAGAAATAATAGGCCCGTCGCGTCCCAGGTTTAAATATATAACATCTATATATCTGTGTTAGTTTTACAGGTGCTTTTGTGCTCTTCTAAAATGTGGCAAGAAATCCATCGCTTCCAGCAACAAATGTTCTTCAAGGTCGACTCGAGTGTGTCGCAGCATCCGGAAACAGGACAACTTCACATTTGTTGCTGCTTCAGCAGGACCACCTTCCTCGGAGCACCAGGATGCAATTCTTAGCATCCAGAATCCAGAGCCCCCCACGGACAACAGCCCCAAGGCAAAACAAAGAGTTTTGCTCGTAGCTCATTACAGTGTTTGAGCAGAACAAAAACTTTCTTTCCTTTTTTGAACTGAGGAGGAGGCAGAGATGAACAAAGAAGGGAACATTGCATTTTGTGAATTCCTAACTCTACAATGAATAAGTAATGCAAACAGGTGTCATCTGGGGCACAGATAATCTGCTGTGTAAAATACTGTGAGCCAGAAAAGACCACAATAGAATCTTTGCTAAAGATTGCTTGGGTGTCCTGAAGGTCCTTCTAAATGTCCTATGAAAAACTTAAAAAAAAAAAAGAGTTAAAGATGTTAGTAGCATTTGATAGGGAGCATGAGTAGCCAGCTTCCAGGACTATTAAACATTTGGGACTTGATCTGGATCAGTGCTACTTCATGTTCTGGGATGCTTCCCACCTGACTAAATAAAGAATAATTCATATAGGGCTGCAGGGACTCTGGAATGTACCCAGCATGCCATTAGTTCTGGACTTGTAGCAGGGGTACCCTTGCCAAAATGGCTTGCCAATACTGAAGCTGATAAATTGAATATCTTAGGTTATTCTTCTATAAAACTAGCAATTTCAAATCGATTAATCAAGAGTTCTTATTGGATAGGGAGAGAAATGAACTTCTTTATAACTTACTCTATTCTAGCCGGCCGTTTCCTTTCAGCATGAACTATATCAACAGTTGTCCAAAACACCCAATAATTTTCAATTTCTATGGATAGATTTTTAATTAAATTTTGACTGAAACCTTTACTAGACATTTGACACTGTTATACACAGTACTGAATATTTTATGATGAATTCATATCTAAGCTCAACATATTGCCTTTTTAAAGACAGCAGTAGGCTACTGCAAAATAAAACAAACTGCTGGAAAGAAAGTGGGTTGGGAAAATTGTGCAACTGCAATTTAAAAGGGGAAATTATAGAGATATCATAAAGAAATGTTAAAGAATAAAGATTAAGTAGAAACATTTATTTTGCCCTAGCCATAAATAAACAAATGTTATATTTAAGAAACTCCATTTGATCTGCCATTATAAATACATTCTCTCACACATATAACATTACAAAGATTTAGACACTTTTCTTGGAATTTGAATATTCTTGCATTTATGGATATCAAGTGGAATCAAACCAGGCTATGGGCAATTTATTGTAATTCATTTGAAATGCAAGCAGAATGCAGTTAACCCTGAATTGACTAATGCTGGCTATGTTCATCTGTATTTTCTTCTTCAAATGGAAGACATGGGCATTGTTTGGCATATCCAGCATGCATTTTACTAAATGTGGAAATCTGAACTAAGCATATGCAGTGACAATCTACTTCTACAGTACATATGCATACTTTCATAATGACAAAATCAAAAGAACTATTAACATACTATCCAACTCATTCTACCCTTTCATTCTTTATGCCAAGGATTCCTTGCCTGGTGGAGAAATTTACTTTGTGAATCAGCAGTTCAGTTTGGAGAGAACTATGTTTCGGACTGTCTCGACAATCATATTTTTATATCATTGTAAGGTATCCTAATCCTGCAAGATTGTATTTCCTTGTTTATTAATTAGATTTATGTCACATTTTTCAACCAATGAGGTAAGTGTCCATTTTATCCACACAACAAGCCATGGAAGTAGGCCATGCTGAAAAGCCTGCAAGCATGCATCCACATTTAGAATGGATGTAGTTTGATACCACTTTAACAGCCATGGCTCAATGTGATGGAATCCTGGGATTGGCAGTTTGATGAGGCACCAGCATTCCTTGGCAGAGAAGGCTAAAGAACATGCAAATTTACAAATTGTAGTGCAGCTGGTTAATCACCAGCAGCAATCATTGCTGACCGGAAGGTGGCAAATTCAAAGCCCGAGTTGGATTGAGCGCCTGACTGCCAAATAGCCTAGCTTACTGTCCACCTAAGCAGTTCAAAAACAGCTGCAGCTGTGAGTAGAGAAATTAGGGACCGCTTAAGCAGGGAGGTTAATTTAATTTATGACACCATAAAACTGCTGGCGATCAAAGTGCAAGGAGGAAATACTATGATCAAAAAGGACTCCGCATCATGACACGACAGATCCCCCTGTGGCCAGAATCGAGCATAATCTCCAGAAGCCAAAATTAGAAAATGTTGAATTACCGCTACCTGTCTATATGGGTTGTATGTGTAAAAAGGGCATTGAATGTTTGCCATGTAAATGTGCATTGTGATCCACCCTGAGTCCTCTTTGGGGTGAGAAGGGTGGAATATAAATACCGTAAATAATAAATAAATATATAGGTATAATTCCATCACATTGAGCCATGGTAGTGAAAACAGAGTCAAACTGCATTTATTCTACACTATAGATGCACCCCAAGTAAGCCAGTGCATTTTATGGCTCATCAAATACTTGAATCTTCCAAGTCCCACTGCAACAGTATAACAACTTTTCCATATTGACACTCACTAGTGCTTGTGAGATTTGTTGGAACCAGTCAGAAACTGTTCTAAAATAATCCTAGATAGGCACACATTGTCTGAGAATTCCTTATATGTACAAGAAAACTCAGCAGCAACATGGCAGCCCCATTTCACTAGATGTAGGACACTGCGTGAAGCTCTGTCTTTCCTTCATGATTACTATTTGCTCAAGCCTGAAGAAAATGAAAATGAAACCCCTTAACCACCATACAAATTCCAAAATTCTTACTTCATACTTTGCAATTCCTGACTTGATGACTGGATTTCTTTATGACTGGCAATCACACAACTTTTTAGCACACTGAGTCCTCTTACTTTAAGATCAGTTATGTTTAAACAAAAGGGGAGTACATTGTTCAACAGATAGGTGTATAGAATTTATTTACACGGTTACAATAGTTTAGTGCTGCTTTTGCTATCAAGCATGAATCCTACAGAATCTTGATATTTGTAACTTGGTAGGTACTTCAAATTCTCTGCTTGAGAGTTCTGATGCATTCCTCTGAATAACAGAGTGCCCTTCCAAACAGGCCCGTATCCCAAGATCTGATCACAGGTTTTCTGTTTTAAACTGGATTATGTGAGTCCGCACTGCCAGATAATCTGGAATAAACAGAAAACCTGGGATCAGATCCTGGGATATAGGGCCTGTCTGGAAGGGCCCAAAGCTAGAGATCTCCAGCAGGAAATTCTGAGTACAGGAGAACTAAAAAAATCAGGACTCCATAGGATGCAGTACAATGATATTGAAGTAGAGTGTATATCCAATTTGTGAATTCCTTCATTCTGAGAAGAAAGAACAAAACTTGTGGCACAAGGTCATTTTGTCCTTATTTACAATTGAAGAATTAAGACTTAAACACCCTCTTCCCCAAACCATGAATAATAATGTGATGTACAATATGCCAGTTTCAGACGTGGCTTCCTGATTTCAGCTTTGTAGCACAAGAACAATTGTATGAACTCTTGGTGAGGGCACCTCCAGCTCATATTCTGAAGAAAATGTTGTGGTAATCTCTGAGCGGTTAGACTCAATTTAACCCTCTCTGGGGAAGATTCCACCAAAAATATAGCAGAGTAGCAAAAGCAGACTTTCAAACAGCAGATACTTACACGTGGTGAGCAAAGAGAAGCCTTTTTCTGTTAGGATGGCAATGGATTGCAGAGGCTCAGTAAAAGTTCAAAAAGCACTTATTTAGGTAAAAAGAATTCCATTGTATATAGGAAAGGTTTAGGAGCTGTCTAGCTCTTTAGGCTAGTTTCTAAGGTAGATAAGATAGGTAAAAATAACAAACATCTAGATAGTTACATCTTGCCTGGAGGGACAGCAAGATGCTGTTGTTAGCTTGAAGGACAAAGAGGAAGAGAGTGAACCAAAATGGTTCCGACCTCATGGTCCAGTTTATTGGGGCCATTCTGACCAATGGGAAGTTAGTGTCCCTGACGATTCACATTTCTACTAACATCAAAGTAAGGGACTTGACGTAAACAGGGTAGAAAGAGGGGAAACACAGTAAAGCCTAACTAGGCATGCTTTGGATACAGAGAAAGGATTCCCTCCATCTAATCCTATCATCTATCTAACTACATTTAGACTTGAGTAGTCCAGGATGATTCCCAACAGAAAATACAAAGGTCTTTGAGTATCTTCATGCAAGGTCATGGAGTACTTTCTCAGTGGACAACCGTTGTTCAATCCTGAAAAAGATGAGACAGCAGCTTTTTATTTGCAAGATAGTTGTAAGAGAAATGAGAAAGAAATTGAGCCAATTGATGCAACTGATGAAACTAGCTGTAAGGACAGTGAGTCCACTTTCTGTTTTATGGTTATAGTATTTTGTTTGCAGCTTCCATACATTATACATGTGTTATCTCTATGCTGGTCTCAAGTTCAGCACTGGGAAAGCCCTTGCAGAGTAGCTTCACTAGATCCACAGTGAACGGATGAATTGGTAACTCCCAACACATATTCTGAATGAAGAAATGTTATAGGCTAACAACACCTTAGAACAGGTTTGGAGAATACCCCAGATAATGTTGTATCGCCATCTCCATTGGCTGTGATGGCTAAAATAACTGGGAGCAGCAATTCCAATGTCAGGAGAGCCAGATGATGGTAACTCAAAACTGGATTCTTCATGTTTTCATGCTTCTTAGACCAGCCTCCCAAAAATAACCATAGTTTCACATGTATGTCAAGAAGAAGTGATAAAACTGTCATATTTGTGGGTTTTAATAGGGGACCCCAGCAGCCATTTCTTTTAGTTATTTCAGCACTATTTATGTCTTTATTCATTTTATACCATACATTTTTTTTTTTGCAATATGGGACCCAAGGTAGTTTACTATATGTGTGTTTACAGTAGAAGTATTAAGAAATTGTCTAATGTAAATGTATTTTAAAAACCTAAATGGATAAAGCATTGAAACCTATTTTAAAAGAATGTAAAAATATTTAAAATGGGTCTAACAGATTAAGATCAAATTCTAGCATACCCCATAAAAAAAAACCCTTTGCACAACTAGTTAAAAGTGGATGGTGAAATTAAACATTCTTGCCTACTGGCCTCTCATGGGAGGGAATTTCATAGTTCAATGTAATCTAAAAAGCAAATGGAGTAAATTAATTCTATCATACTTTGGACATTACAGGAAATGACATGGCTTACTGAAATCATGATAATTCACAAAAGACTATAGGAAAAGAGATAGACTACATTACGAACCATGCATATGGACTGACCCAATAAAGAAAGTCACAGACCTGGTTTTTAGGACTTAGCAGGACTGTTAACAATTACGAATATTCAAGATCTTTCCTTAATTTAATTGCCACAAATAATAGGCAATGTTATGGCAAATAAAAACAACAAATGCATTGTATGGGCTTTATTTATATGGATGCAACACACTTCAGTTGTACTGTCAAACTGGTTTGTCATGTTTCTATGGACCCAGAAAACATTATAAACTGAACTTTCCTTCAAAGAAATCTGGTCTCTGGTCTCAACGGTAAATTTAAAGTAAAATTGTAATGCAATTTATATGTATTACTGTTCTTTTCACTGAAAGTCTCCTTTATGTTTGTTTAATTGTACATCTTTTAAAATAGTTTTATTCTCTCTCTTTTTTAAAACTTACATGGAATTTGTCATCATTTTGATAGATGCCCACTATTGCTTAACACAAGGCATGCTTACAGCCCAGGGTTTAAGCAGTAAATCTGAAATAGGTACCAGTAAATGGATTGTGAGGTGCTAACATGGAGATTACTAGATTCCCCAACTTGGCACTTTCTGAATGAGATGCACTATAAATCCTAGTGCCTGCAACTAGTATGACAACTGGCTTTGTCCAACACATTCAAAGTGTGTTAAGTTGGAAAGAGAGAGCTCAGATAGCAGGTACATATTCCTTTCAACATAAAGACTTGTGTCAATAGGAAGATCTTTAGAAAAGGGAAAATTTTGGGGAGACAATTCATATATCACTGTTTAAATATTCTGCTTTAGATTTTAAAGTACAGTATACCATTATTTAGTTGATGGATTATGGTTCATTATGTTAACTATATGTAACTGAAATCCCATGCACAATTACCTGGGAGTAAATCTCATTAAACTCAGTGGGACATTTCTCAGTTGAGGGCTGCATTATTTGTGTATTTTAAAAGCTGTTGTCTGGATGGTTTCCCCTTGCTTCTTTTCCTCATGATCCTTTGGTTGAACATTTTTTAAAAGCAGGTTTATTTAACGACAAAATGGTATTTTTGAATAAGCATGGTCCTTAAAATCCATGATTTTACATGAGTAGAATGTGTGCATTTTCTGTGATCTCTTTTCCCATGTAATGATAAAATTCAGCTTCAGTGTGCCTCTTTGAGCTGTTGAAAATGTTACAAAATGGCATTGTATGTGTTTTGCTTTTGATGAGAAACTATTGTTGGTCTAAAATCATGTCCATGTGCTTATAAAGAATACTTCTTATAAAAGAAATCTGTCAGCTGAGATTTTTCACTTCACAGGGGATGAAAACATATAAATGGATAAGGTCAGCAAAACTGTCTTGATGAATTAAGTTTCAGTTCTAAACATACCTACCTATGAGTTTGTAAGCCCCATTGAACTCAGTAGGATTTGTTTATGAGTTAACATGCACAGGATTCTGGAGTGAATCACTCAGAGCAAATATTTCAAAGACTTCATACGGTCGAAAAAATATTCAGTTGTTGAAAATCAGCACCTCAAAATGGAAGCAATTAAATAAAGTTTCTTTACAGAAAACATTGGGCATGCCGGCAGTGGTAGTGGATGACCTCTATGTCATATGGGGAGACATGGTCTTTTGGACAGTCTGGGCCTAAGCCACATAGGGCTCTATAGGTCATGACAAGCACTTTGAATTGTATCCTGAAATGTACTGGTATTCAATAAGGCTGTTTAACAAGGGAGTTAAACCCTCCCTGTAACTCACCTGAGTCAATGTTCTGGCTGCAGCATTTTTGACATTTTGTAGTTTACAGTCTCCAAAGCCAGCCCACACAGAGTGAGTTATAGTAATCCAAATGGGTTGCAATGAAGGCATGTGTCACCATGGCAGGATAGGTAAAGGTAAAGGTTTTCCACAGACATTAAATCTAGTCATGTCTGACTCTAGGGGTTGGTGCTCATCTCCATTTTTAAGCCAAAGAGCTGGCATTGTCCGTAGATGCCTCCTAAGTCATGTGGTCAGCACGGCTGCATGGAGTGCTGTTACCTTTCCGCCGGAGCGGTACCTATTGATCTACTCACATTTGCATGTTTTCAAATTGCTAGGTTGGCAGAAGCTGGGGCTAACAGTAGGAGCTCATCCTACTCTCCTGATTCAAACCACTGACATTTCAGTCAGCAAGTTCAGCAGCTCAGCGGTTTAATCCACTGCACCACCATGGGCAAGATAGAATGTCTCAAAAGAACAGCACCAGCTGATGCACAAGTTTTAATTATGCAGATGAACTCCTGGCCACTGCTGAAATCTGAAAACAGGCTCAGAACTTAATCCAAGAAAACATCCAAACTGCGAGCCTGAGATTTATGGGGGGGGGGGGTGTATCTCCATCTAGCACAGGCAGAGTCCCTATTCTTTCGACTGATCAGAAGCACCCCAGTCTTGTCTGAATTATATTTCAATGTTTTTATCCTCTTCCAGTCTGTTATAGCTTGAGTTTAGCACAGGAACAGGATGAAAGGAGTAATAAAACTGGCATTACTGATAATTCCTGATCCCCAAACTCCAGATAACCCTTCCTGGTAGTTTTATGTAACTGTTAAATAGTAGACTGACCCCTGTGGGATTCCACTTGTCAATAGCCAAGGAATCAAGCATGAACTCCCCAGTGAGTGCCTCACCCTGCGAGTGCCCCTCCAAGACAGAATGGAGCCACTGAAGAACAGACCCATTCTAAGGCTCATTCCAAAAATGCAACCCAGAAGGTTGTCATAGCTGATGGTCATGAAACCCACCGAGAACCAATGAGAACACACTCCCCCATCCAGGTACATCAGTACGTCATCCAGCAAGGTGACCAAAGATGTGTTTGTTCAATAACCAGTTATGAAACCAAACAGGAAAAATCTAGATAATTTGAAAGGTTAGAAATTGACTGATTATTATTATTCAAAATGGTAAGAGGTAAGGAAGCATTTTTAGTATCATCTTCAATAATAAAAATAGGTTTTTTGCATCACTCAAGATTTGCTGCAAGGAGAAATACATCTTTCTTTGAGAACTCACACATCTGCCAGGCTTATGGGCAGAGAAATAAAATGCCTGGTTTAAAAAAGAAGTGTGAATATATAAATGAGTACAACTGAGAGGGGGAAAATGCACAAACTTGCTTTCAGTACTTACTTACTTAGCCGATCCCTTGTAGGCCGAGGATAATGGTCCTCCGTTTCTGGTGTCTTGGGGGTGTGTCCATAGGTAATGTGGGAAGATCCGTTTGTATAGCTAAGTGAAAATATAATAAAGTCATTTTAAACTTGTGTGACTGTCCCCACTGCTGAAACACATAACATTTATCCCTGTTGAAATTCATTTTGTTAGTTTTGACCATGTTCCCCATTCCATTAAGGTCATCTTGAATCCTGATTCTCTCTTCTGAGATGTTAGCTTCTCCTCCTAATTTGGTGTCACTGGAAAATTTTATGAGCATCAAAGTCATTTAAAACAGTTTGGACCCAGGACCGAACTTTTCTGATCCCAAGCAGAATAAAATGAAAAAGAAGTATGAATATGACAGATATTGAAGTTAGATGTCTTTCCAACTTCTGGCATGAAGCAACCACAGCCTTCAGAACAATAAGAAGGAGGACTGAGGGAGAAAGAAAGGTCTGGTCATTTAATTTTCAGTTTCAAGTTTTTGATGAAAATTCTGGTTAAAATGTCTGAATAAAGGGAGAGATTAAGAGCTCAGGGGAAATAGGAAATTTAAACAGGATAGCATTTGTGCTTGCTATTACAAAAAAAAACCCATTCGGTTGAATAAATTGCTATTTGTTGTTGCTTTATGTTCTGACTAAAACGTTCATCCCGGTAACTGTACCAATCAGGTACAAGCAAGAACAATCAAAAATATATGCATGTCTAGATTTGAAGTCGCCTCCTCTATAGAGACACCAAAGATAAGATGTCAGGCATAACATTATGTAACAAAATTTGAATTTTTTCTGTTCCTTGTTTGAAAGTATTATTATTACCTGTTTAATTGTGCAGTATTTACTTTGCAAGTAGTTTTTATACTCGGGAAACTTCGTTTTTGTGGCTGCCACAAACTATATTGAATTGGCTGAGACTGTATGAGATATTCATTGAAAAATGTGCTGCAGGGTGTCCCACAAAAGAGAACCAATTAGGAAATGGCACTTACAACCCAGGAACAAAAACTGTGTTACATAGTATAAGGGCCCCAAGAAAGGCATATAGTCACAATGGGCTAGAATAAGCTTGCTCTGAAATAAAATCTGAACTAAATTTTGTGTTAGTGACTTTCTCTGGGCTGAAAATACAAAAACAACTTCTGCTATCCCTTCTCCTGGAAAAAGACAGAAAACATAAGAGAAGAGAACACTAGAGGAAATCAGATATACTGGTGTCAGTGGTAAATTGCCTTCCTCTGCTTTCTGCTTCGGCTTCTACTGCCAGATCCTGCAGAGGCACAAAAGGCTGCCTCCTTGAGATGGATACTACCAGAGTTACCATAGGAATTATAGAGATGACAAAGATTCAGCATGACAATCCTGCAGGTAAGCGTTGCGGTTAACAACATCTGGGGAAAGAGGCTGCAGTCTCTCTGTCTCTCCTTCACTCTTTGTCACTGAGTGGCAAACATGTTTTTTTTTTAAGGCTTATAGAAAAGTGTTAGGTTTTTGCTTTTATTTGGGGAGCTAGTCCGTTGAACATACATTTCCATAGAGGTGCCTTACAACAGATGTTTGTAAGGCCTAAAAGATATATGTCTGTGATCCCCTGCTCCTCTTTTGGCCAAAATGAGAGCGTGCCTGCTTTCACATAAGAATTCTGCCCACAAACAAACAAAAAAACCCACTTCATTCCCCAAAGTTCTAGAATTTCAGTAACTTAAACACTTAATTGGGCATTTAGAAATATAGTGTAGGCGTCCAATAAAAGCGAGCAGACACAGTTACTAAGATAATGTGAACACAACACACCTTACTGTCTACAATTGCTAGAAATTTGGAATGAAGAAAATTTTCATTGAGAAAGCAAAGATTGTATTTCATTGGATAGAGGGTGGTTTCCTCATTTTGTCTCCTCTAGAACTATAGCTCTAGTTGAGAGCTTTTGTCCTTGAGACAAATGGATTAGCAAGCCTGCTGATGCAGGAATTGTACAAGTCCGAAAACAGTTCTCCTCACCTCAACTGAATGATTCATGGAGATCACTCAATCCTAGGTATGGTTTCTGTGAGGTGGATGTCAACATGGACAATGCTGAGGCCATCAATCAAAAGTGTCTTCAGATGAGTTACTGAAACTATAGAAAAAGGCAGTTACGTGTGGACTGGAATATGGTATTATCAGTCAGCTTGCATGAGCTAAGGAGGATAAACCATCAAGAAATCTCCAATTCTTGTTGGAGACTATCTTTTTCATCTCTGTCCTGGAGTTTAGCTTTGGATCTGTTTGGTCTTGGTCTCTGGTTAAGTCTTTGTGTCATGCAGCTCAGCTACTCCATCTACTCTATGAGGCACGTAAGAAGTTGCAAAAGACCTTGCAGGATATCATTGCTCCTTGACACAGCTTCAGGTGGCAGGGCAAGAGAGGCTCTGGATGTTTAATCCTGTCCCTGCCACTTCCCTCTGGCCAATGCTATACTCAAATTCCTGGAACAACCTTTGGCTTCTGATGTCTAGAGTTGAAGCAGGGCTTACTTGGATTTCTTCTTGGAAGACAATGGATCACTTGCTCACTGATATGAAGCTAGTTGAAACCAAATTTCTACATAAGAGACAATGCTCCCAAGGCCAATTATTACCAATGAAACCTGGGACCTATTTGCATGCAAAGAAAAGAATAGTGCAGTGCAAAAATAGATATTGAATATGTGCAATGACTATGGAACAGCTTCAGACTATGATTTTTGGATGGCATGATTTTAACTGAATGTAATGTTTTTAAATGTGAATATGTATTAATTTTTAACTTGCAAATATTTTAAGCTTATGTTTTATATGTGTTTTTAAGGCACTGAATAATTGCCATATGCAAGCCACCTTGAGTCCCCTTTGGGGTAGAGAATGGAGGGGTATAAATAGGGTAAATAAATAAATAAACAATTCTTTCACAGGTCGATTTTAAAAAAAACCTTATTAAATCACATTTTTATAATGTAAACCAACATGGAAGTAGAAAATTACAAAAATAAAAATCCAAAAGGACTTAACTGTAACTACAACTGGGAAAACTGCATTAAAAAATGACACTAACATGGTATAATGAATACAAAAACAAAAAAGGGGAAGGCAAATGATTTCCAATTTTCTGGCAAATGGTTATTACTACTCACTTATCATGCTACCTTTAAGTACATGATTCAATATGTATGTGTGTACTTCATAGATCCAGTTTTTTGAGATGATCTCTTCTGATTGTGCCTTTACTGTGAGACTTTTAAATGAGCTGTGAAGGGGAAAAGATATGGAAGGTGGTTAAGCCTGTTTAAGCTTCCACCGCTTTTTGTTTCATACTATAGTGCCTTGAATCCTGAAAGCACCTTGTCACAATTGTCCCTAAGGATGCAGCCAACTACTGCATGATGCGGTAAATGAGGTGAAAATTGAATTTCACTCCTTACAGCTGAAACCCTTACTGAACTATCTCCTGAGATTTGGCCATTATATGGTCCTTTAAAAAACATAGATTAGCACCCTTACTATGGATGACTGATTAATACCCATTATGCTGATTTTACTTATTATGAAACATGAGGCAAGAACATGCTTAATTTACCTGGTACAGTTGCATCCAGAAATTATCTACTGCCCCTGCAGAAATGGGTGAAACAGGGGGAAAGTGATTTCAGAAAAAAGGAGGAATGGACCCTCAGCAAAGAGCTGTCTGGAGATGCAATGCCACACCCCACTGAATACTTATCCTTCTGCTACCAGTGAGCATTGTATACTGCTTCCTTCATTGAGGTCCTACAAGCCACCATTGAAATTACTCCCAATTTGAAAACCTTTTTGCCCACTACTAACTGTTGTTGTCATTGTGACTAGGTATCCCCTCCTCTTCTTGCTGTTGCTCTAGGGGGGGAAAGTCAGAATGACTGAAAACAACAGTCCAGCAAAGGCTCGCTTATAAGACTAAAGATAAGAGGGAAAACTTCCATTTGCCAATTTTGCTGATATTCTGCCCTATATTATAGCCTTATTAGAGTGGTGAGGGTTATATGAATCACAGGTGACAATCTCAAGGAGGTGACATCTCACTGATTTGTCCCCAATTTTTGTGCAATGTTTCAGCAGAAATGTTTTTACTTTTTATTTTTTGAAAATATCCCAGTAATTAAATATAGACAAAAATATTTTTCACAAGCCCAGCTTACAAATACTGTAACAACAAGGCTAAAAGTCTGTGCTGATTTACTTTTTGGACCCTCTAATAATGTGCATGTATTTCAGCCAGAGCTGTCATTATTACCTATACAATGATGCTTCAAATCAAGGTGCTACAAGCACGGCAGCCACCTCTCCACAAAAGTCGACATTGAAATACAACACAGTCTGAGCTCTAGGAGTGCAGCATTTTTTTGAATGAAGCAGACAGTGTTTGAAGATTGGGACATCCGTAGGGATACCAAGATGCTTGTGTATAAAGCCATTGTCCTTCCAACTCTGTTGTAAAACATCGACCATCTACAACATCATTCTAAACTTCTGGAAATATTCCATCAGCATTACCTCCAAAAATCTTGCAAATCTCTTGGGAACACAGGCAAACAAACATCAGCGTTCTGGAAAAAGCAGAGATCACCAGTACCGAAGTGATGATTCTCTGCCATCAACTTTGCTGTACTGGCCACATTGTCTGAATGCTTGATCACTGTCTCCCAAAACAGTTACTGTACTCTCAGCTCAAGAACGGAAAACAGAATGTTGGTAGACAGCAAAAGAGATTTAAATTTAGGCTTAAAGCTAACCTTTAATAGGGCATAAACTCTGAGAACTGAGAAGCCCCGGCACTCGAGTGTTCTAACTGGAGGTCAGCTATTACCAACAGTGCTGTGGATTTTAAAGAGGCATGAATAGAGGGCAAAAGGGAGAAAGGTCTCAAGAGGAAGGTGCCTCAAGTCAACCCTTGTCCACCTGGAAATGTATGTCCTCACTGCAGAAGACTATAACGGTAAAGGTAAAGGTTTTCCCCTGACATTAAGTCGAGTTGTGTCTGACTCTAGGAGTTGGTGCTCATCTCCATTTCTAAGCCAAAGAGCCAGCATTGTCCATAGACACCTCCAAGGTCATGTGGCCGGCATGACTCCATGGAGTGCCACTGGGCACTCCTGCAAAAGACTATGCAGACTCAGAATAGGTCTGTACAATCATTTACAGACCCACCGCCTGTTAGGGATTCCTCTTCTTCAGAAGAGGAAGGGGAGCAAGAAAGTGTTCATTAATGTGAGGGTGAGTTGGAATCTGAGGAGGAGATTTTGCAAGTACCCACTTTTCAAGAGAGGCGAAAGAAACAGAGCAGAGACGTCGTTCAGCTAGGATAGCTGCCAGAAATGCAGCTGAGTAATTAGGAACTGCCCTAGCAGCTGTGAGGGGACCCAGGGCTATAAAGCAGAAGCAGGTGCAGCCAGCAGGAAGACAATCAGACTCAGCCACAAGTGATAGCCTATGATCATTGTTTTTGTTGCTATTTTTTTAAAATAATTTCTCAATATGTCAAATTTTCCAGTATTTTAGCTACAGTATTGTGATACGGTCTGGTAAAAGAGGAGGTGACAGGCTGAGTTACTATACTGGGTGACATCAATCCTAGTGATGCCACCCCTTGGATTAACCAATGCTGTCCCTCAATGGATGGGCCAGAGACGTAACTCATTGCAAGAGCCTACACTGGATATAGAGGCTCCTGAGAAACTTCCAGAACACCTTGTCTCCTCTCTCAGACTCTACGAGTAGAAGTAAAAGTGGAGCGTGTTATGAATGATATTCCTCAGCCACATTATGGAACTTTTCATCACTTCTGCAATTTTTTTCAGAAAATTTCCTGCAGGGTTTCCAAGTGCAGAGAGTGCTTGTTTATGTACAACTTGGACACACACGGGCTCTTTTCAAACCTTTGTCTGAATGCTCCGAGAGACTGAAAGCAGGGACAGCAGGTACAATTTTTCTCGCCTTATGTTCAACAAATGCAGATAGAATGTGTCAGTGGGACTCATGTCTCGCAGCAGACTAGTATCTGGCTTTACACCTGCAAATAGAAAACATTTCTTGTTAATCGGAAATGAAAATAAACATTATTTTTGTAACAATCTATAACATAGTCTTTAGAGTTAATGCCTGCTTGGTCACTTGAAACAGGAAAAGGCTTCAACTAACTGGGAATCATTCTTCCAGATTTCCTGAACGTCGGTTTTCAGAAACCTCAGCCAACATGGCAAATGTTAAAGGGCTGTAGCCAAGGGGGGGTTAAAAAAACCTGATTTACTCATGAATTTTAACTGGTTAACCAAATTCCCATGAGTGTCCACTGAAGTTTATTGATGGAGCCTGATTTCTAAATAATATTGCATTATGGAACTACTATTCATGATTCTCTAAAAAAAGGTTTACCCCCCTGAATATTTTTTTCTGGCTATGGCCTTGCGTAAAGGCATATAGAAATTTTATTCTGTACCTTCTGGAGAGCAAAATTCCTCACCCCAATTAGAAATCTGAAATCCTTTGGGTTTCTACAAATATTTTGTAGTTTGACTTTAAAAACAGATGTCCGTCACAAAATTACCTCTACATATAGAAGAAAATATTGAGACCTAGGCCTCATTTACACTGCCATACAATGGAGTTTGAACATGCATTATATAGTCAATATTATAGACTCATATAATGCAGTTCAACTTCCTTGAATTGCATTATATGGCAATACAAATAGGACCAAAGTCATGTTCCCCCTGTTACTCCAACAATTACATGTACAATTAACCATTTGCTTCTGTATAACATCTGGTTCACTTAGATTCCCAGCATGTGGACATCCAAGGATTTTAAGGCATAATAATGCTTTAGGCATAATAATGTTCAGGCCTTTGATGGCCAATTTTCTCTTATGAATAAACCCAGAAAATAGCTGGTAGTTTTAAGAGGCTTTGTGGACACAAAGGACACATATCACTCTACACACTGAACCTTTCCCACCCCAGCTTAGATATCTGGTAAACATATGAACATGTCAACATCTGAGTTGTGGCCAGGATGGGGGCAGGAGACACATATTGACACCATGTTCATGGGTTTGGTCTATTCTAGGAGGCTGCCCTGTGAAAAGCACTCTTGCATAACATGTAGGTCCCTTCCACAAAGCTTAATAAAATCCCACATTATCTGCTTTGAACTGTAATACTGTATATGGCAGTATGGACTCAGATAACCCAGTTCGAAGCAGATATTGTGGGATTTTTCTGCCTTGATATTCTGGGTTATATGGCTGTGTGGAAGGGCCTGTAGATGTTCATTAAGCAAAAAATCGCTATTAATTAAAGTAGCCTGATTGAATCACAATAGTAGACTTCTAGATTCCAAGAGGCATTTGTTAATGTATACTGACTCATATTCAGAGTTACACATCTTCTGCTGAAACTCCCTATTCCTTGAATTCACCTTCACCTTATTTTTTGAAACAATGTATATGTGTAATTTTTTTTTGAAAAAAGAAACCTAAGGCATTTTTATCAACAACATATCACAGCAGCACCTCAAGATTTTATAAAATGCACCAATCAATCAAGGGCTTCCCAGAGGGAAGAGTCAACACATAAAATGTAAAAGTTGTCAAGCTGGTACAAATTCAAAAACAAGTGCCAGAAAGACAGCAGGGGAGACATGAAAGCAAAGTAAAGTGTGGTCTGGGCCATATTTAGATCTCCCTAGAATCCATGTCAATCAAGTACACGGCTTAAGGCCAAAATAAAGTCCAGGTTAATGCACAGGAAATTCCCACTTCAAATATGCATTTCTAGTTAGAAGAGATGCTCAAAATGAATTTATTTGCATGCAAATATCGTTTTTATCCACATACTGATATGGACAATCTATTAACAAACAAAAGTAGAATGTTAAAAATCTGTACATTGGAAGTTGAATTTCGGTAGAAAATGAGGTCTAAAACTTGAATTTGTGAGTATTTTCCATATGTATATGTGCCTTTAAGTTTCCTGCTGGTTTATGGTAATCCCAATAATTTCATAGTGTTTTCTTAGGCAAGAAATACTTAGAGGTACCCTTGTCTGAAATATAGCCTACAGTATATTATCTGGTATTCTTTGGCAGTTTCCTGCTCAAGGATTAACTAGAATTGATTCTGTTTAGCTTCCAAGATCAGATGGGATTTCATATATGGCTATGACTGTCTGTATTTCCATGTTCAGTTGCACATTTATGTATGTGTTTGATTGTCCATTTTGGTTGCATAACATTGTCATTCAATACAAGAGGTTTTCTAACACGATGAATATATTATTCCATACAAAGAAAATCATGCTATGTAATATGGTTGTAGGAGCTCAGTTGAGAGTAACCTGTGCCTCTGCTAATACTTGATTTGCTATGATCACAGCCTCAGATCTTGTATTTATTTTTGCAGTCTACTGACTATGCCATTGGTTCTCAACTTGGGGTCCCCAGACGTTTTTGGCCTACAACTCCCAGAAATCCCAGCCAGTTTACCAGCTGTTAGGATTTCTGAGAGTTGAAGGCCAAAAACATCTGAGTACTCCAGATTGAGAACCACTGGACTATGCTCTAAAAAGAAGTGATCAAAAGATTCTGAAGAAGCTGAGAAGACTTATCAGGAATGTACTTTCAACAGAAATGAAATTCTAAAACATTGTATTTGAAAAAAGAGGCGTTAGACTTAGGGTACAGTATTTCCAAATAGAAGGTTTCTCACCTTAGCAATTAGAAGGCCCTTTGGGGTTATTCTGTCTTTGTTTGTTGAGCAGATTTTTGAAAGCATGACCAAAGATAGAGGAAGCAGTGGAAAAAGCAATTGAGGGATCTCTGGGCAATTTTGTAATGAAGCAAGGCAATGGAGAATAAATGTTTACTCTGGAACTGTTCTTGTATAAAGAACATCCATAGCAGGAGGGACAAACGCAGGTTTTTTCCCCCCTTGCTGTTTAACATAGTGCTAGATTGTTTAATGTCCTGTGTAATTAACATGAATAAAGCACTGCTGATACTCATCCAATTGCCAGAATAACTTTAGAGGCCTTGGAGAAATACTCTAGCATGTCAGGATTGAACATATATTAATTTTTTTCTGATGGGGTTGTGATTGGAGGGTCTGAGAGTGCTTTTATTATTTATCACACAGTATAATATAACAGGCAGAGTTTTTCTTGGGGGAGAAAAGCATGAGGTGATGTGTAGACAATCATTAGCAGGAAGGAACACAATGTCTCCCGTACACTTTGCCAGATGTATTTAGTCAATAAAGCTTACCAAAGTATGTCCCCTGGCTACAAATAACCCTGTTGCACACTGCACCAAAAACACCAGAATGTGGAGTATTTCTTCCAAAAGGTAATCTATTCTACTGCTTACAACCCCATTGAGGTTTAGTATTACAGTAGCAGGGGGCATTATAGTTACGCTATCCATTTCTTCTTGCACCAACATTTCTTTGCTTGTTGTTTTTGTTTTGTTTTGTTTTGTTTTTTTGCAGTGTGGGCAGGGGGGCGAGGATTGTTTCAGGTCAGAGAGTTTTTGCCTATTTTTAAAAAATTTCAGAAATAAGGTCTTTTGTCACACAGAGAACAGGAGTATAATAGAATCATGATGCTGTAGCCACTGCAGCAAGCTGAACAGGAAACTACATTTGATTATTTATTTACTATATTTATATCCTGCTCTTCTAACCCTGAAGAGGACTCAGAGTGGCTTACATTTATGGCAAAATTCAATGCCGCATTATAAATACAAAAAAACCCCAAAAGAAACCCCTACATTTTAAGCAATAAAGCCAATAGACAAATGGTAAATAGATAAATGATAAAACATATAGGTAAAATGAAAACCGATTAAAGCATAATGCCTAGTCTCAAAATCGTTATTCGTGGTGCTATGTGTCTGATTCCATATAGGACTATTACCTGAATGCTTGGTTCCTGAGACAGGTCTTTAGGTTTTTCCTGAACTCCAGGAGGGAGGGGGACAATCTGATGTTGCTGGGAAGGGAGTTCCACAGCTGAGGGGCCACCACTGAGAAGGCCCTGTCTCTCGTTCCCACCAGTTGTGCTTGCAAGGGGGGTGGGATTGAGAGCAGGGCCTCCCTTTCTGTCACGACCCAGGCTGCAGAGCACCAATAACCATACACAGAGGCCAGAATATAACTAATATCTTTATTAAGGAAATATATAAGGTTAATAAAAGCAAGTGTAGGAAATAGTTCAGGAATAGACCTTTCAGGGAAGGTCAAAATTAGTCCAAAGAAACAATGTCCAATATGAAATATTAAGGTCCAAAGTTGTAATCCAATAACCGAAACACTCACTTCGCCAAGCGAAGTGAGGGGAGATGACAAGGTCCTTTAGTCCATGAAACTTGAGCAAGGCTAGGAAATAACTTGATGCTTGGAACACAAGGCTTGAACAAGGCAACAAGAAACGAGGAGCAAAAACAAGATCCGTGGAATTTACTTGGCAAGGTCCGGGAAGCAAGGCAAGATCCGTGGAAGTAAACAAGGCTGGGAACGGAGGCTTAGAAACAGGAACAAGGCTTGGAACCAGGAACAAGGCTTGGAAACGGAGTAGCTGTCCACACAAGCTACTCCAGTAGCTGACGAATTGACTCCGCAAGATTCCAAAAGGGGCAAGGAACCTAAATAGGGCCTCGTTTCCCACCAGAGAACACTTCTCTGGGGAAACCAGAAACGAAAGTCAATCTCTGTGTCCAGATGTATGACTCCCTAAAATTTCTCAAGGAAGCAGGCTTAATCATCAGAATGCTTTGCTGCGATTCTCAGGCTTCGGCGATTAGCCTGCTGAACTCCTTTTTGTTGTAGATAATAATTACGGCGAGAAAATGGGGGAGATTTTGACTCAGGGCTTGTTTGGCAGATTTCTGGAATACAAACCTCCTGCAGGTGCAAGGGCTCTAATTCAGGCTGGGAAAGTTCCCTTTCTGGCTGAAATGGTGGAAAACCCAAGTTTTCCTCTTCATCTGTCACAACAGCACTAGGAACGGGACTACATGGCCCATGAGTCATCACACTATCCCCCTCCTCAAGCCCCCTCTCAAACTGGGACTCTCTCCCCGAGGTGCGAGGCCGCGGCTTGGCGGGATAGGTCTGATGGAAACGGCGGGTTAAATCTGGGGCATGGACTGTGGAAGCGTCTTCCCAAGAGCATTCCTCGGGGCCAAAACCCACCCAGTCAATGAGATATTGCAGGCGGCGGCGGTGAAAGCGAGAATCCAAAATGTCCTGAACCTCGAATTCCTCCTCCCCATCCACCAAAATAGGAGTGGGGGCCGGCCGGTCTACATCAGGGCGCACACCATCCGCCGGAAGGAGCAGAGAGCGATGAAACACTGGATGAATGCGCATAGAGCGTGGGAGTTGGAGTTTGAAAGTCACGGGGTTAAGTTGCGCCACCACTGGATAGGGACCAATGAAACGGGCATCTAACTTCCGGCAAGGGCGATGGGAGGGCAAAAAGCGAGTGGACAGAAGAACCCGGTCTCCTACCTTGATTTCGGGGCCCGGCTGGCGATGTTTGTCCGCGTGACGTTTATAGTCCTCCTTGGCTTGGTCTAGTTGCTGGAGCAAAAGTTGTTGCACCGCTGTGAGTTCCTGCAGCCAGTCTTCGGCTGCGGGAACTTCTGAGGTTTCAATGACAGGGGGAAAGAAACGTGGATGAAAGCCGTAGTTTGCAAAGAACGGGGTTTCTTTAGTCGAGGCCTGGACACCATTGTTATAGGCAAACTCTGACAGCGGTAACAGGGAAACCCAATTGTCCTGCTGGTAGTTTACATAACAGCGAAGGTATTGTTCCAGAGTGGCATTGGTGCGCTCAGTTTGCCCATCCGTTTGGGGATGGTGAGCCGAAGATAAACGAGAGTCTATGCCCAATAGTTTTTGTAGTGCTTTCCAGAAACGAGAGGTGAATTGGGACCCACGGTCTGTGACCAAACTCTTGGGCAATCCATGCAATCTGAAAACATGTTGAAGGAATAAATCTGCAGTCTCTTTGGCCGTGGGAAGGCCATCGCAGGGAATGAAATGGGCTAACTTGGTAAAAAGGTCCACCACCACTAGGATTGTGGTGAATCCACAAGAAGGTGGTAGATCAGTGATAAAATCCGCAGAGATTATTTCCCATGGGCGAGATGGGGTAGGGAGGGGATGCAGAAGCCCTGAGGGCTTTTCCCTTCTTGTCTTGGAGCGCTGGCATACTGGGCAGGTGTTGACATATTTTTCCACATCCTTGCGGATCTTGGGCCACCAGAAATCTCTTAGGATCAAATGCATGGTTTTAAATAGTCCGTAGTGCCCTGCTGGCTTGCAGTCATGACACAGACGAAGTGCTTTTTCCCTGCCCGGTCCTGGAGGAATGTAGACATGATTTCTATAGCAAAGTAGCCCATCCTTAAGCGAAAAGGGGAAATGTAGTCCTTGGCGAAGTTGGTCCTGTGCCCAGGCATCTGCTTGCTGACTAGCCCTGATTTCCTGAGCACAAAGGGGCCCTGGAGTAGAGGGAGTTGATTCAATGGGAGTGGATTTGGTGTTTCCCACTGTGAGCGTGGCAAAGTTCTCGGGCTGTAGCAGCTGGGACTCAAAGGTCTCTTTGCGCCCTGCAGCATATTCCGGTTTCCGTGACAGAGCATCTGCTTGCTTGGTCTGGGCTGGGGTTACATAATGGATTTGGAAGTTAAAACGTTCAAAGAATAAAGCCCAGCGTTGTTGCCTCTGATTTAGCTTGCGGGCAGTTCTTAGATGCTCTAGGTTCCGATGATCAGTATGGACTTCAATGGGAAATTTGGCCCCTTCTAACCAATGTCTCCAAGTTTCAAAGGCTGCCTTTATGGCCAAAAGTTCCTTTTCCCAAATAGTGTAATTCCTCTCTGGTGCGGTCAATTGACGGGAATAAAAGGCACAAGGGTGAAGATGATCTCCCACCGGTTGTAGGAGTACAGCCCCAATCGCCACATCAGAGGCGTCCGCCTGCACGACAAAAGGGGTTTCAGGATCTGGGTGCTGAAGGATTGGCTGGGACGTGAATAATTTCTTTAGTTGCTGGAACCCTTTCTCTGCTTGTTCTGTCCAGCGGAAGGGCTGTTTCCCACGGATGCAGCTGGTGATTGGATCAGACCAGCGGGCAAAGTCTGGAATGAACTTGCGGTAGTAGTTCGCGAACCCCAAGAAACGTTGCACCTCTTTCTTGTTGGTTGGCGCCCGCCATTCCAATACTGCTGCAACCTTTGCCGGGTCCATGGTGAGCCCTAGTGGCGAGACACGATATCCCAGGAAATCTACCTCTTGTAGATCAAAAGCGCATTTTTCCAGCTTGGCATAAAGTCCATGGTCCCGCAATCGTTGTAACACCATTCTGACGTGGTTCTCATGTTCTGATTGTGATCTAGAAAACACCAAAAAATCGTCCAGGTAGATAATCAAGAACCGGTCTAGATAATCCTGAAAGATATCGTTGACAAAATGCTGGAACGTTGCGGGAGCTCCACATAAACCGAAATTCATGACCAGGGTTTCGAATAAACCGAATTTAGTCTGGAAGGCAGTCTTCCACTCGTCCCCTTCCCTGATGCGAACTAGATTATAAGCTCCTCGTAGATCCAGTTTGGTGTAAACCTTAGCCCCTCGAAGCCGGTCTAAGAGGTCCGAGATCAAAGGCAGGGGATACCGGTTTCGCTTAGTGATATTGTTCAATGCTCTATAGTCCACCACCAAGCGTAGGTCCCCTGACTTCTTTTTCACAAACATCACCGGGGAAGCGGCTGGGGATTGAGAGGGTCTGATAAACCCCTTGCGGAGGTTTGTCTCTAAGAACTCCCTGAGAGCTTCTTGCTCTGGTTCAGTCAGGGAGTAGAGGTGTCCTCGCGGGATCGGGGCCCCCTCCACCAAGTCAATGGCACAGTCATAAGGTCTATGTGGGGGTAGTCTCTCGGCTTCTTTTTCATTGAATACATCCCAATATTCTGAGTACTTCTTGGGCAAGGTGATGATGGGTTCAGCGTCTGTGGCATGGCAGACCTTGGCTACAAGGCAATGGTTTTGGCAATGTTTTGAAGCAAACTGTAGTTCTCTGTTGGACCAGGAGATGCTTGGGTCATGGAGTGTCAGCCATGGAATTCCCAAAATCACAGGGAAGTGGGGAACCTCGGTAACAAAGAAGGAAATCTCTTTCATGTGTTCCCTTATCCACATTCTGGTGGGTTCCGACCACTGGCTTACTGGACCTGTCTTGAGGGGGCGGCCATCGATGGCTTGCACCACACGGGCGTTCTTGAAATCGTGATATTGTAATCCCAGAGAGTCGGCATACTCTCTATCAATGAAGTTGTTTGTGGCTCCTGAGTCTATCATGGCATGGACCATGACGGGTCCTTTTTTCACTGACCACAAGGTGACCACTAGAAGAAATAGGACCCCGGTTGGCGGCTCTTGAGTGGGGTTTTTGACCGGGTTGGCGAGCCTCTCTACGCCCGGTCGCTGGCTTCCCCCGCCGGCTGTGCGCCAGCCGCCTCAGACGTCTTCGTCTCCGTGGAGGACGCCGCCGCCAGACGAGCGGCGGGCTTCCCTTTGGCTGGACACTCTCTGGCAAAGTGGCCCCCGTTTCCGCAGTACCAACAGAGATTTAGGCGTTGGCGGCGGGCCTTCTCGGCGGCATCTAATCTGGGACGCACATTGCCCAACTGCATCGGCACCTCCTCGCTTCCTCTGGGGTATGGGGCTGGTGGCGGGGGTCTCCACACTGGACGCGGCTGGACGCCGGTGGGAGCGGGAGGTCTCGCTCCGGTCCTACCGCTCTGGCCTCGGATCCATTGTCTTCTGTTGGCAATCATGACTTCAGCTCGTAAACATTGATCAATGAGTGCTTCAAGAGAGTGTGGAGGATCCACCTTGGAGATTTCCTCCAGCATCTCGATATTGAGACCCTCCCGAAATTGTCCTCTGAGGGCTACATCGTTCCATCCGGTGTTATGGGCCAGCACTCGGAACTCGGCTATGTACTGGGACATGGGTCTGTCCCCTTGGGAGAGGCGCCGGAGTTTGTGGCCGGCTGCCTCCAAATTGTCCTCAATCCCCCAAGTCGCCTTAATGTGATCTAAGAATTGTTGCGCTGATCTTAGATGTGGGGAGACTTGGTCGAACAGTGCCGTCGCCCAGTTGGCCGCTGGCCCGTCTAGGAGACTGTAGATCCACGCCACCTTGATGTCTTCTTGGGGAAACTCGGCATTACGGGCCTCTAGATAAGCCTGGCATTGGCGACGGAAAACATGAACCTTGGAAGCTTCTCCAGTAAACTTGGTTGGCAACGCCAGGGCCGGGAGACGGATTCCGCGTTCCTTCAATCCCCTTATTTCTCCCTCCTGCGCATTGAGCTTATCACGGATGCGGTCCACTTCATCCTTGTCGATGGTGTAGCTGAGTGGTTGGGCCCCCGGTCCGGCTCCGGTAGACATTCTGGCCTAGGTTAATTGGTGCTTAGGGTGGCGGAGTCAAACTGTCACGACCCAGGCTGCAGAGCACCAATAACCATACACAGAGGCCAGAATATAACTAATATCTTTATTAAGGAAATATATAAGGTTAATAAAAGCAAGTGTAGGAAATAGTTCAGGAATAGACCTTTCAGGGAAGGTCAAAATTAGTCCAAAGAAACAATGTCCAATATGAAATATTAAGGTCCAAAGTTGTAATCCAATAACCGAAACACTCACTTCGCCAAGCGAAGTGAGGGGAGATGACAAGGTCCTTTAGTCCATGAAACTTGAGCAAGGCTAGGAAATAACTTGATGCTTGGAACACAAGGCTTGAACAAGGCAACAAGAAACGAGGAGCAAAAACAAGATCCATGGAATTTACTTGGCAAGGTCCGGGAAGCAAGGCAAGATCCGTGGAAGTAAACAAGGCTGGGAACGGAGGCTTGGAAACAGGAACAAGGCTTGGAACCAGGAACAAGGCTTGGAAACGGAGTAGCTGTCCACACACGCTACTCCAGTAGCTGACGAATTGACTCCGCAAGATTCCAAAAGGGGCAAGGAACCTAAATAGGGCCTCGTTTCCCACCAGAGAACACTTCTCTGGGGAAACCAGAAACGAAAGTCAATCTCTGTGTCCAGATGTATGACTCCCTAAAATTTCTCAAGGAAGCAGGCTTAATAATCAGAATGCTTTGCTGCGATTCTCAGGCTTCGGCGATTAGCCTGCTGAACTCCTTTTTGTTGTAGATAATAATTACGGCGAGAAAATGGGGGAGATTTTGACTCAGGGCTTGTTTGGCAGATTTCTGGAATACAAACCTCCTGCAGGTGCAAGGGCTCTAATTCAGGCTGGGAAAGTTCCCTTTCTGGCTGAAATGGTGGAAAACCCAAGTTTTCCTCTTCATCTGTCACAACAGCACTAGGAACGGGACTACATGGCCCATGAGTCATCACACTTTCCAATCTTAATGCTAGGTGGTTCATAGAGAGAGATACGTTCGAACAGGTAAGCTGGGCCAGAACCTGTAGTGCCTGAAGTAAGTCATTGCAGTGGATGACTAAAGGTCAGATCTAGATTTACTCACATGAAACAGTATTGGTAGAATCCTCTTTCACTTATTTGTCAAACCCCTTATCCCCATGGCATCCTCTTGAGTTCCCTAAAAATGCTGTACTGGTGACCAGTTCCCCTTGCTTAATATGCTGTGATGGACATGCATGTCATAACTCACCATCTGGAATCAGATGATTCAGAGATGGAGGACTCAAATGTTTCAAAATATGATGAGAGTCCAGAGAGCTAGAGGCTAGTATTCCCCCGCAAGAGGTGTCATGCTGAGGATGTTGAAGACATTTCCCCTCCTTTTTCTGAATGAGCAAAAGTTAAGAGCGATTACTCTGATTCCAGTGGATGTTAAATAGGATACAAGGATTTACTGAGCACTTGGTGTTTGGAAAACAACTACACATAAATCTTCTAGCAGATCCCCAACATTTCTGTTGCTTGCAAACATTATATTTTGGGGATTTGGGCATCCATGTTTTCTTGACCTTGAACTGGGTACACTTTGATGACTTGGTTTAATCCTGGACCAGCTGAGGAACACTCTCTTGTTTCTCCCTTGAGCGTGTTAGATAACCTGTGATTAACCTGGACTGAATTAAATATTTGACAGCTCTGGCATTCTAGCCACCTGATTCCTGGGACACTTGCTTTGAGGAGCATAGGGCAATGTTGTACTCCTGTAAAATATATGGAAGGGCAATCTATGAGCCACATTTAACAAGTCCTAACAGGCTGATCAATCGCTATGGTGCCATGCTGTTCTTTGTCTTTATGAGACACCGCAGAAGGCAGATTAAAAGTTGTTTGTCAATGAGCAAGCACTAATATGTAAAACAATGTAGTTGTTTGGTTTATTCACCCTGCAGGATTGTTTCTTCTCTTGCTAATGTGACTCTCTTCCTTTATCTTGAACTTGGAGTGTTAGAGGGGAGGAGGCAATTTCCGTCCTCGGGGCTGCCTCGACCGTGCTGTCTTAGCACTTTTTCTAAGGTTAAAAAGTTTCCTTCTTGGTAAGATGCCACAGAGAATTTCTGCACTGCTTTCGTAAAAGACAATTTGACCCAGACAGTGTTTCCAATACTCTGAAGCTGCAGCAGTAATTAAGCACAAAACTAAAGCAGATTCATTGTGCTGTGATGGGTCAAAATGGAAAGCCATTGTGACACCAGACTTTAGAACTTGTTAGAAAACTAAAACCTCTTAGTCACATAGCTCCCAGCTTTCAACACATTATTCTAACAAGTGGTAGGGTGGGATGGGCGAGGAGATGAACTTGACTTAACTGATCACCAGCAATAAAGATTTAACAAAAGAGCTCTTCATTTTGTCATTAAGTGCCCCAAGTGCTGTTTTTTTTTTTTAAAAAAAAAATACAAAACTAGATGAAAGATTTTGCAGGTCACAGTGTCTCCACTTGTCATATTTTCTAAAGTTTGTGCTAAAGGGTAAATATATAGTCCAAAGAAGTGTGAATGAAAAAGAACAAAACAGGATCAAACTGCAAATACTTGCTGCTATCTGACAATACAGTTACAAGACTGTGGGAAGTGTTTGTGGGGATTAAGTATTGTCTAGATGGGTACATCTGGGGAACAAGATAATAAATAAATAAGTAAAATAAGAGTAAGATTACAACAAAATATTTCCCCTTGCTTTACAGTAACAATAAAGTCTAGACGCCTGCCATAAATAATGTACAAAGGAAGAATTTTTCTCCCACTAATATTTCCCAGCAGGTGAATAAACTTTTCTGTGTTTCCCAACAGATACATTGAGGATACACATGTGCCCTACTTTACCAAGGGCAGCTATCTATTTGAACAGCTGTCTAGTTTAAGTCTGGTGTAAACAGCCATAAGAAGACAGACCTAGGGACTAAAAATTGCCCATCATTAGCACCCAGACAGCAAGCTGAGCAAGCACCCAGGTGACCTTTCACAGACATGATTGCTATGTGAAGAAGACGCCTGCTTAAATGGTTGTAATAATTGTCATATTTTCATCTACATATGGCAAATTCAATTGTTAGGCAAATCTCCATCATCTTTTTGAGAGTCACAAATGGCAATCTTAGCTACATTTCCTTCATAGACATATGTTATATTAGTGTGGAAGTACAAACATTTTCTAAAATTTATCAAAAATTATGATAATATCTACATTATGACATGTTCCAATCTAATTTCTTATGGCATTGCTGTGAAGTTACAGTTTGTACATTCCATGAGAGGAAATGGAGACTGGAATGGTTTACACTGAGGTTACCTAAGTTTACACTGAGGTTACCTAAGTTTACACTGAGGTTACCTAATATGGTTGCTGAGCACAATCAGTAGTACAATCACTGAAGCCAGAATTGTTGGCTTGTTGATGTAATAGCTCAGAGGCATGACACAGGCAATAAAGTAACTTTTTTAAAATATATTTTTATTGAAGTTTTACCTTATAAGATAGAGTAAATTAACATCAAAAGAGTGAGACCATTTGATTGTATAGAAAGTAGGAAAACTTTTAAACAGGAGAAGACCGTTAGGGACATCTGTGTCAGGAAATGTTTTTCAACATGATGGTCATCTGCAATTTTTTTTAAAAAGTGTTCTGCTTAAAAGTGGAAATGATCCAGGTTCTGCAGCTAGGCATATGACCAACATATATATTACATACAACTGCTATCATATGACCAACATTTCCTATGATAGTAGTTGTATGGAGAATATATATATATACTGTATGTGTATATTTATAGTGTAGTTAGTGATATATACACACACACACACACACACACACACACACACACACATATATATATATATATAGCCAAGTTCTCTCTTCCCCCCGCTCTCCCCCTTCTATTTATTTATTTATTTATTTATTTATTTATTTATTTATTTATTTATAATATGCAGATATATTCAATATAATGACTTTATACTTTACATATACTTTATGGCAGGGCTGGGAAGAAGCAGTAAGTTGATCAGAATTTGTAAAATTTACTCAGTCATTCCGGGGAGGAAGGCTTTGTAAAATGCCCCCCTGTGCAAATTTGTGTCTATGAATCATTGAGTACATTTGAGATTTCTTTCTAAGTAGACCAACATAGAATTCAAAGATACAGCAGTGTTAGTCTGGATTAGTATGCAAAGTGATTTTGTAGTGCATTTGAGACTAACTCTCAGCCTCAAAGGTGTTACAAGAGCCCTTTTTAGACTTCTACAGGTTTGTATTATTGATCTCTGATCCCTCTATCCTCTCACCCCATAACACAGTGTGCCTTTTAAACTTCAGATAAAACACTTTTTTGAGTTAAAGAATTCTGAAGATTTTTTTAATAAGTACCTTCTGATTTTTTTAAATAATAGAAATCTAGATGTTAAAAGTTCCTCCCAACTCTGGTTTCAGTACAAGGTTGCATGAAATACTCCTCTGTGATTGTGTTTCTAAGAAGTCTCTTTCAATCAGTGCCCTTTCATTGAAGGGCTACTTAAGTATAATGTACCTCGCAAATAAAATGAGTCACTGAGAGAACAACCTCACTCACTCTGTAAAGGTATGTGGTTTTCTATAGCTATTTTACCAATCTCCGCTATGGTAGCTACTACCCCAGTGAGCAGCAAATGAGACTGACACTTCCTATGATAGCAGTTATATTGAATTTTGTAGAATTCAAAACACATATCCAAAAAAGCCTTTCTGGAGGAAAAAGCCAAAAATAATAATCATTTTCAATTTTTCTCTCCAACCCAAAATAATTTTGCCTCACCCATGAAATATAACACCAATGAAATGACTGAGAAAGTATCAGGTCAGTATAACCACAGTATGCATTGGGTAACATTTTATAAATGCTCTCATTTAAACCATATTGGCTGAGATTTGGCATTAAATTGACAGCTATATAACTTCTTCTATGAATGACATATAGAACTGACCCTCGAGGTCCACTGAAGACTCCAAGGAGCCATTCCAAGTAATGGAGGTTTGTGATGCAGCTGAATGGGGAGGTTCAGATGTGCCCTTGTAACATAGTGTAATGAGGAAGGAGAAGCCTATTGGACCATAATACATATTTCCATTGTTGAGAGTGGCTCCCTGGGCCTTAAGATGGGTGCTGGGGGCATTTATGATCATGATAATAGTGCCACAAACGAGTATGTATTAGGCTTGAGCCTGAATCAGTTTGAACGGAAATGATTTATAATATTTGGTGGTCCATTTTGTATAATCTTCGAAAACAGAACAGGGAGGAGGGAATTGAAAAGCTAACCAAAACAGATTCAGAGAGCCGTATTTTATCGGCTACTTGAGTTAAATCTGCAATATACCTGAGGCAGGGGTCTGCCGCGGGGCTCCTAGAGAAGATGGGATTATGGCAGCATCTTTTTTTTCCTCCCTGGCAGCATCAGTGTCCTTCAATTTCTTTTTGGAAAGTTCCTTAGGCTCCTCCTCCAGAGAGGGCCCTGCTGGAAACTCGCTTTCCCGCAGGCACTTGTATGGGACGGGCATTGAGAAGATTCTGAGTTCCTCTCGGAGCATGATGGGAGCTGAAGTTTTTCTCTCACTCTCTGTTTCTCAGCCAATAAAAAGCCTGGTTTTGTCCAGGATCCAATTGATTGAGAATGGACACAAGCAGTGACTACATTACCAGAACCCTCTCTTGCGGTTTGTCTTATTTTAGAAAATTAAAATAATTCTTACAAATCAGTCAATTGGTGATCAGTTTTGAAACTTGCCAGGCCTGCAGTTCTAAAAAGGGTTTAAAACTGAGGTAGGTTTCATGTAGATAGACCTTAAAATGACTGAGGATTGAGCCTTTAAATTTTCCCATTGTAAATAATGGGCCGAATCTTTGCCAAATGAAAATGGCAACATCCTCCCTGATTCGAGTAACTTCCCAGCAAACAGAATGAGGGGTTAGCCAAAAATGGACTCCGAAACAGCAAGCCTTTTGGCCGAATTGCTCACCTGAAGTATGTATCATGGTTGAATACAAAGCACTTATGGATCTGCAAATCTAGTTATCAATCCACAACTGCAGTGCAGCTTGCGAGTCACTATTTTAAAGCATCAGTCTGTTTGCATTCTGTATTTCTATGCATTCTTCATAGATGTTTTATTCTGTAACAGGTTAGTTCGGTTAGTTCGGTTAGCCAAAAATGGACTCCGAAACAGCAAGCCTTTTGGCCGAATTGCTCACCTGAAGTATGTATCATGGTTGAATACAAAGCACTTATGGATCTGCAAATCTAGTTATCAATCCACAACTGCAGTGCAGCTTGCGAGTCACTATTTTAAAGCATCAGTCTGTTTGCATTCTGTATTTCTATGCATTCTTCATAGATGTTTTATTCTGTAACAGGTTAGTTCGGTTTGAGAATAAATCAGCATGAATAACCTTTCATGTTCAGTGGCCGATCAGCCAACTCAGAGTCAACTTTCAATGTTGACGCCCTCGCTCTTTACAGTTAACGTATGTTTGTTCAGCAGAGCTCACTACAGCGGTAAACATCTGGCAGCAGATGTCCTAATTACCTGATCTAGTCATTTTCTCACATTTGCTTTCAGATCTGTTCATGCAAAAAAAAGTACTTATTGTGCATGGCAAATATACATGTCAAATCGTGACTAAAAAAAGATCTACTGTAAAATAGGTGTCAGCTGTTTTTTTGTGGGAAGGAATAGTTTTTGTTTAGCCTCCTTTTTCTGTGGATTTCCTGATTCAGTCTAATAGGAAGGAGCTACCTGACTGTTTCTTAAAAGAATAGATCAAATATTTATCCTTTTGGAGCCACATGAACATGCAGGCAGTCATATCAATTATCTATGGCTGCCATAAATCAGACTAATGTACAATCTCTAGCCACAAATGCAGAGGGAAGCGCTGAGTATCTTTACAAGACTTATCCGTTTTCTTCTTCAGACTTTATTCAGACATAGTGGGGAAAGTCACACCTGCAGTGCCCTTCTTAAAGGATATGGTGCCCCCGATGAAGTTCATATGCAGATTTTTTACACCTTTCATATGGCTCCAAGCAAACCTTTCATCGAAATTCAAAGGTCCTTTAAAAAAACATGAGAAAGTATATTTTTCATTTTCCTCCTCATATCCAAGTGCATACTACTTTATGCAGCACCATCACCTGTAAATTTCTGTTACCCTATCATTCCTGATACTTATTTGACTTTTTAAAGAGAGACTAAAATTCTGTGATTATTCCCACCACTTCTCGCCTACTGCCTTTTCCTGCCCTCCATTCATCCAACATCGCCTTCCCAAGTATTTATACAATATAACCCTCCATGGCCTTTTTATCCCCATCGTTGAAGGCAGCTGATTCATGAAGATAAGAGCTAAGTAATTTTTTGAACTTCCCAGTTCTTTCCTTAATGCTTTCCTCTTCTGCAGAGGATTTGCCATTATGGTTATTATTTTTAAAGGTTTGTAAAAATAAGAGTCTGTAAGACGTATCTATTGGACGTTTTACCCTCTTTCCAACAGTGCTGTTGTGCATTATAGATGGTTTCCAGGGAACTAGAGAAAATAAACATTTTTAAAAAAATCAGATATATGTATCTTTAAACACCTCCCTCTGCAGTTCTGTAGAGTACTAAAACAAACGCTTCTATTTCCATCTAATAACCTTGAAGTGCTTTTCGTTTTCTCTTTCCTCCTCAATTGGTACTGTTAATCCTACTCTTTGTCCTATCCCCAGATCTGTCTTTGTCCTAATCATAACATTCAGCACTTCAAATAGCCGTGGTATTGGGCAGCTAGTAGCTAAAGTGATATATCCAGAATGAGTTAAACATGGCTGTTCCCCCCCCCCAAAAAGCCATTTAATGTGGACCTTTCATCAATGACAGCTAGTGCTTTTTATGTTAATGACGTAGAAAATCTGTGTGTGTGATAGTATTCAGCAGTGGTAGCTAGTGCCTTCTATGGATACACCTACACTGTAGAATTAATATATGGTAGTTTGACACCACATTAATTGCCATAGCTATTTTGGGAGTTGTAGTTTGGTAATTAAACCCCTGGTGGTGGAGTGGGTTAAACTGCTGAGCTGCTGAAGTTGTTGAAGTTGGCAATTTGAATCTGGGGAGCAAGGTGAGCTCCCGCTTTAGCCCCAGCTTCTGCCAACCTAGCAGTTCGAAAACATGCAAATGTGAAGTAGATCAATAGGTAATCCTCTAGCAGGAAGGTAACAGCACTCCATGCAATCATGCCGGCCACATGACCTTAGAGGTGTCTATGGACAACGTCGACCCTTTGGCTTAGAAATGGAGATGAGCACCAACCCTCAGAGTCGGACACAACTAGACTTAGTGTCAGGGGAAAACCTTTACCTTTAGTTTGGTAAAGCTCCAGCACTATTTGGCAGGAAAGGCTAATGTCCTTATAAAATTACATCTCCCATGATCCCATACCATTGAACTATGGCAGTTAAAGTCAATCTGCATTAATTCTACAGTGTAGATGTACCCATTGTCAGTGATGTGAAAAATCCACACTGGATCTTAGGGTCCTTCCACATAGCCATATAGCTCAGAATATCAAGGCAGGTAATCCACAATATCTGCTTTGAACTGGATTATCTGAGTCCACACTGCCATATAGTCCAGTTCAATGTGGATTTTATACAGCTTTGTGGAAGGGGCCTTGGTCTGAACTTTAATGGAGCTATTACAGTTGCTGGATCTATTTGGAGGATAGAAAAACATTCAGGCTAAAACCCATGATAGATTCACCAATGATATAGAAGATCCCTTTTGTCACTTCTACTTAGTTGAGGACCATGATAAACGTCTAATAAGCGGATCTTCCTCAATTTGCTCTATTTTTTTGCCTTTGTGATAATGGAAGATGTTCATTAGGTTTTCAATGGAAGCTGAAAACAAGGTGAGAAGCTGCACTTCTGTTGGCTCCTAGAAATAGGTACCAGTCTTCCACTGGCATTTTTTCTTTATGGAGAAACATGGTATTCTCCTGAGCTGTGGAGATATATTACCCTTCATAAGGGAATGGAAAGTGTCCTCATTCCAAGGGCATGAAAGGAATGAAAGGATTAGTATTTGAGTTCACATATTGTGAATTGGTGGGCTGTCAGCATAGGCAAGGGAAATACAAAATGGATGTATCTGTCACGAAAACAACCTGTGTGGTTGGCAAATTGAGATTTCATCCTGAGGCATGGGATCCAGCTCAAAACTGTTGATGGGGAGCCCATGCCAAGGTCTGATGGGTTTGTTTGAATCAAGGGCCTCAGACTGCTGCTTAACGGTGCCATTTGAGTGAATACATCACAGCTGAGAAAGAAATAATTGCTCAGAGACTATCTCATGCGTGAACATTGATTTCTCTACTGTAAGCACTATGTGTTCAATGCGAACATCATTTCAACCCTCCTGTAGCATAAAGACCAAAAATATTCCCCAAACCCAATAACATAAGTTCAGCAGAAGTGTGAGGGTAATTTACATTCTGTTAAGAAAGAGCTTCACGTTGCCAGAAAGCTTTGTTTTTCTCCTTTTAAAAAGAAAAAAAAGCATTGGTGCACATAGCACTTTACATATTTAAATAAAATGGTTGTCTATAAGTGTTCCACATTTCATTTTAATCCCCTCCTCCTTGAGATAGGCAAAATGAAATCCTGGAGCTACAAGTATCCCCCAAGATATATTTTACAGCCTTTGAACTCTTTCATGCCATTCCTTTCCTGTCCAAAAAAGGGAATCACCTTTTCCAGAAGGTATAGCAATTCACTTTTTAAAATGCACTCCTCGAAACTGTTTAACATCACGTAGTGCTTTTCAAGTAAGTGGACTTCTGCCCCTTTTGTGTGTGTTTTTCAAATGATGTTTTGGAGAGTTTTGGCAGCCTGTGCCACCAGGGGGTCTCATGGCTGAAAATGGGCTTGGACTTGCTTTGGTTTTTCACTATGATATATAATATTATGTTTATCTTCTCTGTTAGGCATAAATCATCACAAGAAAGCTTTACTCTTTTAAATACCTAAAATAACTAAGATATGAATCATTGTAGGAAAGCACTAACTTTAACATAGCAATAAAATGGACAGGCACTTCATATAAATATGCCAGAAATCATCATAAAAAGTAGGAAAGCTGAAGTATAAAATAGCAATAAAAATAAGATAAAACAACTGTTTTATCATCTGTTTTAGCACCATTCCACACAACAATGGCATAATTTATTTTAGGGAAAAGTGTCTTGAAAGAGTAAAACCTTTGTGCTTCCAAGGGATAACTCTCATAAAAACATGAGAACATAAGAGCATAATCAATTGTATGTAACAATAGATCTGCCTTAATCTTACATCATCTTTCCTATAGTCGGGAAGCAGGACAAAGAAAACAGCATTTAATGCTTATGATTTAAAACAAATCAAATACAGTATGTAACTTTCAGGAATATAGGCTTGCTAATGTAAAATGTGAGTGCAATAAGCATGTCTTTGTTAATACATGAGTCATATTATCCGAGAATTATAGCTGGCTGCTGCGCTCAGTTGTATGTTCACTAAGGAAAGACCCACAATGCAGATAATGTGTAAATTTGACTTTGGAATCTTGAAACTGAATGCACTAATACAGCAATTGGCATATGAGTGTATATGATATCATCATATGAGTAGGAAACAATAAAATGATTTTTAAGTTTCTATCCTACAAAAAGACAGCGTATGTGGTTGGCAACCTCACACTAAGAGTTCTCCATTTTTGAACTTGTATGTCATCATTCTTTCTCCAAGCAATTCAGAAAGGCTGAATAATAAAATGACAATTAGGTTTGGCACTGGTTGTTGGTGGAGTCCCCAGTGGCACAGCGGGTTATACTGCTGAGCTGTTGAACTTGCCGACCAAAATGTTGGTGGTTCAAATCTGGGGAGGAGGGTAAGATCCTGCTGTTAGCCCCCATTTCTGCCAATCTAGCAGTTCATTAACATGCAAATGTGAGTAGATCAATCGGTACCATTTCGGTGGGAAGGTAACAGCGCTCCATGCACTCATGCTGGCCACATGACCTTGGAGGTGTCTACAGACAACGCTGACTCTTCAGCTAAGAAATGGAGATGAGCACCAACCCCCAGAGTTGGACACAACTAGACTTAATGTCAGGGGAAAACTGGTTGTTGGTATCTAGGCATCTCATTTGCCAAAGTATGTTCTCAAATCGCTTCTGACACGATAAAAAATGGTCTAAGTTATTTCTGATATTTGGTAGAAAATGGTATGAACATTTTGGTAAACACCATTTCAGTTTACCTGTTCTGGATTTCCCTTGTTCTCCTTTTGCTTTTGATAGGCCCTGCAGATAAGGTCAGCTTGCTGAGTATTTCCACATGTAGTTCTATCTTCTTGGGCTGTGTCATACATTTAATGAAATTTGGTTTCATTTTTATTATAAGCATCCTCAAAATATCTCAGAACTCTCTCCACTCTTCACAAAGATGTTCTGCATAGCTTTGCATTCCTTTCTTTTGCTTAGCTAGGAGTTATGCAGCACATTGAGAAGATTTGAGTTCCTGAAGTCTCAAGGATGAGCAAATATTATAACTATATCCAGTGTTAATCCCTACCCTTCCTCAAGGCATCTGTTTGAATGGGAAGTTACCTTTCTATCTATCTTTCCCATGTGTTTCTGAGATAAAGATGTTGGCTGGAAGCAACTTATGATAGTTTTACTTTAGTCCCATTGAAATTAAAGGGACTTAAGCGTGACTAACAGTCTAGATACAAACATTTGTTATTAAGTTATTGGATCTGAAAACACAAGAAAGTAATTATAATGGTTGTTCTTTTTAAAGCCAATCTATCATAGCATTAGCCACTGATCTTCTAACAGAACTGTTTTTCAAAATGAATTATTCCCTGGATAAAAAAGACTTCATTTCAGTGAGTGAATTTGTTCACTATTCCAATAAGAAAACCTTTCTTGTTTCATTTTGGAATTCATATTTCTCCAAAATGCAACAGCTGTCTTTCCCCAACTTGACTTTTACAACATGTCTTTGTTTCCAAAATCAGAGGTGAAATTAGATGCAACTAGGTTATTTACAAAACATATTCATTTCTCAAAAGCAATTGGACAGTTGGAAAGGGCATATGCTAACATTTGCTAATGTCCCTGAGAATTGCTTTTCAAAGTCCTTCAGAGTTTTGCATTCTGTTTGTCTCACAGCCTACAAAGGTAATTTGCAGTAAGGAAGTAAGCCACTGTTGATATGCCCACATCTGATGGTTTTGTATATTCATCTTGTGTATCTTTGCAATAAAACCCAATGGAGAAATGAAATGAACTCCCCATGACCTAGAAAACTCCTGCAAAGGTTCGTCACTTTTCTTTAGAAAGTTGAATGCTTTCCTCTGACGCATCTGATTAAAGGATGGGGGTGGGAGCTGAATGGAGGGGGGGGGGGAGAGATGGATTGAAGCAGTTTGTCAACCTTGAGGAATCCAAATCAAGAGTGGGAAATAACAATCATGAGTCTCTGATTAAAAGTGACCTAGTTTACAAAAGCAGTATGCTTCTGAAAGCATCAAGAAGAATCCATGTGGTTGTATGCTTCTGCATTAGTGATTAAATACAGAAATCCACCTCTGAGAAGCACATCACACAAATATACTGAAGTAGCTAGCAAATTTATCCAGTTTTGCTTTAGAATGAGATAAGACCTATATTGGGTTGTTGTATGTCTTTCGGGCTGTGTGGCCATGTTCCAGAAGCATTCTCTCCTGACGTTTCGCCCACATCTATGGCAGGCATCCTCAGAGGTTGTGAGGTATGGAGAAAACTAAGCAAAGAGGTTAATATATATCTGTGGAAAGTCTAGGGTGAGAGAGGTCAGTGTGAATGTGTAGTTAATCACTTAAATTAGCATTGAAAAGCTTATCTGCTGTCTTCTTCCTGCCTCTGCGGCATCCTTTGTTTAGAGTCGTTAACTGCCCTTGGTTGATTCATGTCTGGAAACCCTCTGTTTTCAGAGTATTGCTTTTTATTTACTGTTCTGATTTTTGAGTTTTGTAATACTGGTAGCCAGATTTTGTTCATTTTCATGGTTTCTTCCTTTCTGTTGAAGTTGTCCACATGCTTGTGGATTTCAATGGCTTCTCTGTGTAGTCTGACATGATAGTTGTTAGAATGGTCCAGCATTTTTGTGTTCTCAAATAGTATTCTGTGTCCAGGCTGGTTCATCAAATGCTCTGCTATGGCTGATTTCTCTGGTTGAATTAGTCTGCAGTGCCTTTCATGTTCTTTGACTCTTGTTTGGGCGCTGCGTTTGGTGGTCCCTATGTAGACTTGTCCACAGCTGCATGGTATCCGGTAGACTCCTGCAGAAGAGAGAGGATCCCTCTTGTCCTTCGCTGACCGTAGCATTTGTTGGATTTTCTTCGTGGGTTTGTAGATAGTTTGTAGGTTGTGCTTCTTCATCAGCTTCCCTATGCGGTCAGTAGTTCCCTTGATGTATGGTAAGTACACCTTTCCTCTGGGTGGATCTTTGTCTTGACTCTCATGGCTTGTTCTTGGCCTTGCAGCTCTTCTGATGTCTGTGGTGGAGTATCCATTGGCCTGTAGAGCCCAGTTTAGGTGGTTGAGTTCACCTTGGAGGAGGTGAGGTTCGCAGATTCTTTGTGCACGGTCTGTCAGGGCTTTGATTGTGCTCCTTTTTTGACTTGGGTGATGGTTGGAGTTTTTATGAAGGTATCTATCTGTGTGTGTAGGTTTTCTGTAAACTGTGTGGCCCAATTGTTGATTGGGTTTGCGGATGACCAGAACATCTAGAAATGGCAGTTTTCCTTCCTTTTCTTTTTCCATGGTGAATTGGATGTTTGGGTGGATGCTGTTAAGATGGTCCAGGAACTTGCTGAGTTCTTCCTCTCCATGGCTCCAAATCGTGAAGGTGTCATCTACGTATCTGAACCAAACAGTTGGCTTTTTTGGTGCTGTTTCTAGGGCCTGTTTTTCAAAGTATTCCATATAGAAATTTGCTACTACTGGGCTGAGAGGGCTCCCCATGGCCACTCCATCCTTCTGTTCATAGAATCCAGTGTCCCACTGAAAGTAGCTAGTGGTGAGGCAATGGTGAAACAGGGCTGTGATGTCTTCTGGGAAGTTTTGTTTGATTAGTGTGAGGGTGTCAGCTACTGGGACTTTGGTAAAAAGGGACACCACATCAAAGCTGATCAGGATGTCCTTGGTGCTTAGATTGAGGTTGCTGATCTTTTCTATAAAGTGTGTAGAGTCCTTGATATAATGTGCAGTGAGCCCAATGTGGGTTTGTAGCTGTGTAGCCAGAAATTTTGCCAGGTTGTAAGTCGGCGATCCAATGGCACTTACAATGGGTCTGAGTGGGATGGCGTCCTTGTGGATTTTGGGGAGTCCGTAAAGCCTGGGTGGGAGGGCTTCTGATTTGCACAGCTGTTGGCGTATGTCAAAGTTAATGGAGGAGTTCTTGATTAGAGTGTTCGTTTTTCTGGTGATTTTGTTAGTGGGGTCTTGTTTCAGTTTCTTGTAAATTGTGGGATCTAGAAGTTGTCTGATTTTTTCTTTGTAATGTTTTGTTTCCATGATTACTGTGGCATTCCCCTTGTCAGCTGGAAGAATGATGATTTCAGGATCTGAGTTGAGATCTTTGATGGCCTGTCTTTCTTTTCTCGTTATGTTGCTGGGGGGGAGTTTTGCATTTCTCAGGATCCTTGCTGTTTCAATTCTTACCTCCTCTGCTTCTTCCTCAGGGAGCTGGTAAATTGCTGATTCAACATTGGCAATGATGTTTTCTACTGGGATCCTGGTGGTGGTGACTGCAAAATTTCCTCCTTTTTCTAGAATGGATACTTGGTCTTCAGTGAGTTGTCTGTCTGTCAGGTTGATGATGGTCCGTGATTTATCCAGTTCTGGCTTTGGCTGTTGCTTACGGCATTTGTCAAATTTTTGTTTTTGTCTCTTGGTGTGGAGAACCATGTCTTTCTCCATTTTCTTGTAGGTAAGGCTGTCTATTTTATCCCAGTCCTGGGTATTCATCTTTTGGCTGATGTTGATGTGGAGGTGCAGCAGTTCTTTGTCTGTGTTTGCGAGTTCTTTACGGATGGTGTGGATTCTCTCTCTCAAGAGGTTGCGTTCCAGGCGGTTGTAAATGCGATGAGCCTGTGGTGTTTTGAAGGTCCTTTTGGCTGCAAGAAATTGTGGGATGGTATCTGTGTCTCTGCAGCGTAGAAGGAAGGTCAGGGAGCACAGCAGATGTGCTTTCCTGGTCCTTAGTTTTTCCAATCTCCGTGTGTCTTGGAACAATTTCTCCCCGTAGAAAAAAAAAAGGAGCACAATCAAAGCCCTGACAGACCGTGCACAAAGAATCTGCGAACCTCACCTCCTCCAAGGTGAACTCAACCACCTAAACTGGGCTCTACAGGCCAATGGATACTCCACCACAGACATCAGAAGAGCTGCAAGGCCAAGAACAAGCCATGAGAGTCAAGACAAAGATCCACCCAGAGGAAAGGTGTACTTACCATACATCAAGGGAACTACTGACCGCATAGGGAAGCTGATGAAGAAGCACAACCTACAAACTATCTACAAACCCACGAAGAAAATCCAACAAATGCTACGGTCAGCGAAGGACAAGAGGGATCCTCTCTCTTCTGCAGGAGTCTACCGGATACCATGCAGCTGTGGACAAGTCTACATAGGGACCACCAAACGCAGCGCCCAAACAAGAGTCAAAGAACATGAAAGGCACTGCAGACTAATTCAACCAGAGAAATCAGCCATAGCAGAGCATTTGATGAACCAGCCTGGACACAGAATACTATTTGAGAACACAAAAATGCTGGACCATTCTAACAACTATCATGTCAGACTACACAGAGAAGCCATTGAAATCCACAAGCATGTGGACAACTTCAACAGAAAGGAAGAAACCATGAAAATGAACAAAATCTGGCTACCAGTATTACAAAACTCAAAAATCAGAACAGTAAATAAAAAGCAATACTCTGAAAACAGAGGGTTTCCAGACATGAATCAACCAAGGGCAGTTAACGACTCTAAACAAAGGATGCCGCAGAGGCAGGAAGAAGACAGCAGATAAGCTTTTCAATGCTAATTTAAGTGATTAACTACACATTCACACTGACCTCTCTCACCCTAGACTTTCCACAGATATATATTAACCTCTTTGCTTAGTTTTCTCCATACCTCACAACCTCTGAGGATGCCTGCCATAGATGTGGGCGAAACGTCAGGAGAGAATGCTTCTGGAACATGGCCACACAGCCCGAAAGACATACAACAACCCTGTGATCCCGGCCATGAAAGCCTTCGACAACACAAAGACCTATATTCTTCTATTTTTTAAAAAATGACAGTTGCAGGAAAGATGATTTGAATTAGGGCTATAGGGGTAAGGAAGAGTCTAGCTATATGTCCTGTATGGTGTTTATATATTTCACTCCATGTATCATTTCAAATTTTACAATGTGTGTGTGTGCATTTTAAAATGTGGGTTTCTGGTTATCTTGTTTAGTTTAGACTTAAATAAACCATCTTCATTTACTATGATTATAGAAACCAAAAATTATGGGGTCTACACATTCTGCAGCCTATTGTTCAATGGCAGGTTCAAGGCCCATTCATTTAACAGAAGGTTTACTGTAGCAGAAGAAACATAATTTTAATAAGTATTTCAAAATTCTAGTAATAAATTTGTTGGTTTGTTTAATTGACATCTGCCTTATTTCCCAATATGTGACCTAAGGCAGCTGAAAACCTGAGCTAAAATGAAATACAGTTAAAACTATGGATGGTACAATGATTAGGGAGTATTAAGGAATATGGCTATTTAGACAGTCCATTCCCAAGCTATGCAGTCAGATAGCTTGGTAGCATGGACAAAAAGGAATAGAAAAAGTATTTTGCTTTAAATGAAAATTGGTGCATGTGCAAAATAATTCTTCAGTTTTAAAAAATACAAACTATTTTTAAACAAACTACATCAATATTGAATGTCATGAAAATGTTGTTACAGGTTATGCAATATTTTAAATACTTTTGTTCATGAAACAAAGTCTGTGTACATTGAAGCATCAGGAAGCAAAGCTGTCATTATCTCAGCCATCTGTGTGAACAATTTTGCATTTTGGAATATTTCAAATTTTAGAATTCTAGATAAGGGATGTGTAACCTGTGCTATGACTGCTAGGACCGCTGCCAAGACAGTGGTCCTAGGCAGAAGGTGCCAGACAAAAGTAGCAGGATACGCCATACAAGTCAAGTTCCTGCAAAGAAAGAAAGATCAAGAAAGATCAAGAAAGATCAACTGGACATCAATCGAGGCATTGTTCCGGTTATGATAAGGCAGAATCAGCACCCTGGATAGCGCCATGCAAAGCATAGGCTACAGAGAGGCATAGAAGGAATATCAAATGAAGTTTCAAGAGGGAGAAAACAAAAAGTGAGCTTTAAATAGAGTTGCAAACTCCATCTGTATGATTAGCATTTCTGTTAATACCTCTTCATTTCAAGAGCCCTTAGCCTGCTTCAGTAGTTATTCGTTTTAAGAGTGCAGGGAAGACTGCGGTTCTGATCCAGCTTCAAGGCTAAGAGTCAGAAGGGACTGAGAATGGAAATATGTATCTGCTCAGGCTAGAGAGGACATGGCAAAGCAAAATCTTCTTGCACTAACTAGAATTTTTGAGGCAGTAGAGAAATCTAAGGCTAGTTCTGAGATCAAATTCCCCTATTCCTCTGTAACTTCATCCCACAAAACTGGAGAGTCACCACAGCAAGGTGGACAGTTTAGATTGTTAGTAATAGGCAAATGTTACCAGCTATTTATTTAATCACTTGGAGATAATTTTTTAAAATACTGTCTCCGATGCATAACATGTGCTGTATATTTTTAGAAATGTTTGCCTTTGCAACCCTAACATAAATGTACATAACAAAAAAACTGCTTGACAATACATACAACTTAGATCTCATTGCTTTCTTATGCATTTCAAAACTGTCATGTTGGGGAAAATAGTATTCAGTGACAATGAAAAAGTAGTTTGCAGAGCAAAAATGGCATTAGATAGGAAGTTATATAAACCTTATGGCATTTGTGATTTAGTTAACAAACACGTTAGATCTTTGGTCATTTGGGTGTTTTGGATTTCAACACTCAGGAGCCCCATGAAGCTTTGCCAACAGTCAAGACATCTGGAAACCAATGTCTCATAGACAAGTTCAGAGAGAGGTCAAAAATAGCAGAAAAAATAAGGTTGTTTTCTTCGAAGTGTTATATTGTTAAGAGGTTTAACTTGTTCATAAAAAAACTGATAATGACTCTTTTAGCTTCTCTGGTAGTCATCTTCTACTGTTATGTGGTCCTCCTTTCCAATTATCAATATTTCCAATGAGTTTTAATTTCATCTGAAGACAGTCTTATTATGCCTTAATGGTACATTACATACAATTTGGTCTGCCTCACTCATTTAGAAAACAATATTACTAAAAGTGCATTAAGTAGCAATAAAAAAAAGAATTAAAGAAATTGTAGCCTAGGTTTCCCATAACTAGGTCCCTAATGGCTACGATAAAGAGGCTAGTATCACCAAACGCCTACAAGCTATGCACCTACAAACTATGTCACAATCTTGGCAGATCATTTCAAATGTGTAGCAATATGTCAAGAAAATATACATTATATAGAAACTTGTACATGATACACTACATAACTAATTAGGTCCACAGAGATTCCATTTCTGCCACGACCAAAAAATGGAAAGGCAATCAGTTGAATGGCTCTTTTTGAGTCTTGAAATTGTTTAAGCATTTGTTCCTGAACAAACTAAGTTCACAGTTAATCTTTTGTCTTAGTGTGACATTCAGGAATTCAGTGTATAGGCTGTTACTTTGAGTTAGCATCCACAAACAGTATAGGAAAAATAATATAACTTTTGCCATTGCCATTTTTGTCAGATATTACCATTCAGTCATGTTCCCAATGGTAATGCAAATTGGGTGTGATGTTGTTTATCTCAACTTGCTATGTCTAATATTCATTGCTTGACCTATCTTCCATGAATTTCCCAACACTGAAAACAGAAGGAAAATAAAAACTAAGTGTACATCAGATATTGCACTAATTAATATTTTAAAATCAGTTGCTAATCTCAACTAGAAAAGGGTCCATGTATCGATGGGCACATGGTGAGTGAACTTAAGGAGTCTATTTGGGAGCAATTGCATTTAGACCCCCTGGGATTTGTTATAAAAAGCACTGAGATTTCATAAATTAGTAAGACAACTGAACTGCATTCTGTCCAGGTAGAATCTGAATTTTACAAGGTTGCTATAACATTGATGCACATTTATTAAAATGACTGGCAAGAAATAATATTATTAATTAAAGCATCAGATATTTTGGCTCTCTCTTCCTCCTTGGTATTATCCATTAAAATGGAAGTGGTAAACAACATCCAATGTCCAGCAGCACTTATAGAATTAGCAGGGTTTGAGGATGGCATATTGTGGAAAGTACTGAAGATAAGAATGGTATTATCTTCTAAATGAAGTCCATGTGGCATCAAGACATTTGTAGATCCAGATGTTTTCCCAAACATTGTTGGATTATTGAATTGAAAATCTGTTCATTTTAGGAAAAAAACCCTCTGATTTTCAGAATGAAAATGTTTCATGACAGAGATTGTTCCAATGTTTTGGTAGTAGTTGTTGATTTTTTGCATCTTCAGTCTTCTGCAAAGATCAGTGGTGGCATCTCCAACATACTGTGTGTTATATTTTGAGTGCTGGCATTCACTCTCATATATAGCATTGGTGGGATGATAAATCATGTTTTGTTTAATGTTATAGATTTGGCACTTTTTATGTTTTAAATGTTGCTGCTTCATGCAGATAATACACAAGTAATACAACACTTGGATGGTCAGTGATATGATCCATGATTGCCATTTGGCCTTTTGCTTTCAGCTTTAACTACATAATAATCGCCATATGTGCCTTTTCTGATGATTACACATACTTACATTTCTCCTCCTTCCACCCAGAACATACTACCAAATCTACTCTTTCCAATCCTTGATTCAACCACACTTGCTCCACAAGCACATGAGCTGCAAGACAGAGAGTGTATATTGGGCTTCCCAGACATGCAGTCTCTGATTTAAAAGTAGCAGTGCTCAATCAATCAATATTAAAAAAATCAAAGGAAGATTGGAAAAAGAACCATGTAAAGTGAGATATATTCATTCATCTTGGTATAAACAGACATTCTACCTATATTGATAGATATGTCCTAACTTGTTAATTATGCAGCAAAACAATTCTTCACATCAATGCTTCTGAAATCAAGGGTATTGGCCTTTGTTTAACAGTTTTATTGCTTTCTCACCTTTGAACCGTCTTGAGAACCAGCATGGTAGACCAGTATTGCCTCACTCACTGCATGAAGTTTTATGTTAGTGTGACAAATAGCATCTTTTTATATCTTACTATGTTCTGATCTCTTAATTATACAATTGGTAAAATTCCTGAGGTGTGTCTGAAAAGTAGATTGAAACATATAAAATAAATCAGACTTAAAAGATTCTTTGTTGTTCTGTACTTTCAAGTTGTTTCTGAAGTATGGCAACCCTAAGGCAGGATTATTGACAGGATTAGTTCAGAGAGGGGTTGCCTTTGCCTTTTTTCCTGGGCTTACAAAGTACAACTTGCCTAAGGTCACCCAGCAAGGATTCAAGCACTGTTCACTCAAGTTCACTCTTAGATTCCTCCTTTCACCCTTTCTTCCCCTTTTTGATATAAAAAGAGATTAATTTGTTTTCAGATAACTAAGAGATAGTTGTGTGCATATTTGTTTGCATATGTGGAAGTGTATGCCTTCAAGTTATCTATCAACTTATGGTAACACCATAAATTCAATAGTTTTCTTATGAAAGAAATACTCAGTAATAGTTTTGCCAGTTTCTTCCATTGAAAAATAGCTCACAGTGCCTAGTATTCATTGGTGGACTCCCATCCAAATACTGCTTAGGACTCATCCTTGGCTTCCAAGATCAAATGAATTCTAGGGCTGAAACATCTAAAATAATCATCATTGTACTTACATTGTTTTCTTAAATTGACAGAAACATTATTACTTATCTGATGGCATTACAACTTCCTAGGGCTTTGTTTTCTACTTATACACTGATTGGTTCATGGAGAAGGAATCTTTCCATGATTCAAGTACTGTCTTGTGCTGCTGGCTCATGCCCTCTTGTGGATATTGAGATGACAAAACAGATTAAAAAATTCACTTTGTATCACTAACAAGTGGCATAGTAGAGCATTCAATTTTATATATGTATGTATGTATGTATGCATGTATGTATGTAATTATTTTAGTTATTTCTGAGAATAAATGACATTGTCTTTTGGTTACCATTTTTGGGGGGGGGGAATAGTATCCAGAAAGGAAAGGAATATTTCTTTTTCCTCCTCCTGTCTCAGATATAATTCAGGTTTAGGATTTCATGTGCATTTTGAAATCAAGAATATGTTAAGAACATCTGATATTCACCAAGTTGAACTGAAAAATATAGCCTTTCAGAGTTTCTATTTTTATAATGGGTTTACAGAAAATGTTCATGCAGCTTTGCTTATCTGATATAATTTTTGTGAAATCCATCCCACTCAGAGTTCCACTAAACCGAAACAGAAAGCATAAATTATTAATATGAAATGAAATTCAGTTAGCTGGAACAGGCCTCTTGTTGATTTGATATTCGGTGTATTCTGTGGGTATATTCAGTCATTTCTAGGTTTGCATGACTCAAGGGGATGTGGCCAGAATTTTCTCTAGAGACATCCTGTTTTTCTAAGAGCCACATATATTTTGATCCAAGTGTATTATTCTGAGGTAGAATGACCTCTATTTTAACAGTTTTTTTAATATAAGGGGACATTTGTTTGAAAGATCCTACACGAACCTGAAAAGCCTGCATGAACACTAACTTTGTTCTAGATATTCAGAGTTTCTCTCTGATGCTTGCCATTTTTGGTCTTTTCAGACAAATGGCTCTTCCATACTAAGAGAAGTATTTGGACATTATTGTCATGTGTGATTGACATTTAGGATGTTGCTAAGGACAAGTGCTGGACTGTGGTATAATTCCATAAATTACCATTTCCTGATTCAGCTTTACAATACAGAAATGATTGCAATGGCTGCGGAAATACAAGTCGTCAACCGATTCAGTCTAAGGTCATGCAGTTTGGTGTTACTATGAAGCTTTGCTGGTTTCTTTTCATTGTTATCTCCATCACACACCTTGATGTTTATCCAAGAGAAGAAAGCATGAGTCATCTTCAGTTATGACTCACTGATCTTGCTATAAACTTCCGGCTAACTTTATCTGGTATGTGTGATAATTTAATACACTGGACATAATAATTCTCCTTGGAGGTACATGAAACGAGTATACTGTTCTGCACTATATAAGACAGACAAGTCATAAGATGGCCATCTTCAAATATAGGAATAGCTTTCGCATGGAAGATGAAACAAGGGAGGTGATTCCATCCATCCATCCATCCATCCATCCATCCATCCATCCATCCATCCAACCATCAATCTATCCATTTTATATTGCACCTTTTCTTCTAGAATTGGGATTCAAGGTAATTTACATTGTAAAACAAATACAATATCAACAAAAGATACAAAACTGTTTCATTAAAATGTAACTAAGGGCCTGTACAGACAGTACCAGGAACTCCTGCAGCAAACAGGAGGGTGGCCAGACGCCGTTTCCTCAAAACGCAGGAGGAAGCGCTACAAACAGCAAAGAATGTAAGATTTTTAGGTACAGGAATATCCCGGTTGTGAGCGGAAAATGTCTGTATGTCCCTGCAATCGGAAAGTACAGGATATTTTATTGGGTTTGTTTCCAGGTTTTAGATGCTTGCTCCTGATTGGTTGGATCATAAAAAGAAGATGACACTTGAGTAGAAGGTGAAAACTTTGTCCTGGGAAGAGGAACTTTGTCCTTCACCTGTTTAATGAAGTTTGTGGCAGAAAAACAAAGTTTCTGGGGTGGTTTCACAGTAAGTAGTATGCAATGATACAGGAACAGACACTTTCAAACCACGTACAGAAATCTGTTCTTCCATGCCACAACTACATGACCAAATCTGTCTGCACAGATTGCCAGGCAGCAAGATCAAATAATAATGACAAAGTTCTGTTCCTGGCTTGAAAGTGTGTGTTCCTGTTTGATTGTGTAGTGCTGACTTGGGCAGAAGTTGTCCAACCCCACAAACTGTATTTATGTGCTAGAACCTTCATTAAACATGTCGAGGGCAAAGTTTATTTGGCCAGTACAAAGAATGAAACTTTAGCAGCAATTCACATATATGCATCTTGAGGTTTTTTTAAAAAAAATGCTGAAATTTCTGGCAGACGTTCTGCAGTGGTCATCTTGGGACCCTCTAAATCTCACAAGAAAGCATCAAGCATAGACGACGGAGGTAGAAATCCCAGGACCAACAGGTCTTCTGAAGTCCCGGGTTTGTTTGCCCTTCACTAAAACCCATGATTTGGTGCTGTCTGGAAGCACCCAAGACTATCAATAATGTTAAAACAATTTAAAAATATATTGAGAAAACAGTCTACCGTACTACACCACATTGAAAGTATCTTCTTTAAAAATAGTTTTTCAAAAGCCTGTTGAGTAGAAAGGTTTTTGCCTGTCAACAGGAGAGCAAATGGGAGATTGGTCCTGCATCCCTGGGAAAGGAGGCCCCAAAATATAGGTATAATCACCAAGAATGCCATCACATCACATGTGTCTATGGGGTGGCCACAGAGAGTTAAGGACTATTTCCAAATATCCCCAGAGTTCAGGAAGGCTTCTGTGGGAGAATTTGATCCTCCAGACACAAGAAGCTTATATAGAGGATTATGCATCAAAACAAACATGTTTAATTGTGCCCCAAAAAATACAAGTAATCTGTGAAGTTCTTGTATCAAAGGAGCTGTGCTGTCTCTTTACAGCAGGCATGGGTAAGTTTCGCCCCTCCAGGTATTTTGGACTTCAGCTCCCACAATTCCTAACCAGCTGTTAGAAATTGTGAGATTTGAAGTCCAAAACACCTGGAGGGCAGAAGTTTGCTAATGCCTGCTCTATAGTCTAGCCCAGTTAAGAACTGCAACTCTATGGATCCATTGAAATTTCTTAAATATGCTTAAAAGGTGTTATGATAATACAAATTGAATATGACTAAGTTGTGGGTTTTAGTTACACTAGCTCATAGGCCATTTTGCCTTTCAGGCTTAAAAGGCATGGTGCTATGAAAGGGCAATAGTAAGACCCTGGTCTCCTACTAATCAAATTACTCCTATTCCATTCCAAGATGTATTCTGTATACTCATATAATAAGTCTAGCAATTTTAGTAAAAAATACAACCCCAAAAACTGGGTTGACTTATCTACGTGTCAGTGTGAGTGCTGTACCTTAACTCTTATGAAAAAGAGTTCTCTGAGTACAGTGGCAAAAGGCAAAAGATTAATCTGTCCCAGGAGAACATAAAAGTCGCACAAACTCTCTCCACTCTCTCCTTTGTGTGGAAACTTCTGGACTTTTTGAAAGTCTGTGTGGGGAAATGGTGGAGATGGCAGCCAGGGATGACTGGCCCTGAATCAGCATTGTTGCCTTTCCCTCTCTGTGGAATGATCCTCAACTTATCTGCAGGTCATGATTTTGGCCCCAAAACTTGCCTTTGACTTTTTTCTCAATTTCTTGGCTCTTCTTGCATTCCATAAACTATCCTTCCCTGAAATGCACTACAGAAATTTCTCTGGCCTCCGCTTCCCAAAGAAATGACAGAACCTGCATACTAAGAATCATAAAATACATTTCTTAAGATCCTAAGATTTCTATTTCTGAGGCAGGAGGCCTTCCTGTTTTACTGAATGTGACAGATGGCAAAGCATCCACTGTTATGTTTTCTAATGACTTTTACTTAAGTCATATTTCTGACTTCAATTTTAATTGAGGAACCTTGACTTGATACGAAATAAATTTAACAGAAATTATATTGATTGTTATGAAATAAATAGGAATTGAAACAAGCACTTTACAAAATCTTTATTACAAATTTTACACCTTTGGAACATTTATAATTATTTAAAACTATTTTCATGATCTGTGTTGACAAATCTGATTACTTCACGTGTTGCATTTACATTTCAACATGAAAAATGCAAAATTTTATTAATAAAAGTGTTCTGTACAAGTGCATAAAACTCCATGAAACATCTCTGCTACAAAGTGATTATTATTCCAAATTGAATTTCAGAGCTATAAGAAAATACAGAACTGTTCCAATTTAGATCTTGGAAGTATTTCCATAACATGAGATGAGTAGAATTTAAGTGAGTCACATCACTGTCTACACAGAGAGATGAATAAAAAGAGATAGGTTAACATTAATCGATATTCAGAACTTAAGAGATGTTCAAACCATGTGTAAGCATGTGCATGCCTTCAAGTTGGCTGTCAGCTTATGGCAACCCAATAATTTCATGGCAATAAATACTCAGAGGTGGTTTTGCCACTTTCTTCCTTCGAAATATAGCCCACAGCGCCAAAACTTTCAAAAGTTTCAATTAGCAAGGCTTCTAATCCTGCTACTGGTGGGTGTTAGATGCCCCCCAGCTTTGTACGGTATGTTGAAAGAAGATCTGAGAGCTGCATGGGGTAAGCCTATTATTGGGGATGATATGTGAAGAATAAGAACATAAGAAAGGTCACGTTGGATCAGATCGATGTTCTCTCTAGTCCAACATTCTGTTCACGCAATGGCTACCAGTTGGGCAGCCTTACGTTGTCCTCTGAAGTTTCCAAATGGTCAATTGTTTTTGAAAAACCAGTTTTCTACTTTCTTTGAGAAAGGAAAACATGGGAAAATAATTTGTTCTTGCCCACAAGAACACATTTTATCACGACTGACATTTCTACCTGGTGATCCTAGACTTCATGATTAATTGTTCTATCTGAATTTTCCTGGCTCAATCCTCCTCCACCTTCAGTTTCTTCAGGAACCCAGCACTTGGATTAAATTGCTTTTATCTCACTCTTTAGGTCAAACTGCTAGATAGTAGGTAATATAATAAGCTTTAACTAGAGAGCTTGTAGAAAATTAGGGACTGAAAGAGTATTTTGGAAGGGTTTTTATTTTTGCATGATAGAAGTCTTGTATGTAAGAACCAAATTGATCTCATGCTTAAATCCAGGATTGAGGGTATTTCTCATTTACTCAATACAATTTCAAAATTCACTTTCCTGATTTTTGGTACATTATGCCTTATCTCAAGAAATGTGATTTCCTGTTTGTATGCTATCATTAATATAAATGTGCTGCATCTACAAATACCCTCAGTTTATAGAAACAGAGGAGCATAGGAAGCTGCCAAACACTGAGTCATAGAATTGCTCTATCTTGCCAACTGTTCTCAATTCTGGAATCAGTTCTTTACAGAGTTTTCATTCAAGAATCTTTGACTGTCTCAGAGATCATTGCTTTCTCTGGGTGGTCTGCCATCCATACACTAATCATAGTCAACCCTGCTTAGCTTCTGATTAATTCCAATGTTTTTAGGATGGCAAAGTGTCACATTTGTAGTCCTTTCTAATTAGACCCCCTGATATATGGAAAAAATGAACAACATTTTAACTGGTGACCATCATAGGTAGTGTTGATCAGTACAGTAGAGTCTCACTTATCCAATATAAACGGGCTGGTAGAACGTTGGATAAGCAAAAATGTTGGATAATGAGAGATTAAGGAAAAGCCTATTAAACATCAAATTACGTTATGATTTTACAAATTAAGCAACAATAGATCATGTTTTACAACAAATTGACAGAAAAAAGCAGTTCAGTACATGGTAACGTTATGTAGAAATTACTGCATTTACGAAGTTGGCACCAAAACATCACAATGTATTGAGAACATTGACTACAAAAACATTGACTACTAAAAGGCACACTGCATTGGATAATCCAGAATTTTGGATAAGCAAATGTTGGATAAGTGAAACTCTACTGTATTAGTCTTGAAACAGCCTTTTTAAGAACCATTATTTACATCAATCAGGACACTCAACTTCTGTAGCTGCAGATTAGAAACACATTAGTCTTTTTCTGCCACGTTGCATTATTAACTCATTTGTAGCACTTACCAAGCTAAAATTTACATTTCTAACTAAGTTTGGTTTTGGCCAATTTGTTTAGTTTTGGTTCAGTCCAAGATTATCCTGAGGTCTCTTCTAAGCCTTTAACTACACCCCCCAGTTTGCTATCATCTGCATATTTGATGTGGTTGTCTTCTATCTACCCATCCAAATAATTTAGAAAGAAATTGAACACCTTGGCTGGGATACGCTTCAAGACAACTGGTCCAGTCACCCAGATTCAATGTTCCTTCCTTTTTAAAGATATGATAACATTGGCCTTTCTCATCTGCTGGGATCACATTTATTCTCCAAGAATTTGCAAAGGTTAAACAGAAACTACAAGGTTACACCTGTAGACTCCTTTACTATAATTGGATAAAGATCATTTGGAGATACAAAATCATTTTAAGTGGCCAGATGTCCCCATACTACTTTTGCACTTAGGTTGCAACCCCTTCTCTGTAGGTGGTAGTAATGGGGACATTAGGCTCTGCTTCATTACAAACAAAAACCTTCCACTAAAAGAACCTCCGCGTAATTGTAAATAAAAGGTGAATAAAGAAATGTAGATGTATGCAGAATACAAACAATGCTGAAATAAAAACAGTCAAATCTTAAACTTAACCTAACAAAGGGGAACAGTTCTAATAAAAGACAGAACTTTACCAGTTTATATATATATACTAGCTGTGCCCTGCCACGCGTTGCTGTGGCAAAGTGGTGGTGGTATTGGTTAAAAATTGTTGTGTAATTTTTATTTGACATTATTTGTATTTTTTAATTAATTTTATTGTAAGTTATCTTTTTAAATATTATATTTTATTATTTTCTTGTATTATTTTTAGTTATTTTCTGTTATTATAGTATTTTATTGTATTAATTTTTTCTTGTTTTTAATTATTTTTTAGTGTTTTTTATTATTTTTTATTGGGTTGCTAGGAGACCAAGTTGGAGGAGCTTAGCCTTCTAACTGGCAGCAATTGGATAAAAGTAATTATTCCTCTCTCTCTAATTAGGACTTTATTTTTGTTTTCTTTTTGTTGTATCAACCTAGAGGCGTGGATGATGGGTTGTGTTGTCAAATTTCGAGGTTGGGAGGCCTGTAGTTTTGTTGTTTTGTGGGTCGCCGTGATGCCATCACTCTTTTATCTATCTATCTATCTATCTATCTATCTATCTATCTATCTATCTATCTATCTATCTATCTCCTTTCATTTGCTGTTGGGCCATAGCATGATGGAGCTTGTGCCTGCCTCTTCTTGCCCTTTGAGGCCAAGGCAGTGGCAGTTGGGAAAGTATCTATTTCATATGCCAATGTGACATTTCAGATGGGAAACAAACTGGGGAACTCCCCCCCCCCCCCCGAAAATATGTTTTCCTCTAAAAATTTGAAAACTGAAAATTGGAAGAAAAAAAAAAGAAAAAGAGATTTTATGGTATTTTTTTTAGAATGTTGATTTAAAAGTTTAAGACAAAGTGTTCCTATATTTAGTACCACAAAACTATTTCTAAAAAATACTATCACAGGAAGACTTTTAGATAAAACAATATCTAGTAACTGATGGTTACAATTCCTGGTCTTGCTATTATCTTGCTGCTTCTGTTTTATGGGAATTAACGCTTTATGCCTTTGACCCTATGGAAGACTAGAGGAGACAACGTATTTTTCTGTTTCACTATTGTTGGTAGCTGGTTTTGTTTTCATTGCTATTGCCTGCTCATTGTAAGCTCAATTTGTAACAAATATTTAATCATTTTAAACAGGGAATTCAGTTTGTTACAACTAACCTGTACTTTTAAGATACCAAACAGTATAATTTTATGCCAAACATAGGTTCTCACTCCATGCTGTAAAGGATATCACATTCATTTTCAATTTTTTTCCATACAAGGGAAAGGGATAAGCATTTCCCAACTTAAAACTTTATGGGAAATTTACACTTTTAACAGTATTATGGGCTTTTAAATGATGTTGTATCTCAAATCCACATGTGGTAAGAGTTAACTTCTACAGTAGTTAGAAACATAGGAATATCAAGAAACAACCAGAGTTGAGATGACATACAACCAAAAAGCAGGTTTGTTAGTTTTAAGCTTTATGGGATTACCATAACTTTTCTCACTGGAATTCCATTTTTTGAAATACTTAACTGTACATTCAGAAAAGTCATCATTTTTGGTTGAAATTTCATGAACTGATTTCTTGGTTGATTGACTGATTGATTCTGTGTCCTTCTTTTCTCCATGAGCAGAATCAAAAATGGCAACACATGATTGAGTATTCATGGAAGTAATATTAGTAATTTTTAAAAACTATGTTAAAATAAATTTCACGTTGTAAGATACCATCCCGAAGGCTGATCTTCAATCTTGATTGTAGATGTTGCTGGCATATTTGGTGACAGAGGAATGGAAAATTATTTTGCTTCTCAACGCTGTTAAGTCCAACTTTCCACATTAAAGCAGAAGTTGCCTAAATATATTAGCGGCTTTTTTAAAGACTGCAAATAGAAGCATTATTCTACGCACCTCTGAGAACCACGTTCTGCACCGGAGGTAATGTTATTTGCTCTATGGCTACAATCATGAAGGTGAGATTAAATTTTCTACATCTTTGATGTATTTTGCAGTCATGAATTAAGGCGTTGTTCACTGTCAAGCATCAGCCCATTTGTTGGCTGGTCCTTCATACATATTTAAAAATGTTTTTAAAAAGTGCCTTTTGACTGAAGAATGTGAGAATTATGTTTCTAACACTGTACATTCCTTAGGCCAGGAAGAGTCGCTTTCCCATAATTGTAAATGTCTTCATCTTTGCCTATATTAAGATGCTTGATTATATTTTTCTCAAAGAGGAGTGGGTGATAGGCACCCATAGTGCAAGCTTGGTCAAAGATCTTCTGGTAATAATGACAAATGTTTGTTTGCCTTTTGGAAGGGAGATATTCATAAACATCCACTTCGTCACAGAAATTCATCATGAGGACAATACCTATGGATGAAAGAACAAGGGGGGGAAGAGACAGAGAGAGAGATTATAGATAATATTGCTTGATAATCAAGCACAAGGATATAGAGATCTTACAGTAAACTAGTATGTGATAAAGTTTCACCAGTGGATTTATTCAGAGGTTCAGACATAGTTATTGAGGAAAGACAAAGACAAACCACAGAATTGTGGTGCAATGGAGATTTGCTTGCAATCCTGTAGTTAATCAATGGCCATTGAGGTCGTGGGGTGGTGGCTGATAGGGCACTGCCTACCAAAACTGTCGTGTAAGGAATCAAGGAATTATAAAGTTGGAACAAACCACAATGGTCATCCATACCAACTACCTCTCATGCAAGAATTTACACAATCAAAACACCCAGTTAATTTTTAAAAATCTCAAAAGTAGTGCTAGTAGTGTAATCCCTATTTCCGCTAGCGTAACATCTTAATAGGATTCCAGCCACATAGTTGAAAACACCATGTGAAAATCTGTGGAAAAGAATAGGGACAAGGATATGTTCCAGTTTCAATGTTATTTTGTATCATAGGAATCTAAGAAGTATGAATATATGATGGCATTCTGCTTTGCATACTATATCTGCTCAAGTAGGCTGAATTGCATGAAATATTTATTTCATTGCTATCTCGCCTTTCTCACCCAAAGGGACTGAAAATACTATTTGTTAGTGTTGCAGATACCTGCCAACATTTTTTATTGTTTTTGATTTGCATAATGATTCAGAAACTGTGAACCTGATGCGTTCTTATGAGAATGTAAACCAAAAAAGAAATGACTCTTTATTGCTAGAAAAACAATAAACGGGTGAAGTCTCAATAATGCAGACAATGAGGACATTTTCTTAAGATCTCTTCCTGCCCCCTTCAAAAATTCTAATCACTGGGCCAAATGTTGTAATCTTAAAGTTCTGAAAGTTAAATTCATTTTTATTCAGGACCCAGGGCCTTATATGGAAGCTTCCTGAACTACTGAGCCTGAAAGCACAGTGTGGATAATTAGTAGGGTCACACTGAAAACTCAAAAGTTCTGAGCTGCTTGCTCTGGACCACTGACTGGTTTCCATCTCAAAACTAGTGATTAGCAAAAAGTGTTTAATTTGTTGACATAGAACCACGTAATTTGCAGAACTACATATCAATTCCAATCTCTAACCTGGAAGACTTATCTCCAAATTAGAAAGAAAAGGTGGCAGTTTGTAATTGGTTACGCAAAGTCATTTCCATAGTTGGAGATCATTTAATGCAGTTCAAAGATAGCTTCAAACTGCTGTGGCTCGACAATGAATGCCCAAGAAAGTGCACGAAAGAAAGCCCTTAATGCACACTGGGTCTCTGTGATTGGTGTTGGGGCATAAAGTTGGTTCCAGGATTTCCTATGAAATCATCTGCACTTTCTTCAATACTGGTTTGAAACTGGATTAAATACTCAGTGTTGATGGGGCCAGAGTCCCTTTCAATGTCTCTTTCAGTTTTAAGGACTGGTTTACTCTAACATCTATTCTAACAATCCATAAGGCCTGCTGAGTGGAGTTGTTATGGGTGGAGTTGCACATCCAGTTTGCATGGCATCAAGCATGGAGAAGAAGCAATGAGGGCTGCCTCTTAACTGAGAAGATGATTTAAGCTTGTCATTCACCTATTAGTTATATTTATATCCTGCTCTTTTTCTATAAACTCTAGGCCTAATACTGGGCATTTCTCTTCCAAACTTCATCCTCAGAATAATCTTATAAGTCAGGCTTAGAGACTGGTCCAAGGTCACCCAGTGAGTTTCATGGCTCAGTGAAAAAAACTCACAACTTGGATCTCCCATTTCTTAGTCCAACACTTCCATCACTGTTCCATACTGACTCTTGGTTAAGCTCAATTCACTTCTAATAGAGTGTCAGCATTGCATTACTGATGTTACCCTTTAAAAGAAAGCAACTGCAATCAAACAAAGCAAAAAAAATTCTAATCACTTGCTTTGATTATACATAATCTTTGGAAAATATATTTGTATTTGGACAGAAGTAAGGGACTTGGGGTATATTGTGAATAGGATGACAAAGAGTGCAATCAACCTGCTTCCACGTTTTTATAAATAAACATGTGCAAGTTTAGAGTAGACGCTACAACTGTGAGCAAATCCACACATTTTCCTTAGCTAAAGCAGTACTGCCCTCTAGAGGACATATCCCTTTGAACTGTATACTAAAAATGGAAATAATACTTGAAAATATTCAAGAAAAATTATGTATAAAAACCACCATGTTTCTCCAACTGTTGAGAATCTTGGACTGATCAGAACCTGCTGTTAGGGGATTATTCTGCCCCAAATTTTGTACATAGTATTTTTATGCACAGAACAAAGAACATTTCTGGGCATGTATTACTTTTTTTCTGAAAAGAACACTTCCCTGCACAGAAATGCTGGGTTTTTTTCCCCTGCAAAAATAACATGTGGTAATTTTGTGCAAGATAATTCTGGAAATATGAGCAATCTCAGAAAACTACAGAGTTTCTGAAGACTTCCTTGCAGGAGGAGAATGGAGTAAACCAAGAGGGGGAAATGAGAAGGTTTAGCCCCTCTGTTTTGCAAGGTGTCATCTTCCTTGATATATCAGTAGCCTCTGCAAGCACATGAGCTCCCCCGCCTTGTCTGATTAGAACTAGGAAGAGTGTGGACTAGAATTCTCTGATTTTCCCTGCAAGTAACTTTAGGATTAGGCCTTGCAACTTTAGTTATATATAGTATAGTAATCCTTTAGAAACTTTGGGGTTACGTATGGAACAGTGAGGCTTTATATATTGGAAGACAAAGGAGAGGTCTCAGGTAGGGTGACCAATGCCTCCAATTTGTTACTGGGCAAGAGCCAGAAATACAGAGCCACTAGCTATGGCCCGGGGCTGTGGCACAGACGGGAGAGCAAACCAGCTGCAATTAACTGCAATCAATCACTCTGACCAGGAGGTCATGAGTTCGAGGCCCGCTCAGAGCTATGTTGTTTGTCTTTGTCCTATGTTGAAAAGGCATTGAATGTTTGCCTATACGTGTAATGTGATCCGCCCTGAGTCCCCTTCGGGGTGAGAAGGGCGGAATATAAATGCTGTAAATAAATAAATAAATATGCTGCTTGAACTGCAGGGGTTATAGAAACTGCAATTCCAAAAAAGTCTCTCTGAACTCTGGGGCTGGATCTACACTGCTCTATATCCCAGGATCTGATCTCAGATCTTTCTGCTTTCGACTGGATTATATGAGTCTACACTGCCAGATAAACTGGGATAAGCAAGTAATCTAGGATCAGATCCTGGGAAATAGGTTAGTGTAGATCCAGCTTGGATATGCTTCTTGTGAAACCCTTCTTACTGGTTTCTGCCGACTTTGAATACATGAGCATTGATGGTGTCCTTTCATAAATGCACTGGGATAGGCTTTGTTTGGTCAGTATCTGTTCTTTGTCATAGCAGTAAATACAGATGAAGGCAGCATCAAGTCATTGTTTCTGATATCCTCCATGCCGTTTAACTAGTTCAAACAGTTATCTTTTTTTCTTTTCACACTAGCATGGAGCATGCTTGCATAAAGTAGGGAGATCTGTTATGATTCACACATTGCTGGCAGTAAGGTCCCATTTTGGAAGAAGACAAGGCATGATTTACATGTCCTTCAACTCAAGGAAATGAACAAAAACCCAACTTTAAACATTTGGGATTAAAAAGCAAATAGAACAGAAGCAGCCCTTGTACTATAAAATAAGAATAAATATCTGAGATGAACAATTCTTTTTATTAGGACCAAAGGCACTCTACAGCCTTATAGCACCTTGTTGGTCTTAAATGTGACACACACCTTTTCTCTCTTCATTCCATTTCTGATGTTTCTTTTTTTATATACAGTAGAGTACAGTATTATCCAACGCATTTTTGTAGTCAATGTTTTCAATACATCATGATATTTTGGTGCTAAATTCGTAAATACAGTTACTACATAGCATTACTGCATATTGAACTACTTTTTCTGTCAAATTTGTTGTATAACATGATGCTTTGGTGCTTAATTTGTAAAATCATAACCTAATTTGATGTGTAATAGGCTTTTCCTTAATCCCTCCTTATTATCCAACATATTCACTTATCCAACGTTCTGCCGGCCCTGTTTATGTTGGATAAGTGAGACTTTACTGTATATATAGAATTTTACTATGCAAGGGCACCATCTTGTGGTAAGATATAAAAACTATACCAATTCAGGCGTGTTCATGACAGGGAAATCACACCTTTCTGATTGCAATTGAGTTCTCTTTTTACTGCAAATGTTTACTTAGCTGGAAGTAAATTTGTTTGTTTTAAATCACAACCACCACCATACATGCCTGTGTATGTCACCACCACAGCTCCAAGACTGAGACCTGAACACCTAAACTTTACTTACACACTAAAGGGACCCTGAATGCCTGCACTTCAAAGTTATTTCATTTCTTAGTATTCATATGTAGTATTGATATTTAGTTAGTAGTGATAGTTAGTATTAATATTTAGGGTTGGTGAGCTGAACTGAACATCCCACAATAAACTAGAACAGCGGTTCTCAAAAGTGTGCTCCATGGAGCCCTAGCATCACCTTCTTTCATTTTCTCTCTTATTTCCCTCATGGTGGCGTCCCCCCCCCCAAGCTTTCCTTCCTCTTTCCTGCTCTCTCCGTTCCACACCTCCCTTGCCTCCAAAAGCCTTTTTTCCTTCATCTTCCCCACTGTTCAGATCCTTTTCCCCCTGCCTTCTTTGTTTCCAAAGCCCTACTTCCCTCCCACCACTCATGGGGTGTCTTGATTGTGTTTTTCCTACATGGCAGAATGGAATTGAACTGTATGACCCCTGGGGTTTCTGCAATAATAATAATAATAATAATAATAATAATAATAATAATAATAATAATAACAACAACAACAACAACAACAATAACAACAACTACAAAACCTGGGTGGCCATCTGTTGGGGATACTTTGAATGTGTTTTTCAAGACTAAATGGCGCCTGTGGTTGATTAGATGCTCCCTATGGTTGCTCTGATGATGATGATGATTATTATTATTACAAAGGCTGGATTGCCATCTGTTGGGGTGCTTTGATTGTGCTTTTCCTGCATGGCAGAAGGTGATAGGACTGGATCGCCCCTGTGGCCTTCCACTGAAATGTTGGTTAAAATTGTTCTTCATTTAAAATATTGTTTCCTTTCCTTTTTTATTTTTGCAATATTTTGAATTAGTTCACGCAAGCATTCTTCGTCCATATGCCACTGGCCCGGCGCATGCCAGATATATATACCTTATATATAAATATATAATAATGTATAGTATATAAACATTTTCTGGGGCTCCATGAGAAACTTTTGCTTCAAAAAGGGATTCGCAGCTGAAAAAGTTTGAGAACCTCTGAACGAGAGGAACGTTCAACCATTGTATTTTGCTGCTGGAATCAGCAATGACAAATTTACTATGGAATTTGACAACAAATGTAGAATCTTTCTGTGATGCAGAAGGGCACCATATAGCCCTATTCAGTAATCTACTCTCCTTTCTGAAGCAAGAGGAGTAGATACCACTATTTTAATGTCCTGGGGCAGTCACCTCTTCTACAACAACAGGAAGATCAGAGGAGCTGAAAAATAGTCATTTTCAATTCCCTTTAAATATATTTCAATCCTAGGTTCCTTTGACTTCTGTTACCACTCAGCTGCTGACAACAACCTATTAGCTCACAGACTATTGTAAGGCAGTTGTGTGCATGTCTCCCCTTAATTTACAAAATTAGATAGTTTTGTGTACCTAGAGAAATGCAATAGGAGGCAATTATCCCTCCTATCAGGCCCGTAGCCAGGATTTTGATTCGGGGGAGGGGCTGAGTCTGAATGAGAGAGGATCTACCCTAGCAAACCTTTTGTATTGTTATCCCAATACCCCCATGCATATGGGATATATTGAGCATGGTGATCAGATCATGATATGAATAAACAACAGTTTGAATAATAAATGTTATTTATTTACTTTCATTAACAAAATGTTTAGAATACTTTTTGACTTATTTTTTACTTTACAGCAACAGTCTTCTTTTCTTCTCCCCAGCTATTTTGTCAATTACTTTTTTCTGGTTTGATAGTGATGTCCTGATGGATGGAAATCATTGCTAGTCCACTAAGTCTATGGTCTGTCATTAAACTTCTAGATACACTTTTCACTCTCTTCATGGTTGAAAGCGATCTTTCCACACTGCATGTCGTTACTGGTAGAGTAGCTAACACAGTCAAAAAGGAAATTTATTGACCAATAGTAGGTTTTGTCACATCGTTCCAAGACTTTAAGTACCTCAGTATCTTTCTTAATTGGTGTAATATTACACTACATTATGTACTCAGCCTTGACGGAAGCAAGTGCTGTGTCATTTTCAAAGTATTCTGACAGTTGTTCCATATGGTGAACTTTGTCTAGACATGAAAACTGAGGGAGGAGAACCTGGAAACTGGTTAAAATGTCTTCATTTGACATGAACCTTTCAGTAATGTTCTGTATGAGGGAATCGACACATGGTATTAACACCGCAACTCTGAAATAATCTTCTACAGAATTAGTCCCTGGATTTGCCTGATGCACCTGTCTTTGGAGGCAGCATATTAGTAGCATAACTAACTTCATTTTAATGTAGAACTGTTTAATAATAATAATAATAATAATAATAATAATAATAATAATAATAATAATAAAAACAGGACATTGAACCAAGCCAATGCTGGATCTGGACCAAACTTGGCACATAGAGCCAATGTGCACAACAGTGCATACAGGCAGGGACTGGGGAATGATTGCCCTTTTCCAATGGTGGTTGTTGTTTACCTGGATCCAGAAAGCACCGAAGGCAGCCAACATCATATCTGGACCAAACATGGCCAACTGTGCATACAGGACAGGCGGGGATTGGGGGTGATTGACCTTGGATCTGGGAGTTGCAGTGCGCCCTTATCCAGAGGGCATTGAACCAAGCTAACGCTGGATCTGGACTAAATTTGACATATAGAGCCAATGTGCCCAACTGTGCACAGAGGCAGGGATTGAGGAATGATTGCCCCTTTTCAAATGGGAGTTGTTGTTTACCTGGATCCAGAGAGTCCCCGAAGACAGCCAACGGGCTCGACGCACTCCACTCCCAGCCACGAGTGTGGCGAGACTTCAATGCACAGGCGTGAAGATCTGCCGAGTGCACGGGCGAAAAGGCCTGCCAAGTGCATGGGCGCAAAGGCCTATTGTGGCCTCCAAATGGTCTGTGGTGCGGCGGCATCCTCTTTGGTGCCTGGGCTGTTGGCGCACTCCCCTTCCTCTCCCGGCGCCAAAGGCTGAAACCAGGGGCACCGAAAAGGAAAGAGAATGCGCCGAGTGCTCAGGCGCGGACAAAGATGCCACTGTGCCATGTACCAGTAACGCCTTCTCATGGACAACCCTGAGAATTTCGGGGGGGGGGGGCTGAAGCCCCTCAAATCTCCCCCCCCCGGCTACATGCCAGACTCCTATGTGTGTGCGTGCATGTGTGTGTGTGTGTGAGGGTTTTCACATACAAACTAACAAACACTCAACCGTGACATTTTGCTAATGTAGGCGGTGGGGTCCCTAATTAGATCTAGATCCTAAGTACAAAACCAGAAGAACAAAGAGAAGGATTTCTGGATCTGTTCTGCAATCAACTTACCAAGCATTCCTGAAGATGGTGGATTTGGCTGAATATCTTCAGGGGAGTTTTCTTGAAGGATATCCCAGAGCTGCCACTGCATGTGCGGATTCAGGATATAAAAGGGTTGTTTTGGATACTTTTTCCTATAGTGCTTGAAACTTCCATAAAAATTGTAGTCTGGTTTTTTATACCACTGAAACCAAAAATTGAAAGAATAGGAAATCTTCTATAAATAGTGGCCACATACAGAAATATTCTCCAGAAAGTTTCATCTTCTCACATAACTTACCTCTTTAATACTTGAGTGATAAGGTGCTGGATCCCATAAAATTAAGGTTCCAAAGTTATACTGTGGGTCTGCAAGAAACTTTTTTTCTTCAACAGTAATAAGCTGGGAGTGATAAAAGAGGTGGTGAGATTAAACGCATTCTGCTCATTAGAAAACCATGAAAAGCATGGCTTTATAATTTATAACTGTTATGGATAGCTTAAAATACATACAACAGAATACATATATCAAAACACATATGTTTTGGAGGAGGGGAGATGCATACCCACATCTCCCCTCCTCATTTTAAGTACAAATGCATTTGCCTGAATGCCTGTGTAGAGCTAGAAAGTATATAAGGATGTCTGCATGTGATGGAGGGTAGGAAGTGATAGAAACATAATGCACAAATACAGACAGGGTAACTTCTACTCCCAGACAGACATAAAACTATAATTTACAATAACAGGAAGTCTTTAATAAAATAACACTGTTCAACTCTGATTACCTATATGCTCGAGTATAAGCCGGCCAAGACCCTCACTCGAGTATAAGCCGAGGGGGGCTTTTTCAGCCCTAAAAAAGGGCTGAAAAACTCAGTTTATACTTGAGTATATGCGGTAGTTTGCAAATATCTTGCCCCATTTTACTACCAGTAACAGCTGTGTTTGCATTTATGCCACCCAGTGCAAAAATTAGAAACTCTTTAGTTTAGTAAGACCCAGGACTTCTCTGACTGAGCATTTTAAAGTCCACTCCCCTAAACTACTAGATGTTTTTAACTGTTGGTTTTAATGTATATGTTATTTTCTGAATGTATATTTGTATGACATCGAATTGTTGCCTACATATATGCAAGCCACTCTAAGTCCCCTTCGGGGTGAGAAGGGCAGGTATAAACATGGCAAATAAAAATAAAGTAAAAATAAACTATAAGCCCCAGATTCTGCAGGATGCAGCCACAAGATTTCAAATGGGATGCATACCCTTTGCCTGATCTTTAAACTCTAGTGTGATGTGAAAAAATCAACTAGCCCTCTGAAAAAGCATAAAGGAGAAAATCTTTGCAATATAAGAGGCAGCAGAACAGGTATCCCTTTAGTGAGTCATACTGTGGAACAAAATCATTTTGCAGTTCACCTCAAATTCAATGTGTTAGAGAAAATAAATTATGTACACATTTCAAAAACACACTGAAAAGAGATTTAAAAAAAATTAAATTGGCTCTTGTAAGTCTTAATGGAGAAGCAGAATTTCTTCCATTCAGACTAAATAATTGGGAGTTTTCAGATATTATTTTCAGTCCAGTCATGTCCACAGTGCCCTTGAATTTCAATTTGTTTGTTCCAACTTCCACTCATGAAGTAAGATATCAAACTTGGAATTCTTTTGCCATTCAGTACATTTCTGCTATAAGTTTGTAGAGACTAATGTAATATATAGGTATGAGAAATTATTTTATCTTTTTTATGTTAACATGTACATATTCCTGCATTATTCTTTACATTGTTTTTACTGTCTTCTGGAAAAGGCCTTAAAACATCTACAGGCCAAAACATACCACACTTGTTCCCTATTAAATGTCACCTTTCACATATGTTGACCTTATTTCATAGCTGCAGATGAAGGGACAGGACTGTTAAGACATCACCCTTAGCCTTGCATTGCCTAACTTGAGCCAATATTTTGTGTCAGAAGTGACTTGAGAAACTGCAAATTGCTTCTGGTGTGAGAGAATTGCCATATATAAGGACGTTGCCCAGGGTGTTAGATGTTTTACCATTCTGTGAGAGGCTTCTCTTATGTCCCCACATGTGGAGCTAGAGTTGACAGACGGGAGCTCACCCTGCTTCCCGGATTCGAATCACCAACCTTTCGGTCAGCAGTCCTGCCAGCACAAGGGTTTTACCCATTGTGCCACCGGAGACTCCTGAGCCCATATGAAATGACCTTACAAGTTATCTTTCATCATTGAGTAATAGTACTGCATGCACATCACTGATACAAAGACCGAAAGTATTGTGATGGTGGAAAGTTTAAAGCTAGAACATGCTAATATTTCAGGGCTGAACTAAAAGTGGGTTTTTTTCCGTAAAAGTCATTGAGGCATTTCAGAGAAAAGGGGAAATCAAAACTGAGGCAACACTTCCTTAAATAGTCATTCTTTGTTTAACAACAATAACAGCCTTTGTTGGCATATACTAACAATATCACAGCACAGACATATATAACCAAAGGAAGTCACAGATTAAAAAAAAGAAAAATGATTAAAAATGACTAATCTCAAGAATAAAACTTGCAATAGTCTTGCAAAAAGCTTTTTGTAAAAGATCAGCCCTCTCTGACCCAAGGAAACAAAACACTTATCAGTCAGACTAGAGATAAATACAACATAGAAGGAGGAAGACGTACCATATTTTCAGAGAGTTGGGTTCAATTATGAAGTGCTTTCTTTGTTTTAAAGGCTTTTTTCGCCTTACTAGCACTCAAATTTCAAAGTGGCTGATTGTGACTGGCAATCTTCAAAGCAATTTTGTACAAGGGAAGAAACAGACACAAAAAAGCTATAGTAATATCTCCAATTCAACACTGGCTGCATTAATTCAAAGGAGCATTAGAAAGAATAGAATAGATCAATTTGTGGTGACATTACACTGGGAACTGAATGTGTCAGTGATAACTTCATTCATGCCCCTGCTACACAGCTGAATAAAATCCCACATTTTCTGCTTTGAACTGTAATATAAGGCAGTGTGGACTCAAATAACCCAGTTCAAAGCAGATATTGTGGGATTTTCTTGATATTCTGGGTTATATGGGCCCTGAGTTTGTATCATCCATTGACTGAGCCAGGATTCAACGTGTTTAAACTGTGAAGCTGTGACATCAGTGTAAGTGTGGCTGTGAGAGAGGGAAAAATGAATGGGGAGTGAAGTGGAAATGGGAAGGTAAGAGGGACAGAAAAGAATCCCACTCTGATATATGTGATTATATCACTTTTGAGAACTTTTTACACTATACCCAAGGGACTTAATTCTACATGCTGCATCTAATAGAATCCTGGGATTTGTAATTCTGTAAATTCTCTAGCTGAGAATTCTAAGTATCTTCACTAAATTGAAAATCCAAAGTTTTTTATAGGTTGCAGCTGTAGCAGTTAAAAGTAGAATCGCCGTACTACAATTGTGTAGTCTGAAAGGACCTCTGGATTTCCCCTGTAAAAGCAATTGCTTTCAAAATGTTTGGGAAACTTGCATGCATTTATCAAAGTGAGCATTTCACCCAAAGACCTTTGTGAAACATTGTGAAAGCCACCCACTGCATGGCTATCACGAACATTGTGAAAGCCACCCACTGCATGGCTATCACCCTCCTCCCACCAGACTCAAATCAAGGAAGGGCTTCATGAGAACCACTACTCCTCTTGATGTTCCTCCAGCAACAGCAAGGGTGTCCCTCTGGGCAGCTAAACCTGGCAATTGCAACTGGATGGACCCCTCGAGGGTCTTCCTCCAGGGGCAAACCAAGAATGGGCAATTTGGAAGTCCCTGAACAGACTCAGAAGTGGAGTGGGCAGATCAAAAGACAACTTGGTAAGGTGGCACTACTGAACAAACAACTCAGCACATGTATGCTTGCCCACAATGCCCTGCCTCATGTACGGAGGAGGAGTTGTTTAAAGCTACAGACAATGCTGTTGCTGTTGCCCACTTTTGGTCCAAAACTATTTAGTTGCTTGTGATTTCTTTTTTTCTTTTTTCCCCATTATTTGAAATGTATTTGTTGTACAATGCTTTTGACACGAAATAAATAAATAACCCAAAGACCTAATGAAGCTGCTTTCTGTTCCTAATGCACAAAGGAACACACGTTTCCAGGATTTGGCTTTCACTCCTAGTTTTCAAAACTTGGTTTTCACGCTAATTTGAAGAATTTTCCTGTTTGCCGTCATGATGTTCCTCAATGAGAATGCAGGCATACTTCAGCTAACAAAGTGTGTTCTTGGGTATTATTTTTTGCCATAAAATTTGGTACCAAAGGCACAAATAACATATAACAATAGGTATGAGAGCAGGTCAATATGATTCAGCTTTCATTTTTATGATGATTTGTTTTACTTTCTCTGTTTACTGATCACGCAAGGGATTATAGAGACAACTGCACACAGATATAGTATGAGTGGTTAGAGTGGAATCCTACTATTTTCCAATTCAGGCTTTATTGTTTGTTCATTGAAGACATGCTCCTCCAACATGATACCAAAAGTCCATGTTTCCCCAGCCATCAACAATCTTTCAATTACCAATTCTTTTTTTAAAAGAAACTTTTTTAGAAGTTTCTTTGGCAGATATTTTGTTAATGGAGGTATGCCTGCATTGGAAATGATAACTGGTTTCCTTGGAGGAATTTCTTCCAAATGTAGCTGCAAGGGCATCTTGGGAGCAAGCCTGGTCAGTCCTCTGTTTGAACAAAGAATTACTTACAAGTGCAGTGGGTCCCCAGATGTTTTGGCCTTCAACTCCCAGAAATCCTAACAACTGATAAACTGACTGGGATTTCTGGGAGTTGTAGGCCAAAGCATCTGGGGGACCCACTGCACTTGTGGACCCACAAGCTGAGAACCACTATACTAGAGTCACTTAGCAGATAAATCATCAAGAAAGAGGTCTTCTCATGTTATAACAAAATTTGAAAAACAGTGGTTTCTCCAAGTGTACCAATGAGGGCAAAACATAGGGAATATCTACACAGGCACTTTAACCCAACTCAGGAGATAGTCAGCTCCATGGTATTCACATGGCAGACAAGGCCCTCTCATCTCCAGTGTGGGGCAAGGCTGCTTAACGTGGTTTTCCCCATGTTTGGCAAAGTTGGGGAGTGCTCTGGGAACAACTCAGTACTTTGGGATAATGTGAAGAGTTGGGCTGTTTTTTACTTGGAACCAGCCCCGCTCTTCACACGACCATCCCACTTTCCTTGAGCTCTGCGGGGTTGCCACCTCCTCTTTTCCCCCTTCCATCTCAAAGTTGCATGGACGCTTTTGCTAACATCAACAATGGTATACAGGAATGGCCAGGAGCCACTATAACAGCAAAAAGACAATAAAGGTTAAGGTCATTGACCTGAACCTTTTTTTGCCTGTGTAGATGTGTGCATAGTCTCCTGACCTATGAGGGGCATGTTTGACCTTATGTCATAGGATTTTCTTAGAAAAGGGATACTGAGAAATAGTTTTGCAATTCCTAACCCTAAAATATTTCCTACAACACCTGACAATCATTAGTGATCTCTCATTAAAGTACTAACCAGGGCTGACCCTGCTTAGTTTCTAAAATGAGATGGGATCTGGTGCCTTTGGCTGATCCAGACCCATAAATACTAGGATAAGGCACCTTTAAACAGAAAGGACTCCGTTTTGTCCTGTTCGTGTTCCAGAGATTCTGTATGTTGTAAAAAGGTCAGTTTCTCATGAACTTGCTCTTGCTTATCCGTTAACTCATCTGCTTCATTAATATCCAGTCCCCAGATACTTTTGGCTATTTTTAGCTGAGTACCAGGCACCAATACTGCAACAGCTTCAGATGCCTGCTTTCAGGGACTTTTCTGCTCTTCATCAGCAGTCACTTAACTGCTACCAGATTTACATGTCCTGTTCTTTTGCACTGTTCCTAATGAACTGCCTGCTTTTTTAACTATTTAAATATTTACTGTCTTGACTGTCTTGCTGATTCCTACTTAACTGTCTCTGTGATCTGTCTTGTAAACACTATCAGATTTATTAATAAATATTACAGTATTCATAAAGAGCATATGACTTCTGTGTATCAAGTAATTTTTATATCAATCTTAATTTAAAGGCCTATCTCTTGGTCCTTGTAATAGATATGAATTATTTTTCCTGCTGCTGTCTCCAAGTCTGTGGAGGAATATTGAAAGGGTCATTGCCCACAGAGAGGCCTTTATGGCCGTGAATGTGAATGCTTAAGGAAGGATTAGCTTTCAGCTGCTCCATTCCCGCCATAACATATAATTTTCTGCAGGGGGCTTCACCTACCCTGCTGTTATGATCAATCAAACCAGTTGATGGCGACAGCTGCGATCAACATGGAGTCTCTTGAGCCTAAACGCCATTGTATCCAAGATGGATTAAGGATGCAGAAAGAATACATGTAATGAAGAGGTTTACAATTACAGTTTCACTGCAGAATTCATGGATTCTGCTTCTGGCCAGATTCAGACTCAGAAACATACCTAGCCAAAGACTGGTAGGTCTTAAAATTATGTTCCCTATTAAAGGTAATCTACATGGATAAGGAAAAGAAATTTCAGGCTATGATACAAAATTTATGGGCTGGATCCAGATTTAGCCATAATTAGAACAGACTCACTGACATCCATAGGATTTAGTAATGAGTAGTAAACAGATTAAGATTTCCAGAGGAGAATCCAATACAAAGCCAGTGGTTCTTAACCTATGGGTTCCCAGATGTTTTGGCCTTCAACTCCCAGAAATCCTAACAGCTGGTAAACTAGCTGGGATATCTGGGAATAGTAGGCCATAACAGCTGGGGACCCACAGGTTGAGAACCATTGTTTTAAGCAATCCATGCCACTATTCAACAAATTGTACCATCAAGAACACCTTTCAAAATATTTATGTGCAGTCTTTATGTTTCGTAATTTGGATCCACTGGTTTGGTGTCTTGATCACTAGAGCAACAGAATACAAGCTTGCTCCATTTTCTACCAGACATCTTGTGTAGCCCTACCAAAAGCCTCCCCTTGCCTCCCCCAGCAAAATCAAGGACGTAAAAATTAATGGTTATTCTTTACTGCCCTAAAATCACAGCAATTAGGACTAAGATGAAAGCCTTTTCATCAACCTGATGAAAAGACTTATCTTCCACTGCACTGTGTGTTAGGCTTTGGGGCGGGGAGCTCTCAAAGGAACCAATGAAAACATTCTATTCCAAGTTTAATACTAGTAGTGTATGTGGGACTGGGAAGCCATTTATTAAGACTGTGTTTAGGAAGGGACTGTCTAAATTATTACTGTATATGCATGTATGTGACTAAGTTTCTGTGGGATCACTACTTGTGTAAGTGTGTGTTAAGAGAAAAACACCTGGTTAATTACAACTCATGGTTGAGTAATTGGAACAATCAGGGCTAACAGGCTTGAGCCACTCCCTGAATGGGGTATATCTGGGAAATGTTTGCAATGTCTTCTGGGGGACTTACTGAATGCTTGCTGAGAGCCTACTATGAAGATGCATGAATTTAATGCCAGAGACTTTATGTGAGTTTTGTTGCTGGAAGTTTTATTATGATTTTTGACTCTGCTACTTAAGAGTAAATTTTGATTTTCTCTTCCATTTTTGTGGCTTGTTTTTCTTTTGCTCATTGTGGATACAACAACAGACTGGATAAGTCTGGACAGGACTGCACGCAGTTTGTTTTTCAACAAACCCGTAACATAAATGTCCCCTTCCTATGTGCCCTGATGAATATTTTCACTGTGCCCAGCAGTTTTTACTAAGTGAGAAATACAACTTGAAATGCCTTCTAATGCGGTATCGTGCCACGTGCAGTTTGGTTTCATGATGCAAACTCTGATTGCTTTTGTATCTGTAAGGCTAAGGGTATTATATTTAGAAAAATCAAACATAACAAAGTGCACTGAGTTTCAGTACAAGATTTCTTTTCCTCTCTTCATAAAATGCTCTTTAAAAAAATACACAAAAAACCCTTTGCTATCCTCTTTCTACAGTAGAAAAATTGTTTTAAAATCCTCTTTCAATTTCATTGGTTCTTTATCTTTACAGGACAGAGGGGGTTGCACAGTCAATAGAGTGGAAGCAAATCCTCATAAAATCCCTTACATTACTAATCCAAAATGGCCCACCTTCCTTTGCTTTCCTTATCACCAGGCGACTTACCTGGGAATTTACAAGGCGAATTGTGGTTTTCTCTCCTACATCAGCCTGAAATCCTTTGATAGGGGCCCCATTAAACCGCAGCACAGCATCATGACTATCTAAAAACAGAAAGCATACATTCAAGATATCTGATAGACTCAAGACATAAAAATCTATTTTGATCTTTGTAGCTGTTGTTGGGGGATAGTCAGTAATAAACATTAGCTTTACTACAACCAAACTTTCCACTGTGAATGTGAGAAAAATTTATTTACACAGTCACCTTCCACTCAGTGTACATGTGTCTGCTCCTATAAAATAATACTATTTGGGAAAGTCCAATTTCAGCAGAAAGCAAAATGCCAGGCAATTGTGGGTCTTGTTTTAACAGAGAAGTGAATCCATTCTGGGTTTCAGTTTGATCTTTAAAAGAGTGAAAATCTATGGGAAGGATAGGGTCAACAGATTCAATAACTCCTTTAAAATTCAGATTAAAATCTGGAGCAAACACATCAATCCATTGACAAGGGATCCCGCTGACATTTTAGAAATCGAATAGATATACTGTATACATGAAAAGCACTGCTTATAAGAGAAAAAGTGCAAAATACTTTTCATAAACTACGCTCTGGTGGCATTTATGGAATTAAAAAAGTGGAACAAAACTAACTGCTGATTTTGCGTTGTACTGTATATTATCATTTATTGTAATGTTCAATATGTTATGATTTGTTGTTCTTTTTATATTCTGTTATATTATATTGTTCTGGGCATGGCCCCATGTAAGCCGCCCCGAGTCCCCATTGGGGAGATGGTGGCGGGGTATAAATAATGATGATGATGATGATGATGATTATTATCTGTATTAAATGAATCTACATTCACCATATAATGCAGTTTCAGTATATATTTCATTATATAGCAGTGTAGATGGGACCTTAGCTCAGACATTACTGAAATAATAGTGACTATGAATCCTGACGATCTGGAAAGAGTGATTCAGTCTGTCAGGCAAAACTACAGAACAATGTCATGGGTTTATGTGATATTATACTGTTTTAGTATTGGGCTGCTGTGATTTTGAGTATTCTTTCCCGTTTGCTGCTATTGAGAGCCTTGCTGGAATTGACACTTAACAGGTGAATCTTTGCCTTTAATGATTTGTATTATATTTGAGAGGGTTGAAAGTGCTACACCAGCATAATTAAATCATTCATTTCATTAAAGAAACTATTCCCAAGCCACCCTCATTGAAAGGATTTCAGGACAGTTTACAGTGGTGTCGATAAGTTTATAAATACAGTGTAACAGTATTTTCTCAGTAATCTTTACATCTATTCCATGGGGTACAAAACTACATTGAGTACAGAGCCTGAAATTGCACCTGCTGATTTCATGGCTGAGATGGGGTTTCAACCAATCTTGTGAAGCTTTTACATTACATCTATTCCAGGGAAGTTGCAATTGCATGAAGTTTTACTTAAACTTAAATGTTAGAATTAATGTGCCTTTGTTAGTAAAGCCTGAACCTACTGTCAATCATAAATCAATCATAATTATTAAGTGTAAGTTACAACTTGATTTAAAATAGGGACCATTACATCATAAAGACTAGACTGGATAATACTGTCAAATATAGTTTAGATTTTAAAGGACCAGGACTGATTCCATCACATTTGTTCTGAATTCCCATAACCACTGCTTACAATATGGATGTCACAACAGTCTATGTTTATCCTGTTGGAACAAGACTGGCTTTTTCTGAGTATCATATGCTCCCTCACATTTTCTCTGTCCTCCAGAGAAATTAAAAGAAAGAAAATGGGGAAATCCTCCATACATTTTAAACAAATGGCAATCTAGAACTTTAATCTTCACTACCATTTGTTGTAGGAGCCCCCGGTGGAGCAGCAGTTGAGCTGCTGAACTTGCTGACTGAAAGGCTGGCGGTTCGAATCCAGGGAGTGAAGTGAGCACCCACTGTTAGCCCCAGCTTCTGCCAACCTAGCAGTTCGAAAACATGCAAATGTGAGTAGATCAATATGTACTGTTCCGGTGGGAAGGTGACGGTGCTCCATGCATGCCGGCCACATGACCTTGGAGGCATCTACGGACAATGCTGGCTCTTTGGCTTAGAAATTGAGATGAGCATCAACCGCTAGCATCAGACACTACTGCACCTGATGTCAGGGGGAAACCTTTACCTTTACCATTTGTTGAAAAAAAGGTGGCATGGCTTAATGTTGGTTTGTTTCAAAGAATCAAAGTTATGATTCTTTGAAATCCAATCAACTGAGAATTATCCTTTCTAACCCTCCAAAACTGAAAGCCCTAAGTATCATAGACTTTCATCAACATCAACATAATCACCATCACCACCACCACCACCCTCATCATCATCATCATTTCTATTGCAATAGAATAACACAGACCTATATCTTCCCCCAAATGGGATGACTTCATGGATCCTGCTGAAGACACAACAGCACATCGGCCCAGTTTTATGCTGATGTTTCCCTTTGGCACATATGGCTCCCATTCTGATATATCGAAGGGACTATCTGTAGCAGTTATCATCCTGAAATCCAGCCGATTTCGAAGCTGACATAACAGTTCCTTAGGTCTGAGTTTATGAGCATGCTTCGGTCCAGAATAATTCACCTTATACTTGTTAATTTTCAAATAGGTTTGCCTTGCCTTCTGCAATCTGGGATGGAGGCTTTGGGATGTACTGTCTTTGTTCCATACTTTGATAATTAAATTGCTTCTTGTCACTTTTGTAGAGAGGTTAACTTCAGTGTTTGATAACAAAGGGACCTTGCCGGTGGCAATGACAGCTACTTCTTGGACTGGTTCTTCTTTTGAGGTGCCCCATCGCCACATCTTCCACGGTATGTGGTCAGATCGTCCTTCTAACCTTAGAGAAAAAATGACACCCTTCCGGGTTTCCTTCCACAAACAAATAGTCAAAACCAAAATAAATGCCAGGAGAACGTATATACATTTTCTGAATGAGCTGACATGAACCATAATGTATGATGATGCATCAGGTTGGAGAGATCAACTTCAGTCTGGAAGTTGGGCCTGAAAGGAAAAATACATAAATAAGAAAAACATTTAAAAGGCTGGGGACATCAATAGCATGGTTGATGCCTTTTAAACGTAGTCTCTACTTTGTTGAGAGATACTGTTCTAAAAATTGTTCCCAACTAGTATTACATTTAAGGAAAACAGGTTCGAACAAGGTCTGAACTCAATACAGACCACATCCACATGTCCAGAACAGTAAGCAGTCTACAGTTGCTAAATTCAAAAGTAGCAATGGTTGCTATGCCATTAATGCAGGTGAGAATTTTTTTTTGCAGTTGTTGCTTATCATTAATGTCTTCTAACCAACTCTACTTACAAATAACCTCTAAAGATCCAGTTTTCACTCTGACAACTCCAGACTGGTCGCCTGGAGGTCTGATTACTAGATCCACGGACATTACTAGATCTCTTGACATAAGAGAGAACTGCAGGGCCAATCTGGAGAAGAATATATTTAGTACCAAGCAGTAGGATATTGAGAATAGATCTTCTGGTTAGGAGAAAGTTGGAGAATGGTGTTGACAGTGACAGAGTTTTGGCAAAAGTGGTAGTTAAACAGAAGAAATGTGGGTCCAGGTTACCTAAATGGTCACCTTCTACAGTAGAATCCACTGCTTAGGACACTGAGGTCCTCTTGAGGACTACTCCTGCAATCCTGCCAGAACTCAAATAGTGACCATCACCCAGAGGACCTTTTCACTGGCTGCCCCAAGACTGTGGAATGACCGGAAGAGTTCAGACAACTAAACCAGCTGTCGGAATTTAAAACACAATTGAAAACCCCTCTCTTCCAGCAGGCCTGTTTGTTGTTTATTTGTCCAGTCACTTCTGACTCTTCGTGACCTCATGGACCAGCCCACACCAGAGCAACCTCGGCCACCCCCAGCTCCTTCAAGGTCAAGCCAATCACTTCAAGGATACCATCCATCCATCTTATTTATTTATTTAATTTATATACCGCTCTTCTCCCCCAGGGGGACCCAGAGCGGTTTTACATAATGGCAAGATTAATGCCACATATAATACAAAATATAGTAAAAACAAACAATCGTAAAAACACTTAAAAACCAATATCATACCCCATTAAAACAGTAAAACACTGTGTGACCATTACAACAGGGCCAGTAGCATTGGGCCAAAAGTGAGAGCCAGTCTGTATTCAACTTCACATCAATCCAACAAATACATCAGATTATATCAACCGTATCTTAGGATGGGCCAAAAGCTTGGTCCCACATCCAGGTCTTCAGCTGCTTCCTAAAAGACATGAGTCAGGGGGCTTCCCTAATCTCCCTTGGCAAGGAGTTCCACAGCCACGGACCCACCACCGAAAAAGCCCTGTCTCTCGTCCCCGCCAAACGCACCTGTGACGGCGGCGGGACCGAGAGCAGGGCCTCACTGGAAGATCTTGCCCTTGATCAGCCCCTCTTCCTTTTCCCTTCTGTTTTCCAGCAGGGCTACCCAGTCAATTTTAACTAAGAATCTTAAATTCACAACTTATGTTTAGTGTATTTTAATTTCTGTTCTGTGTATTTGAATAGATGTATTTCATAGAAATACTATTTAATATGTGTATTTTACATAATGTTTTATAATTATGCATTTTGTTTTCCCCAAATTATTTTTAATAATTATACAATAATAGATCTATAAATAAACAGTAAACAATCCTTACACAATCAATATAAACACAGTGTTGTTGTGTGTTTTCCAGGCCGTATGGCCATGTTCCAGAAGTATTATCTCCTGACGTTTCACCCACATCTATGGCAGGCATCCTCAGAGGTTGTGAGGTACCTTCTGGAACATGGCCATACGGCCCGGAAAACACAATAACCCTGTGATTCCGGCCATGAAAGCCTCTGACAATATAAACACTGCATATATAGTAAATCAGTACTGATATTCTTCCAACACTTTCAACTTAAGTCTTCTCAGTTCAAGTCATCTTCACTAGTGTCTATTCATACTAGTTTTAGCTTCAGATACCTTTGTAAGTGTTAATGTAAAATAAAAACATATTCCATATTTATCTAACAGTCCTTTATCCTACAGTATCATCTACTTGTATGCAATTAAATTTATTCAATTGCTTCTAGACTCTGCCCCAGGTTAACAAATAATAACAAATAACAAACTACGGTTAGGTGGATCTGTAATTGGCTAAGCGAACGAACCCAAAGGGTGCTCACCAATGCGTCGTCTTCATCATGGAAAGAAGTGACAAGTGGAGTGCCGCAGGGCTCCGTCCTGGGCCCGGTTCTGTTCAACATCTTTATTAACGACTTAGACGAAGGGTTAGAAGGCACGATCATCAAGTTTGCAGATGACACCAAACTCGGAGGGATAGCTAACACTCCAGAAGACAGGAGCAGAATTCAAAACGATCTTGACAGACTAGAGAGATGGGCCGAAACTAACAAAATGAAGTTCAACAGGGACAAATGCAAAATACTTCACTTCGGCAGAAAAAATGGAAATCAAAGATACAGAATGGGGGACGCCTGGCTTGACAGCAGTGTGTGCGAAAAAGATCTTGGAGTCCTCGTGGACAACAAGTTAAACATGAGCCTACAATGTGATGCGGCAGCTAAAAAAGCCAATGGGATTTTGGCCTGCATCAATAGGGGAATAACGTCTAGATCCAGGGAAGTCATGCTCCCCCTCTATTCTGCCTTGGTCAGACCACACCTGGAATACTGTGTCCAGTTTTGGGCACCGCAGATGAAGGGAGATGCTGACAAGCTGGAAAGCGTCCAGAGGAGGGCAACTAAAATGATTAAGGGTCTGGAGAACAAGCCCTATGAGGAGAGGCTTAAAGAGCTGGGCATGTTTAGCCTGCAGAAGAGAAGGCTGAGAGGAGACATGATAGCCATGTACAAATATGTGAGGGGAAGTCATAGGGAGGAGGGAGCAAGCTTATTTTCTGCTGCCCTGCAGACTAGGACACGGAACAATGGCTTCAAACTACAGGAAAGGAGATTCCACCTGAACATCAGGAAGAACTTCCTCACTGTGAGGGCTGTTCGGCAGTGGAACTCTCTCCCCCGGGCCGTGGTGGAGGCTCCTTCTTTGGAGGCTTTTAAGCAGAGGCTGGATGGCCATCTGTCGGGGGTGCTTTGAATGCGATTTCCTGCTTCTTAGCGGGGGGTTGGACTAGATGGCCCTTGAGGTCTCTTCCAACTCTACTATTCTATGATTCTATGATTCTATGATTCTATGATTCTAAGTTGTGGTTCTATCAAATTTTCAAAATAATCTCTCTCACACCTCTAGCTATCTCACATATCCACCTAATAGTTCTATTCCATGTTGTTAGTCTCATTAAAGTTCTTCTTTATCATAAAATGGTTAATGGCTAATCTTCCCAAACTTTTAAAAAAATTCGCAAACAGATGCCAGTTATCTTGAAATCTTTGTATTGTTTTTTTTTTAAGGCAGGATACTTTATCCAATTCTGCCAAATTGAGAAGTTTTGTCAGTCATTCCATCACAGATGAAATTGCACTTTCCTTCCAATGATGAGCAAATACTATTCGAGCAGCAGTAACAACATACTGAAAAAAATATCATGTCCTTTTTGTCGATTGTGTCAAACACTAATCCCAGTAAGAAACGCTTCCGGTTAAAACAGAATGTTTTGTTTCAAAATAATTTGTAATTTTTTAAAACTGCTATCCAGTACGCATGGGCTTTTGAACAAGTCTGCCAAGCATGAAAAAGGGTTTCTTTCTTTTTGCACTTCCAGCATTTTTAATCAGTGCCCTTATTTATTCTTGCTAATTTAGCAGGTTATGTACCATCTATGAAACATCTTGTAGAAATTTTATTTCCATTCCCTTGTACTGGTGAATTTACAACCTTTATTCCACATCTTCTCCCTTGTGGCTAAGGTTATATTATGTCCTACATCTCTTGCCCAACTCAACATGCACACTTTTATTTGCTCTTCCCGCATTTCATACTTCAATAAGTGTTTGCAATTTTCCCAATGGGTTTATTCCTCTCAGGCCATAAAATCTGTTCTAAATCTGTTTGTTCCTTGTCAGATCCATGTTCTTGTAAGCCCTCCGTAATGATATCTTTTTAACTGTGTGGTGCCTTGCCTTGAACCACAAGGGGAGGCAGGAAATAAAACAACAATTCTGCAGTGTAGGTGCATTTGTTTCATGCTTTATTAAATTGTACAGTATATACACTATTGAAGGACTACGGGCAGGGAATTATCAAATTCATAATCCAGTCTGAATCATTTTGGCTAAAGGGTGGGGTAGAAAGGCTGTAAGTAAAATGAAATAAAGTACTTTGAAAAGAAGAGCTCCGAAAAATTAAGGGAAAGTGTAGCCCCTGTGGTAAAAAGACTGAATAAAGCAGATTACAAAAGGCACACAGTGGAAAATCATACACTCATTGGAGATCCGAACTCATGTGGAATCATGGAAAATAAAGAAAACAACTGGAATGGCTAGACTTGAAATAAAATGGGAAATAGAATAAGAGGAAAAGAGAAAAATAAATTTTGAGAACAGACCAGGAACAAGAGTTAAAGGAACAGGAATAAAAATGAGGGAGATAAAAGTTTCCTAAATATTATAAACTATACGTCACTGATGTATTTTTCACATTTGGCATATTTCAGTTTAGAATACATCACATTATAGCTGTAATTTGCAAGTAGTTTTTTTCCTTGCTGTCTGAAGCCTGTATACTTAGAGAGCCTATTGTGCAAGATAAAACTGTTTATATAATCATAAGCTGTGGTAATGCAGAAGATTTGCCGGAATTACTACTTAGTTAAATCAATTAATGTCCTGCCTATATGTATCTAATTCTGTATGTATCTAATATGGATGTAAGAGAAACTGCAGGGGGTGGAATTAGGAATTTCATTTATGGTGGGATAGGCATTTGATAAATCTAAAGTAAAAGGTTAAGTAAATTAGATATAGTAAATCACACACTCTCCTGACTTTTAAAAATAAGATTAAAGGGGAAGGATTCCACTGATAAAAGATTTTTTTTTCATGTCAGGAGCAACCGGAGTTGCTTCTGGAGTGAGATAATTAGCCGTCTGCAAGGACGTTGCCCAGGGGACACCCAGATGTTTTGATGTTTTACCATCCTTGTGGGAGGCTTCTCTCATGTCCCCGCATGGAGCTGGAGCTGATAGAGGGAGCTCATCCGCGCTCTCCCCGGGTGGGATTCGAACCTGGCAGCTTTCAGGTCAGCAATCCAACCTTCAAGTCACGAGGCTTTTATCCCCTAGGCCACCGGAGGCTCCTACTGATAAAAGTGACTATGATGTTATGTGACACTTGCAGCTATAACATTACTAACAATGATTCTATAAACATGTTAGGTTTTTTTTTAAAAAAAAAAAACTATATGTGAACAAGTGCTGGCCTGTCACTGAACTACAAATCCTACAATTCCACAGCATTGAATGATAAAGTGGGGTCAAACTGAAATAACTACACTGTAGACACATCCTTGGAAACAAACTAGTATTGAATTGCTCTAAATACTCATTATGTCCAGAGATGTAATGTGTACTAAAATTATCCTACTCCTGGCAGTACTTGTACCTGTAGTTAAAGAAAAGCTGCTGTAAAATGTCAGTTACCAATGGGTCCCTACTATAATTGGACAACTGTTTTCACAATTCCTAGCCAATATGATTGGCGGTTAGGGATGATGGCAGATAAAACTAAAAATATCTTCATATCTAAGGCTGGGACCCACTATTACAGTCTATGAAAGTTATGCTACAGAACTGTGTCTCTTTAGGTGCATAAACCCCTTTGGGTTAAGATATGGAGTTCGTTTTCATATGGAATGGGTACATTACATTTTAGATCTCACTTCAAATGGCTCGTGATGACACCCTGCCTCCAAAAAAAGGATTACAATCCTTTTATAGTGGTGCTATGAGCATTGACTGTCCCAATTTCTGATCTCCTGTGATCTCATTCAGGTTGTCATCCAGTTACCTTTGGACTCACTTCATATTTTTATGAAATTATCTTTTCCACCGCTTTATTTTTAGTTATGATCCAAGGAAAGCGCAGGAAGCAAGTCAACTAAGCCACTTAGCCTCTGTTTTGATTAGTGATGAAATTGAGTGAGCTGGAATAATAAAGAGCAGAGCAGAGCAATGATTTCCATGTAAACCATGTCATCAAATAATGTACTGTCTACTAAGGAGCCTGAGCTTATGGTTAGCTTGGCATCTGCCAAGAAAGCGCCAACTGAAGATACAAAGGTGATCAATACATCTCTCTTAGCCATCTGAAATAGAGACTCGTGTCTTTCTTCTATAGAAAGAGCAAAAGTGTGTGGATAGACATCTAATAAGACTGTTCTGTTGACAAAACAGTCTTGGTGCACAGCTTGAAAAATTACATTTAAGATGAAAACATCCTGAATTTTGCAGACTGGGAGATTGTGGAAATTGGACCTCATCACTTTCTCACCTTCTGCCTTGATATGTTATGTCTTAAGAGCATAGGAAAGTGATTTAGGCAATGTAGCACAGTACCATTTATTGCAAGGATGAGCAACATACAACCCTGGGGTCACATGTAATCTTCCAGTTCAAGAACCATCTAAACTTGTGGTCACATTCTGCCAGCTTTGGTTTTTTTTTTTTCCTTGTATCAACACTACAGAATTAATGCAATTTAACAATTTATTGTGACTCACTGCTATGGGATCATGTGAGTTGTAGTATAGTGAAGCATTAGCTCTCTTTGACAGAGAATGCTATAAAGAGCTTGTAAAACGATAATTCCCATGATTATATAGCATTGAGTCATGGCAGTTAAGGTGGTGTCAAGTTGTACTAATGTAGACAAAACTTAAGTTAGTTGCTTTTTTCCCAACATTTTTCCCTTATACTATTAACAGCATAACTTTATGTATGTCTGCTTGGTCTCAGTATGTTCAAAATGGCCAAAATGCGTAACAGCAAGATTTTCTTTTCTACTAATCTAGATATGTAACAAAAGTAAAAGTTTGTATGTATGTATCCATCTGCCCATCCATGTTCAAATTTTCCAAGATGGCCCCCACTTCCAGAGAGCACTGTAGCTCTCACCAACAATGGATCTGGACCAAACCTGTCACACAGACTACCCATGACCAACAAAGATACTGGAGGGGTTTGGGGGATTGACCCTAGATTTTGGGAATTACAGTTCACCTATATCCAGAAAAAATGAATTTCTTTAAATTAGCTTTCTGAGTTTAAGGGAGGCTATGAAAAAGGAGCCCCAGTGGTGAAGTGTGTTAAAGTGCTGAGCTGCTGAACTTGGAGACCGAAAGGTCCCAGGTTCAAATCCCAGGAGCGGAGTGAGCACCCGCTGTTAGCTCCAGCTTCTGCCAACCTAGCAGTTCGAAAACATGCCAATGTAAATAGATCAATAGGTACCACTCCGGCAGGAAGGTAACGGCGCTCCATGCAGTCATGCTGGCCACATGACCATGGAGATGTCTACGGACAATTTCTAAGCTCTTCAGCTTAGAAATGGAGATGAACACCAACCCCCAGAGTCAGACATGACTGGACTTAACGTCAGGGGAAACCTTTACCCTTTATGAAAAGGGAGGCTTGGAAACTTTATGGAGGTATATTGAACATAAGCCACTAGAACTAATTCTTTTGTACACATATCAGAATTGGGCACCTACTCACAAAGCTCCCCGTAACACAGGCACTTTCTGGTTACCAGAGTGGAGGAGGGAATGAGTACAGCTATTTTCCTTTACGTGGATGTGCTTCAAGCACATAATCTGCAAGGCTGTCCCAAGGATTTGGAAGAACTTCACACAAGAGACTGTTGAGTTGTTTTTATTCCTTTTTCTCTTTCACTCTGATTTCTTCCTCCCTTCTTCTCACTGTTTGGACTGCTCTGAGTTGCCATGAGGTTTAGAGTGCCCCAAATTTTACTTACGTAATTGCTTTCTCAATATGGTGTCCACAATAATCAACTGATTAAGTACTGCAAAATGCACTAGCATGCACACTGGAGTTTAGTAGGCTTCTGATCAATATTTGCAAAGCATACATCCATCAAATTCTGTGTAGCCAATTTATGGTAATCATCAAGATTATCAAAATAACTACAGTATTCTTGTGAAGAAGCAAAAGCAAACACTTCACAGACATACCTTACCGAACCTCCACGATGCCAAATTAGAAAAAAAAACACCCTAACATTGGGGGGGGGGGGGGGAGAGAGAGAGAGAGAGAGAGAGAGAGAGAGAGAGAGAGAGAGAGAGAGAGAGAGAGAGAGAGAATGAGAATAGGGGTTCAAAGTACTTTCTTAAACTGGTACTCAGGTGAAGTCTGATAAAAGCTGAAAAGAGCTGCACTATTACTTCCTTAATGTTGAGATTGTACTTCTCTTGATACAGCCTTGAAAAAAAAGGGGGGGATTTCATCACTTTTGACTCACATTTAACCTATGGCCTGCTAAGTCCCCATTACACATGTATGGCTGTCAACTAGGTGTCATCCATTGTACATATGCACATCTATTTTTTTCAGTGTAATGTAATGTTGCTGTTGTTGTGTGTCTTCAAGTCATTTCTGATTTATGGTGACTTAAGGCAAGCTAATGATGGGGTTTTCTTGGCAGAATTTATTCAAAGGAGTAATGTCTTTGTGAAGTTGAAACATCACCCAGAGGGTTCCATGACCAAGTGGAGATTTGAACCTTGGTCTTCAGAGCCATTGAGCGGATTAAACCAGTGAGCTGCTGAACTTGCTAACCAAAAGATTGGTGGTTCGAATCCGGGGAGTGAGGTGAACTACTGATGTTAGCCCCAGCTTCTGCCAACCTAGCAGTTCAAAAACTTGCAAATGTAAGTAGATCAATAGGTATCACTCTGGTGGGAAGGTAAAAGCGCTCCATGCAGTCATGCCAGCCACATGATCTTGGAGGTGTGTACAGACAACGCTGGCTCTTTGACTTAGAAATGGAGATGAGCACCAACCTCCAGAGTTGGACATGACTAGACTTAATGTCAGAGGAAAACCTTTACCTTATCTCCAGAGTCATAATCCAATGATTAAACCAATACATCATGATGGCTACTACCATTTTACCACCTTCTGCATGCAAGCTACCTACCATGTCCTTATTCTTTTTTCTTGCTCAGAAAATAGCCCCCCCTCGTCCTACCTTTCTTACCTCTCATTGGTATTGTTTGACATTGTGCCTTCCATATATCACTTCTATGAAATTCCCATCCATCAAGAACTGCCTTCTATTTCAGTATATTAATTACACAGGAATAACTTCCAATGACTTCAATGGCATTTAGTTCCTGCTGAGTTTGTAGAGGACAAGCATCACACCACTATAAACTTCATACTCAGAGGTTAGAATATTCACTTTGTTGTACTACATCTCCCAGAATCTCCTAGCCCACGTGGCTACCCTCCGTGCCAGCTATGAGATTCTGGAAATGACAGTGGTAAATTATCCCAGTAATATTTATATATATATATTTTAAATCCTAGGGCATTCTAAATTTATTTTGAGTGTATTATATTAGCACATGAATCATAACTGGAAATAGTTTACAAGATGCTATAATAAGAGTAGTCTAGACTAGAGAGCAAACATGACCACCTTCAGGCTCTGTGGGGATTTCCATTCCCACTTTGCGGTTTCTGAGAGGCCACACAAATAGTTTCATCCTACCTGTGACCAGCTATATGATGGAGAAGATACTCAGAATATTGTTACTTGAATGAAAAGGCCTGAGAGCAGATGAGGGAATTAGATGACTAAATCAACAAAGGTAAAATGGAAAAGGTTCCCCTAAAGTTACAGAACAAATCAGCTCCATTTAGGAATTTACATATCAGTACAACCCCTCCATGCAAAACACATCCTGGAATGTTTGTTTTTAATTCAAACTAGAGACATTTTGCATAAAAGGTCAACAAGGATGCAAAGCTTTTTTTTCAAACTGCATTTTGTTTATCTAATGTAACTCTATATTGATATGAAATCAAGGCACCTTACATGTATTTCTTCAAAAACAGCAAATATTTACTAATGCGCTAAAATGTAATACAATGTACCAAAAACAAGGAAATGGTTATAGCTGAGGATGGCAGAATGTAAACTTGGGTCAATTACTACTGACTGATTTGGAAAAACTCACCAGGGCTTTCTGACTTCAAACTTTCTGAGAATAGTAACAACAACGTCTCCTCCCCTCTAAACTAAGATTTTAGAATCCCTAACCTGTAAATTGTGATTGTAATTATTATGGTGTAATGATCATGGGATACAGTAAATAATTCTATCATTTGAATTATTTTGCTGGTTAATCTAATTGATTGAGCTTCCATTATTAATAAAATGGGCAACTTCAACAACAAAACCAAAGACTACATGCTGAGGTATGTGTCCATGAAATATATTATGTTAAAATGAGCAATGAGTGGGTAAAATACAGTTTGAGAATCGAATACTCACTCAAACTGTCATGAAAGCAGTATTTTCTCTCTGCAGGGAGAGGTTGGTGTTTCTGGAGTGGTGAAGTAGCCCTGCTTTTCATTTTTTTCCATTCATCAACTACTAAACATCCTGAAGAGTTTTTAGCAAGGCCTCTGCAAAACACTTTGCAAAGTCTGAGGAAACAGCATGTATTGAATCACTTTTGGAATGCACTTGCTGACCTTAAGTTCTTCCATCAGGACTGCAACTCCCATAATAACCCCCCACCTTTGCTTACATTAACTATGCATCTCAATATTTGATGCCCCTTCAGACCTAATATAGTTGGGTTCTTGAAAGCAATGCAAGTAGAAAGTATGCTCTGGTAGGTCCTATGAAGGCTTCTAATATGCCCTGGAGAAAGACTGAGGATGGATCTACACTGCTCTATATTGCAGGATCTGATCCCAGATTATCTGCTTTGAACTTGATTATATGAGTCTACACTGCCAGATAATCTGAGATCAGATCCTGGGATTACTTCAGGACCACGTCAGCTAAGTGAAGGACAAGGTCCATATGAGAAGGCTGTGTACCAATAAACTTAGTGAACAACTATACAAACCAATGGACAAAATGCAAATGATCAGCCTGCATGGAGGTACTACTCAGAATATTAACATCACAAATCTTCCAGATGTTTAAGATACAGGATGGACGAATGGGTTTATCTCAAATCTTACACACTGTAACTATAGTATGGCAAACTGAAATACAATCAAGAAGCATGATGAATACTTGAATACACTTTGAAGTGAGGCATTTTTTAAAAAAATGGCCCAACAAATCACAATTTGTTATTGTGATGAATTTGACTGGCAACTGTGGACTGGCATGTTTTCGTAGATAGTGGTATCCAGGTCTTTATTCCAAAATATGCTGTCACTAAAAATCATCCCCAGTGCCCTTCTGCCTTTCCCAGAATAATAAGTATGCTAAACTGGGTGAAGTCCTTAGGAGACAAACCATTTGTTCTGTCCAACTATTACGTGAGAAATGAGCACAGTGCCATCCTTCAGAGTGTTTAGCCAACGAAGTCATGCGTATGACTAACAATATGTGAGCAATTTTAGGAAAAACTGCAGAATGATCATTTGTTTTCAGAAGATAGTTCCTGATTCATTTTGTAGATATCTTTGGTCTACCCTCATGGAGCAGCGATTAATGCCAATAGAAAACAATGCCAAAATCTAGAATTTAATGCAGCTATGACTAGACAAAATAGAATAGCAGAGTGGTTCTCAACCTGTGGGTCCCCAGGTGTTTTGGCCTACAACTTCCAGAAATCCTAGCCGATTTACCAGTTTACCAGCTGTTAGGATTTCTGGGAGTTGAAGGTCAAAACATCTGGGAACCCACAGGTTGAGAACCACTGGCATAGGATATCCTGTCCCAAATAATAGGCAACAGCAATAACAGAAGTTTGTAGCCATTCAACATTAGGTTTTATTTCATGTGTATATGAAGACAAAGAGAAAGTGCGTGTTTCTTAAAAATCAACCCATTAGTACCAAGAAAGCCCACTGTTATGACTATAATTGCATAGTATGGTTTGATATGTTAAATAAATTGTTGAATTAAACTAAAGTACACTTATAAAATTCCCTATCGGCTACTCTATGTGAATTGGAGTCTTGGTTAACGTCATTCTCATGGGCCCTCATGGGCTAACCAAGCACTTAGTTTCACTAGAAATGTTGGAGGACATGCAGTCCCTAATCTATTCATTTATTTACAGTATTTTACATGCAGTCTCTCATCTATTTATTTATTTACAATATTTATAACAGTATTTTTCTGCCTTTACAGAAAAGGCAGATGAATGAGAGACCAAATTGCCAATATCTGCTGGAGGAAGCTAGGGAGTTTCAGAAAAAAAAAACTATTTCTGTTTTATTGACTATTCTAAAGCCTTTGACTGTGTGGATCATAATAAATTGTGGCAAGTTCTTGGTGGCATGGGGATACCAAGTCACCTTGTCTGTCTCCTGAGAAATCTCTATAACAACCAAGTAGCCACAGTAAGAAGAGACCATGGAACAACAGACTGGTTAAAGATTGGGAAAGGAGTGCAGCAGGCTGTATACTCTCACCCTACTTATTTAACTTGTATGCAGAACACATCATGTGATGTGCAGAGCTTGATGAATCCAAGGCTGGAGTTGAAATTGCTGGAAGAAACATTAACAACCTTAGATATTCAGATGATACCACTCTGATGGCTGAAAGCGAGGAGGAGCTGAAGAGCCTTATCACCAAGGTGAAAGAAGAAAGTGCAAAAGCTGGTTTGCAGTTAAATATCAAGAAAATCAAGATTATGGCAACCAGACTGATTGATAACTGGCAAATAGAGGGAGAAAACGTGGAGGGAGTGACAGACTTTATATTTCTAGGCGCGAAGATTACTGCAGACGCAGAGTGCAGCCAGGAAATTAGAAGACGTTTACTTCTTGGGAAGAGAGCAATGATCAATCTCAATAAAATAGTGAAGAGTAGAGAATCACACTGGCAACGAAGGTCCACATAGTTAAAACAATGGTATTCCCCATAGTAACCTATGGGTGTGAGAGCTGGACCATAAGGAAGGCTACGCAAAGGATAATATATGCTTTTGAACTGTGGTGTTGGAAGAAAATTCTGAGTGCCTTGGACTGCAAGAAGATCCAACCAGTCCATCCTCCAGGAAATAATGCCCGACTGCTCACTGAAAGGAAGGATATTAGAGGCAAAGATGAAGTACTTTGGCCACATAAAGAAAAGACAGGAAAGCTTGGAGAAGAGAATGATGCTGGGGGAAATGGAAGGAAAAAGGATGAGGGGCCGACCAAGGGCAAGATGGATGGATGGTATCCTTGAAGTGACTGGCTTGACCTTGAAGGAGCTGGGGGTAGCGACAGCCGACAGGAAGTTCTGGCGTGGACTGGTCCATGAGATCACGAAGAGTCAGAGGCGACTGAATGAATAAACAACAAGTTATACTCCACCTTTCTCACTCCAAAGGGGACTGAGAGCAGCTTTACAGACCACTTATACGGCAAGCATTCAATGCCAAATTATACAATCTACACAGCAATCTCTAGTATTCTGAGATATACAAAGCTGTCTACACTTCAGAAAGTGTTTGCCCTTATGCTAATTTGTAACAGTGCTACACAACCACTCTTCGCAGATTGGGTGTCTTTTCAAGATTGCAGTTTGGTTTTCATTATCAACACAGCTGTTGTAAAATTGCTCTAGTATTAATAAGGGAAGATTTGTAAGATAGCTATTGGGTTTTATACTGACACCTGGCCTGTGGGTAGGACAGCATATAGAAAAGAAGTTGCAGTGAATAGGCACTGTCCATCTCTGAATATTTGTAAATAAGACTGATCTGTTATAGGCAATGCCAAGATAAAGTTGCACAAAGGCATGAGGAGAGTAATTGCAGCCTTCAAATGCAACAGCAATGAATACTAAATAAAACATCTATCTACATGGGCACCTAAATCCAGGGCTGCTCTGGAGCACTGTGACTTCAGACCAGCTCTGTATTATGGTATTGGGTTTTTGGGTGTGTTGGGTGGGGGTTGTTTTCCAGTTCTGCTCCCAAATTCTGGCAGTGGTGGGAGTGGAGTCTATATCATCCAGTCAAATTGTCACCCTTACCTTTGCTACAGTTTGTCCCAACTAGAGTGGATTCACTGAATCAATTGAATTTACCCAAGTGTAGTCTTTCCAAGTCCCCATTGATTAAGTGGATCTACATTAGTTGGAGTTTTTGTATTTAAGCCAAGGGGTGAAAACTGTATATCACTCTGGTTGCTGCTGAACTGCAGTTCCCACCAGCCCCTGGTAGAATTGATAATGAGGAGGAATGAAGGGAGTTGTAATCCAAAAGCATCTGCTGGGTCACACTTCTAATTTGGACTAAAGACTCCTGGAAGACAATAACAAAGGATTTTCCAGCTCCCTTCAAAATTTAACCTTATTGGTTTTGAATTATTACTCTCACATCTCTGAATTTCAAGTTGTGCCACACCAATCCATTCACCTTTGATTTTCTTTGTTTTGATTCTACAACTGGACAATCGATGCAAAGAAATAGTTGCCAGTGGAGCTTTTGCTGAGAGTGGCATGGAAATAAAACAGTTTTGAAAGAGCTCAGTTTAAGTAAGCAGTTCTAATTACTATATATACACTAAATTCAAATGCGTAGAAAGGAAGGGTCATTTGTGTGGCTAAATATAAATCCCAAAGCTTCTTCTGTGATTTATAATCTTGACAACGATTTATCTGTTTTGCTCTAAATAGAAGAAAACGTTCCATGGAATTTGCATAAAATTGAGAAAGGACAGGTGCCAGGAGAGAGGTGACAAACTGTCACAGCTGAATGGCAGCAGCTCAAGAGAAGAGAAGCAACAGGAAACGCTCATGAATAACAACCCAGTGCTGCACAACCTACGAAAGGATAAGAAACCCCACAGAAGCTCTGGAACAATTTGTAGTCACTCATTTCCTTGCCTTGTCTCCTTATTATCTATGATTCCTTTGGCAAAGGAAATGTTTACAATGAAAAAGTTCAGATTCAACTTACCAGCATTTATTTGTGTGAATGTCACATAAAAATAAAGGGCTGTCAGGTAAAAACACTAAAACTTTTCTACTGCGTTTGAAGTGCACTTGCATTAGCAAGATGACATTTCAAACAACATTGTGGGATTTTTTTTCCTAATGCTCAATTGTTTGGTAAAATATCCAAACTTCTTTGTAGAAAAGCTAACAATAGTGCTTTCTGGGTGTGCCTAGATTATTATGTCACTCAGCCATGTCAGGCAGTTGGGCATACTTCCTGCATGGTATCATTTTGACTATTTTTTTCTTTAATGGATGGAACCAAGAAATAGGGTCCTGTACTGATCTTCAGATCAGGATCTCTGTTTACAAGTTAGAAAATTGTTTTTAAAAAATCCTCTTCCTCATACATGAGAAATAGTTGCACTTCCCCCAGTCCCCAAATATGCAATGTGTCAGGACTGAGTAGCATGGCATGATAACCACTTCCCCACTCTGTTAACGTGCAAGGAGAATGAGATAAGATTTTAAGCATAGTATAATGCTGAAGTGTACGCTTTATAGAACTGGTGCAGACGCCAAGTGCCATCCAGTCCTGCCACAAAATTACACACAATCAAAGCACTCCTAACAGATAGCCACTCACTCTCTGTTTAAAAACTTCAAAGCAGCATATTCCACTATCAAAAAGCTCTGACGGTCATGAAGTCTTCTCTAATGTTTAGGTGATATCTCTTTTCCTGAAGCTTGAGTCCATTGCTCTGTGTCCAAGTTTCCAGAGCAGCAAAAAGCAAGCTTCCTCCCTCCTGAATGTGACAGCCTTCCAAATTTTTAAACAGAGGGGGCTATCATGTCCCCAAATAAAATTATTTATTTATTTACTGCATTTATATCCTGTCCTTCTCACCCCGAAGGGGAATCAGGGCAGCTCACAAAAAAGGCACAATTCGGTGCCACATATACATACATATAAAACAACACATATACATTAAAATCAATAATTAAAACATCATAATCTTAAAACCAATTACTTAAAAACCATGCAGTCCAAACGCATATTCCAGGAGCCATTCCAATCCTATCCCATAGTTACTTATTGTGTTGTAGATTATTGTCCAAAGGCTTGGTCTCACATACATGTCTTCACTTTCTTTCTGAAGGACAGGAAGGAGGGAGCTGATCTAATTTCACTAGGGAGGGAGTTCCACAGCCGAGGGGCCACCACTGAGAAGGCCCTGTCTCTTGACCCCACCAATCATGCCTGCGAAGGAAGTGGGGCGGAAAGCAGGGCCTCCCCAAGCGAACTTAACCTCCGAGATGATTCATAGAGGGAGATATGTTCAGACAGGTAATCTGGACCGGAACTGTTGAGGGCAGTGGTTCTCAACCTGTGAGTCCCCAGATATTTTGGCCTTCAACTCTCAGAAATCCCAACAGCTGGTAAATTGGCTGTTGTTGTAGCTCAGCCTGAGCTGGAATCAGAATCAGACTTTGGCCCCATCCAAGACTTTGATTATAGGCCTGCAATCCAGCTGCGGGCACCTGAATTGGTTTCTACAGAGGACTCTGAAACCAGGGATGAACATTCCAATGAGCAGTCAAGGCCAGTTCAGCCAGATGGGTTTGTTAGCCTGGAGGAGAAGATGGATGGTTTTGACGGAAGGGGGATATTTACACAAGGGCGAAGTGAAAGGGAGTTTCAGAGAAGAAGTCAGTGTTTGGTTCACAGACGCGCTAATGAGCAACTTTCTCATGAGACAAACAGCACTCCCTAGGCCTTGAAATCTCTTTAAATATTCCTTGCTTCCTTTGCACCATAGAGGTGTCAACTTTGCAATTCAAGTGAGAAAGATCTCTCTTCGTGCTTTTGCATTCGTGTATTTCAAGCCAAGATCCTGCCTTGTGGATTTCAAGTATCTTCTGTCTTGTCAACCTTGTTTCCAGTTGGACCTTCCTGATTCCTTGCCTTGTGGATTATAGTTTCTTGGAGTACCTTGAGGTTGGTTCTTGCTTCTTGTGGCTTTCTGCTGTTTCCTGCTTGGAAAGGGAACTCTGTGTGGACTATCTTTGATACTTCTTGTGGGACTAAGCACAGTTCCAGTTTGGATTACATCTGTGATAGACTTTCTTGGACTTCTGTTTAAGAACATTTAAGTATATTGCTGGGTGGTTTGTCCATTCTATTGACTTTGAACTATACTTTCATCCACTTTATTGACTTTGAACTCTATTTGCTTTTGCTTACTTATATTCTACAATACACAGTTTGATTGCTTATATTCTGGGCTCCAGTGTGGTTTTCAAGGTGCCTATGCAGTCTTGGGGTGCGACAGCTGTGATTTCTGGGAGTTGTAGGCCAAAACGGGGACTCACAGGTTGAGAATCAGTGGTTTAGGGCTTTATAGGCTAAAGCCAGCACTTTGAATTGGTCTTGGTAGCAGTCTGGCAGCCAGTCTGCTACCAGACAAAACTTACCCAGCTGCCTTAAGCCATTCCTCATAGGGCTTGCTTTCCAAACCTTTGATCCTTTTGGTTGCCCTTCTCTGGAAACTTTCTAACTTGTCAATATTCCTCTTAAATTGTGATGCCAAGAACTGGACACAGTCTTCCAGGTGAGGTCTAAGCAAAAGGAGAATAGAGCAATAGGTTTCTAACTATCCTTACTATTGTCAACACTCTCTTGCATGCACTTACATACCCAGTCTGGATCTACACTGCCCTATATCCTAGATTATTTGGCAATGTAGACTCAGGGCCCTTCCAGACAGACCCTATATCCCGGGAGCCGATCTCAGGTTTTTTGCTTTAAACTGGATTATATGAACTCGCATTGCCAGATACTCTAGGATAAACAGAAAACCTGGGATCAGATCCTGGGATATAGGGCCTGTCTGAAAGAGCCCTCATATAATCCAGTTCAAAGCAGATAATCCAGCCTCAGATGCACAATTCACAATGACAAGCCAGCAATACAGCTATGTATTCCCAAACATAGCATGTTGGGCTCAATCTAGTGTTTAATCATATTTAAAACAGACTCATCAAAACAATGGGACTTAGTAACATCTAACTTCCCATTGATTCCGGAAAGTCTCTGACAGTCCCTTGAAAATATTGCAATGATGTTTTTTGATTGATTGAGGCATTAGGAAGAACTTGGTGAGACACCAGCACACTCTGGCTGAAAGGACCAAAGACCTTGTAAAATTACAATTTTCATGATTGAGCCATGACAGTAAAAGTGGTGCCAAATTGTCTCAATTCTACAGTGTAGATGCACCCTAAGAGACAGAAAAAAATGAGTTTGAGCTCTATACAACAAGGTGGGCAACCGTGATGGGTCTTGGGACTAATTTTCTATCCCTAAAGCAGCAGTTTTCCAAAAATGTCCCCAAAAGAAAGAAAATAAGCAAAAAACCTATGTTCATTTATGGTTTTGGGAAAAGTCTTCAAGATTTACAATTCTCCCTTTTTGTTTCAGTGAAATGGGAAACTTGGGAGTCTCAAAGAATTCAGGGGTAAAGGTATAGTCTTCGAGACTCACTTGAGAGCTTGCTGCTTTATGTAAGTTAACTCCATGATGAGCAGAGCAATATAATCCTGTGCAGAAAATGCTGTTTTCTGCACATAAAAATTTCATTTTTTTTAAACAATAATGATTTTATAGAGTAAAATTTTATCTGTATAGATCAGGCGAGTGGAGTGAGCGCCCGCTGTTAGCCCCGGATTCTGCCAATCTAGCAGTTTGAACACATGCAAATGTGGGTAGATCAATAGGTACTGCTCTGGAGGGAAGGTAAAAGCACTCCATGCAGTCATGCCAGCCACATGGCCTTGAAGGTGTCTATGGACAACGCTGGCTCTTCGGCTTAGAAATGGAGATGAGCACCAACCCCCAGAGTTGGACACAACTGGACTTAATATTAGGGGAAAACCTTTACCTTTACCTATAGATCAGGCATGGGCAAACTTCGACCTTCCAGGTGTTTTGGACTTCAGCTCCCCCAATTCGTAACAGTTGGTAGGCTGTTAGGAGTTGTGGGAGTTGAAGTCCAAAACACCTGGATGGCTCAAGTTTGCCCATGCCTGGTATAGATTCTTGTTAGTCCTGAATTGTCCTTGTAAGGGTTTCTCACTTGAAAAACAGATTTTTCCATCATTTTTCAATTTCTTTTAAAAATATTATTTTATTCCTAGTATTAAAAGGCTTATTGGACATCAGCACATTACAAAGCCCTCTGCACAATCTATTAATTGTCAGAGGATAGAACAGCAAAAGGTTGCAGTAAAGATGGAGCTTTATAAAACTGATGAAGTCAAGATAACTTCACTGTTTTGAGAGAAACAAGAGTACGGTACGTTGGCAAATGTATTAGAGTATGCCACTGCACACAGGAGTGACCATTTCCTAGGCAACACTAGATTATTTGGAAATAAAACTGGAGATATAACTAACTAAGCTTACAGAAAGGTCAAACCAACACCAGCAAACACATGCATTTATGGCATCCAGGTACGTGCTCTGATTGAATTCAGGTTAGTTTACCTATCAGTCACATGAACTTTTGTGTAGCTTTTCATGCATGTGAGTCTAACACTCTTCAGAATAAATAAAAACTTAGACCAGCTCTCTGTCCTATACGGTAGGGATGCCTTTATAGTAGGGATGGACTGCATGGAGCGCTGTTACTTACCTTCTCATTGGAACAGTACCTATTGATCTACCCACATTTGAATGTTTTTGAACTGCTAGGTTGACAGAAGCTGGGGCTAACAGTGGGAGCTTAGCTCGCTCCCTGGATTCAAATTGCTGACCTCTCGCTCAGTAAGTTCAGCAGCTCAGCAGTTTAACCCGTTGCATGACCGGGGGCTTACATATTTCCCGGAGAAGTGATTACATAAAATAAATCCTTTGTTTCTTAAGATGCTTGAAACGGTCTTTCCCTTTGGACCTCTGTCCAAACAGAATCTGCTCTGTAGTTCACATCACTCACAAATTTTTTACCAAGCAATTGCAGAAGTTCACTTTGAAGACAGTGATGCCCAATTTGAGTGTAAACCATGAAAAGCAGGAGGGCAGGAAAAGAGATTATTATCTATCAGTGTGGTGTTGTTTCCTATGACACTCACAGTCCATGATCTCAAGAGATTGGCATCATAGTGCACGGGGAAACAGAATGTGTATTGGATTTCCAGAAAGTTTGTACAGAATCACTCCCTAAAGAAAGGTGACCTTTCTCCTCTGCATTTCAAGCAGGGGCGACTTCTAGGGGAGGCAGTGAGTTTACAGTTTTACAGCCCTTTTTCTTACAACTACCCCAGGTTGAATATGAGCTCCATCAGTGTTGTACTCTATTTATGGTTTAAAACAAACTATCTGAAGCTGTGGAGTTGATTTTCCTATGACTATTTCAGAACAGCTAAAATAGGAAGCAGTTCTTCCTTCTCTTTAGCTCTGAAATTCTCTTCTTGACAGGTCTGAAAAATTATGATTCTACTGCTTTTGTGTCTATTTCCTGATGTACAACTGATGGAAAATAATACCCGTTTTTATGGCCTTCTAGCTACCATGGATGCCCCTTTCCCAGACAAGTCTTATCTTCCTTTTTGTTCCGTCTTCCTGTTTCTTTCTTAAAGAAACACACAGTGTGCCAGTTAAACCACTTCTGTTTCCTCTCTCTTCATCAATCATGGTGAAGCTTGAGTAACTTTCATTACAGCTTGCTTTATGATATGGGATCCGATCTTTATTCCTCCCCTTGTTTTACACTTCAACTCTCAGAAGTCCCCACCAGTATGGCCAAAGATGTCAGATTTTGGAAACTGAAGTGTGAAATATCTGGAGGAACAGAGTCTGAGAACCCTTGCCCTCAGGTGTGTCAAACACTTTTTCACCGAGGGCCACTTCAACCCTATGGTTGCCTTCAAAGGGCTGTTTGTATATGAAAAATGTAACTATGTAGCCCTGGCATCAAAAGCCTCACTGGGCACATGAAATGGTCTGGTGAGCCAGATTCAGCCTGTGGGTCTTGCATTTGCCATGTGTGCCCTAAAGGAATAACAAAGTGAAAAACTTGAGTGTGTAACCATTTTTTTCTGGACCAAATGCTTCTATGTGCATTTGTCTTGCTGTATGTCTTCAATTCATGCTATCTTGGACAGATTTGTTCAATGCAAGTTGTCTTTGCCTTCCTCTTGAGAGAGAGTATAATTTGCCGAAGGCCACTCAGTGGATTTCCATGGCCAGGTGTGGATTTGAACCCTGCCTCCAGAGGATTAGTCTGACATTTCTGTATTATAGAATAAAAAGGAGGAAGGGAGAGAAGGGAAAGGAGAGATTGACTGTAACAGCACCTTTAAGACTAATCAGTAGTGATGTGTGCAGTATTTGTTTCATCTGTTTCATTCGTCGGTTCGTTTCATCCATTCGGATGCATGAAACGAAAGATGCCATTGTCAGACGAAACAAAAGGCAACACGAAAGACAAAGCTGCATGGTCACCATGCTTGCTTTCGTTTTCCTTTCATTTTGGGCTGTGTAACAATAAGCAAGTACTGACAGAGGGCTGCTTTCCCATTACAGCTGATGTGTACCAATGGATGTTAATAATAATATTAATATTAATAACAATAGTTACTCTGGGAACCTAAGCTGGGTCTGAGAGAGGTCTGCTTCCCCATGACAGCTGATGTGTGCCAATGGGTGTTAATAATAATAATAATAACAACAACAACAATAGTACTCTGGGGAAGACCCAAATGTTTTAAAAGTTGGTAGGCTAAAAGGGGTTGAAATGCCCTCTGTATGTGGTGATTTTCACCCCTAAAGCCCAAAAACCGAGCCAGGGGGGGGGGGGGGGAGGAGATGAGCCTCGGAAACCCTCCCATTGCTGCCAATGGTCCAAACATTTTCATTTTTTCTTAAGCGAAATGAAAATTCTATTCGTATAGGTGCCCTATTTTCGGAAAACAGGAACAAATACAAAACTGATACAAAACAAATGAAACTAAACAAAACAAACAGTGATTCCATACAAATGCACACCACTACTAATCAGGTTTTATTTTAGCATGAGCCTTCTGTTGGGATTCAACCCCACACTGCCCAAGTCTCTAGTCCAGAATGAAGAACAAGTTAGAATAGGTTTCTCTTCCCCCATGTCTCCTGTATGACAGGTGGAATGTATTTAATTTCTTATCTCTGTTTCTACTCTCATTCTGTTTGGTTGTATATAATGGATATTTTCTACTGCAATCATAACTTCTGACTTCTACTTTTTCCATCTGAGTATGTGCTGTGTGCTTTGAGATCTCTCTCTGCATGTCAGGAGAGATGTAACGATTGGTGCTTTTTCCCTCTCTTTGAAACCTTAGAAGAGATGGGTGTTAGAGTAGCTCAGACCCAGTTATTTAACTATTAAGAAATGTAGTTATTTTTGTAAATAAACCTTCTGTGATTTTAAAAATTGAACCCTGCATGTTTGCTCCCTAAGCTCTAAATTCTTTACAGCCACAACCAACAATACTTCACGCTCTGAGTGCTGTGAGCTGATTGCTCAATTTTTAGTATCCTGATTATATTTTGGATGCTCTTGCTATATTTTTGGGTAGTTTTCCCTAACAGAAAATCCCAACACTTTCACGGATATAAACCCACTCTTTCAAATAAATAGATGTCAAATAAGCTTAAAGGCACATACAAATGCAAGGAAGTCTGCAAGGAAGAGAAACTCCCTGATTTTAGTGACACATGAATGAAATTGATCTGGTTATAGAAAAGACAGAAGATGCCTTAGGTTCCATTCTAGAGAAATGTGGGTTAATAAATAAATAAGGGTACTGCACCATTATCTGGGCAGAGGCCACTAGGGGGCACTAAAGAGAGAAGGATAGTTCATTTTCCGGGGGGGGGGGGGGGGGTAGGAGGAAAACCATTTCCCCCATTTTCACCGGTTATACCTCCTCCCCACTTCCCATTTCATAAACAAGAGTTGTTTCCATGATGGGGACAAGGCTGGGGGAATAGCAGGAAAAACAGGGGAAAATGGTTTTCCTCCTTCAACCTACCTTCCACTCCCATAAAATTGATTATCCTTCTCTCTCCAGTGCCCCCTAGTGGCCTCCACCCGGATAATGGAACAGTACCTAAATAAGCAAGTACAGGACTCGTAGAGTACTGTTTTCAAGTTACTAAATGTTTCCATTTCCATTAAACTGAGGAAATGAGTACATCTGCCTTGTTTTATAAAGAGAGTTCAACAATAAGTTGAATACTTTGACAGGATACAGATATACTGTACTCTTTTTTCCAAAAATAATATATATTCAGTTCTCACAATACAGGAGGAACACTCATCCTGGTTTCAAAGCCATTTCCAACGTGTGCCTATCCCTTTCTTCTCATATAACATTCAGGTTGTTTTTTTTCTACAAAAGATCCATAAGGTCATAGCAATGTTTATTTATTTTAAGCTTGCTGGAGTTCTTGCATGGCTGCCATTGGCCAATTTCAAAGAATGTGTAAGGAGGACGACATCCCATTTTAATAAGCAAAAATTCTCATTTTCTCTATTTAGTCCTCTTCAACAGGCAGGAAAAACACCTTGCAAAGCAAAGAGACAGTTACTAAGGACTGATAATAACAGAGATCTGAACTTTGCAACATCAGCATGTTTTGATAGAGAGGAAATCAGATAGGAATTTTAAACTTGCTGCCATCATCAACTGACAGAGGACGGAAGAAAGACACTATCTCCTTTCTACTATCACAGACAAAGACAAAGTTCAATGTTAGGCCTCTTCTACACTGCTATATAAACTCCAGATTATCTGCTTTGAACTGGATTATCTGACAGTGTAGACTTATATAATCCAGTTCAAAGCAGATAATGTGTATTATCAATTTTGATAATCTGGATTATATGTCAGTATATAAGAGGCCTTAGTCCCAGCCAGACTAGACAATTGAAATGAATGAGATTTAGGCCCCTTCTACACTGCCATATATTCAAGATCATCAAAGCCAATAATCCACATTATCTGCTTTGAACCAGATTATACGAATCTACACTGCCATATAATCCAATTCAAAGAAATAATCTGGATTTTATATGGCAGTGTAGATGGGGCCTTATTTTCCATAAAGCCCACTATTTCACCTACTTTATTCTAGCCGGGGCAAATACTAGATTGGTATTTTGGGCCTTTTAGGGCCCTTCCATACTGCCCTTTATCCCATGATCTGAACCCAAATTACCTGATGGAATATATGAGTCCTCACTTCCAGATAACCTGGGATAAATAGGTAATCTGGGATCAGATCCTGGGATATAGAGGCAGTGTGGCAGGGCCCTTAGTTATTCTGAAAACTCTTTCCCTGTGGCTGCTTCACTGTCATAAATATTATGTCTTTGATGGTAACAGATCTTGCAAGGCAGACTCCAGCAATACATGGAGCAAGAATTGCCAGATGTACAAGCTGGGTTTAGAAAAGGCAGAGGAACCAAAGACCAAATTGCCAATATCCACTGAATAATGGAAGAAGCTAGGGAGTTTCAGAAAAACATCAATTTTTGCTTTATTGACTATTCTAAAGCCTTCGACTGTATGGATCATAATAAACTGTGGTAAGTTCCTGGTGGCATGGGGATACGAAGCCACATTGTCTGTCTCCTGAGTATTCTGTAGAAAGACCAAGTAGCCACAGTAAGAACAGACAATGGAACAACAAACTGGCTTAAGATTGGGAAAGGAGTACGACAAGGCTGCATATTTTCACCCTACCCATTTAACTTGTATGCAGAACACATCATGCGATGTACAGGGCTTGATGAATCCAAGGATGAAGTTAAAATTGCTGGAAGAAGCATTCACAACCTTAGATATGCAGATGATACCACTCTGATGGCTGAAAGCGAGGAGAAGCTGAGAAACCTTATAACCAAGATGAAAGAAGGAAGTGCAAAAGCTGGGTTGCAGTTAAACATCAAGAAAACCAAGATTATGGCAACCAGACTTATTGATAACTGGCAAATAGAGGGAGAAAATGTGGCGGCAGTGAAAGACTTTATATTTCTAGGAGCAGAGATTACCGCAGACACAGACTGCAGCCAGGAAATCAGAAGATGTTTACTTCTTGGGAAGAGAACAATGGTCAACCCCGATAAAATAGTGACGAGTAGAGACATCACATTGGCAACGAAGATCCACATAGTTAAAGCAATGGTATTCTCCTTAGTAACCTATGGATGCGAGAGCTGGACTATAAGAAAGGCTGAGCCAAGGAAGATAGACGCTTTTGAACTGTGGTGTTGGAGGAAAATTCTAAGAGTGCCTTGGACCGCAAGAAGATCCAAACCAGTCCATCCTCCAGGAAATAATGCTCGGCTACTCACTGGAGGGAAGGATATTAGAGGCAAAGATGAAGTACTTTGGCTACATGATGAGAAGACAGGAAAGCTTGGAGAAGATCATGATGCTGGGGAAAATGGAAGGAAAAAAGAAGAGGGGCCGACCAAGGGCAAGATGGATGGATGGTATCCTTGAAGTGACTGGCTTGACCTTGAAGGAGCTGGGGGTGGCGATGGCCAACAGGAAGCTCTAGCATGGGTTGGTCCATGAGGTCACGAAGAGTTGGAAGCGACTGAACGAATAAACAACAAAACAAATGGTAACAGTAATAGGTAATATGATGGACTGACTAGCAAGTGGAATTGGCCGATCAGAATTAATAGCAATGCCTTTATATTTTTCCAGATATATGAGTCACTCTTACTTGGAATATTTCTCCCATCCTAGGTCTCACATTATTATTAATTAGCATTTGTTTTGACAGAACATTGCTTTGGTCTCATTGAATGGATGGATATCTAGAAAAGAACAATGGAAACCTTATCTGGCTTATTCCCATGGACATTTTTGTAAAGTTTGAGGCAATTTACCATGTGATCTTTCTAGACAGATTATCATTGCTGTGGATTGAACGTGAAATGATTGTGTTTCTGAACTGGAGCTCTGGTTTCAAAAGGCGAAGAATAATGCACAGCAATAGTACTCATGTTGTGGGTTCCATCAGGGTTACATTCTGTTTCCAATGCCAGCTCCTCTGTAAGAGTATCAGGTGAGAACACCAAAACAAGCAGAGCCAAGTACCACAATTATTTTGATTATGCCCTGCTTCTTTTTTAAAAAATAGATTTGGGCTAGAAAATAATTTTATGTAAGCATTCAACCGCACGTGAAACAGTTAAAATTCCAGTGCAGGCAAGGGCCACTTCAACATACTTCATCATAATCTTATTTACCTGGCTTCCCTATAGGTGTTTGAACATTGAGCCAAGTACCTGAACATATTTACAAACCTCCCTGTGATCTGGAACTGCTTTTTTGTTGATTTGTTGTAAAACATAATTAATTTGTAAAATCATAACGTAATTTGACGTTTAATAGGCTTTTCCTTAATCCCTCCTTATTATCCAACATTTTTACTTATCCAACGTTCTGCTGGCCCGTTTATGTTGGATGAGCAAGACTCTACTGTAAATCCTTTCTAGAGACTCAGCATTAAAATATTATTTACTTGGCTTTAAAGAGGAAAGCCAAGTTAGGTATTTAAATGAGGGTGAATGGTGTGTGTGTGTGTGTGAATATTCTTAAAGGCACTGTAATGTTTGCAGTAACAGTGGTAACATTAGTTGCACAAAAAATGTGTAAACTTGGTACTTCTAATGCAGTACTTCCTAGCTTTAACTTGGAGGGTGCCATAAAACCAGAAGACAAAGATGCAACAATTGGTTGTACTTTAGAAAACCAGGCTTTGTGAATCCATCTCTAGCTTCCTTCATCCTCTCTTCCTTACTACACATCTCCCGAAAGCACTTCAGACATAATAACTGAGAATACAGCCATTCTTCCACACACTGAGGTCATTCAGGCAGATAGCTCACTGACTGGAATGTTGCTATAGTGCTGGAGATGTTAGCTCCATGGTGATGAAGGGGACACGGCCACATCACATCCACACGCTCAGCTGGGAAATTCAGGAAAGCAACAGAAAAGGATTAGGGTCACATGAAGGGGATCTCTGGAATGAAGCTCTGAAATTCACCACATAGGCAAACACATACACACTTCTACAGTCCCAAATAAAAAGTTCTGAACAAAGAGATGGAGGCATGTGCAGCCTGATCAAGAAAGAAATTAATCAACCACGACAGCATCAGCAAATGTGGAGCTGGGCTATGAGAGTTCTGTGGAACACTAGTGGAGATCTAACTAATCAGTATTCTCCTCCATTATTTCCAAATACTAAAGGTCTCTATTTCAGCAACACTTGCTACTGCAACAGAAACAGGATTTCTTTGCTGCTTTCGCTTGGCATGCACAGTCAGCTGCTCCATATCCATGAGTTCTGCATCAATTGATTCAACCAACTATGGCTAAAAATATTTGGGGGACAAGGGTGATTCCAAAAAGCAAACCTTGATTTTGCCACATGCCAAGCATTACACTGATGTCTAGACATACTCTGTTGTAGTCTCCCACCATTTCACAGATGCTCAAGCTCTCTCTAACATTTGTTTAAGTGTTTTGCCATTTTATGTAAGAAGCACCATTTTATTATGCCATTGTATATAATGAGATTGAAGCATCCACAGCTTCAGGTATCCACAGGAGGTCTTGGAACCAAACCTCAGTCAATTTTGAAAATGTCCTAACGCCTTTAGGCCTCCTTCTGCTTTGATATCATTGACATGGGAGCCCCAGCAACATTCCTTGTTCTTTGGCATATTGTTATGTCCCTTCAAGCTGATTTTGACTTATTATGACTCCATCTTGTCCAAAGTCACCCATAGTTGAATGCTAGCTCCTTTCTTGAGTACTCTGGAAATACTGAAGGATATGGACGACATAGGAAGATCTCTTCCCCATACCATCAACACCCCTCATAGAAGCACTCTGCTCATTTTACCTAGATCTAGAAGTGGTGTAATACTGGGCTCTCACATCATCTGGGCAACATGGCTGAAGGCTATGGCCCCTCTAGACAAACAAAGGAGAAATATGGACCTGCGAGATTCTTTCCAATGAGAGGTTATACAACCTGAAAGTGTCATGGGAAAAGGAGAGATACAAGACTGTGGCACCTACCTCATCTAAATGAAGGTTGATGGCAGACTAGCAAAGACTTCCAGACTCCTAGCTGCCCCAAATATATCCATCTCTATCAAAGAATAGGAATGTTCGATTAGCCACATTAGGATCTTACATTGCTTTTTAACCTTAACTTAATATGACCCATATTGTTTGCAACTGTATATCTGCTTCAAAGTAATGGCTGAAGGAAGATGCCTTCATGTAAGAGATACCCCTTTGCTAATGCAATTTACTTGCTTAGAATAAAAGCTTTCCTTCAAAGATCTCCTCTTTTCCAAGCTCTCTTCACAAGTCTTGTTTGATGTGTGCATGTATGCATACAGGATGCTCATCTCCCATACAGGAGGGGAGTGAAAGCCTCTGTAGATGTAGAGAAAATGCAAAAAGTCCTCAATAACTTCCTACAAAGTAGTTGGTGATCTCAAGGAATCCCCTCTCCTATTCCAGAGAACTAGTTAGACCATTTACAGATGGGCTAATAACAAACCCTCCATAGGCTACCTCAGCCTCTACCCCAAATCAAGAAGTGGCAAGATATCTATTTCCAATGTGTAAGTTGTTCTTTGGGGAATCTCGGGGGGGGGGGATGATTAATTTTTGCCCCAGTGGGGTGGCCTCCATGGGAATCTAGTGGGAACGTTGGGAGAGGAAATTAAAATAGCAAAAGGGCCCACAGGCACCGTACTTCCCATCTTTAACCTAATTTTTCTGATATGATCAAAGTGGTATCAAAAGGGGATACATGGTAGTGGCTTCTGCATTACAAGAGACCAAATAACAGTGAGGACCTGTGTGAGCATGATCTGACCTCACTCTGAGTCTTCCTCATTTAACAACACTTGAAGTAACACTGACAAACAAGGGAGTTCAAACACAAACATACTCCAAAAATCTGTGGGGTGAGACACACCCTGTGCTGCATAGCACTGCAAATCCATATTTGTATTAAGTATTTAATATATGGGTACCTAATTGTTCATCCCAGTACTATAAAATACAAGCCAATACAATCCTCAAACCCTGGTTGTCAGGTTAATTATAGCTGAACATAAACCCATTAAGCCATTACTAGTACAGCCACATCTGATCCAAGCGAGCCCGAGGCCAAACGTAGCCAAACGCAGCAGTAGTTGTTGGCAGCATTCCCCCTTCTTTTGCTCATAGATGGGGGCTGTATAGAAGCACTGGCAAAGGTTCTATTAATGTCAAAATAAAGGCAATTTGAAGCTCAGCATCTTGAACTATGCTAGAAACCCAAGACAACCACCTTGCAAAACCTTAATTAACCTTTGCCTCTCCATGTTTTCTTACCTTCCACAAGTAGTAATTTTGAGTGAGCCAGTTATCTAGAAAAGTGATGATCATACAATAAGTTCTTCTAAGCACAACCAAAAGCTACTGAAATCTCAACAGAGGCACTTTTTATTTCCTTTCTTTGTGCTTTGAAAAAAAAAACCCTTAGTCTGCTTGACCTATCTCCAAATATAGATGGGTTCTTACTGTAAAACAATGTCAAACTCAAAATCAACTCTAGATTTCAGTAAGGATGGCTTAGAAAGATTTTTTTAAAGGAACTTACAAACATCTTCATAACTGGGTCAGTTGAGATTGTTTTTAAAAAAAGAATATGGGAGAAAGTGAAACTGACATTGTATTCAGACAAGTTGCTAACAAGGAATTAAAATTAATAGAATGATAAAATCATTCACATGTATGCTAGAATTTACTCAAGCCCTACTTGATTCCAACTCTCCCTCATAATTTTCACCATTCTACAAATTGCTATACTATTGAATCTGGCAGATATGGACGGAAGAAAAATCTGCTTTGTTTGTTTTTTAATAAGAACATGCCCACAATTACTGATTTCTTCATAAAAGGTCATATTTAGAGACAGCAAAACCAACATATCAGATCATTCCTAGATTCTGTACATAACAGTCAATTTAATTGTTATTGTTTAATTGGATGTAGATTTCATCTAATCTCACTAATGTTTCTTGGTGAAGATACTTCCCTCAAAAATTCTCAGAAAATTCTCAGGATTGTTATCAACAAAAACTAACTTTAATGTGAATCCTTCAGAATATGGAGGAGCAACATATCTGAAGCTCCAGATGTTGTTGTTTTCCATGTAACATCTGTCCTAGGCAGCAAAGATGGTGGCAAGGAATAATAAAGAGTCAGAGATGAACAGTATCTGGAGAATCACAATTTGCTCATTACACATTTTTTTTATTCTCCATAATGTTAAATGAAAAAAATCTTGGGAACAGATCAGATCTTGTTCCTGATTTAATTTTCCTAATTCCACTGATTCCATATTAGGTACCACCTTCTTATGACACTGACTTCAAAAAGATATGCATTTATTACAGCATCATGACTAGACTTTATAGGAACAGTATGTTTACTAAGTGAATGACATTTCCTTGACATATTAAAGTAGCTTAATTGAATCTGTTTTAATGAGTCAGACATTTGCTTTGTAATTGTATTCCTTTTTATATTTTACAAACCATGGGGGGGGGGGGATCTGCCAGACAAAATATATGGTTTAGGCTGAATTTTGTTGCCTTTTAATGCCTTTGTATCACCCACATAAGAAGTCCTTCCTTTAAAAAGAAAAGAAAGTAGAGATATATAGATACTGTTCATTCATTATGGGAAGGAACATACATGATGTTTGCCAAAAAGATCCAAAAAATGCATCAGTCAAATGTTAATCAACCCAACATTTGTAATTGCCAGGAACCCTTCCCTTCTATCAAGGGGTAAAATGACATTGAAAAGTTGCAGTGACATTGAAACTAATCCCAATAAGAGGAAAATAAACATAATAATGCCAGTGTACTTTGGCATTTAGGTCAGAATCCTGCTGGTGAAATGCAAGTGCATTCTCTGAATATACACATTAACATGTCTTCTTTTGGATAGGGCACAAGGGGCTATTCACTAAAAATTTCCCTGCAGCTGCTGTCAGACCCCAGAGAGTGTTGCTAGAGACATTTAATGGCTGAGGCAAGGGAGGGCGAGGAAACTGACCATGCAGCAGGATGCCCATTCCCACTGTAGTTCTCCAAACAGAGAGAAATGAAAATATGACCGTTCCTCTTCTCTCCGTCCAGAGAACTGCAGCATAGATGGGAGGTAGTTCCCTTCTGTTTCATTGTCTCTCTTTCCCCTTTTCTTCCCCCAGCTATTTTACAGCCATAGCAGGGCCCCCCAAGACTTGACAGCTGCCTGCAGGAGAGAGAAGAGCAGAGCTGCATGAGCAAAGCATAACACTCCATGTATGTGATGCCAGATGTCAGCCTTAGAATACTTCATGCAAGTACTTACCCCCCCCTTTAAAAAAAAAAAAAAAAAGAGGATGCTACCGGGAAATGTGCAAGTTGAAACTTAAAATTTGAGGAAATGTAAAAGTCTCAACATGGAGTGATGATAAACAACTGGCTGAAGACAGTTCTATTCCTAACTGTAACAAAAAAAAATTCCAAAGAAAATTTTACGTTGATGATCTGTGACAATGACTGTCTCTATCATGCCCTACTTATGTGATTTCCAGAGATATCTAATTTCAGCACATTGTTTAGGTGTACAACTACTTTCTATGAAGGTCTCCAAGACAAAAATGGGCTGCTTACTGGGAAAAGAGCTCAAGTGCTTAAGCATCAACAGCAGCACTGAAAATGTTTTCGAAGAAAATTATCATTACTATTTTTTGTAATGTACACATGTTACTTTCACAGTATGTTCAAACATTTAATCAGTAAGATTTTTCTTAATGTTACAGTGGTACAACTGTGGTGCAGTTTTAGAAATTGTCAGTGGAAACTGGTTCCTTGTTTTTGTGCAAGTGCTGGGAGTTGTCACACAGACGTAGATGTCTTGCTCTTAATTGAAAAGGCTATTTCAGATTCTGGAGAACAAAACTGTATAATCAAAACCACCTCTGACATGAACATAAATACTGGGCAGATAGTAGCCTCTCCCTGAAACTTCTCCACATTCGCCATATCTCTTTGGCTTTGTCCTTGCAGTGTCTCATATGGAGAGGAAAATGTCTGGCATGCTGGGAAGAATGACAAGTACCTCTCACCAGCTGAGTCACCACCAAGCCATATCCCAAGGTCACAGAAGAGCGTCAACAATATTGTTTCAGTTTAAAGTTTTTCTATCAGTGTTACAGCTCTACCTAATTTGACTGTGTTATATTTGGTAACAACCCCTTCCATCTGTAAAGTTTACTTCTATAAAGGTTTGGGATTTCAGTGGCATTGGAAATGTCAACATGCATAACTACTTCAAGGAAGCAACAGAAGGACAGTAGGTCTTACTGTCTATTACCCATACTAATTTGAACAATATGGAAATTGAGATGTAAATTGATGGTGATTACAGGCTTGGACATAATGAATTTAAGCTACCAAACAAAAAGCACTAATATCAATAAAAAGGGAATCACAACTAGGAATACATACCTCAGGTATGAAATTAATGTTTAAAGCATGTCAAAATACTGCACTGAAAATTGTGCACACTACACACAATTCTGTATGGGCTTCACATTACAAGTTGAGAATCATAGGCTTAATCCACGATTCCATTCCTGGGTTGTCGTCCCTGTTTACAAGCACATTAGGTGCACATGAGAATGAAAATAAATCCCTAGTTTCATATCAATGAGCTAAAAATCAGGGTAGAATCGCAGTCCTACATCCTGCAGTCAGGTTCAAACAGGACATAAACAGTCTGGATCTCAAGGGAAGTTACTTTTCTGTCGCTAAAGGAGCTGAAATTTCATTACCTATTGTTATTACCCTTTGCCCTCAAGAAGAGTGGCCCTGCCAGCATTTATAACCCTAGATTATCTAAACTGAAAACAGAAGTAATACACACACACACACACCAGCTACACCACTGTGGAACTCTGGCTACAGTCATAATACTGTATTGCCAGGATAAGCAAAATGTCATCTAGCTGATCCAGAGAAATTGGCAATGGGTCCAGGCCTTATATTCATGCTCAGGGTATTTCTACATGATGATCAGTGCAAGAATGTAACATAACAAGCTGTTTAGAGCTAGAAGTCAAAAAAGGGAAATTCCTATTCAATTCCTCTTTTGTTCATATTCACCTCCCATTTCCATAAGCCTTTGTATCATTTTTGTCTGTTTTTAATTTTGTTATTCTTGGCGAATTATCCCAATTGTACAAATGGAAGACAAATTGATACACGGGTCTGATGATGAGAGACTCCTTTTTCCAGGGTAAGTGCAACTGGATTGTCCAAAATATCTTTGCAGAAGGCAGGGCATGAGAGTCCTACCATGAGACTTGGCAGCGAATACTTTATATTTGCTTGCCACAGCAGATTGAAAACTTGTATTCAGTCCATAGTTCATTTTTAATCCAATATAAGCTCCTTTTCCACTTACACAGGAACAGGGAATGAGAATATTCTCTTGTATAGCGTGCAGAAGGGAGATCAAATTGATATAGTGTGCTTGGACTTTTCATGAGATTTTAACAAGGCTATTTAGTCCAAGAGCCCCCCTGCTTCCAAAAAATAAAGGAAAAGAGGTGGGCTGACACACTGCATAAAAAGATTGTCCTTTTGTAAATCAGCAAATGAACAAACCGAAAAGTTTTTTTAAGTTCAATGCATCTCCCATTGAATTTGGGAAATTGAAAAGGGTCTTGGGAAGATGCTGGGAATCAGTTCTCTATGAAAGAAAGCACAACACTACATGTTTCCCTCCACATGAGCCTCCTAGAAAAGAGGAACAATGACAGCCTGATGACAACCAACAACGTGCGTGCCTATATGGTTTAAAGTTACCTGTCGACTCATGGTAACCTCATGAATTTCATAGAGATTTTCTTAGGCAAGGAATATTCTGCCAGCCTACAGCATCTGGTATACATTGGGCACTTTCCCATCCAAGTACTAGTTAGAGCTGACACTGCTTAGATTCCAAGATGAAAGAGGAGCTAGCTCACCAGCCTAATATTAGTATTAATTGAAGGCTGATTTTTCTTTTCTTTTTATTCTGGTTGATACGTGGCTGCAAAAATTGTTGTTCACTGCATAACTGTCTAACTTGTAGTTTTGCTATAGTTAATGCAACCAAAATGTTTCTTACTCCATATGACAGAGACTAGATTGCTTTCAGAGGAAAAGAAGTATCTATCACAAATAATGGGGATCCCACCCCAAAAGGCATTAATTCAAACTGCCTGTGGAAATATTAGGTTATTATTAGAAAGTTTGCAGCCAATATCATTTTCCAAATAATTGAGGTTCTGAGAAGATAACATTACAAATGTTCCTTATTAACTTGTATTTGTAGGAAAACAGTCCTCTACAAATAAGAAATTGGAATTTGATTCTTGATGACTGCAAGCATGTTTTTTAGTCACAATACTGCCTTCTAATACATACTATGTTTCTACTGATACAGTAAAGTCAGTATCTTATGCAGCAATAACAATTAGAAGTCACATTTTTAAAAAAACAAAACCCTGGGAAACAAAAGATATCTTTGGAAACAGTACAGATTCATATATGGCATTTCTTCAATTCTAAGACACCACTGATTGTAAGCCTCACACTAATTTCAGCACCACCAACAGAAAAAAAGGTTTTCTAAGATGCATCTCATTTTTAGAGATATGGGGGGGGGGGGCGGGTTAGAATTGAAGAAATATAGAAAATACAACACAACCCATCATTAAACATTCAGAGGAAAAATATCACATACAGCTCTAAAAAACCAACTCTCCACATTAAGAGATCAACAAAAGATCATACAGAAACCAGAATTTGTGAAAAACTTAAATTCCAATTCTTTCCCTATGGCAATGCTATAACTGTGCCTATTAAGTCAGGGGTATCCAAACTTTTAAAACCAAGGGCCAGTTCACGGTCCCTCAAAATGTTTGGGGTGGAGGGGGGGGGGGGCTGTACTTTGAAAAAAAATCATGAACAAATTCCTATGAGTTTAGTGGAGTCTCCTTCTCTGGAGATTTTTCGGCAGAAGTAACATTGCCGTCTGTCAGGAGGGCTTTGATTGTGGCAGGGGGTCTCATAGTTGCTGACTGGCTCTTCCCTTTTCTTCCCTAGGGAGGAGTTGCAGTGAAGGGCAGCCTTTTTGGAAAACTCAGGATGGCGATGCAGGAGGAAGGCAGGGAAGAGAAGGGAGGAAAGCCAGGCAGACGCTTGACCTCAAGGGCCGGCCCTTCCCAACCAAGCAGCAGCAGCAATGGCAGTGGCAGCAGCCTTTGGGGTAAGCAGGGCAATTGGGGAGCCTTCCCTTGCAAAGAAATAAAGAAAAGGCTGCAGGGGAAGAGAGAGAATGAGACAAGGGGCCACTGGGATGGGATGCCCAAGGCTGGAGCCACCTGAGGAGAGGCAGTGCTCATGGTGAAGGGATGCAAGAGGCAGCCATTTCTCTTTCCTCCTTAGGAGCCTGCCTTTTTTGCGGCCCTGATTCCCAAGAAGAAAGGAACAAAGGAATGAAGCAAGGAAGGAAATCGAGAAAGGGAGGGAGGAAGGGAGGAAGTCAAGGAAGGAAAGGACAAGGGAGGAATGGAGGCCTGGAGAGAGGGCCGGTGGAAATGTGAACAGAGGCCCCAATTGGTCCCCTGGGCGGACTCTGGACATGCCTGTATTAAGGGCATCCGCAACATCAGGGGTCCATTCATACATGAGGCAAACTCTATGCAGAAGAATGCATGGATATTGTATAAATCTAGAAAAAGATATTAAAAACGAGTAGGTGGATGTTCTGGTCTTGTGTGAAACTGTGTATCTGACCATACAGTGGCCATTCTTGGGTAAAAGAATTTCAGAGATAGTAAAGGTAAAGGCTTTCCCCTGACATTAAGTTTAGTTGTGTCTGACTCTGGGGGTTGGTGCTCATCTCCATTTCAAAGCCGAAGAGCCGGTGTTTTCTGTAGATGCCTTCAAGGTCATATGGCTGGCATGATTGCATGAAGAACCTTTATCTTTCCGCCGGAGCGGTACCTATTGATCTACTCACATTTGCATGTTTTCCAGCTGCTAGTTTGAAAGTAAAGTTTTTCTGAACCAGTGGCTATTTAAAAACATTTAGACTAATCTGTAGTGCCATGTTTACAGTGAACTCTGCAGTCTGCTTCAGCTATGCTTCATAAAAAAGAAAATCAGCCTGTTTGGCAAACCTTGCAAACACTTATTTGTTATCAGTAAAAGTTAGATTTTTATATCTAGTTTATATATCTATATAACCAGGGTCATGAGTGGAAATGTTTAAGAAGCCCTGATCTAGATAACAAAAGCTCATGACATGATGAAATTCATGAGGTTGATATAAGTCAATAGGTGACTTGAAGGCACATACATGCATAGAATGGAATATATTTATGGAGCAATCAGTTAAAACATTAAGTAAGCAAGTGAAAATAGAAAAACACATCCCTTTAGCAGGAAGCTTTAAAATGAGACAGAAAGTTGAAATTTTGCTGAAGCTTTGAGATTTTTGAACCTCAAAATATGAAAATACGCTAATGTTAATATGACAGCAATTTTTGCTTGCAACATCCTTTCACAGAGGGCAGGGTAAAGGTAAAGGGGGAGAACTGACCAACAATAGTGGAATCTAGCATTAAATATTGCCTGTCCAAGTGAAAGATGTATAGAAAACCATCTGATTAACACCGTATATACTTATGTGTAAGTTGATCTCATGCATAAGTCAAGGGCAGGTTTTGGTGCCAAAATCATGGACTGTGATATGACCCATGGATAAGTCAGTCAGTCTGTGTGGAGGGAGAAAACAACGATGATTCAGGGGCCATCTCCCCCTAGCCGCCTCCACTGCCATTTTTCCACCAGGGCATTAAAAAAAACCCCATAAATGACATCATGGCAAAGACAGGAGGGGGGGGTCAATGCTTCTCTCCTGATGGGCTAAGTTCTTGCCTTCCACCATTTTCCTCAGAGAAGAAAGTGGTTCCTTTTAAAAAACGAGTTAAGGTACAGTATTCAATACTGAGCAGTAGTTAAGTCAAGCCAGGTTTTTTTAGCTGATTTTTTGACTAAAATTTCTAGAATGAGTATATAGGGTAAATAGTCATCTCAGAATTATGACATTAATATTACAATTAATTAAGTTATATCATCCTCTGTACACATAGTATTGCAGGATAAATTCAGAAGTGCTTCTCTGATTCAGTGAATATGGCAAACCAAATGTTTGATACAGAGCAAAGGACTACAAAAAAGGAAAGCTATGGCTCCCAAAGATGAGGGTGTATATTGTAGTTCAGCCTGTGTCACCTGTGTTAATGCCTGTATCAATGAAGATTCTGGGCCTCGGTTGGTGTCCGATTCAGGGCCTGTGTCTGATTGCAATGGGGATTATGGTATGGTCAGGCTTGCCTTACAACCAGAGGCCTTTGCCTAGTAGAAACCAGAGCCTCAAGGCCAAATTCCTGATAAGGGCCATGTTTCTGAAGAAGATTCTTGAGACACAGATGCAGATGCAGAGCTTAATGAGTGAACAGATAGGAGGCAAGACTTCTGTAAGCGAAAGTTCCCAGATTTTCCGCCAATCAGTTTGGCTTCAAGAAAAAAGAGCAGATAAATTATCTGCTGAGAAAGTGAAACAAAATGCATTTTTCTCATTGCAGTAGGCTTTTAAAGGCAATGGTTCTCAACCTGTGGGCCATGGTTCAGCAGTGGGCCACGAGAACGAAAATCTGGTCCATGAACCTCCTTCCTCTTTATTTATTTATTTATTTTATTTCCGCTCCTTTCTGCAGAACTATTGCATTGGATAGACCACATCAACTCTAGATAATTAAATATGATTTTATGTGGGCAAGCAGATGGCAATACTGGATGGCATATGTTCTGTATCAGAAACTAGAGCTGATGTGATCTATCCAAGTCAATTTTCTGAATCAGGACCTCAAATAACCAAACCAAAAAGTTGACCAAAAACTGATTTGTAATCCTTTTGGTACAGTACTAATGTTGGAGAGTGGGCCCTGGCCAAGTGGGCCCTTGTCAAAAAAAGGTTGGGAACCACTATTTTAAGGGAAAAGTTCTCAGCCTTTCTTTATTGGGGTCAACGTTGGTGTTTCAAGGCAACGTTGGTGTTGTCGAAGGCTTTCATGGCCGGGATCACAGGGTTGTTGTATGTCTTTCGGGCTGTGTGGCCATGTTCCAGAAGTATTCTCTCCTGACGTTTCGCCCACATCTATGGCAGGCATCCTCAGAGGTTGTGAGGTATGGAGGTATTCCATACCTCACAACCTCTGAGGATGCCTGCCATAGATGTGGGCGAAACGTCAGGAGAGAATACTTCTGGAACATGGCCACACAGCCCGAAAGACATACAACAACCCAACGTTGGTGTTATTCTTGCTCTAAGTTTCCTATGTGGATTTTTGTTCCATGGACCTTGTCATGTCAAATTATGCTCTTTGAATTCAAGTGTGTTTGTTCCTGGTTTCAAGTACCAAGTTTATGCCTTATCTTCTGTGATTAAATCTGCCTGGTGTCTTTGGATTTTACAACCTTGTATCCTGCGCTGTATTCTTATACTTTGAAATGGATGAACTATTGCTCATGTATTGAAGAAACCTTTTTGGACTTTACCTTTTAATCCTTTTTATTATTTGGCTTTTTCATATATTCTTCAATAACCTGCTTGCTGATAATACTCAGCTGGTGTGGTGTTTTATGGTCAAGAGGTGTAGCTCTAGCATACAACAGTGTACAAGCAGCCTTACACTGTAAAGATTTTGCTGCATAAAATGAGATACCAGAGTTTTATATCCACAACTGTAGTTAAATTCCTTTGCTATTTAAAGTCTTTCAGGGGGCAGGGGGTAGTTAATGATTACCATAAAGATCACACAAACACCAGCATAAGAACCCTGTGATTACTGAAACCCAGTCATTTTAATTTACTGTACAGATTATAAGATCAAACTCTCCAGAAGTAATCAAAGATTTTCTACTTTTAGTAGTATTTACAGTTCTCCTTCTTCATGTCTTGAATATTCAAAGATAGAAATATTTTTAAAGTAAAGACCTTATCTTCTATCAGCATCTCTACACCACGAAAACTTTAGATCCAGTCTAGCAAAAGTTAAGCAGGGAGAGTTAAGTTTTGCTTTTCACCCCTTTACTGAAGTCTATGAAATCTGAGTGTGTTCTACTTTGGTTTGGTTCAGTGAATGTATTTTGTATAGTAAAGGTAAAGGTTTCCCCTGGTGTTAAGTCCAGTTGTGACCGACTCTGGGGGTTGGTGCTCATCTCCATTTCTAAGCCAAAGAGCTGGCGTTGTCCGTAGACACCTCCAAGGTCACGTGGCCGGCATGACTGCATGGAGCACCATTACCTTCCCGCTGGAGCGGTACCTATTGATCTACTCACATTTGCATGTTTTCGAACTGCTAGGTTGGCAGGAGCTGGGGCTAATAGCGGGAGCTCATTCCGCTCCCGGATTTGAACATGGGACCTTTTGGTCCGCAAGTTCAGCAGCTCAGCTTAACCTGATTGTTAAGTGGCCTAAACATCCTAAGGGCATTAATCTGATCCTGGAAGCTAGGCACCGCCTGTTCTGGTTAGTACTTATATGAGAGAATCCCAATCGTGTAGGCTATGTTGTGGAGGACGGAACTGGCAAAACTACTTCTAACTATTCCTTACCTTAATAAACTCTATGAAATTTACGGGGTCACAATAGGTCAGTAGTTGATTTGAGGGCACATACATAGACCAATAAGGAAAGAATGAGTTTTGTATAGAGTTTGAGGTGGGCAGCTATAGCCTTTCAGATATCTTTGGTCTACAGTGCCATCTGCCATAATTTCCATAGCCAGTACTGAAGGAGCATGATAATGACTGTATTAAAAAACTGGGAAGGTCGCTGTAAAACACAACTGCACAAACATAAAGTTTTGCTTGTAGGATTCAATGCACCAGATTTCATTTCTATTAATGCAATGAATCAGATACATTATCTAAATTGATTTCTGACTCCTCTTGTCTCAATAATTCAAGGTTTTGTTAGCAGAAGGATAAGTATACTGGTGCTCTTCAGATGTTTTGGTCTACAATTGCCATTATCCCATACTACTGACCAAATTGAATAATGCTATTGGGAATTCTAGTCCAAAACATCTGGAAGGCTTCAACTTTTAATATGTGTGTATATATTATAAGAGTATAGTACAAAGTCACTATCAGAGATCTTCTAGATTGATTTTCCCCATTCTAGATCAGTGTACTTGTGCAAACATACTGTGTGTGTCTGTGTGCATGTGTGTATACAGAGAGTATGATCTTTGTATCTGTGGGACCACTACCTGTGTTTTCATTTGTCCACATCTGACATCTGGTAATATGCTACTCTAGGCATTCCCTAGGTCCTCCAGCACAACCTTTTGTTGTGCTTCAATAGGTTCACCATTATCCATGATTTTTATAATTCTAAGAAAGCATCTCCTGCAGATATTACTGTGAGAAAAAATCCAGCTCCAGCTTTAATTATGAAAAATTATGAAAAATCTAGTCCATCACACTGGTTCCCACATTAGCTAACTATATGATTATGGGAAACTGTCTTCAAACAAAAAATGGACTCAACTGCAGCCCTTTAGCTCATGTTCCTAAGTAGATGGTATTAAGAGGCAACCATTTGCAATATTGGAGGTAATACATAGCTATCATAGGCAATATACATTCATAATGGAGAGATTATATCTTTCTATTGAACACATACGATAGGCTTGTTTGAATGCCACCTCAATACCAGGGACAATCATGAATACTTGGAAATGGGTATTTTCAGGCTAACCTACCTTCCCTGTTTGTTCAGAAGGAATAATAAGAATACCTAGAATACAAGCAGATACAGGTGGGAGGCAATACTGCATCTGGAAGTATTCTGTTCAGCAATTACAGTGTCATAAGTATGGTATGTCATTGTAGTTCACTTTTATGGGTGCCTCACCATGGCAAAGATTAAACCTCCCTGTCAAACCTACCTCTTAGACCAGTGGTTCTCAACCTGGGGTCCCCATATGTTTTTGGCCTACAATTTTCAGAAATCCCAGCCAGTTTACCAGCTGTTAGGATTTCTGGGAATTGAAGGCCAAAAACTTCTGGGGACCCCAGGTTGAGAACCACTGCCTTAGACATACACCCCACATAGCAGGTGTCTACAATTGCCAGGGAGCAGGTGGAATGCGCACCCAGCTTCCTCTCTATAGCTGGATCTTCTGCCACAAGAAGAGGCTGGATGCATCATTCCTCGATCCCCCATTTTTCAGCTGCTCAGAAATAGCTATGCTGGAAGGAGGGGGGGGGGTAGTCCTGAAAAACATAGTTAACAAAGGTAACAATGTCCCTCTACTTATGTTTCTCGATACAGTGTTACATCCTCAGATCTATTCATCATTGGTTTGTTTATATTGGTTTTATTTGGTGATTCTTTACTACTTAGTCGAGAAAAACCTAAGTGAATGTAATATGGAAATGTTTGCATTAAAGATGATGGGAAACAGGCAGCGTTATTATTCTGTTTCCCAGTCAGCCAGGTGCCAGAAATCAGTGACATAGGAAACAATAAAGGATTGGCAGATAATGTGGTATGTTTCAAGAAGTATTGTGCTGTTATGACATTATCTATGGCTTTTTCATCCAAAAGGTTTGCCAGTCTGTTTGAATCTGCTCTCATTGCATACATCACCACTGGAATCACAGTTATTTGTTTGTTTGTTTATTGTGAATCTGAACTTTAAAGGAGCTATAAAAAATTCAGGGGGGGGGGTTAAGGCTTGACACTTTAGATAGCTCCTTTAATATTCACACACAAAAAAAACAAAGATTCACTGATATGAAAGCCACCAGTCACCAGGAGATGGAAAATGGGGAAGAAATAATTTCTGTGCCATTACGATGTGTTTATTTGGAAAAGCAATTCAATGCTCAGATCATATTAGTTGGAAACTTATGCAAAACAAACATTTGTATTGATGAAAACCCATCTACGCAAAATAATATTGAATCCTGCTTCTCTTCCCCATCCCGTTGCTGGAAATGTGTAACAGAGACCTGACGGAAACTGGAGAGAAGCTTAAGGAAGGTTTAGGAAGGGAACACTAAGGAGGAAAAGAAGGTAATCCCTTGCCATGGCTCCAAAAAATAGTTGAATAAATGGAATAATCTGGGTCCCATTGGACATGAATTCAGTATTTGTATACATAGCAGGCTTGCATTGGGGGCCTATTATTTCTCAGGTAAGCACCAAAGAAAATTGACAATCAATTTTCAAGGGAGAGCCAAATTGGAAAGGAGATGCAATTTAAATGCAAAAAACAGTACAGAACAGGAGAATGGTTACCGGATGAATGAATAGTGGGAGGGGTGGGGATAGGAATGGGTGGAATATCCAAGTTCATTTCTGAAGAAACTTTGTGGGATTTGTACTGTGATTAAAGATTGGATGTTGCTTTAAGCAGCTAGGAAAAAGAAAAGAAAAGTTAGACCTGTAAATAGTAACAAAATCAATATAATCGGTTCATAATCTCTTCAGGTATCATTGTGTTCCAATGCTGCTCTTAATGGGGCAGTGAATCAAGAAGACAAAGCTAGAAAAATACTAGAGCCTCTACTCATCTCCACCTGCAAACTCAAGGCACTTTTAAATTCTTCCTTCATTAGACATTTTGACTCCTCCCAGCATTCACTTGGTTCATTTCTTATTTCACAATAAACAAGCCACCTATTTTAAAATGTGTGAAAAGCTGAGACAACCTGTCTAACTAAATTAAAATCACCCTCTCAATCACTGCCTTATGAGTACCAGGAAATGGACTCTTAGCAATTTTGTATGTACTTTCCAAGGTTGAGATGGCCCAGAGATGGCAAAAGATACTTTTTGGGACTCTCCTGCATCTGGGAGCTACTCTACAAAAATCAGCTCTCTTAATCTCTGCTTTTGGTCTTCAATTTAGCATCATTTCACCAAATGAGATACGAGGGGACAGAAACTCACAATGCAGTGCTTCCAAAGCACATTGTGTTATGCATGGTTTTGGAAGCTGGAATTGCAAATTCCATAGTATCTATTCTCAACATTATAAGGGGAAATATAGATACAATGGCTTTGTCTTACAATAAGCAAGATCAATCAAAAGAATGTCACACATAAATCCACAGATGGGAAGATCTGAAGGGATGTCATGCAGAAAATGGAATGCATTGGTTTTCTGCTGTTCTAGAAACAATATGACCCAAAGAATTCAATTAGACAATTGAGTCCACTTAAATATGGTGATAATAATAATAATAACAATAACAACAACAATAATTTTATTTTTTACCCACCTTTCCTCATGGCTTGAGTGGGTTACAACATAGCTAAAAACAGATAAAGTAAAAGTAAAGGTTTCCCCTTGACATTAAGTCTAGTTGTGTCCAACTCTGGAGGGTGGTGCTCATCTCCATTTCTAAGCCAAAGAGCCGGCGTTGTTCATAGACACCTCCTAGGTCATGTGGCCACCATGACTGCATAGAGAACAGTTACCTTCCCTCCAGAGCGGTACCTATTGATCTACTCACATTTGCATGCTTTCGAACTACTAGGTTGGCAGAAGCTGGGGCTAACAGCGTGAGCTCACCCCGCTCCCTGGATTTGAATAGCCAACCTTTCGGTCAGCAAGTTCAGCAACTCAGCGATTTAACCCACTGCCCATAAACTTTCAATCCACTGCAGTGTTACAGATACATTTTGAAGATAATACTTAATTTATAGTCAGTATTTGAACTTTTTTGTAAAAAAAAAAAAAGAATTCTGCTTACCAATGTTTTTTAGAATTATGTCATCCCGAATGTTCTCAAAGGATTCATTTGAAATCACAATTGTTTTATTGAGGAAGGCAGTAAAACAAAGAAAAACACCTAAACAGTTTCAGATATATATCCTATTTTAAAACTTTTTTTTTTCATCTCTAGCTATCTGTATATTAAATAATCATGTGTTTAAAGGCAGTTTTTTTTTTAAAAAAAAACCCACACTTTTTTCTACTTGTGTTGATGACACCACTCAAGGAAGGTCTCATGCCTGTAAATCTGGCAGAATACTATATGGAAGGTTAAATACAAAAGGGAGTCATTCAGCAAAATGATGGCTGACACTGGATATTGGAGTAGAAACTCAGCAGAAATGGGATCTGTTAAAGGTTAAACACACTTTGTAACTACAGCAAAAATCTGCAATTAAAATCACACAAATGTAATTTTTCATAATCTCACATGATTAGAATCATAGAATCATAGAATCATAGAATAGTAGAGTTGGAAGAGACCACATGGGCCATCTAGTCCAACCCCCTGCTAAGAAGCAGGAAATCTCATTCAAAGCACCCCCGACAGATGGCCATCCAGCCTCTGCTTAAAAGCCTCCAAGGAAGGAGCGTCCACCACGGCCCCGGGGAGAGAGTTCCACTGTCGAACAGCTCTCACAGTGAGGAAGTTCTTCCTGATGTTCAAGTGGAATCTCCTTTCCTGTAGTTTGAAGCCATTGTTCCGTGTCCTAGTCTGCAGGGCAGCAGAAAACAAGCTTGCTCCCTCTTCCCTATGACTTCCCTTCACGTATTTGTACATGGCTATCATGTCTCCTCTCAGCCTTCTCTTCTGCAGGCTAAACATGCCCAGCTCTTTAAGCCGCTCCTCATAGGGCTTGTTCTCCAGACCCTTAATCATTTTAGTCGCCCTCCTCTGGACGCTTTCCAGCTTGTCAACATCTCCCTTCAACTGTGGTGCCCAAAATTGGACACAGTATTCCAGGTGTGGTCTGACCAAGGCAGAATAGAGGGGGAGCATAACTTCCCTGGATCTAGACGCTATTCCCCTATTGATGCAGGCCAGAATCCCATTGGCTTTTTTAGCAGCAGCATCACATTGTTGGCTCATGTTTAACTTGTTGTCCACGAGGACTCCAAGGTCTTTTTCGCACACACTGCTGTCAAGCCAGGCGTCCCCCATTCTGTATCTTTGATTTCCATTTTTTCTGCCGAAGTGAAGTATCTTGCATTTGTCCCTGTTGAACTTCATTTTGTTAGTTTTGGCCCATCTCTCTAGTCTGTCAAGATCGTTTTGAATTCTGCTCCTGTCTTCTGGAGTGTTAGCTATCCCTCCCAGTTTTGTGTCGTCTGCAAACTTGATGATCGTGCCTTCTAACCCTTCGTCTAAGTCGTTAATAAAGATGTTGAACAGAACCGGGCCCAGGACGGAGCCCTGCGGCACTCCACTTGTCACTTCTTTCCATGATGAAGACGACGCATTGGTGAGCACCCTTTGGGTTCGTTCGCTTAGCCAATTACAGATCCACCTAACCGTAGTTTTGTCTAGCCCACATTTTACTAGTTTGTTTGCCAGAAGGTCGTGGGGGACTTTGTCGAAGGCCTTACTGAAATCCAGGTACGCTACATCCACAGCATTCCCTGTATCGATCCAACTCGTAACTCTATCGAAAAAAGAGATCAGATTAGTCTGGCATGACTTGTTTTTGGTAAATCCGTGTTGACTATTAGCAATGACCGCATTTGTTTCTAAGTGTTCGCAGACCACTTCCTTAATGATCATTTCCAGAATTTTGCCTGGTATTGATGTGAGGCTGACCGGACGGTAATTGTTTGGGTCGTTCTTTTTTCCCTTCTTGAAGATAGGGACCACATTCGCCCTCCTCCAATCTGCTGGGACTTCTCCTGTTCTCCAAGAACTCTCGAAGATAATTGCCAGTGGTTCTGAAATAACTTCCGCTAGTTCCTTCAGTACTCTTGGGTGTAGCTGATCTGGCCCTGGGGACTTGAATTCGTTTAGAGAGGCCAGGTGTTTCTGGACAACGTGTCTCCCTATTACATATTCTTTGAAGAATATTGGTCCATATAGAAGTTACTGATGTAAACATAAGTGGTACTTATAAACTAATCCACAAGAGATTATTCTTAGACTGCTTATGTCAACTGCCTTTATAATGATGACTAAAGTGCTGGTAATTCAAAAATGATACTTCTGACCTAGAACTGTACTATGGCTTATGTTACATATTGCAGTATGCCAAGGAGAAAAAGAGATCATCAGTTATTTATCCTTTTGTTTACAGTATGTCACTTTTGTTGCATCTCACCAAACATTTCATGATGAACAGATAGGGAAAATTAATGAAGACGATATCTATAGATTATCACCATTATCTTATGGATAAATTAATCCAGAATAATTAACCTATCCCCAAATTACTAAACAGAATTCAAAGGCAAATAACTTCTATAGGCACTGACCAAGATATAGGAACAAACTGAAATTTTGCCATTGTAAACATGGAAAAGTTAACATTTGTACAAGATAATTAAAGGGTGAGTGTCTTACACCACAGTCTCTTGAACCCATTCTCCAGATCTTCACCACTTATTTCTTTACTGTGTAAATTTTGTAGAGATTTTGAAACCATGGGGGAGGAGATACAAGAGAAACCAGCAGTATAGTAGAAAAGAACTATGACCCAAGAACACTTTTACAAGTCCTCAATATGGCTAAAATAAAAAAGTCTGCATCTTGTGCCCCAGATACCATAATATATCAACAACATAGTGACCTTCAGTGGTTCAACTTTCCTCTTTTACTACAATAAATCCATGGATGAATACAAACAAGCACCCTACAACATAGAGGAGGTTAAGAATTTTAACTGCTCTGTAACTTGATACTAAAACACAACAATTGGCAAAAGATTATGACTATTTTGTAGTAGCTTTCTGGTTGCTGCTCTGCCACACTTACATAGCTAGGAGTGCACTCTGTTGCTAGGAGTGAAAACTTCCAATCATCCTGTTCCAGCTTTTGTGAATTCCTGCTGTGTTTTATCACAGTTTTTAATTCTTTCAAGAACGCCATTTATTCTGATCCTGCAGTGTTCATTGTTAACTCATATTGATAACGGTGAGTTGTCTGAACTGGTTTCTGAACATGGAGCCCTGGTGGCAAAGTGCGTTAAAGCACTGAGCTGCAGACCGAAAGGTCCCAGGTTCAAACCCCGGGAGCGGCGTGAGCGGCTGCTGTTAGCTCCAGCCCCTGCCAACCTAGCAGTTCGAAAACATGCCAATATAAGTAGATCAATAGGTACTGCTCCGGCGGGAAGGTAACAGCACTCCATGCAGGTATGCCGACCACATGACTTTGGAGGTGTCTATGGACAATGCCTGCTCTTCGGCTTAGAAATGGAGATGAGCACCACACCCCAGAGTCAGACATGACTGGAATTAACGTCAGGGGAAACCTTTACTTTTTTAATTGTTTTAAAAGCATTTCCACTTTTGGTTTACAAGAACTGGTCTGTTATGAGCACATGTAGTGGCAGAGGAGATACCAATGAGACCTGCCTTTGAAAAGTCATGTTGTAAAGAAAAAACAAAGTCAATTTAGCAAATATGCAAAATCAGCATGCAAACAGATGCAAACCCGATATATAAATACACAAGATTAACTAGGTGCGCACCTAGCACCAACACGTACATACAAAGCTCAAAACTAAAATGACTCCATTTGAAGTCATTTTTAAAATGTTAATACATTTTTATTTACATAAACAACTTACAGTGAAACAGAACACAAAACAATGAATATTTTACAGACACATACCCCCGCCACCAAGGCCTGAATAAGTATCCTTTGCTCTACTCTGAACTCAAGAACGAGAAACTTAATGTTGGTGGCCAGGAAAAGAGATTTAAAGATGGGCTTAAAGCCAACCTTAAAAACTGTGGCATAGACACTGAGAACTGGGAAGCCCTGGCCCTGGAGTGCTCTAATTGAAAGTCAGCTGTGACCAGCAGTGCTGCGGAGTCCGAAGAGGCACAAATGGAGGGCTTAAGGGAGAAATGTGCCAAGAGGAAGGAGCATCAAGCCAACCCTAACCGGGACCGCTTTCCACCTGGAAACCGATGTCCTCACATGCAAATCAAGAACAGGTCTCTTCAGCCACCTATGGACACTCCCCCAAGACAACAGGAATGGAAGACAATCGTCCTCTAACTACGAGGGATCGCCTAAGTAAGTAAAAGTCACTCTCTAAAACATATTTAATAAAAACCGACCAATATGAATCAAAATCTGATCTATTAGTTCCCCCCCCCCTCATTTCCTTTGATATTTTATCATTTAAGGCTACATTGCATACCTCCCCATACCATGCTTCCAACGTGAGATTGCTTGCTATCTTCCAATTCTTTGCAATTATAAGTCTCCCCAGTGTGAGTAAAATAATCACCAATTCTTCCTTTTTCATTTCTAAATTCAACTTAGTGGCATCCTTTAGTAATGCTAACCTAGCATCTGGGGTGATGTTTAGTCCTATAATGTTATTTATTTCCGTAAATATACAGAAACTCTTCAGATGGAGACATTCCCACCATAAATGAAACTATGTTCCTTTGTGCATGCCACATCTCCAGCAGAGGTTACTTCCATCTGGTGTAATTTAACCAGTGTGGTATACCATCTCCATATAACTTTGTACACATTTTCTTTTAATCTTATTGACAGATTTGTGACCACTCTCCACTTTAGAACCCATTTTCTATTGAGATCCGTCAAAGGCCCTAGGTCTCCTTCCCACATCTTTTTCTAACAGCTTCAGCCTTATTTCTTCGCCTATTAATCAATTGTATATTTTCCCAATTAATACTTTCCCCTTGCTTTTTAAGTTTACTTTAACCATTTTTCATATTTATTCAGCTCTTTACATCTGGGATTTTTACCTAACCAACCAGTCAGTTTCCCAATTATATAGTTGTTGCCTCTCAAACCAATTCAAGACATCTTGTTGTCCCAACTTATTAAACCTGCCCACGAATTTTGTATCCATTCCTTCCAAGAAAGTGCAGGTCCCACCTCCACTAATTTTTTATTCTTAAGTTTCACTCTCAGGTCTTCTGGGAAATTTTCCAGTAAAACTACAGGGGTTAGGGGAGAAACTCCTGGAAATATCCTGTTTTTTAACTTAACCCATGTCTCCATAACATCTTTAGCCAAGTTATTTTTATACCCCTTAATTACTTTGCATGTTTTTGACATGAAAAACATTTCCCCATCATCTCTTTGCCAACATTTACCTTCCAGTTGCCACCAGATTAATTTAACCTAAACTAAAATGATTTCAAAGATATCATCGAGCTGGATCCGAACTTTGTGTGCTTCCAGACAAGGCTTTTATTGTACAATGGCCCTCAAAGACGTTTGGGGACAGGTGGAACAACATTATCTGATGCTTTTGTGGGGTTTTTTTGTTCTGTTAAGGAGGAATGTTTGTACAATACCTATTGATGGGCAGGCCTAGCGGTTGTCCACAAAGCAGCAGCCTTTGTTGTACTTACAACAGTCAAGGCTAACCATATGGAGTCAGATGGAAGATCTGCCACAACCGGGATGATGAATCCACTCATGTTTTTTTAAGGCTGCTCTTTATGCACCTGCTCCAAAATGCATAAGAACTCCTCAATTGCTGGAGCCTTACGTTTCAGAAGTACCAGCAGGGCTTCCATTCCACTTTGAGCAGCAGCACAAAAAGCAGCAGTAAAACCAAGAGAGGATTTTGCCTCTTTGCAATGGTAGATTCTGAGTTGTGTTCTTTTTTTCCTGTTCTGATTTTAGAGTTTTTCTAATACTGGTAGCCAGATTTTGTTTATTTTCATGGTTTTCTCCTTTCTGTTGAAAGTGTCCACATGCTTGTGGATTTCAATGGCTTTTCTGTGTAGTCTGACATTGTTGTTACAGTGGTCCAGCATTTCTGTGTTCTCAAATAATCCACAATCAGGTAACAACTCCAAATTTTGATTATATGTAGGTTAAATTACTCTATAAGCAGTCACAACATGTAACCTGTGGTAAATGTTGGTAAACTTGTCCCATGTAGAGTTTGTAGCAAGTGTTCACCTATCTGTGACATTTTTTATAAATCTTAGAGGTAATTATACATTTCTATAATTCTTAGAGGTATTACTCTTCACTTTATTCATAGGTTATTCCTGGAAACACTAGTGAATGGGCAAGCAGACACCACACACATTTTGCCTATAAAATTTGAACTGACCATCTCATACATGCCTCTTTGTTACATGCATATATATTGCTCTTTTCTTCCAGCATATGAGCAAAAATGTTGTTAAGACCTATGCCAAACAAATTCTGCTTTTGGGGATGGGAAAGAGGACATGTTTCAAATGGTTTCCTATTTTGATTTCACTTCTTCCAAGAAAACACCTGAGTCTCTCTCTGCTTATGTGATTTAAAGGCCCCACTGTCAGTGGAGAGAAACTATGGAGGCCAGTCTGTGAATTGCCGTAATATGTGGAATAATCATAAGACTAGATTGAATTCATTGTTTTAGTAGTGTTTGTCTAAATAATGTATGGAACCTCTCTCCTCTTGAAAAGGTTCTCGCAGAAGCAGAGGCAGCAGGAGGACATTTTTGCTCCCTGGCTTCAGGTAGGATTTGGCTAAGATTTGGCTAAGATTTTAAACTGAGTGTGGGCTTGGCTCCTGTGGTCAAAGTCTAACTGTTGTGTGACTGTTGTGTTGAAAGAGAGCCAGGTACTTAAATTGATTGACAGCAGGCATTGTCCCCTGTTAATTGAGTTTCTGGGAAAGCTTTATTTGCCAGTGTGAGTTTCTGCCAGAGCCTGATCCCAGAAGGGCAGTTGGTTCTCGCAGAAGAAAAAGGCACCTTTACTAACTATCCTTTGCAGTACATACAGGAAACAAAGCAACATAAACAAATACACAAAGAGGTGGTTTGTTGCAGTCTGCACATAAAGTGCGTGCATATTACTTAACTGTACAAAGATCCCACTTGGCCACCACGCTCACCAAGAGATGCAACAAAAGCAAAACATTCCCATCACATGCACCAGCTGTGGCATGTTCCGCTTTTTCACACAAAAACTAGACAACTACATCTGCTCCAAATGCAAACAGATGACTCTGATGGAGCAGAGGATCCAACAGCTTGAGCACCGTATTAAGTCCCTTAAGGACATTCAGGCACTCGAGCTCTTCTTGGACACTGCACAACACACTGCTGTAGATCTGCAGCCTGCATCACACCAACACCACCAAGACCATGATCAGGAACCTTATGGGGAGATCAACTCAAAGGTAGACAACCCTCAGGCTTGGAAGGAGGTCACCCATAGAAGGAGACGCAGGACCAGGCAGCCTCCGCAGAACTCCTCTGCTCAGCTGCATTTACACAACAGATTTGAAATTCTTACATCATTAACATACAATCAGGAAACACATCTTGTGGAGGACCACAGTTTCTTAGATACCACTCAGTGGACCACCCTGGATCAATGCGCAGGGGATAGCCCTGACGGGGACAGTGCATCACCACAGTCACACTTATGTAATCATGCAAATGCTCCATCCCCAATCATAGACCAGGAGCAACAGGAACATCCTTGGGAGAGTAATGGGCTCTCAGATGTATCTCAATGGGTTGTCATTGATGAATGCACTGGGGATGTTGAGGAGGAGGACAACACTTTACACCTACATGATTCACTTCAACAGGAACACTCTTCAGGGGACATACACACTGTCTTGCACAAAAGGGACCCTGTCAATCCTCAAAGGAAACAGGTCTTGGTAGTAGGTGACTCCCTCCTTAGAGGAACGGAAGCCATCATTTCCAGACCGGATGGGATGGCTCGAGAAACATGCTGCCTCCCGGGGGCAAAAATACACCATATCACTCAGAGGCTCAGCAGGCTCCTAAAGCCCCATCACCCTCACCACCTTATGTTGATTCATGTAGGTACCAATGACACCGCTAGGCATACTTTTCAAAAGATCACAAATGATTTTCGAGCTCTGGGAACAAAGCTAAAACTGTATAATGTACATGTGATCTTTTCATCCCTCCTCCCTGTTGTAGGACACGGCTCTACAAGGGCCGGAAAAATAGTACAGGTCAATAACTGGCTCAGAAAATGGTGTCAAGAGGAGCATTTTGGCTTCCTTGACCATGGTCTACTCTTCCAAGAGGATGGACTACTGGCAAGCGATGGGGTGCATCTCACACAAGTAGGAAAACATCTTTTTGCACACAGACTCACAAACCTCATCAGGCGCACTTTAAACTAGATCCACTGGGGGAGGGGAACAACAGCCTGGCGAACACTATATTACCCACGACCACAGGGAACCGCCGAAAGGCTAAACGGAGGGCTGCACAAACACAGCAAGGACCAAGTACAGAGAGCACAATAATCCCAAATAAACAGTTCAAGGGGAGGTCACAGGGGCTTACATGTCTTTACACTAATGCTCAGAGCATGGGAAATAAGCAAGACGAACTCCAACTCCTAGCACAGCACCACACATACGATGTCATAGGCATCACTGAAACCTGGTGGGATGACTCCCATCACTGGAATTTAACCATTGAGGGCTATAACCTCTTTCACAGAAATAGAACAAAGGGGAGAGGAGGGGGAGTAGCTTTATATGTCAAAAACAGTTACGTTGCAGAAGAAATGCAAGACTGTAATCCGGGAAACCAGCTTGAAAGCATCTGGATAAGAATCAAGGGAACCGGGACTCAAGAAGATCTTGTCGTGGGTGTCTACTACAGACCTCCGAGTCAGGATGAAGGACTTGATGAAGCCTTCTGTCAACAGCTGACCAAACAGGCACAAAGAAGAGATATAGTAGTCATGGGCGATTTCAATTATCCAGATATCTGCTGGAAAACAAACTCAGCCAAGAGTACAAAGTCCAACAAATTCCTCACTTGCCTTGCAGATAATTTTATGGTCCAGAAGGTAGAAGAGGCAACAAGGGGATCAGCAACTCTTGATCTAATCTTAACAAATGTGGAAGACCTGATCAATACAGTTGAAGTGGTTGGATCCTTAGGGGCAAGTGACCATGTGCTCCTGCAGTTTGCAATACAAAGGAATGCTGAAACTAAGACAAGTCAAACACGCATTCTGGACTTTAAGAGAGCTGACTTCCAAAAAATGAAGGAATTACTGAGCGGCATTCCATGGACACCGATATTAAAAAACAAGGGAGTTAAGGATGGATGGGAGTTTTTCAAAAGTGAAATACTCAAGGCGCAAATGCAAACAGTGCCAACAAAGAAGAAAAATAAGACAACTGCAAAGAAGCCAGAATGGATGTCCAAAGAACTTCTAACTGAGCTAAAGCTCAAAAGTGACATGCACAAGAAGTGGAAAAGGGGAGAAATCGCCAAAGAAGAATTCAAACGTATAGCCAACACCTGTAGGGAAAAGGTTCGCAAGGCTAAAGCGCAAAATGAGCTCAGGCTTGCCAGGGACATAAAAAACAACAAAAAAGGCTTTTTTGCTTACGTTGGTAGAAAAAGGAAGAAAAAGGAGGCGATAGGGCGATTGCAAGGAGAAGATGGGGTGATGGCGACAGGGGACAGGGAAAAGGCAGAACTACTTAATGCCTTCTTTGCCTCGGTCTTCTCACAAAAAGAAAGCCATCTTCAACCTCAGCAACATGGAATGGATGAAGGATTGGGGGAAATCCAACCCCAAATAGGGAAACAAGTTGTCCAGGAACACCTGGCCACTCTAAACGAATTCAAGTCCCCAGGGCCAGATCAGCTACATCCAAGAGTACTGAAGGAACTAGCGGAAGTTATTTCAGAACCACTGGCAATTATCTTCGAGAGTTCTTGGAGAACGGGAGAAGTCCCAGCAGATTGGAGGAGGGCGAATGTGGTCCCTATCTTCAAGAAGGGAAAAATGAACGACCCAAACAATTACCGTCCGGTCAGCCTCACATCAATACCAGGCAAAATTCTGGAAAAGATCATTAAGGAAGTGGTCTGCGAACACTTAGAAACAAATGCGGTCATTGCTAATAGTCAACACGGATTTACCAAAAACAAGTCATGCCAGACTAATCTGATCTCTTTTTTCGATAGAGTTACGAGTTGGGTCGATACAGGGAATGCTATGGATGTAGCGTACCTAGATTTCAGTAAGGCCTGCGACAAAGTCCCCCACGACCTTCTGGCAAACAAACTAGTAAAATGTGGGCTAGACAAAACTACGGTTAGGTGGATCTGTAATTGTCAGGACCCAGGCTGCAAGGCACCAATAACCATACACAGAGGCCAGAATCTATCTACTATCTTTATTGAAGGAGTATATAAAGTTGGTAAAAACAAATGTAAAAGTTAGTCCAGAAGCAGACCTTTCAGGAAAGGTCAAAATTAGTCCAAGAAACAATGTCCAATATGCAATATTAAGGGCCAAAGTTGTAATCCAGTAACCGAAACACTCACCTTGCCAGGCAAGGTGAGGGGAGATGACAAGGTCCTTTAGTCCATGAACTTGAGCAAGGCTAGGAATTAACTTGATACTTGAAAACAAGGCTTGAATCGTGACACAAGGTAACGAGGAACAAGAACAAGGTCCGTGGAATTACTTGGTAAAATCCGTGAAACAAGGCAAGGTTTAGTCCTGGAAGGCGAGGCAAGGTCCGAAGGTAAACAAGGCTGGGAAGCAGGAGCGAAGGCTTGAGAACAAGGACAAGGCTTGAACAGGAACGAGGCTTGGAACGGAGCGCGCTGTCCAGACACAACTCGCTCCGGAGGCTGACGAATTGACTCCGCGAAGTTACTTCGCGGTTAAAACACCTATATAGAGTCTAACTTTCCCGCCGAGAGCAGTTCTCTGGGAACCAGAAACAAAGCTAATCTCTGAGACCAGATGTTTGACTCCTTAAAGATTCTCACGGAAAGCAGGCTTAATTGGCTAAATTCTTAGCAGCTATTCTAGCACTCCTGCGTGAGGCCGCTTCCAAACCTCTCTGTTGTTTACAAAACTCATGGCGAGAAAACACAGGAGATGTAGGCTCAGGGTTTGTTTGACATACTTCTGGAACACAACTCTCTTGCAGGTGCAAGGTTCCCAGATCTGGCTGGGAAGAACCTGGCTGGGAAGATTCCAGTTCTGACTGGGAAGGTAAAAAACCCAAGTTTTCTTCTTCATCAGGCATCACAATGTCATGAGCAGGACTACAAGGCCCATGAGTCATCACACTATCCCCCTCCTCAAGCCCCCTCCCAAACCGGGACTCTCTCCCCGAGGCGCGAGGTCGTGGCTTGGCGGGATAGGTCTGATGAAAGCGACGGGTTAGATCAGGAGCATGGACTGTGGAGGCGTCTTCCCAAGAGCGTTCCTCAGGGCCAAAACCCACCCAGTCAATGAGATATTGCAGGCGGCGGCGGTGAAAGCGAGAATCCAAAATGTCCTGAACCTCGAACTCGTCCTCCCCATCCACCAAAACAGGGACGGGGGCCGGCCGGTTTACATCTGGCCGCACACCATCCGCCGGAAGGAGCAGGGAGCGGTGAAACACTGGGTGAATGCGCATTGAACGCGGAAGTTGGAGTTTGAAAGTCACGGGGTTTAATTGCGCCACCACTGGATAGGGGCCAATGAAACGGGCATCTAACTTCCGGCAAGGGCGATGGGAGGGCAGAAAGCGAGTGGACAGAAAAACCCGATCTCCTACCTTGATTTCGGGGCCCGGCTGGCGATGTTTGTCCGCGTGACGTTTATAGTCCTCCTTGGCTTGGTCCAGTTGCTGGAGCAAAAGTTGTTGCACCGCTGTGAGTTCCTGCAGCCAATCCTCTGCTGCGGGAACTTCTGAAGTTTCAATGACAGGGGAAAGAAACGTGGATGGAAACCGTAGTTTGCAAAGAACGGCGTTTCTTTTGTAGAAGCCTGGACTCCATTGTTGTAGGCAAACTCCGACAGTGGTAACAGAGAAGCCCAATTGTCCTGTTGGTAGTTTACATAACAGCGAAGGTACTGTTCCAAAGTGGCATTAGTGCGCTCCGTTTGCCCATCTGTTTGGGGATGATGAGCGGAAGATAAACGAGAGTCTATGCCCAATAGTTTTTGTAGTGCCTTCCAGAAACGAGAGGTGAATTGGGATCCACGGTCTGTGATCAAACTCTTGGGCAATCCATGTAATCTGAAAACATGTTGGAGGAATAGATCTGCAGTCTCTTTGGCCGTGGGAAGGCCTTCACAGGGAATGAAATGGGTTAACTTGGTGAAAAGGTCCACCACCACTAGGATCGTGGTAAATTCACAGGAAGGTGGTAAGTCAGTGATAAAATCCGCAGAAATTATTTCCCATGGGCGAGATGGGGTAGGAAGGGGGTGTAAAAGCCCTGAGGGCTTCTCCCTTCTTGTCTTGGAGCGCTGGCATACTGGGCAGGTGTTGACATATTTTTCCACATCCTTACGGATCTTGGGCCACCAGAAATCTCTTAGGATCAAATGCATGGTTTTAAATAGTCCGAAATGCCCTGCTGGCTTGCAGTCATGACACAGACGAAGTGCTTTTTCCCTGCCCGGTCCTGGTGGGATATAAACATGATTTCTATAGCAAAGCAGTCCATCCTTAAGCGAAAAGGGAAAATGCAGTCCTTGACGAAGTTGGTCCTGCGCCCAGGCATCTGCTTGCTGACTAGCCCTGATTTCTTGAGCACAGAGGGGCCCTGGAGTAGAGGGAGTTGAATCAATGAGAGTGGATTTGGTGTTCCCCACTGTGAGCGTGGCAAAGTTCTCGGGTTGTAGTAGTTGGGATTCAAAGGTCTCCTTGCGTCCTGCAGCGTATTCCGGTTTACGTGACAGGGCGTCTGCTTGCTTGGTTTGGGCTGGGGTTACATAATGAATCTGGAAGTTAAAACGTTCAAAGAATAAAGCCCAACGTTGTTGCCTCTGATTTAGCTTGCGGGCAGTTCTTAGATGTTCTAGATTCCGATGATCAGTATGGACTTCAATGGGAAATTTGGCCCCTTCTAGCCAATGTCTCCAAGTTTCAAAAGCTGCCTTTATGGCTAATAGTTCTTTTTCCCAAATGGTATAGTTTCTCTCTGGTGCGGTTAGTTGACGAGAATAAAAGGCACAAGGGTGAAGGTGATCTCCCACCGGTTGTAGGAGTACAGCTCCAATTGCCACATCAGAGGCGTCCGCTTGCACAACAAAAAGGGTTTCAGGATCTGGATGCTGAAGGATTGGCTGGGACGTGAATAATTTCTTTAGTTGCTGGAACCCTTTCTCTGCTTGATCAGTCCAGCGGAAGGGCTGTTTCCCACGGATGCAGCTGGTGATTGGGTCAGACCAGCGGGCAAAATCTGGAATGAACTTGCGGTAATAGTTCGCGAACCCCAAGAATCGCTGCACCTCTTTCTTGTTGGTTGGCGCCCGCCATTCCAATACTGCTGAAACTTTTGCCGGGTCCATGGAGAGCCCTAGAGGCGAGATGCGGTACCCCAGGAAATCTACCTCTTGTAGATCAAAAGCGCATTTTTCCAGCTTGGCATAAAGCCCATGATCCCGCAATCGTTGTAACACCATTTTAACGTGGTTCTCATGTTCTGATTGTGATCTAGAAAACACCAAAAAATCGTCCAGGTAGATGATCAAGAACCGATCTAGATAATCCTGAAAGATGTCATTGACAAAATGCTGGAACGTTGCGGGAGCTCCGCATAAACCATAATTCATAACTCGGGACTCGAATAATCCGAATTTAGTCTGGAAGGCGGTCTTCCACTCGTCCCCTTCTCTGATGCGAACTAGGTTATAAGCCCCCCGTAGGTCCAGCTTGGTGTAGACCTTGGCTCCTCGAAGTCGGTCTAGTAGATCCGAGATTAAGGGCAGGGGATAGCTGTTCCGCTTAGTGATATTGTTGAATGCTCTGTAGTCCACCACCAAGCGTAATTCCCCTGACTTCTTCTTCACAAACATCACTGGGGAGGCGGCTGGGGATTGAGAGGGTCTGATGAATCCCTTGCGAAGGTTTGTCTCTATGAATTCCCTGAGAGCTTCTTGCTCCGGTTCAGTCAGGGAGTAGAGATGCCCTCGCGGGATCGGGGCCCCCTCCACCAAGTCAATGGCACAGTCATAAGGTCTATGTGGGGGTAATTTTTCGGCTTCTTTTTCATTGAATACATCCCAATACTCGGAGTACTTCTTTGGCAAGGTGATAATGGGCTCGGTGTCTGTGGCATGGCAGACCTTGGCTACGAGGCAATGGTTTTGGCAGTACTTTGAAGCAAACTGCAGTTCTCTGTTGGACCAGGAGATGCTTGGGTCGTGAAGTATCAGCCATGGAATCCCCAAAATCACAGGGAAATGGGGAACCTCAGTAACAAAGAAGGAAATCTCTTCCATATGTTCCCTTATCCACATCCTGGTGGGTTCCGACCACTGGCTTACGGGGCCCGTCTTGAGAGGGCGGCCATCAATGGCTTGCACCACACGGGCATTCTTGAAGTCATGATATTGTAATCCCAGAGAGTCGGCATACTCTTTATCAATGAAATTGTTGGTGGCTCCTGAGTCTATCATGGCGTGGATCATGACGGGTCCCTTTTTTGCTGACCATAAGGTGACCACTAGAAGGAACAGGACCCCGGTTGGCGGCTCTTGAATGGGTTTTTTGACCGGGTTGGCGAGCCTCTCTACGCCCGGTCGTTGGCTTCCCCCGCCGGCTGTGTGCCAGCCGCCTCAGACGCCTTCGTCTCCGTGGAGGACGCCGCCGCAAGACGGGCGGCGGGCTTCCCTTTGGCTGGGCACTCTCTGGCGAAGTGGCCCCCATTCCCGCAATACCAACAGAGGTTTAGGCGTTGGCGGCGGGCCTTCTCGGCGGCATCTAATCTGGGACGCACATTGCCCAACTGCATCGGCACCTCCTCGCTCCCTCTGGGGTATGGGGATGGTGGTGGGGGTCTCCACACTGGACGCGGCTGAACGCTGACGGGAGCGAGGGGTTTTGCCCCAGCTCTACCGCTCTGGCCTCGTACCCACTGTTTCCTGTTGGCAATCATGACTTCAGCCCGTAAACATTGATCAATGAGTGCTTCAAGAGTGTGGGGAGGATCCACCTTGGAGATTTCCTCCAGCATTTCAATGTTGAGACCCTCCCGAAATTGTCCTCTGAGGGCTACATCGTTCCAGCCGGTGTTGTGGGCCAGCACTCGGAACTCGGCTATGTACTGAGACATGGGTCTGTCTCCTTGAAAGAGGCGGCGGAGTTTGTGACCGGCTGCCTCCAAATTGTCCTCAATTCCCCAGGTCTCCTTAAGGTGGTCCAAGAAGTGTTGCGCTGATCTTAGGTGTGGAGAGGCTTGGTCGAACAGTGCCGTCGCCCAGTTGGCCGCTGGCCCGTCTAGAAGACTGTAAACCCACGCCACCTTGATGTCTTCTTGGGGAAACTCGGCGGCACGGGCCTCTAGGTAAGCCTGGCACTGGCGGCGGAAAACTTGGACCTTGGAGGCTTCTCCAGAAAACTTGGTTGGCAACGCCATGGCCGGGAGGCGGATTCCGCGCTCTCTCAACCCTTTTATTTCTCCATCCTGCGCGTTGAGTCTGTCACGGATGCGGTCCACTTCGTCCTTGCTGATGGTGTAGCTAAGTGGCTGTCCACCCGGCACGGCTCCGGTAGACATTCTGGCCTTGGTTAATTGGTGCTTATGGTGGCGGAGTCAAACTGTCAGGACCCAGGCTGCAAGGCACCAATAACCATACACAGAGGCCAGAATCTATCTACTATCTTTATTGAAGGAGTATATAAAGTTGGTAAAAACAAATGTAAAAGTTAGTCCAGAAGCAGACCTTTCAGGAAAGGTCAAAATTAGTCCAAGAAACAATGTCCAATATGCAATATTAAGGGCCAAAGTTGTAATCCAGTAACCGAAACACTCACCTTGCCAGGCAAGGTGAGGGGAGATGACGAGGTCCTTTAGTCCATGAACTTGAGCAAGGCTAGGAATTAACTTGATACTTGAAAACAAGGCTTGAATCGTGACACAAGGTAACGAGGAACAAGAACAAGGTCCGTGGAATTACTTGGTAAAATCCGTGAAACAAGGCAAGGTTTAGTCCTGGAAGGCGAGGCAAGGTCCGAAGGTAAACAAGGCTGGGAAGCAGGAGCGAAGGCTTGAGAACAAGGACAAGGCTTGAACAGGAACGAGGCTTGGAACGGAGCGCGCTGTCCAGACACAACTCGCTCCGGAGGCTGACGAATTGACTCCGCGAAGTTACTTCGCGGTTAAAACACCTATATAGAGTCTAACTTTCCCGCCGAGAGCAGTTCTCTGGGAACCAGAAACAAAGCTAATCTCTGAGACCAGATGTTTGACTCCTTAAAGATTCTCACGGAAAGCAGGCTTAATTGGCTAAATTCTTAGCAGCTATTCTAGCACTCCTGCGCGAGGCCGCTTCCAAACCTCTCTGTTGTTTACAAAACTCATGGCGAGAAAACACAGGAGATGTAGGCTCAGGGTTTGTTTGACATACTTCTGGAACACAACTCTCTTGCAGGTGCAAGGTTCCCAGATCTGGCTGGGAAGAACCTGGCTGGGAAGATTCCAGTTCTGACTGGGAAGGTAAAAAACCCAAGTTTTCTTCTTCATCAGGCATCACAATGTCATGAGCAGGACTACAAGGCCCATGAGTCATCACAGTAATTGGCTAAGCGAACGAACCCAAAGGGTGCTCACCAATGCGTCGTCTTCATCATGGAAAGAAGTGACAAGTGGAGTGCCGCAGGGCTCCGTCCTGGGCCCGGTTCTGTTCAACATCTTTATTAACGACTTAGACGAAGGGTTAGAAGGCACGATCATCAAGTTTGCAGACGACACAAAACTGGGAGGGATAGCTAACACTCCAGAAGACAGGAGCAGAATTCAAAACGATCTTGACAGACTAGAGAGATGGGCCAAAACTAACAAAATGTCACGACCCAGGCTGCAGAGCACCAATAACCATACACAGAGGCCAGAATCTATCTAATATCTTTATTAAGGAAATATGTAAAGTCAATAAAAATAAGTGTAGAATATAGTTCAGAAGAAGACCTTTCAGGAAAGGTCAATTATAGTCCAGGAAAACAATGTCCAATATAAAATATTAAGGTCCAAAGTTGTAATCCAATAACCGAAACACTCACTTTGCCAAGCAAAGTGAGGGGAGATGACAAGGTTCTTAGTCCAAGGAACTTGATGTAAGGCTAGAAAGTAAACTTGATTCTTGAAACACAAGGCTTGATACAAGGCAACAAGGAACGAGGAACAGGGACAAGATCCGTGGTAAATACTTGGCAAGGTCCTGGAAAGCAAGGCTGAGTCCTAGGAAGCAAGGCAAGGTCCGTGGAGCAAAACAAGGCTGGAAACGGGAACGAAGGCTTGGAAGCGGGACCGAAGGCTTGGAAGCGGGAGTAGCACTGTCCACACACAACCTACTCCAGTAGCTGACGAATTGACTCCGCAAGATTCCTACAGGGCAAAGAACCTAAATAGGGTCTCGTTTTCCCACCAAAGAACACTTCTCTGGGGAAACAGAACCGAAAGTCAATCTCTGTGTCCAGATGCATGACTCCCTAAAGTTTCTCATGGAAGCAGGCTTAATCAGCTGAATGCCTGGCTGCGATTCTCAGGCTTCTGCGATTAGCCTGTTGAACTCCTTTTTGTTGTTGATAATAATTACGGCGAGAAAATGGGGGAGATTTTGACTCAGGGCTTGTTTGGCAGATTTCTGGAAGACAAACCTCCTGCAGGTGCAAGGGCTCCAATTCAGGCTGGGAAAGTTCCAATTCTGGCTGAAACGGTGGAAAACCCAAGTTTTCCTCTTCATCTGTCACAACAGCGCTAGGAACGGGACTACATGGCCCATGAGTCATCACACAAAATGAAGTTCAACAGGGACAAATGCAAGATACTTCACTTCGGCAGAAAAAATGGAAATCAAAGATACAGAATGGGGGACGCCTGGCTTGACAGCAGTGTGTGCGAAAAAGACCTTGGAGTCCTTGTGGACAACAAGTTAAACATGAGCCAACAATGTGATGCGGCTGCTAAAAAAGCCATTGGGATTCTGGCCTGTATCAATAGGGGAATAGCGTCTAGATCCAGGGAAGTTATGCTCCCCCTCTATTCTGCCTTGGTCAGACCACACCTGGAATACTGTGTCCAATTTTGGGCACCACAGTTGAAGGGAGATGTTGACAAGCTGGAAAGCGTCCAGAGGAGGGCGACTAAAATGATTAAGGGTCTGGAGAACAAGCCCTATGAGGAGCGGCTTAAAGAGCTGGGCATGTTTAGCCTGCAGAAGAGAAGGCTGAGAGGAGACATGATAGCCATGTACAAATACGTGAAGGGAAGTCATAGGGAGGAGGGAGCAAGCTTGTTTTCTGCTGCCCTGCAGACTAGGACACGGAACAATGGCTTCAAACTACAGGAAAGGAGATTCCACCTGAACATCAGGAAGAACTTCCTCACTGTGAGAGCTGTTCGACAGTGGAACTCTCTCCCCAGGGCCGTGGTGGAGGCTCCTTCTTTGGAGGCTTTTAAGCAGAGGCTGGATGGCCATCTGTTGGGGGTGCTTTGAATGCGATTTCCTGCTTCTTAGCAGGAGGTTGGACTGGATGGCCCATGAGGTCTCTTCCAACTCTACTATTCTATGATTCTATGATTCTAAGGTAATATTATTGTTCACAAAACAAACAAATTAAGTGAAATAGCAATGAAACAGGCCACAGAATTTCTAGCATTTAATAAAACTAGGACCAAGAATAAGTGCCTCTAGTTCTCCGCATTTATAGGTAGGATTTTTTTACCAATGCCTGGAACACTTGCATCATATGTGCTCTAATCTATATATATAAAATGATAAAGTTGTTTGCGCAGTGACTATAACAACAAAACTAAACATCCCAGAAATACGAAATTTGGCAACACAATGCAAAATGCTTGCCTCCAGGTTACAACAACACAACCACACCACAAAACCACAATCCGGACCCACAAAACTCACAACAACGCATCATGTGATAACAACACAACTAAACACCCCAGAAATACAAAACTTGGCAACACAATGCAAAAGCCTTACCTCCCAGTTGTAACAACACAACCACACCACAAAACCACACAGGACCCACAAAACTCACAACAACGCATTGTGACTATAACAACACAACTAAATGCCCCAGAAATACGAAACTTGCCAACACAACGCAAAAGCCTTCCCTCCAGGTTTTAACAACACAATCACATCACAAAACCACAATCCGGACCCATAAAACTCACAACAACGCATCGTGACTATAACAACACAACTAAACGCCCCAGAAATACGAAACTTGGCACACAACTAAACACCCCAGAAATATAAAACATGACAATGCAAAAGCCTTGCTTCCCGGTTGTAACAACACAACCACACCACAAAACCACAATCCGGACCCACAAAACTCACAACAATGCAGCGTGACTATAACAACACAACTAAACGCCCCAGAAATACGAAACTTGGCACACAACTAAACACCCCAGAAATACAAAACTTCACAACACAACACAAAAGCCTTGCCTCCCGGTTGTAACAACACAACTACACCACAAAACCACAATCCGGACCCACAAAACTCACAACAACGCATTGTGACTATAACAAATACAAAATTTGACAACACAACTCATCCACCTCCCCAATCACTACATTCACACTTGGCCTCCAAAAAAACAATTACAATAAAAACAACAATAAGAATCAACACCATCACAGGCAAGAAACAGCCAGGCACTGAGGCTGAGAGGCCAGTCAGTGCTACACTGGGCCTCCAAAAAACAATACAGTAGCATCTAACTTATCCAACCTTCATGACCACAACAACAACAATAATAATAAACACCTACACAGACAAAACAAAAAAGGACTATTGTACCACAATAAAAATATAAACCGCACTCAGCAGAATCAGACATTACAACTAACAACAAACCAAAGACAACAGGGATCTCAAGCAATTATCAATCAACACAAAAATTGAAGATGGTAACAGACTTCAAATACTACTACTAATGTGAGTATAAAGAAGGTGGAGGTCACAGCATCAATACAACCTAATGTAGACTGACCAACACCACCAGACTAAGCCACAGCAACGCGTGGCCGGGCACAGCTAGTATCTTACTATAAGGTGAAACTCAGCTCTCTGCTTTGATGTGTGATTTTTTAAACTCTAAACTGTCCCTGCTGCAAGACTGCTGCTATGCATAATGCCCTAAGGCTTTAACAGAGCCTTTGGGACTCTGGTGTGACTCTAATTATTGAAGCTCTATCAGGGCTAATAAGCACTTTCCTTCACAAGGGCTGATTTACTTACCACACTAAAAGGGTTTCAGTTTTTGAGTTTGATTAGTGGTAAAAACCTAATGAAAATCCTTCCTCAAAAGGTAGCCCCACTGGGTTAAGTGGGATTTATTTCCACAAATGTGTGAACAGGATCGCAGCCTTGGAAACACAAGTGTCAGGAAGAATGGATAGTGTGCATTTTGAGTTTGGAAAACATTTACAGCAAGGAGCTGTAAATCATGAACACAGGTGCTTAGTATATTGCATGTGTGTTAAAGTATTCTTATAATACATCAAGGGAACCACTGACCGCATAGGGAAGCTGGGGAAGAAACACAACCTGCAAAGTATCTATATACCCACTAGGAAAATCCAACAAATGCTGTGTTCAGCACAGGACAAGAGGAATCCTCTCACCTCACATATACCATGCAGCTGTGGACAAGTCTACATAGGGACCACCAAACGCAGCATCGCCCAAACATGAATCAAGGAACATGAAAGGCACTACAGACTAACTCAATCAGAGAAGACAGCCATAGCAGAGCACTTGATGAACCAACCTGGACACAACTTATTATTGGAGAACACAGAAATGCTGGACCACTTTAACAACCACTATGTCAGACTACACAGAAAAGCCATTGAAAACTACAGGCATGTGGACAATTTCAACAGAAAGGAGGAAACCATGAAAATGGACAAACACTGGCTACCAGTATTTAAAAAAACCCCTCTAAATCAGTAAATAAAAGAGGAAAACTCTGAAAACAGGAATTCCAGACATGAAACAATCAGGGCCAGCTAACACTTCCCAACAAAGGATTCCCACAGGCAGGAATCAGCCAGGACTTGAAGCTTCAAGGCTTTGCAAAGCTAATCAAGGTCTGCCTCCAGCAGACAAGAGTTCTTTCTCCCACCTTGACCATTCCACACATATAAACCCCACTTACCTACTTGCATAGTTTTCCAACAGACCTCACAACCTCTGAGGATGCCTGTCCTAGATATCAGCGAAACCTCAGTAGAGAATGCTTCTACAATATGGCCATACAGCCCAGAAAACACAGCAGCCCAGTGATTCCGGCCATGAAAGCCTTTGACAACACACTGTAAAACTGATACAGAACCTAAATGCTCTTACAGCACCAGATCTAAGCAGCAACTAAGAAGAAATAGCCTTCCCAAGTAACTTTCAGTTTCCTGTTGGCTTCACGGTTACGTAGGTGGAAAGCACACACTTGTGTCTTGGCAGGGTTAGGCTTCAGGTGGTTCTCTTTGTAGTAGCTGGAGAGATCTTTCAAGGCATTGGTGAGTTGCTTTTCAACTGTTTCAAAATCTTTTGCTTGTGTTGTAAGGCCAAGGTCATCAGCATATATAAAGCTCTTTGTGAGTGGTGGTTGTGGCTGATCGTTCGTGAAGATATTAAATAAGGTTGGTGCAAGAACGCTGCCTTGGGGTAAACCATTCTTTTGCCTTGGGGTAAACCATTCTTTTGCCTTGGGGTAAACCATTCATTTTGTAATCAATAGGCCTGAATCTTCATTGTGTCAGAAGAACGTTGGTGTCACCTTGGTGTCACCTTAGACCGAACACTAACATATAGGAAACACTGCATGAACACCAAGCACAAAGTAGCTGCACGCAATAACATCCTGCAGAAACTGACTGGCAGCTCATGGGGTGCAGACCCACAAGTAATAAGAACATCAGCCCTGGCCTTGTCTTTCTCAACTGCAGAGTATGCCTGTCCTGTTTGGCACAAGTCTGCCCATGCAAAGCAGGTGGACATAGCACTGAATGAAACATGCAGAATCATCACGGGATGCCTTAAACCTACACCTGTTGATAAACTCTACAAGTTAGCTGGCATTGCCCCTCCTGACGTGTGACGGGAAGTTGCTGCTAACGGTGAGAGAAAAAAGGTCGAACATTGTGAAAGCCACCCACTGCATGGCTATCACCCTCCTCCCACCAGACTCAAATCAAGGAAGGGCTTCATGAGAACCACCACTCCTCTTGATGTTCCTCCAGCAGCAGCAAGGGTGTCCCTCTGGGCAGCTAAACCTGGCAATTCTAACTGGATGGCCCCCCAAGAGGGTCTTCCTCCAGGGGCAAACCAAGAATGGGCAACTTGGAAGTCCCTGAACAGACTCAGAAGTGGAGTGGGCAGATCAAAAGACAACTTGGCAAGGTGGCACTACCTGGAGGAATCCTCTTCCTTGTGTGACTGTGGAGCTGAACAAACAACTCAGCACATGTATGCTTGCCCACAATGCCCTGCCTCATGTACGGAGGAGGAGTTGTTTAAAGCTACAGACAATGCGGTTGCTGTTGCCCGCTTTTGGTCCAAAACTACTTAGTTGCTTGTGATTTCTTTTTTTTTCTTTTTTCTTTTTTCCCCCATTATTTGAAATGTATTTGTTGTACAATGCTTTTGACACGAAATAAATAAAACATCTGTTTTGGAGAAGGGATTCAACATCCTAAATACCAGTATGTATCTCTTTTAAGTTTAGGCTAAAACCCAGCATTGATTCGTCATCTCACTAATGTAGGAGGCACCAACCTCCTATTTGTCAAGATAAAGCCTTGACAGAAACCACTGCAACCATTTCAGCTTTTCTCAAAGGAAAGTGAAACTAACCTAGGGATCTGGGTTAAATTTCTGCCAGTTTTATTCCCAGTATTAATAAGCAGGCAACGGCAGTATCACTGGTTTTAACAGACAGAAGTGAGAATCTGACAACCAAAGATTCTTAACATGTGGAAGTTAACAAGGAAATCCCCTATTAACTGCGAAATAAACTACCTTTTCATTTGCAGTTCTTTTTATTTCTTCAAAATACCATAATATATAAACCAGTCTTAGTCATTTCTTTTGTAACCTAAAGCTAAGCATAGCTAACCTCCTACATTAGTGCTGAAGAGTATCTATCTCAGAATAAAGAGTTATGCATTAGTTTGCTATACAACAATTGTATTGCATAACAACACTACACAACTGAATGCATATACACATCTGCATGTGCACAGTACTAAATCCAGTTGTTGCACATGGCACATAAAATCTAGCCACTTCTGCCAGGAAACTTATACATGTATGGGACACCATCCTGAAACTCTGCATAGTGTGGCGGCTTGAATGCTAGACTAGAAAACTGAGATACAAGAGTTCAAATCCAACTCAGCCCTGGAAACACACTGGATGACGTTGAGCAAGTCATGCTCTTTCAGTCCTAGAGAAAGGCAATGGCAAATCACCTCTGAATAAAATCTTGCCAAGTAAACTATAGCATGGGATTTCCACAAGTTGAGACCAACATGAAGATACATGATAACAAGATACAATGAAGATTCAGGCCTATTGATTACAAAATGAACACAGACTGCTATTTCAAGAATCATGATTGGGTTTATTGAAGGGAGGGCTGCATCAATAAAATATACAGTTTAAAACTGATTGCTCTGACTCTAAACATGTTGGTCCTCCATTCTCGCTTTCTCTTTTAAAATGAATTGTGCATACAACTTCTATTTGCTTTGTTGGGGAAACAGACTATAGGATCCAGCATATACAAATCCAAAAGGCAACCCATGTACATGACATGAAACTGAAATGGTGAGATCCTTAACACTCTAAATCATTTTTAGTAGTGTGTCTGGAAATATTTCATACAACTTTTCAGTACAAAACCATGGCTTTTCATTGCCTCTTTAGTGCATGAGAAAGACCACTTTGCAATATTGTGGATCAATCAGCCTGGGAAAACTAGAATCCCCTTGCTCTGTATATGAGTAAACACTGTATATGGATACAGAGTAAGGGGCCACTGGCATTGTTTAAAAAAAAAATCCAGAAACAGAAGTATGAAAAAAAGACACACTATGTTGAATGGAGAAGATGGTTAAGTGTTTTAATTATTCAGTGTTATACTATTTTTAGAATGTGAGATATTTTTAACTTCCTATTTCCATTTTCAAAATACTTGCCTATTTCATTAATTCTGAAGTAACTTCACTGGAACATGTATACAAACTAATCTTGTAACCCAAGGAATGGCCTTGAGATGTCAAATAATTTGTTTCCAGCTGGGGAGAGGGGAGATTCTTGGAACATTTAAAATGTATTTCCTCCATGTAAAGCTGTAGAAAACAACTCTGTATTGCTGTAGCTAATTCAACCACTTTGTTCTACAATATTTTGCTGGACAGATAGCTATTTACAGGATCTTGAATGGGACTGACCCACCTCTGTAGCACTATACCTTAGGACAGTGGTTCTCAACCTGTGGGCCCCCAGATGTTTGGGCTTTCAACTCCCAGAAATCCTAACAGCTGGTAAACTGGCCAGGATTTCTGGGAGTTGTAGGCCAAAACACCTGGGGACCCACAGGTTGAGAACCACTGCCTTAGGGCCTTCATGTGTTTTTGGACCATCTCATAGAAGTCTCACCAAGCATGGCCGAGGATAAGGGATGATAACTACTGAAGTTCAAAGGCTGAGAAACACACCAGGAAGTAATGTAAATAGATGTACTGAAAACATGGTTCTCAGAGGCACTTGGATCAGCAGGACCTTGAAACTTTCCAAACATTCCCATCACTTCTATTAGAATCAAGACAAAAGCACTTCTTCAGCTGTCCCTTATGTTATCAGCTGTCATTACTTTCACTACTCTTTTACAGTTCTTACAATGTTGATGGGAGATATGGGAGGGAAATTTCTGCCCAACTGAGACAAAAACATAGCTTGTAAAAAGTTTTACTCAAGAACAGATGGCAGTAGTTTTCTCTTAAAGTCAACTAGATTCACCTAGATGTGCCTAACTCTGTGTAGCACTGTAGGCTTAAATAAGTAGAAAGCTAATAGTAGTGACACATTAAAATCCAAATGTGTCTACCCAAGTGTTGACATATTTTGTTGTATAATTCACACTTCTCTCTGCTTAGCAACAGATGGCAGATCAGTTCACTTGAAAAATACAACATATCTGGAGCAAAACTCACAATAAAGAGTTTGTGTAAGTGAAATCTGCTCATGCCACCATCCTATCACAGAATTTGCAAATTCAACACACAAGTGCCCTTACAAATAACGTTGATCTATGCTGGAAAATGCTCAAGTATATAAGGTGCAATAAATCAAGCATAAAGGGCGCAATCAATTAGTCACGAAAATAAATGCAGAGTCGTCCCAGCGGATCATGTCCCCTGTTAATAAGAAAATAAAGAGGCAATTCATTGCCTTTCAACACCAAATGCTGCACAATGCAAACTCAAGAGGAATACAAGATGCCTGTTCTGTCACAACAGATGGCGCGAATAGAAGGATCTTCAGGAACGAACAGCAGCATTGATTGTTAACATTATTATCTCAGCAGGTTGTTCTTTTTCTAGAGGAGTGATGTTCAATCCTTTCAATCCAACAACACTCAGCAAGTCAAAAACTGTGATGAATGATTGAAAGTTTCACTGGAACTTTCTCATTTCAAGATATCTCCCTATGATGGGCATTTGGTCCTGTTTGTTCTACAATCTGCTTGGCAGAACTTTACAGGCATTCAACCTACATGCAAACTGAGACAACTTTGAAGCATTTTTGTCTCTGAAAAGCTTCTCCTACCTCAAATTTGTACACCCTACATTTGGCAAGTGAACTATTTACAGTACTATGGATTATCACCCTCCAGCTTTTCAATCCAGGTTACCATTGAAAGGAGAGAGGAGAAAATAAACCATGACCAATGCTTAATCTGTGCAGTTCCAAGAACAAAATTGCATACTAATAAAGCTACAGGCAGTTCCAGCATTCAGAGTAACTAATCTTTTTCACTAGAAACAGAAGTCTTCACTCATCCCTAGGGACCCACTGCTGTGGGAGGGAGATGGTGGTGGAAGGGAGTTTGTGGGGGGGGGGGGAAGAGAATTCTGGGGAAATGCCAATATTACAAAACTTGTCTATCTCATTGAATGAAAAAGCTCCCTTTGGGGCATATGCCAAGAGGCTTTGCTGGAGCAAAGTGGAAGGAGCTGGGATGCTAATCCTTGGTTGAAAAGACTTCCTAACTCAGGCAAAAGGGGTCTGTTTGCTCTTCTCTCTCCTATGTGGCTTTTAGCTCTGAATGTGTTTTAATGAATTTTAACTGTGAATTTTTAATAATATTATGTTTAATTCTGTTTTAATGTTTGCATATTTGTATATTTGGTCATATGTTTAATGGAAGCTGCTTTGAGTTTCTTTATAAATAAACATAATAAAAATAAATAAAGTTTGGATTATTGATGTTGCCAAACCAGGTGACAGTCAAATTGACAAAAAAAAAAACAACAGGAAAAACTCAGCCATTATCAGGACCTCAAAATTGAACTGCGAGGGCTCTGGCATAAACCAGGGCCAAAAGATCTCCGCCAGCATTTGAAAACAATAAATATTGACAAAATCACGATCTGTCAACTGCAAAAGGCCACCTTTCGAAAATACATCACACAGTCCTAAATGCTTGGGAAGTGTTCGACTTGTGATTTTGTGATACAAAATCCAGCATAAACCTCTCGTTTGTTGTGTCATACTGTGTTTTTGTGGCAGTAAAATAATAATATGCCCCAGAAAGAAATAACTTTACTCAGGGTGCATCTACACTGTAGAATTAATGTAGTTTGACAACGCTTGAAATGCCATGGCTCAATGCTATGGAATCGTGAGTTGTAGTTCTACAAGATCTTTAGCCTCTTCTGCCAAAGAGTGCTGGTACCCCCTCAAACTAAAAGTTTTAAGATTCCACGGCATACCGGCTGTTAGGAATTGTGGAGTTGAAGTCCAAAACACCTGGAGGGCCAAGGTTTGCCCAGGCCTCCTCTACATCATAGATGCAACTTTAGTGTCCCTGGGTGTGAATCTTCCTGACAGAAAACACCTCATCACAGGTGGCTGCAATTGCCTTCTGGGGCTGTGATTTTTTTCCCCAACAGTGATTTTTTCCTATCAGGGAATTAGTTCTTAGTCAAAAGTAAACAAGGGTGGAAGAAAGGGCAGTTGGGGAGATAATGGTGCACAGAAAGAAAAGAAAGAAAGAGAAATGACTGTATACTTACAGTTTTGTGTGGTTATTTTAGTTGCTTTCTTGTGAACGTTTTTTCAATTACAGGGAGTTGGACTCTTTTGACTCTGTACTATTATTATTATACATATATCATCTCCCTCTCCGCAAGTTTTTAAGCAGAGGTTGGGTGGGTAAGTGTTGGAGTGCTTTGATTGCCTGTGTCTGCATCGAGCAGGAGGATGGATTGGATGGCCCTTGTGGTTTCTTCCAATTCTGCAATCCTATTATTATTATTATTATTATTATTATTATTATTATTATTATTATTATGTGGTGGAGACTCCTCTGGAGGTTTTTAAACAGAAGCTAGATGGCCATCTGTTGGGAGTGGTTTGGTTGTGTGTTCCCTGTATGACAGGGAATTGGACTAGTTGGCCCTTGGGGTCTCTTTCGACTCTCTGATTCCACTCCTACTATTATTATCATCCTTCTTTTATGTAGAACGAGACGCAAAGCAGGTCACAACATACAAAAATCCTATGATTCTATTATTGTTGTTATTATATTTATTTATATGCTGATTTTCCTTTCTTAAGAGACTCAAACTGTCTCATAACATCCAAAAATCCTATGATTCTGTTATTATTATTATTATTATTATTATTATTTTCTTTTTGTTTTGTCGAAGGCTTTCATGGCTGGAATCACTGGGTTACTGTGTGTTTCCCGGGCTGTATAGCCATGTTCCAGAAGCATTCTCTCCTGGCGTTTCGCCCGCATCTATGGCAGGCATCCTCAGAGGTTGTGAGGTCTGTTAGAAAACTATGCAAGTGGGTTTACAGTATATATCGGTGGAAGGTCCAGGGTGGGAGAAAGAACTCTTGTCTGCTTGAAGCAAGTGTGATTACTGCATATGGCCACCTTGATTAGCACTGAATGGCCTTGCAACTTCAAAGCCTGGCTTCCTCCTGCCTGAGGGAATCCTTTGTTGGGCAGTGATTAGCTGGACCTGATTGTTTCTTGCCTGGAATTCCCCTGTTTTGGAGTATTGTTTATTTATTTACTGTCCTGATTTTAGAGTGTATTCTTTTTCTTTCTTAAGAGACTCAAAGTGCCTCACAATACCCAAAAATCCTATGATGATGATGATGATGATTATTATTATTATTATTACTAGATTATTATGCTGCTTTTTCTTAGGAGATTCAAAGTGCCTCACAACATCCAAAAACAGGGCAGCTTCAAATCCTATGGCTATATTATTATCATGTCTACATCTAGATCAGGCCTGAGCAAACTTGGGCCCTCCAGGTGTTTTGGACTTCGACTCCCACAATCCCTAACAGCCAGCAGACTGTTAGGAACTGTGGGAGTTGAAGTCCAAAATACCTGGAGGGCCCAAGTTTGCCCAGGCCTGATCTATATGCTGCTTATTCTCTCAAAGCGGCAAAGCAGCGCTAAAAAAACGAGGCAAGATGGGACCATCAACTTCCCCAACCCCACCCCCCTTCTATGACAAAGGTGGCATACAAATCAGTCCAATGAATTCATCAATAACAGAGAATCCGGGAAAAGGAAGGAAACGCGGGAAACCCTTCAAGGAGCAGAAGCAAAGTCCCGCCTGGTCCCAGGAGTCCAAAGAAGAAGAAGAAAAGGAAGCCCGGGGGGGGGGGGGGGGAGGCGTGCAAAGCCGAAGCCGCGGGGAAGAGATTTCCCGTCTACTTACGCGGAGCGGCGCCCGGCTGTTGATCTCTCCGCCTTTGCCTGCCCGTCTGGATGCGGCCCAGGGAAGCGGCAGCGGCACCTCTGTCGCCTTTGTTGACGCCCCGATCCCCTCCCTCCCCTCTCCCGCGAAAGGGGAGAAAGGAAAGGGTCGCCCCCTTCTTTCCTTCCTTCCCTCCTTCCCTTTCCCCTCGCCAGCCTCAGTCAAACCCGAAGGCGCCTCAAGGCGGGAGGGGGCAGCGCTTGGTCCAGGGGCGGCAGCAGGAGGAGGGATGCGACGCGCCTGCCTGCCTGCCTTTTCCCCTTCCTTTCCCCCAGCCGAGGGGCTTCTGTGCAGCGTCTCCAACCCATGCGGCTGGGGGAGGCTTCGGGGATTTGAGGCGCCCCTTCTTCCCCTCCTCCTTTCCCGCGTGGGGAGCGGCGGGAGGCTCCGAGGCCGAGGGCGCGCCCCCCTCGCCGGGATGGGGAGCACGCGGGAGAAGCCGCCCCCTCCTCCCCTTCCTCCTCCTCGGCCAGCAGCCCCTTCCCCTCCTGCCAATGCGCGCACACAGCCCAGGCTCCGGGCGGAAGCGGCGGCGGCGGCGGCTGTTGCTACTGTTGCAGCGGTCCAGGCTTTTGTCTGCAGCCTCCCTCCTGTCTGTGGCCCAGGCGGCCGAAGCAGCAAGAGAAATGGATGGATATAGATCAGGCATGGGCAAACTTGGGCCCTCCAGCTGTTTTGGACTTGGGAGTTGAAGATATAGTGCTTTCTTTACATCCCCCCCCCCAGTTCCGAATCTTGTCATTCGATTACATCCAGGCCTGTAGCGAGGGGGTGGTTTTAGGGGTTCAAACCCACCCCCTCCGAAATTTTTCAGGTTATAAAAAAAATCTGGTTTACTCATGAATTTTAACTGGTTAACCAAATCCCCATGCTAAGTCTATGAGACAGAAGATATTGACAGGTTTGTAGCGGGGAGGGGTGTGTGCTAGGGGTTCAACCCCCCCCCCCCCCGAAATTTTCAAAACCCCTCCCTAAATTTTCTTCTGGCTACGGCCCTGATTACAGGACTTTATCCATCAGCCCTGGATCTTGTCATTTGGTTGCAGCTCTTTATCCATCAGCCCAAGTTTGCCCGTACCTGATCAAACCCCTTTCTAGGACAAAGGTGGCATACAAATCCATCCATCAGCCCTGCCCTCCCAAGCTCAGAATTGTGCACTATTCAGACTAATAATAATAATAGTAATAACTATTACTGACAAAGTTCTGAAACACAACACACCAGACATCACAATTGTGGAAAAGAAAAAGGTTTGGATCATTGATGTTGCCATCCCAGGTGACAGTCGCATTGACGAAAAACAACAGGAAAAACTCAGCCACTATCAGGACATCAAGACTGAACTTCAAAGACTCTGGCAGAAACCAGTGCAGGTGGTCCCGGTGGTGATTGGCACATTGGGTGCCATGCCAAAAGATCTCAGCCGGCATTTGGAAACAATAGACATTGACAAAATTACAGTCTGCCAACTGCAAAAGGCTACCCTGCTGGGATCTGCACGCATCATCCGAAAATACATCACACAGTCCTAGACACTTGGGAAGTGTTCGACTTGTGATTTTGTGAAACGAAATCCAGCATATCTACCGTATCTTGTTTGCTGTGTCATACAATAATAATAATAACAATGACAATTTTATTCTTGTATACTGCCCCATTTCCCCGAGGGGGCTCGGGGTGGCTTACATGGGGACCAAGCCCGGCAATATACAATAAAATACAACCACACAAAATACATTCCAATTACAACAAATTTATATATCAGAACTATAAAATCACAACATCACACAATAAAAGCATAGCCAGTAGCCAAGGACAACATAATGGCACTTCAATCGTGGGGCAGAAGAATAAGATTATAGTTGTGCAATATATTAGGAGTACTGATAACATAGGCCAGTGATAAAGTGCAGAGGCTAGGATATAGGTGGGGGTAGGGATTCAATCAATTGTTCATCCTAATCAAAGGTGGTTTGAAAAAAACAGGTTTTCAAATCTTTTCGGAGGGAGGCCAGAGTGGGAGCTAGTCTGATCTCTATTGACGATTGTTAGTCATGGTGTGCCTTTGTATGGAATCGCTGTTCGTTTTGTTTAGTTTCATCCATTTTGTATCAGTTTTGTATTTGTCCCTGTTTCCGAAAACGGGGCGCCTCATATAAATAGAATTTTTGTCTCACTTACAAAAAACCCAAAAGAATTTGGACCATTGGCAGCAATGAGAGGGCTTCCGAGGCTCACCCCCCCCCCCCCCGCATCATCTCCCTGGGGAAGGTGTTCCAGAGCCAAGGGACCACCATCGAGAAGGCCCTCTCTCTCATCCCCACCAACCAGAGGGACCCAGACAGAATTGGGACCAAGGGGAGGGCCTCCCCATCAGATCTTAGAGCTCATGAAGGGGGTTGGGATTCCTTTGATTATTTTTTTATTTATTGATTGAGCTTATTATTTGCATGCCTCCTTGGTCATAGAATCATAGGATTGTAAACTGCACTGTTTTTTTTTGTTTTGGTTTGGGTTTTTTTTTTTGATGTTTTGGGCCACTTCTTGGCCCATTCAAGATAAAAGCAAAATAGCATGCATCATCCGAAAATACATCACACAGTCCTAGACACTTGGGAAGTGTGCGACTTGTGATTTTGTGATATGAAATCCAGCATATCTATCTTGTTTGCTGTGTCATTAATAATAATAATAATAATAATAATAATAATAATAATACGATCTGCCAACTGCAAAAGGCCACCCTGCTGGGATCTGAAAATACATCACACTGTCCTAGACACTTGTGAAGTGTTCAACTTGTGATTTTGTGATACAAAATCCAGCATATCTATCTTGTTTGCTGTGTCATACAATAATAATAATAATAATAACAACAATAATAATAGTAATAATGATAATAGAATCATAGAGTTAGAAGAGACCACAAGGGCCATCCAGTCCAACCCCATTCTACCATGTGGGGAAGACACAAACCAAATACCATTCAGCCTCTGTTTAAAAACCTCCAGAGATGGAGACTCCACCACACTCCAAGGTTGCATATTCTACAGATAATTCTTTTCCCATGCTTTAGCTCATTCATTCATTAGAGTGGAGATTGAAGTCAAGGAATAAGAAGAAGACCAGAAATGTGCTGATGAAGAGTTCTGCAGCTACCATGGACTGCTATAAAATCAAATAAATGGTCCTAGAACAAATCAAGTCTCAATTCTACCTAAAAGACAAAACTGAGGCTGTCATACTTTGACCATATCAGAAGAAGACAGGGCTCTAGAAAAGACCATAAGGGAAAGTAGAGGGCCGTAGCGATGGAAAGAGAAAGATTTCTTTCAAGATAGATAAACTCAACCAGGAAAGCCACTGCTCTGAGTCTGCAATGATGATAGGACAACCAGGGGGGTCTCATTCATAGGGTCGTCATACCTCAAAGTCATCTTGGAGGCAGTTAACAGCTCCAACAGAAATCCAACTAGTTATGTTTCTCCTGCGTTTGGGGAAGGAGGGGAAACAAGTTCAAGGGCAGTGTTTTTGGGCTCTGTTGCTTTAGAAAGCTATGACTGATGGGAACAGAGAAGTGAGAAGTACATGGGCACAGAAAGCACTGCTACAAAAGGTCTGTCTTACCCTCTAACTGGCCTCCTTTTTCAGCTGCTTTTTAAGGTCCTGGGTTTATCTCTCCACCTACTTTCCCTAATTGTCCTTCACTAGCTTCAGCTGCTACAAACTGAATTCTTGGTGCAAAAATTGTTTGCGCTTGATTCAGCAAAGGGGAGAAGACTTCATTATCTCAACCTCTAAAGTGTCCTTGGATACTGTTGTTTTAGGCAGTACATAAAATAATTTAGTTTTGCAGTTTGTGTAAGCACATATACTGGCTTTTATATGTAGTTGCTATTTTTATAAACTATTTATTGGTGTTTATTAACTTAATAATATTTTGTAGAAATATATTTTAATATATATATTCTTGAATGTTTTTCAGTGATTATGTGCTTTTAGCCATGTTGTAACCCACCACAAGGAGAGGCGGGTAAGAAATAAAATTAACATTATTATTATTATTAAGTTTCATAATGATTGCAAGAATTGCTAGATTTCCCCTTTGACCATCTTGCACCTGTTTTCTGAAAAACGGGTGAAACGTTTTAAATAAATTAATAAAATTTTTTAGTAGTGCAACTAAGGAGAATGCATATTGCTCTAAGGCAGTTCAATTCCACGAATGGTCCTGTTTAATTCTGGGGTATGTAGTTTGGTGAGGTACTTAAAACTCTGTCAGCTCTCTATTGTTATAGATCAAGAGAAAGGTGAATCAATTGAAAGGACACGTGTCATTTACAGTCTGGTATAAGCCTATCATGCCTATACATTACCAGGCGAACTCTGGTAAAAAGCATACTGCCTTTGAAAATTCTGGGGGAAGAAAAGATAGATAATTTTTCACAGAACATGTATTACAGGATAGCTTGAGTTTGACTCAAAATAACATGCAGCCAGAACATTACATAGGAGTAGTCACAACACAGAGATATAATTAAATACTCTTCCAAAATAAGGGACAGGCTTTTGAATGTTCATAGTGTCAGGGTCTAAGAAGGAACTTTGCAACTGAATTAAACATGAAGTATGTTGTTGGTGTATAAATGACCAGGGATGGCATCAGGTGTTAAAAATGTGTAGTTTCATCCCCACCCCATGTTTCCTAGTAAGTCTTCCACTCTTTTCCTATGTGTAGCTGCTTTCTTATCTTATGATATGTTCCTGAGAAAAAGCCAGTGTTATCATTTGTGTGCAATGCTCAAGCTAGAGAATGGGGAGAAAGGGGAAGTCCTGCTTCCAAATGCCAACATGAGAACAAAACAATGCTTTGTGTAAGGGACAGTCTTTTCAGTAACAGTTAGTGTGTCCTTAATTTAGGTTCACCCAGGCCATTCTGTTCCCCTGAAGGACATCTAGGGGAAAAGGAGCATTGCCTAAATTCTCAGATTCCTGGTTTTTCTTTTATTTTGTCGCTGTTCTGCTCTAAAACTGATTAGGTCTACTAGGCTATTACAGTGAATGATAAGCTTTGTTTAGAGTATGTATAGCCTCCTTTAACTAAAAAGATGCCCAGGGCAGCTTACAAATAATTAATTTTACAACTCTGCCACACTCTGAGTAGCATATTCCACTGTCAGGCAGCTCTTCCTTATATACAACTCTGGAATAAATGACTACACAATCAGGCAAACCAAAATACTTTCCAGCTGCAAGTCTTTTCTCAAGATATGCCAGCTCTGGGATTGTACAGTTACCATGATTCAGTAAAGTCTGTGCTCTATCATAGGAGTGGCCTCATATTTCTTTCCCTTGACCTATTAGAATGTAGAATTGGTATTTCTAGTTAAAGAGGTGGACTATAAAGTCCTACAGAGCAAATGTTAGATTTCTTGGAAAAACTGTTTCCAATGGGAATGCCAAAGTAATATTGGAAGCTGCATTGTGGGTAGGCCATTAAGCTCAGTACCATGTTTCCCCGAAAATAAGACATTCCCTGAAAATGAGACCTAGTAGAGGTTTTGGTGAATATAAGACATCCCCCGAAAATAAGACCTAGGAGGAGGGAGCTGCCGCCATTGCCGAGGAAGGCGCCTGCAATGAGAAGCATTTCCCTCCTCCTTTGTGCTGCCCGTGCCTTCCTCAGCGGAGGAGGAGGAAGCAAAATAAGACATCCCCTGAAAATAAGACCTATTATTTATTTATTTATTTACTGCATTTATATACCGCTTTTCTCACCCCTGGGGGGACTCAAAGCGGTTTACAACATAATGGCAAAATGCCAACCATACATTAGAAAACATAACAGATTGATCACATCATAAACAATAAAATGAGCAACATCAAGTGTACTTATCAAACAACTCAAAAATAACAAAAATAGAAATTTAAATATATAAATCAAACATTTAGGACATTTTTACGAATAGATCTAATATTAGTAAACAGTTAAAACATTAAACATAAAAAGGCAATTTGCAACAAGCCAACAGGCAGATGTAGTGTCAGTGTTTAAAGTGCTGTCTGAATTAGATTATATTGCACAATTCCACAAGATAAAAAGGGCCAAGTTAAGGTTTGGTTACCATTCCCCTCCCCCACCTGCCTCCCGAATTCCCTCCCCATAATGTCTAGCCCTAGTCTTTATGCCCTCCCAAAGATTCCCAAATCATTGCAAATAAGGACTCCTCTGGATACTGTTCAGGCAAAGCCCAGGTCTTCATTGGGGGGGGGGGGGGCGGTGTAAACTGTGATATGAGGTCCTTGGGGAAGTAGATGGGGTTGTTTTTTCTTGTGATGGTGAGGTGTCTCTATCCATGATGGTAAAAGTTGCTCAGCAAAGCAGGCTCTGGGTCCAAGTGATGGTGTTTTTATCTGCTGCTGGCTTCTGGTGGAATAGTACAGCTGTGGGGGCCACGCCCAGTTTGTTTGGTGTGACCTAGTGTGTCTTTGGGAGATAATATAAGACACTGTCTTATATTATCTTAGGGATTTTTTATTTTCCACTGTGGATTTCCCTACATGCAGTTACTTACAAAACCCAAGCCATCTTAGGAGTGGTTTATGAATTTTTCAGTTCTTTAAACTGTGTGTCTTTTGAACTGCACATTTGGGTTACCTACTATCTTGTTTTGTTAGCTACTCTGGGAGACCTTTTGGCTAAAGAACAGGGAATAAGTGTTTTAATTTTAAAAGCTAATAATAATAATAATAAAATTTTATTATGATCAATAGATCAGATAAAAATAAACAATCAAGGAAACAAATAAAAACAAACAAGTAGAACAAATACTATTAATAACATGATTACATAAAATAGATATTAATAAATACAGGTAAAATTCCCTTTAGTTGAGTGGTTCCAACCTGTGGGTCCCCAGATGTTTTGGTCTTCAACTCCCAGAAATCCTAACAGTTGATAAACTGGCTGGGATTTCTGGGAGTTGTAGGACAAAACATCTGGAGACCCACAGGTTGAGAACCACTGCTTTAGTTTATCATGTCATTTTGTTGGTGACAAGCAAGCGCTGCGGTACAAAAGCTCAACATTTTAACTATTACCATTGGATTCTGATCTGCCAGTAAGTAGTATATGTAAAACTCCTCAGTTCTTCCAGGAAAGCTTTGTAGAATTGGGTGGATAAAAGTATGTCAGAAGCCATTGTAGAAGGAACAGTATAACAATACATGGCTTATAGTCTCCACAGAGCCATCACCACAAGGACATATGTGTGCATCATAGAGGACTTTGTTATACCTCCCATCTAATAAGGCTGAAGGTAATACATTAAATTTTGCTAGGCTGAATGCTTTTCTGTGTTTTGGAAGGGTTATAATATTAAAATGACTTGCTAACATAAAAGACTGACCACTGTCTCAGAATTCAGGATATACAGTATCTGCACTTACATGGTACTGCAACATTATCTATAATTAACTGCTGTATTTTATTTTTTTGCTTTTATATATCCATTTTAACCATACTTTTCTCAATTAGAACTTTCAAACCATTTCTGTAGAATTTTTTTTGAACAATTCTTGGAATACTAGTTGTGTGTTTATATTTCTTTTTTGCAGGATTCTGAAGAAAAATGTTTGACCATGACTGCCTGGCAGCCGCTCAAAAAGTGTGGAAATTAATTGTCCTTATTTTCACACATGATTTTCACACATACTGTTAATTCTCAAATAAATATGTGAAGTATTATTATTACACATCAAGAATTAAGCAATCATCTCAACAGAACTCGTAGCTAGGGAAAAGAAGTTTTTTCTGAGAAGGCAGGATGCAGAAAACAATTGCTTGCATGTGAGCTAGTTTAAGGATAAACATGGAATTGCATTCATTGCTAAATCTTTGGTTACAATGGGAGATAGTGGTCTTGAAAAACATTGCAAAGAGATAGCTTGGCTCCTCAAAAAGAAACAGCAGTTGAAAATAGAGTTGCTGAGTCAAAAGGCTTTTTTTGGAGGGGAGATTAAACTACACTGTTTCGACATTCCTTCAATTTATTTGTAAATGCAACAGTCAAAATGCAACCTAGCTATCTCTTCAGTGTTTGCCATTGCTTATCCCAGAAGATGTACTTGTGATAAGATTCCAAATAAAAATGTATCATTTTAAACTTTGAAAGTGGCTTCTTATCACTTACAATACTCACACCTCATTCAGAGTATACTAAGAACAATGTAAAGCACTGCTTATATATCAGATGAGATATGGATTACAGTGCTTTGCTTTGGGGAATTTGGTTCCCAAAAAGGCTCCATTTTTAATACTAAAGAATTGACCAAAGAATAATAGAGAATTAGATCTTAAATAATTAATCAGAACACTCTTATGTAGCAAGAAATTGACTATCTATCATTCCTTCTCCACATGTCTCTCCTGCAATGATTTTGTAAGATATACTTTCCTAAACTTTAGTGAATTGGAGAGTCACTGTCTTTTAAAAATGGTCAGATACTTGGCACACAGCAAGCTATGCATGCATTTCTGAAGCATACATCTCATTATAATCTAATAGTTAATACTCAGAAATGCATGTCCTTCTCCTTCTCCAAAGCCTGAAGAGCTTAAACTAAGAGCTTTTGCAGAAGCTGGAGAGGAAAGGGTGATTGGCCACAGACGCTGGGGAGATTAAGTCATCCTTGTGTATAAATCGAGGACAGGTTTTAGGGACAAAGGTGTGGATACGTTGTGGGTCATTCTAAAGAGAAGGGAAAGCACCAATGGGGCCACTTCCATTTCCCAGCCTGGGCATCCAAAAAATCTATAAATTGTGACCCAGAGGAGAGAATAGAGTGGATCAGTGCTTCTTTTATTTTCTCTTGGGGTGAACTAAGTTCTTTCCTTTTGCCATTCTACTCGGGAATGGGGATAATTCTTTTTTATAAGAACTGACTACATTAGTGGCCGGGCTGTGGTGCAGGCTGGTGAGCAGCCTGCTGTAATAAATCACTTTGACCATGAGGTCATGAGTTTGAGGCCAGCCTGTGGCAGGTTGAGAACCCATCAATTAAAAAAATAAAAAATAGCCCCTGCTCGTTGCTGACCTAGCAACCCGAAAGATAGCTGCATCTATCAAGTAAGAAATAAGGTACCACTTATAAAGTGGGGAGGAAAATTTGACTAATTTACGACGTTGGAATGAGGAAGTGCTGTCACAGTGGATGATGAAGCAGCTGCTCCCCCCTGTGGCCAGAATTGAACATCCCCTCAGGAGAAGGTTAAATTGCCTCTGCGTCTGTCTCTGTCTCAGTTCTATGTGTATATGGGCATTGAATGTTTGCCCTATATGTATATAATGTGATCCGCCCTGAGTCCCCTTTGGGGTGAGAAAGGCGGAATATAAATACTGTAAACAAATAAATAAATAATAAATAATAAGTAATAGCAGGAAATTATAAATTTCCACTCACATCTAACTGGGAAAAAAGAACAGCTGGTGCACATGGCTTTGAAAGCTACACAAAACAAATACCACATTAAAAAAACCCCTATCTTCCTGCATACTTCATGATATTTCTTATTTTCTTCTTATTTCTTCTATTATCTCTGTTAAATGCAAGTAAAATAATAATTTAACTCCTGGCTGTAATTTTATGGTGAATCAACAATGCCTAACCCTTTTCTGCTAGGATGGTTAACAAACAAAACAGTCCTTACCTGTTCAAAGAACTTTCTGCATTTAGGCTTCCATCTTTAGTTCTAATTCTGGAAAGTTTGCAAAACCTCTTTGAGCATTCCTGAAACCCTTTCCTCCACTCTTGGTTCTTTTCAAAAATTATTTGTTAATTTGAGCAATTTTGGATTGCTTATTTGCCTGTTCATCAATCCCACCTTTAATTTTGTTTGCCCAATTGGATCATTGACATTCCCTTTTCTCAGAATATCTGATAGGCTGTTGCTGTATTTTTCACTTTTAATGTGTTTTAGTAATATCAGAGCCCCCACCATCCAACGTGTGCCCTCATTAGATAACAGTTGCTTATCAGCATATATGCATTGCACACCACATCTTTTCCTTCTCTGCACTGAGAAAAAGCTACATTGTTCAAAAATGTGTTTTATATTTGTTTTAGATACAAGGTTTTTCACAAAATTGACAGGATTAGATATAAAAATTGAAAAAGGTAGGTACTTAAATTGTAGTTCGTGTACATGTTGCTATCTTGTGTCAGTCTTTAACATGGCTTCTAGCAAAGAGTGTTTCTGGGCTTATAAGTTTATCGAAACGTCAAGAACTCCCTCCCGAAAAATTTGTTTCAGTTTATGGATGAATTTGATTTATGTGATATTTGGAGATTAAAAAATCCTAACCAAAAAGATTTTACATATTATTCGAACAAACATGAGCTTTGGACTAGAATTGACATGGTATGGGCTTCAAAAAGCCTAGCACCAAAAATACAAGAAATAAGAATACATGCAAGGGATCTCTCTGACCACTGCCCTATAACCATGACAATTAATAAGAAAAAGCATATGGTAAGTTGGAGACTAGATAACAATTTGATCAAACAGGAGAAGGACATAGAAAAGTTAAAACAGATGACTAAAGAATACTTTCAGCTAAATGATAACGAAAATATTGCCCCACAAACCGTCTGGGATGCCTACAAGGCGGTGGCGAGAGGTTGTTTTATACAACAAAAATCAAGAAAAAATAGAATCAAAAATCAAAAACTACAAATATTACAAGGGGAAATAGATAAACTTGAGCAAAAGTCAAAAGCAAACCCTAATGAGGGAAATGTATTAAAAAAAATAAAATTACTACAAAAAGAAAGGACAAACTTACAGTTAGAGTCTCTTGCAAACCAATTAAAATGGACACGACAAAATTCATTTGAAAATGCTAATAAACCGGGGAAATGGCTCGCCAGAATAATTAGGAAAAAGAAAAATAAACAACAAATTATAAAAATTAGAACAAAGGAAAAGGACGTATTTACAGATAACGAAATTAAAACGGAATTTGAGAAATATTATAAGAACCTATATGAAAAAGATGAAATTAATCCAGAGGAAATAACAAATTATATATGTAGTCAAAAATTACAAAAAATAACGGATGACCAAAGGTTAAACTTAAATCAAGAAATTACTGAAGAAGAAATTAAAAAAGCTATTAAAAAATTAAAGCCAGGCAAAGCACCAGGCCCAGACGGCTTCACAGCCGACTTCTATAAAATTGAGCAAGAAGAAATAACCCAATTCTTTAAAAAAATTATGAATAAAGCCCTCAGTGAGGGAAGAATTCCTGATTCTTGGAAACAAGCGGAAATAATTCTGATACACAAAGATGGAACAGACCCGAGTAATGTAAGGAACTACCATCCTATATCATTATTAAACAATGACTATAAAATTTACACTAAAATACTAGCAGAGAGATTTACAAATTTTTTAAAAGACTGGATTTCAGAAGACCAGGCGGGTTTTTTACCTAAGCGTAGTACTAAGGATAACCTAAGAATTATTCTGGATGCAATAGAATATTTTGATCAAAACCACCAGAAGGAAGTGGGCTTCTTAGCACTAGATGCTGAGAAAGCATTTGACAACGTCAATTGGGAATTTTTCAAATTACTACTTAAAGAGTTAGATATGGGAAATCTATTCCAAAATGGGATAAACGCAATCTACTCTAATCAATTTGCAAAAATTAAAGTAAACGATTTATACACCGATAAATTCGAAATACAAAAAGGTACAAGACAGGGATGCCCGCTTTCCCCCTTAATTTTTATATTCACATTAGAAATTTTGATGAGATCAATAAAAAAGGCTGAAAACTTAAAGGGCATTAAAATTGACAACCAAGAGGTCAAAATACGCGCCTTTGCAGATGACGTAATATGTATATTAGAAAACCCAAATGAGACTATCAAGGATTGGTTAAAAAAAGATTGATGAATATGGTGCACTGGCGGGTTTCAAAATTAATAGGAAAAAGACGACAATACTCACTAAGAATATGACAAAAAAAAAACCCAAGATGAGCTAAAGGACATCTCGGGCCTGGAAATTGTTAATAAAATTAAATACTTAGGTATTTGGATTACAAGTAGAAATAATCAACTTTTGGAATTAAATTATGGGGCGAAATGGCAAGAGATAAAAAAAGATTTAGAGGGCTGGAAATATTTAAAGCTATCACTTTTGGGCAGAATAGCGATAATTAAAATGAATATCCTGCCTAAACTACTTTATTTGTTTCGCAATATCCTCATTATTAGAGGGGAAAAATTATTTACGGAATGGAATCGGGAAATAAATAAATTTATCTGGCAAAACAAAAAGCCAAGAGTGAAATTTATAACTATGACTACTCCCAAAGAAAGAGGGGGCTTCGACTTACCAAATTTACAACTATACCACGATGCATGCGCGTTAGAATGGACAATAGATTGGGTAAAATTGGAAAAAATTAAATTATTAACCATAGAAGGATATAATCTACGATGGGGTTGGCACGGATATTTATGGCAAGATAAGCAAAAAATAGACAAGCAATTTGGAAATCATTTCGTTAGATCAGCCTTAATTGCAACCTGGAAAAAATATAAAAGATATCTATACGAAAAAACCCCCCTCTGGTTCTCGCCCCTTGAAGCAATCCAACGTAGGCTACTAGGGTGGCAAAAATGGCCCACATATAAAGATATTATTAAAAAAGAAATTACTACGGGAGTCTCACCTCCCTTAAAGGATTGGGAGGAAATTAAAAAAGAGTATAAAAATATCACATGGCTACAATTCTATCAATTAAAAGAGTGCTACAAAAAAGATAAGGTAAGCGGTTTTAATATAAACACCAATTTCTGGGATAACCTACTCAAAAGAGAAAAAAAATTATAACATTAGTATATAACAAAATACTAGAATGGAACACGGAAACGGATATAATCAAGGATTCAATGTTAAATTGGTCCAGGAATATTGGCAGACCGATAACAATGGACGAATGGAGCACTATTTGGAATAAAAACACTAAATTATGCTATTCTATTGAATTAAAGGAAAATTGGCTTAAAACTGTACATAGGTGGTATTTAACACCGAAAAAAATAGGACTTATGTATAAAGATAGTAATAATAAATGCTGGCACTGTAGAAAACAGGTGGGATCATACTTTCACATGTGGTGGAGTTGTAAGATAATTAAAAATTTCTGGTTGATAGTCCATAGAGAATGTAAAAAAATTTTTAAAGTAAATTTTGAATGTAAACCAGAATATTTTTTATTAGGACTATATAATTTTAAAATAGAGAAAGACTCAAATCCAGAAATGGAAAAAAATAATAAAGAGAAAATATTTATTTATGCTATCACCGCAGCTAGAACAGTACTAGCCAGAAATTGGAAAGATGGGAAAAATCTCAACAAAGAAGCATGGCTGGAGAAACGAATGGACATCAAAAATATGGATAGACTGACTTTTTTGCTAAAAAAAACTACTGGACAACCAATGAAAGAAACGAATTGGACACTCCTAGACAACTACCTACAAGAATCAACATCTTGATGTAATAAATGGACGGGAAGTTAGAAGATCGGAAGTCTACCTCCTCCCCCCCTTCGTTCCCTCCCCTTTCCCCCCCCCCCCCCCCGATAGGGATTTTTCCCTTGGATCGTGACCCTCTCCCTTACCCCATCCCGGTCCCTTTTTTCCCTGACCCATACCTGCCCTCCCCACACTGCGGTCCCTATAGATTACCCCACCCCCCTCCCTTTTCTCTTTCTGCTCTTATGTCACACGGTAAAATTCAATAAAAATATTTTTTTAAAAAAGTTTATCGGAAGGGATCCTATCAACTTTCTAAAGCTTCTAGTAATACAGCAGCTTTTGAATATTTTCTTTAAAAACCCTAAAAATGACCCTTACTCAAAAATCTTGTTTTTCCATGAAAGTGTTGACAGGTTCTGTCTGACATTTGCTCTTTGCTCACATTAGAAGATCATGCAAACCACAATAATGATTTTGCTTGCTGAATAATGCATACGTGGGATGAACTATGAACATGTCACCTGAGGATAGTGCATACGTGGACACTTCACCCGATGTGATGAGTAATGAGTTATATAAGTTACCAGGCAACTACGCATGTCCAAAAGGATGATAATAGTCAGCAAATTCCATTGTCAGTTAGCTTTCTGCGCATAGTTGTGTAAAATGGTATAAATGGGAAAGCCACTACAAGCAAGGTGTGGCATTGCATTTTCTGGGCATTAGCTAACATTGTCACCTGCTCTTGGCCAAAAGTAAAGGCTGGTATGTGTGAAAATGTGTGATGTGAAAAACTGTAAGTTCTCTATGTATTTGGCTGAATACTTTTAGCAAGAACAAAGGCGTTTCTATGTTTTAAAAGAAAGAACCTTGCAGTTGAGTAGTCTATTAGAATGTGTGGCTGGATGGCCATCTGTTGGGGTGCTTTGAATGTGATTTTCTTGCTTCTTGGCAGGGAGTTGGACTGGATGGCCCATGAGGTCTCTTCCAACTCTATGATTCTATCATTCTATATGTGTGTGCGGCAATGAGATAAGGTCTGCTGTATTCTTATGTCTTTGACCATTGTTTATGGTCACCTTTATAACTGTTTGTTCATAAAACTATAAAAGGTATTAAAGGAGGATCCTTGTTACTTCTCCTGAATAATACCTCATAATGTCCATGCCACTGATTATTTCTGTATTTTTAGCAAAAACACGAACACAGGCACTAGTTAGATACCTTTTCAGAATTAAGGAATTATCAGGAGAATTGCAGGAAGGCAGAGATTATGTTGTTTACTATATTCTCCATACACTGTATTTCATGTGAAAAATAAGAATGCTCTCTACTTCCCTCGCTTTATACCTGGACATAACAAGTGTATACATAAATACAAATGGCTGCCTTTACAACGTCAAACATAATGTTCAATCTAGTTTCTGCTAGTCAATTAACCATGACTTTTCTGCTAGATTTTATTAAAGCAAATGCATGCTGAGGAATAGGCAAAATATTGATACATGTGAGCATCATATTTTAAATATCTTTTGTACATATGCATGGATTATCAGAAATGCAATTGTGTATGTGCATACACACATAACCACGATAGGGAAAGAGGTTGTTTTAAAAGAAAGCTACCTGCCTTTTTGTATAAATGTAAAGATTTTTCAGATTCCTATTTTAACTTATCCAGCTGCGATCCACATTAATTTTCATACCTCCATGAAGAGCTGTCTTCCTTTCTGTTCCATCAAGTTTCATTAATTTCACTAGATTTTCTTTCTGGTCATTCCAGTAAATTCTATCACCATTTAAATAGTCAATGTAAAGGCCAGTGGGCCAGACAAGGTCTTCAGAGACTAAAAAGTTGCCTCTGTTACCCATCCATCCAAGCATTTTAAAAATTCTTGCTGGTGTTTGTTGCAGTCTAGTACATTTAGGTTTAGGGAAAGCAGAACAGAGAGTACACAAAAATGGTTAGAAATGAGACATAGACATTGGTTCTTACAAAATATTTGTTAATCCTTAATGAAAGGTAAAGAGAGACTGGTCTTGGAAAATCTGAGTGCTATGCCCAGAAGTGAAAGGTCAATTTTCAGCAGATAAGAATGATGTTCTGGCCATTGGGCCAGAGAAAAGATAGTGATATTACAAATATTGCACTGGGGTGGGGGTGGGGGGTGAAAGTTCCAATGGGCTGAAGAGGTTTCTGTGGATTGGAATCCCCAAAATCCCCATATGAATGAAGAAAAAGATCCTTGGTGTAGAAGCTTGTTGTGTGGTTTTGTTTTTAGATATGAAAAAGTTTTAAGAGATTAAAAGATGTTTAAGAATGTTTAAAGAAAGTTAAGGAGAAATCTTTCCAAGGAGGAGATGGGATGTAGAAAAGAAGGATTGCTGTGGTCTGAATGTAAGTCAGGAGAGATAGCATTTTAAAAAGGGGCAAAAGTTTTGCCAGGAGAGAGTTTGTGGCAGAGGAAAAATGACAGGAAAAAGAGTTGTTGCTAGAAGAGGTAGAAGAGGAGGGGTTTTGAATGAGCTATAAGTCAGAAAAGAACAGATAATATATATTTAAATATTTTAGAAATAGGAAGCTCTTGTCTGTTTGAGGCACATGTGAATGTTGTGGTTTGCCACCTTGATTGGCATTTAGTGGCCTTGCAGTTTCAGGGCCTGGCTGGTCACTGCCTGGGGAGGGGTTCCTTTGTTGGGAGGTGTTGGCTGTCCCTGATTGGTTCTTGTCTGGAATTCATCCAGCTTTTTGAGTGTTACTCTTTGTTTGCTGTCCTGATTTCAGAGTTTTTTATATTGGTAGCTGGATTTTGTTCATTTTCATGGTTTCCTCCTTTCTGTTGTCTGCGTGCTTGTGGATTTTGGTGGCTACAATGTGTGGTTTGACATGGTGGTTATTAGAGTGGTCTAGCATTTCTGTGTTTTCAAATAGTATGTTGTGACTAGGTTGGTTCATCAGGTGCTCTGCTATGGCTGACATCTCAGGCTGAGTGAGTCCTCAGTGCCTTTCATGTTCCTTGATTCATGTTTGGGCGATGCTGCGTTTGGTGGTCCCTATGTAAACTTGTCAACAGCTGTATGGTATATGGTAGATTCTTACAGAGGCGAGAGGATCCCTCTTGTCCTTTGCTGAATGTAGCATTTGTTGGATTTTCTTAGTGGGTCTGTAGATTGTTTGTATGTTGTGTTTCTTTATCAGCTCCTTTTTGTGGTCAGTGGTTCAACCAATTGCGATATGACATTTGTGGTTCAGGAGTCAAACTTATGCTGTATACTGTGATTCATGCTGAAGCAAATCTGTGTTGTTCTATAATGTAGAAACTTGAATATTTGAAATGGTGGCCTTTCCCTTCTTCTTAAAGGTTGGGAGATCTGCCTTGCAAAAAGGTGACATTGGTATCTGTGTTCATGAATTTCTATAATCCTTTATTTGGATCCTATAGTAACCGTAAAACAGGGGTTTGCCTGTGATACATGGTTTAAGCAGTTTCCTCCCTCTCTTTCAGTCATATGGATTTAATGGTTAAAGCATTGTGTTTTATTTTGCTTTATTTAAATCATGGGTCATTTGACTACAATCAGGCCTCTTCCACTGGAAATATTTGCATTAGGGCTCTAACGTCCAAAAGGACATGGAACCAAAGGGAAAAAATGTAAAAAGGCATCTGTTTTGATTAAGACCCAAAGGGGGGGAGGTGATCCAGGAAGGTAAAGACTTCAGAAGATAATATGCATGTGTAAGATCTGAGAACTTTTATATGATTGTTAATTGTATTTATTTAAGTTGTAGGAAAATAAGGAAAGTACTGGAGAGGAGACATCAGAAAAAGCCTTTTTGAAGACTGGCAAGCTAACTAACAACTTTTGTTTAAGTTTAACAGGAATTTCAAGTGGCCACCATCTACAGAAGACAAAGTTTATGAAGAAATTGCGGCTGCCTTAATAAAATTGGGAGTTACAGTATCAATTGAATAATAAATAATGCATACATATTGTTTGTGCTTTGTAGTTTTCCGAGAACCAGAGTAGGAAAAAGAAGTGCATTTAAAAAGCATGCTGAAGATGATGACATTGGTTATTCGCAATTTGGTGTCAATTATTACCGACTATGCATGTTTGTTTCAGAACGTCAGAGCTGGTAGCCTTAGATTTCTGGAATAGACAAAATTTGCTCATTTCAAAAAAATTAATGATTAATGGTACAGGGAAAAAGAAGTGCAAACATTGCTTTTTCAGCATTAAGTGGATCTGGGGTTCAAATCACACACACATGGTTAATCAAAAATTAAAAGTGATTTCTACAGTTAAATAAAGGTTTTACACTTAAAAGGTCTACATTCACTTGGATGCTGGAAAACAGACAAATGGAAAGATTAGATTTATGGTTTAAATAGAATTGTATAAAACATATGGTCTAGAGATACCATCCTAAGGTGAAGCCTGGAAAGTATGATAATTACTGTGAAATGTTGGATTTCCAAGGTATATATGTTTTGACTGGACAAAATAATGATAAATAAAAGAAGAAAAAAGAGAGAAGCAGAAAACAACAGAACATGAGGTTCAGTGTTTAAAGGCTGTCCTGGAGACAGGGGAATGTAAAGAAAGAAAGACATCCAAAGTAATGGAAAGGGCCGCCAGGATCTATGACCCTACACCAGTGTTAAGGGCTTTGCTCATTTTAATTTTTGGCCTATAGGGTACCATGTCAAAAGATGTTGAAAATTAACAGTACAGTTTTAAGTACAATAATGTTACACAATCAAGATAACTGCTTTATTACTTTAACCAAAAGATTGATTATTATAAATCAAATGCTTTACCTTGTTAGTTTGAAAATGATTTTGGTGGCTTTCAGATAATATGTTTATGAGGTTTGACCTAAAAGACTAGAACTTTTTACTTGAAATGAAAGATGTGTATACTGCACACTTGTATTGTGATTTTCACTAACCTAGCTACAGAAGAGGTGGTAAAATCTATATTTCTAATATTATGGGCTACAGTTGAAAACGGCAGCATTAAGAAAATGGATAGATGATTTTTGATTTTCAGGATTCCTTAGGACTAAAAAGTACTAAGAAGATTGAACAGATGCCTACCCGTCAGCACATACATTGGAAGGTACTGATGCAACGTTTACACCTGCAGAAGGATGAGAAAACTTCAGACTAGACTCTACCATGAGACACACTGCCTCACCCAGCGTAAAGTCAGATCTGCACCTGTGAATCCACGGATACATGTGAACTGTCATATCCTTTGTTTATTTATTGTTATACTTTGGTTTTGACCCTTGATTTCTTTAAGTTTCTGTATTTTTATAGACACAAGCTTTTGGATACTGAAATACCTTTCAAACAAGTCCAAGTGCACCTAAGCAGACCTCAGGTGGCCCAAATCATTCCTTGAAGATAGTGCCTTGAAGATAGTTGTTAATATGTTCTATATTTTGTTCTATGTCAATAATTTAAGGGAAAATTTGATCACCAACATTACAACACTTATTCTACTATATACAGCCTGAAACAGCAGAGAGCTCATCCTTTCTGCTGGCTCTAGTCATGACATCCAGAGGTTGTTCTAAAAGGGTTACAAGGTATTGTCAGAGTTCCTCCAAATATATTCTCACAAGTCCCTGATGGCCTAGATGCTGTTAGGATCAGACACATGAGAGATAAGGCAACGATGGCTGGAATGTGACTTTGGTGTGAAAATTGTCTCCAAGACATATAAAATTCCACCTCTGCTGTCAGCTGCGCCTTGAAAGATACTTTTTGGGCTGAGATATCCTAAATACCCTATGTTTCGGTGTTTGTTCCAGATAACAAATTCGAGATCCAAACATGATATTTCTTTTTGACACAAATGAGCTACTAATTTTCATTGTATCAGTATCAGTATATACAAGTGAAGTGCTAGATTTTTCCTGTCCAATTACATAAGAGAGAACTACTAATTTGCGAGAAGGGTACCTACAAATAACAAGCCGCTGACCCCCTCTTGTCCTCCCTGCTCTTACTACTGACTGGGGTCGTGGGGACACTGAGAAGTTGTTTTCAAGAACAAGTAGGGCCAGTCTGCTTTCAGTCTGCTTTCTTCACCCGCGTCCAAACAAAATTCTGCAACACTAGTTTCTCTTGGTTTTTACACAAGCTTCATTGGCCTTGGGTATGTGCACCAATAAATGCCCCTTATTATAATTCTCTGCTTTACTGATATACCTGAAAAGTAGACACTAATGTCTCTTCATTCTTCTTTCCAGAATTAGTACCAGACAGCAATTAGTAAACCACACATGATCGCACTTTGCAGAGCTTTCACAATTTTTCTCTGCTGTGGGAACAGAAAATTACCTTCAGACATAGTAATGGGCAATCCAAACAATTTTCAATACTCTCACCCTATACTGATATTTACTATCCTCAGACCCCATTCCAGGATCTAGCATAGAGCCTTTTTCATAGATTCTGCTGGATTACTTGGTGTGTGGTTGCAGCACATATAGCTCCAGTGACATTGCATTGTTTGGCTGCTACTAACTTTGGCAAACATGGGGGTGAATGTATATAAGTTAGATCAATAGTGTGTGTGCTCTGTGTGTTTCAAAAATGCTGACACAGATGCAGGGGTGGAAATATGTTCAGCTAATGGGACAAATTCATAGAAGGGTCACATTCTATCTTAAAATAAGCAATTGTGTGAGGAAAAACAAAAACATCAAGTACTGTAAAAAAACATACAAAAATGCTTTGGGAATGTAGTATGCCCCTTTCTCCATACCACGCATTAATTGGACTGGTGAGGAAACACAAACCAATTAGGGAATCCAAAATTGCAACATTCTGCACTCCTTCCACCCCCAGGATTGGGCAAAGTATTCCTTATTATTCCTACTTCAAAGCTGTGAAATACATATAGAATTATGTTGCTTAAAAAGTCATTCTTAGCAATAAGGTATCCTGAATGAAGGAGATGTTGCATTTGGCCTTGGAGTATGCTGTGCACATGGAAATCTGCCAGTCAAGGGTGGTGGGTCGTAGTCAGCCAGGTCACCTAATCTACTCCAAAACACACCCTTGAACAAAAAATGCCTTCTGTTTGTGAAATAAAAGTAGTGCTGTGAGAATTGGAAAGCCTGCAGCAAATTAGAAACCAATTCTTAGCACTGAAGATAGAGGAACAGACAGAGAGGGTTCACACACTGCTTCCAAATTGTCAGTTGAGAAAAAGCATATAATCCATTTATATTACTTTGTAAGCTGGAAAGCGTCCAGAGGAGGGCGACTAAAATGATTAAGGGTCTGGAGAACAAGCCCTATGAGGAGCGGCTTAAAGAGCTGGGCATGTTTAGCCTGCAGAAGAGAAGGCTGAGAGGAGACATGATAGCCATGTACAAATACGTGAAGGGAAGTCATAGGGAGGAGGGAGCAAGCTTGTTTTCTGCTGCCCTGGAGACTAGGACACGGAACAATGGCTTCAAACTACAGGAAAGGAGATTCCACCTGAACATCAGGAAGAACTTCCTCACTGTGAGAGCTGTTCGGCAGTGGAACTCTCTCCCCTGGGCTGTGGTGGAGGCTCCTTCTTTGGAGGCTTTTAAGCAGAGGCTGGATGGCCATCTGTCAGGGGTGCTTTGAATGTGATTTCCTGCTTCTTAGCAGGGGGTTGGACTGGATGGCCCATGAGGTCTCTTCCAACTCTACTATTCTATGATTCTATGATTCTATCCTGTATTTTTCTTTAGAACTGGATGCATACTGTATTTAGACGGGATGCATACTCTCCCCATCACACCCAATCATAATAATTTGCAGATATTGCACTTTGACTCATCACACCATGGAAGACTGTCTCCTTCCAATCTGTTCAAATGTGTCCCTATGTCACTTTAATTTTTCTCTCTCCTTAATATAGCACAGTGACATAGCCTGGAAGTCTCAAACAACAATTCTCATAAGATTTTAGCCAATGGGACTCATACTGATTTTCTAATCGCTTGCGAAAACAGTGCTTCAGCAACATATAAAATCATAGTAAATTTTAAAAACACATGATCAGAATCCCGTGTGCAATTACAGTAGAGTCTCACTTATCCAACACTCGCTTATCCAACGTTCTGGATTATCCAACGCATTTTTGTAGTCAATGTTTTCAATACATCGTGATATTTTGGTGCTAAATTCGTAAATACAGTAATTACTACATAGCATTACTGCGCATTGAACTACTTTTTCTGTCAAATTTGTTGTGTAACATGATGTTTTGGTGCTTAATTTGTAAAATCATAACCCAATTTGATGTTTAATAGGCTTTTCCTTAATCCCTCCTTATTATCCAACATATTCGCTTATCCAACATTCTGCCGGCCCGTTTATGTTGGATAAGTGAGATACTACTGTACTCTGTTTCTGTAACATTTTACAGACGGATTCCAACAGATTACTGATGGAATTGGGCAATGTGATAGGACCTGTTTGAAATCATATTCAAAGAGTATCAGAAACAGTATATACAACAGGACAAATACAGTATTATTCAGGTAGATACTTGATGTGAATCTTTAGTGGGGATTGGAAAGTGGATTCAGACAATGATAAAGAAACAATAGTATCCATGGAAGAAGTTACAAATTATTCCAACATTTTGGTGGGGAACACTGATTTATGGTTCATATGGGTTTTCCCATATATTGCATGGTTTCCAGAGTGTTGGCATTCAGTCCTTTATGTGATATTAGTGGAATTGCAAGTCATGTTTTGCCAGGGCTTCTGTCACCCCAATCATTAAAAAGGTGCAGACACATAGCCAGCAAAGTAACCAGGCATTTTTTGCTCTCAGAAAAAAACTTTATTTTTTTTTTAAAAAACTAAAATGAAATAGAAAATACAAAAAAACTGGAGCTCCCAGTGGTGCCTCTAAAATGGAGAGACCTTGAGCATTGACAGTACATTTACTTTTATAGTTTCACGGGGCTGTGCCACTCTTTTGGGGCATCACTCAATCATTGTCAAGCTCAGTTTGTTAAAAGACAGCCAGGCAATTTCATGCCATGGTCTGTAACCTCTGCCCTGTACCCTCCCTTTGTCTAGTTCTTATCACTAGAAACTCTTCTCCCAAAAGCACCATGTACAAGGCAGTACTGACAAATAGGCAGGGTGGGGCCATCCTGCATGCAGCAGGGTGGCTTACAGGGTGTCCACACTTCTGCTTTTAAAAGTTTACAGGGAAATGTTCAAGTCATGCAACACTTCGATGCACAGAGATATGACACAGGCTTTTCAGCTGGTATTTTTATTTCAACTCTGGCTAGAGCTCTTTTAGAGCAGTTGGCTGATGAAAAGCAACAACAGAAGACAGATGAACAGCTTAAGCAAGATGAAATTTTGAATTAGCCAACAAAGGGTCACTTTCTGAGGTTGCCAAGTTGTATTTGGCAATGGGTAGAAATCAATCATAAAAGGAACAAGTCTATTTCCAGTTTTACTGCTTCTTTTTGGTAGAGGAGACTTTCTGCAGTGAATATAGTAGCTTGAATGAAGTTGCACTCACTGGCAAGAGATGGATATTCTTTTCAAAGCCAGTGGAGCACCTCTCAGAATTATTAGTAATAACTGGATTAGTCTATTGCAGCAAAAAAACAAAACAAAAAACAAAACCCAAAAACACAAATACATCAAAGAGTCTCGAGGCTTTCTAAAGAAAAGTAAGTTGTGCCAACCTTTTGTTACCTCCAGAGCTTTATCCCTGATAATGTGACCAGTATTCGATAATATTCAACTGTCTGCAGCCCCCCTCCAGTGTCTGCATTGAAGATCTTCATAGGTCCTATTTTTCCAAATCTTCATCAGGAGACCTAGCAGCTCCAAGATAGCATTTTTAGCTTCAGACCTACTGACCAGTCATTTAGGAATGAGGTTCATTGTCAGGCAGAAACATGTATTGTTTGTAATGGATCATAGCATTATCAAGAAAAAAATGAAGAAACTCATAGTGTCCTTGTCTATTCTTCTTGCAAAACATTGATGAAACCTATGACAGAAATGCTTCAGCATTTCCTGACTATGGGATTATAGATATACCTCAAACAGATGTCTTTATGGACATTACTTTTTAACCAAAAAAAAAAGGGATTAGAAATGGAAATACTATGGAAAGAATATACAACAAAAAAGAACAATTCAACAATTCAATGTGCCCACCAAGCAAACAGGCCATGTGTCAGCAGCTCATCATATGGAGTGATTTTAGTGTCCTAAGATGATTTCACCCCATGTGGGGGACAGAGACCGATGCTCGACATCACACAACATTGTGTGACATCCGGTGTAGGCCACACCCCAACTGGGATAAAAGCATCGCTGGACACTTCCACCCTAACACAGGAGACTTCCTGTGTTGTGCTGGCTCCAATAGAGTCACCACAGGTCCTCCCTGCAATGGTGACACTTTCCCTATGTTATAGAAAGCATCACTGAGCAGGAGCTGTGTCTGGGGCAACAGATTTGCCCCGCTTCTCTCTCTTTCCTCGCAAAAGTCCAGCAAAGTGGGACGCTTCTCCAGGGCTTTCTGATGAGGTCCTAAATCTATCAAAATAGAAACACATACCCTCCAATCATTCATAGCTAAGAGTTGAGACATTATGTGGCCAAGAAACATTATTATGTTCAAGACAGTAAATACAGCATTACCAATCAGGAAGACAACAGGAGAGGCTGTAGCAGTTTGTTTTTGTTTCAGACCTTCCTCTTCCCTCCGCTCCCCTCTGCTGAACTAATTGATTGCAAATGACTTTTGTGCTCTGAACTCAATTTGCAACAGCTGAAGTAAGCTGAGGAGATGTTAGGGATTCCTCTTCTTCAGAAGAGGAAGGGGAGCAGGAAAGTGTTCATGAATCTGAGGGTGAGTTGGAATCTGAGGAGGAGATTTTGCAAGTACCCACATTTCAGGAGAGGTGAAAGGAAACAGAGCAGAGATGTCGTTCAGCTAGAATAACTGCCAGAAATGCAGCTGAGTAATTAGGAACTGCCCTAGCAGCTGTGATGGGACTCAGGGCTATAAAGCAGGAGCAGGTGCAGCCAGCTCTTGCTGGTAACAAACTGAGTCTTCACTTCACTTGTGCCTGCTTCAAGTCTGCATCTAGGAAACTGCTCATAAGGATTCATTGCTGTTTCTTTGTCTGAAGTAAGACTGCTATTTGATTTGGGAATTTAACAGAGACTAAGAACTGTGTTTACCCTAAGACTTCCTTGCTTCTTTTTGCATTATTCCACTGAGTGTGTTGTACTTTATGTTTTGCTGAAGTAAAGCAGTTTTCATTCACTTACCACAGTGTCTTAAGGCTATTCTTGAAAGACAAAACATGACAGGAAATAGGAGGGCAGTAGGAGGTGAAGAAATGAACTGGGACATTTTATAAGCATCTGAAAATATGGGATGACAGACAATTGAGATATAATTAATTGAGATATTACTGGGAGTGCATGGGGTTTAGACCTAAAATTGATAAGAACATCAGCCCTGGCCTTGTCTTACTCAACTGCTGAGTATGTCTACCCTGTTTGGCACAAGTCTTCCCATGTGAAGCAGGTGAACATAGCATTGAATGAAACATGCAGAATAATCACAGGATGTTTCAAACCTACACCTGTTGATAAACTCTACAAGCTAGCTGGCATTGCCCTTCCTCTTATGTGCGATGGGAAGTTGCTGCTAACTGTGAGAGAAATAAGTTTAAACACTGTGAAAGCCATCCACTACATGGCTATCAGCCTCCTCCCAGTAGACACAAATCAAGGAAAAGCTTCATGAGGACCACCACTCTTCTTGACATTCCTCCAGCAACAGTGAAGGCGTCCCTCTGGGCAGCTAAGCCAGGAAATTACAGTTGGATTTCCCCCCCCCCCCGCCCCCCCCCCCGAAGCTCTGCCTCCAGGGGCAAACCAAGAATTGGCAACTTGGAAGTCCCTGAACAGACTCAGAAGTGGAGTGGGCAGATCAAAAGATAAAATGGCACTACCTTGTGCGACTGTGGAGCAGAGCAGACAACTCTCCATCTGTATCCTTGTCCGGAGTGTCCTGCCTCATGTACAGAGGAAGAATTGTTTAAGGCTACAGACAATGCAATTGCTGTTGCCCGTTTTTGGTCAAAAGATATTTAGCCACTTCTGTTCCTTCTATTTTTATCAGTTTTATACTAATTTATGCAGTGCTTTTGACTCTAAATAAATACATTGAGATATGGTAAAGGTAAAGGTTTCATCTGTAATTAAGTCCAGCCGTGACCGACTCTGGGGGTTGGTGCTCATCTTCATTTCTAAGCCGAAGAGCCGGCGTTGTCCATAGACACCTCCAAGGTCATGTGGCCGGCATGACTGCATGGAGTGCCATTACCTTCCCACTGGAGCGGTACCTATTGATCTACTCACATTTTGCATGTTTTCGAACTGCTAGGTTGGCAGGAACTGGGGCTAACAGAGGGCGCTCATTCCACTTCCAGGATTTGAACCTGGGACCTTTTGGTCTGCAGTTCAGCAGCTCAGCACTTTAATACACTGTTGGGTGATCTGAAAACATTATTGACCCCTCTAGAGATCACATGAAAACTTCCTCAAAAATGCATCCAAGGATGACTTTTTCTTTCCCCAGCAACAAGCCTTATGGACTTATGCTTTTTAAAAACATACTGAAGGTGAAACAGGCTTATCTAATTCTCTCTCTCTCTCTCTCTCTCTCTCTCTCTCTCTCTCTCTCTCTCTCACTGCTTATGCATACTCAGTAAGGGATTCTGGAGACAGCTGGTATTTGCTTCCCTGTTGCAGACACCTTGTAGGATTGGCTGAAGAAGAACCCCTCTTTTCCAGTTCAAACTCTGTTTAGTTTTTTGTTCACTGCAGAAATGCTTCTGCAAAACCAAATACCTGTGTGCCTCCAGCCCTCTTTAATAAATATGTATGCAAAGCAACAACACCTTCCAACGAAACAGAGAACATGAGGGAAAAAAGCAAGACTGGGTGCACATTAAGAGCCTTTATGAAGAGAAACTTCACAATCAGAAACTTTCCTGAGATATGACTATATATCCCAGCAGGATATGGGGTTCCCTTTACAAGGGCCCAGAATACCTGGTACCCTTCAGATATATCTGTATACCGCCTTTATTATATCCATCCACCATGACCATCTATGGGCAAGAAGTTGATAAACGCTAGTTCAGTCTCAGGTGTCTTTCTGGTGCTGATTTATACACAGCATGTGCTCAGTTGCTGCCTTAATAGGATTAAGTTTTTGTCAAGAGCAATTAGAGGTAGCGTTGAAAACAGCAAATCTGTGTGCAGCCTCAGGGCACTGAAGTGGGCAGGAGCAGATTCTTATTCCTAGCAAACATTTTGAAGCATCTTGGAGCTGACTGGTTAAAGATGGAGTCAAACATTTGTGGAAACATATTCAAAAATTGATGTTATATTCTCAGGTTGTTCCCAGATAGAGGACTCTTAGAACTTCATCATATGAGACTGGCAAAAATGAATTTGAACAGAATAATAGTATTTTTAGCTGTAATTATCATACGTTACCATGCCCTGCTGCTGCTTTGCATTCCATCCATAAGTGTAGCTCACCCTCTCATTTCCAGGTAAAACCAATTAATGGATCTCAATATTGTTGCCTTTCCATTATTGACTTCTGTGCAATAGATCCCTTCCACTTTCCATATTTTGGCAGTCACTTGAAGGAACATAGCCAGAAAAATTGGGGGAAGGGGGGGGGGAAGGGTTTGATTTATTTTTTTTTGCTAATCATGAAGAGTAGTTCCATAATGCAAAATAATTTAGAAATCAGGCTCCATTGATAAACTTCACTGGACACTTAAGACAGATAAACTTCAGTGGAAACTCATGGGGATTTAGTTAATCAGTTAAAATTCATGAGTAAACCAGTTTTTAAAAAAAGAAACCTGAAAAATTTCAGGAGGGAGGTTGAACCCCTAATGCTCCCCCCCGCCCCGCCCCCCCGCCCCCCCGGCTACAGCCTTGGACACTTGACATCAGTGGCCATGATTCTTCTCCTCTATCCCTTGCTATTCACAAGCGAGATATTTTCCTCCCCCCCATTTCTTTTTTTCTTTGTTTAATTATCTTTCTATTATAATAAAATTTCAGTACATCCACTGTTTTATCGTGGTGAGATGTATTTCACATTGAGCATGCGTATTCAGCAGCTGAGTAGCAAAGTACAAGGGCAGATGTCTTCACTGTGTCTGGTTGTGATCCCCAGGTTGTGCCAGTCAGCTTTCGTACAATGTTATTTCTAGCAAGGTGGGATTATGGAGGCTGTGTGAATGACCGATCATGGGAGCATACATCTGGGAAAAAGGCAGCATGCAAATGCAATACTTAAATAAATAAATAAATAAATAGCCAAAGCAGTGCCATTGGACTAATGCAGAGAAGTGGGACAATGAATGTTCTAAAATGTTTCTATTCCCTACACTAATGCAACTGCAGCAAGACAGCAGGCTTGTGTGATCATGTCATTAGTATGACAGTTCAAAGGACTTTAGTTTTTTTCCATGGAACATTGTTGTGAAAACAAAAAAAGAAATGGCAGAAAAACATGGGAAGTTTTCAAGTGGAACATTCTTCTCTTCCTGCATGTGTGTGTGTGTGTGTGTGTGTATGTGCATACAAAAACAATATTCTGTGAATGGCAAAAGTCTTATTTTGAATCATCAGGTATCAATTTTGAACAGCAATTATGGGGCTTTTATTTTAACAGCTATCTTCAGACTTGACTTCAGGAATTACTTGGTGTAAACATGTCAATGACCTCTTGCAACTTCTGCAAAAATGTTAAAAACAACACACTCATATCTGTCTGGCCTTTTGATAGTAGGGCTCTTGTTTTCCCACTGGCCAAATATTAAGCAAACCTTAGATTAGAAATAACAATCAGAGCAAAAACATGATTTTTTTTCAGTACTGCTTTTTGGACTATGATCTAAAATACTTTCCCCAAACCCAACTATTAAAAAATATGTTATACTACAATTCCTATCATTTTCAACTGGTGCCTAACATTTTGATGCTGCTGCCTAATGTATTGGCAGAATCTGATGTTATATGATTTCTTCTAGTTCAATAGTTCCAATGAAGCAATGCTTTTCTTCCTACTTTTCATTAATGGTGCAAATATCTACTGATTTTTCATCATCTATTTGCATCCTATCAACTGTGACAATTTGGCTTAAGAACTGAATCACACAACTATGTTAAACTAATTCAAAGGTTTGACGTTTAGGAACTTTGTACTCCAGGAGATGTATAACAGCAGCAGCAGCAACAACAACAACACAGATTGATACAATCTACACATTTTTAGCCCATTTAATGTATTCTGAAATGTTTGTAAAGGAGTACATATATATAAGGACTCAAAATAAGCAATGACTGATAAAAGCTGCTTCTAGGTAATGTCTTACTCATTCCATTCATACATTATTAATGGAAAGTGATCACTATTAGTACAATTTTAATGGATCTGAAATTACTTGACCACAACAGCTGAATCTATATAGATATTCTGGACAAAATTTTAAACATGGCAGCTAATGGCTCTCATGTTAAGAATGTATGTGAAGTTCAGGTCTAAACCAGTGTTTGCCAAACTCTAGTCCTCCAGTTGTTTTGGACTTCAACTCCCAGAAGCCTCAGCTGCCTTGGACAATGACTGGGGATTCTGGGAGCTGAAGTCCAAAATACCTAGAACATGAGAGTCTGAGAAACACTGATCTGAAAACTTTATAGGGTCTATCCATGGTGCTGAACCTCTTTTGATGATGGGATTCAGCAACAGGGATGGGTCTTTTAAAAACTAGATTGAAACCTGTAACACAACTGTAATTATACCACCGACACTGCTGATAGCGACCACTGGTTTTATACAGCATGGAAAACAGGCTTTGAACATGTTCACATCTTAAAGTAAATAATCCAGAACATTTACAATGGAAACATGCAATACCCGTGGAAACAGAGGCCATCTTGTGTTCCTATATTACCCTCCTGATCTTTTGCTAATCCAGCTGTTGAGTCTCTCTCTCTCTAGGGTTTCTTGGTTACCTTAGATTTTCTCCTTAGGGTCTCTTTGGCTAGGGTACCCTACTGCACATACCTCAATATTATCCTACAATATAGTGTATATTTATGTACATCTAATCCTAGCAAACTATTTTTTCATTGCAATCCATGTTATTTTATAGCAAAACAAATCTCAATACAGCCGAGATCTTCAAACCTTTAGTTCCCCCTCTAGGAAGCTACGCTTTTGGCTTACAGTTCTGCCAGGAAGATGCCTCCAAAACAATGTTTTAAATTTCTAGCGAAGTATAGAGGCGACATTATTGTGAATGTAGTTTCTACAGTAACTGTCAGGGCATGAGTGATATGGATCTGCTGAGACATTAAGACTTCATTTTTGCTTACCTTGAACTTCACCCTTATTTTGTTCTTTCATCCTGTCTACATATAAGAAGTAAATGTTCAATCAGTCTCTTGTAATTATCAAAGCCAGGTGTGACAGACAGCATATACAAAAAGTTAAAAGTTAAAATGTGAATGTGTTCAAAAATACCTGCCACAAACTACAACATCACCATCATTTACATTTAATGACACTGAAAATAACAGCAGTTGTTGTGAAATGTAGTTGGTGTCCTCAAGATTCAGCCTTACATTTTTGGGAATGTTTGAATGATCATCATTCAGGACTGTTTTAGTCGTATATTCCTGCTTGGCAGAGGGTGAACTTGATGGCCTCTGTGGTCCCTTCCAACTTTAAGATTCTATTATTTTGCTGCTCCAGAAACAAAATAGCTCACTTTTACATGTTTTACTAAAATGCAATCAGTTTTTTATATTAATTTATATTGTGTCTCAAAGAGTCTCTGTTTTTCAGAGAATTTAAAGATTTATTCACCTGGTACACATTATAATTATTGCTGAGCAACAAATTTATACGGTGGAGGAGAGAAGGGGTAAAGGCTAGGGAAGATAAGGAGTACAGTCAACCCTTCACTTTTGTAGACTTCACTTTTGCAAATTTGATTTTTTTTGTGGATTATTTCCTGCCACATCTGCTACTGCCCTGTCATTGGACCTCACAAGTCCAATGGAGACTGCAACTGCATGATGATCCATGTAAATCTCTATGGCATAGGGCAGCAGCAGAGGCAGTGTTCGAGGTGGAAGAAAGGCATGGAGAAACTGAGTGTACAGGAAGGAGAAAGACAGTCAGAAAATATCAAAGGGAGAAAGAAATGGGTCTCTGGTTCCTCCCTTCCTTTTCCCCTGTGCAGTAGCTTGCAACTTTTGTCATGCCTGAGGGAGAGGGAAAGGCAGAGCAATCCACAGGGAGAGAAAGAGAGGAACTGGGGACTCATTTCTTCCTCTGTCTGTATGGTTGCTGCCTGCTTGCCTCCCTCTGGGCATGAGAAAGGCAATAGGCAGTCAGACAGGTGGAAAAAGAAAAGGGTTATATTTCTCCCTTCCTTTGCCTGGGTGAAACAGACACATACAGCAACAAAAATGAAAAGGTAGGAACAGCAAGTGAGCAAGTGAAGATAAAGGCTAGGGAGCCTTCTGAAACCTTGCTGGATACCCTACCCCCGATACACAGTGATGGCACCCCATTCTCTCTCAGAAATATTCACAGTTTTCCCACTTTTGGTCTGTGTCTCTCTATGTGTGTACATGCATGTCTAATCCCCTTGAAAATGGAGGGCCAACTGTACCTCAAAATACATTCCTCTTCTAAGCTTTATTTTGTATTCTGCTTCACTTCCTCCATTCCAGCATCTTTTGAAATGAGGCAGCCAGTATTGACAGCAGTGTGGTAAATTTAAATTTATTCATGTATCTATTTTAATCTGTAAAACAGTTACATGATTATACTGAATCCCACAATATTTTAAAATGTCAGCTCAAGGATGACATAATACTTCTACTTTAGCAATTAGGTTTAATAGAATTAACGTGGAGTACTAATGGCCTACACTTGGAATAAAATTATTCGCTGTCAGTTGTAGTAAACAGAACAGTCTAGGTACATTTACTGGAAAATGATGCATCACTAACAGATGCAAGAATTGCTTTTGAAACTTACTGCAATTGAAAAAAAAAATCTTCCAACTTGAAACACTTAGATTATTAGGTTGGGGAGAGGGTATTTGTATGAGAAACTAAAATTGTTTTAGGAAATTTCTGACAAAGAGTGCAATCTGGACTGGCCAAGAAAGTCAGAAATCAGCTTGGAAATATAGGAAAGGACTGAAATATCAGCCCTAAGTATCCTTCATGAAGGGACACAAAGCTATAATAAGTTTTGAAATACAGCAGAAAGGCAAGCAAACAATAAACAACAACTTTGGGCAAAGGAACTACCAAGCCTAGCTGTGCTTTCCGTCTAATCTACTCACAGAACTAATCAAGATAGATCAAGGTTATTCTAAGCATCACTATTTTTTTATAAAACTTCAGAGTTATGCAGACAAGGTTAAAGTGTGCATGAGTAATATCTAATGCATATGTGTTAATTTGTATCTAAGGTCTATGTCCTTGTTGAGTGATTTCAGCTCTGCTAAAACCACAGGTTTGGACCCGTGGCATGTCTAGCTTCCCAGAAGGTCAAGTCAGACACAGATAAGTAGAAAGCAAAAGTAGAGATTTACTCTCTATAGCCAGAGAGGATGTCAGCAGAGAAAGCACTCCAAAGTACTGACATAACACCATTGTAAATACATAGCATTTTTTTTCATCTGACAGTTATTTTTAAAAACCTGCACTAGCTCCTGATTGACTGGAAAACTGTCTGGCTAGGATCCACATCCTGAGTGGCTCACGACTCTGTCGGACATCATTGCTGTTTGGCTCTGTCACACCTCAGCACTGGTTCACCTTGCCCCAACATACAAACTCCAACACAGCAGGCTTGAATCTTTTCAGTTTATTGAAGAAAGATAGCAAAACTTATTAAAAAGCAGAAAAATAAGTAAAAACCAATTGCAAGTGCAATCCTTAAACACAGTTCAATGATTTTGTAGTTATTAGTCCAAAATCCCAAAAATAGCACAGTAAAGCCAAGGTAACATGAATACATGAGCTTCAAAAGTAATCCAAACACAGATTCTAGGCATGAGATGAGGCTTGAACAAGGCAAGAGCTGATTCTCCAAAAGCGAGATTGCTCTGACTGGAATCTTTCCCAAATTACATCTCTTTTAACCCTCCTTGCAAGACATAAACACATTCCTGTGCACTCTTGTTTCTCCAAGTCTGCCTGCAATTCTCACACTGCGATGGAGGCCTGATCTCAACTTAAATCTGGAATCTCTGTCTAAGAAGCAATCATCCCCCTCACTACCATCTGAGCTCTGTTAACAATTCTCAGACTCCTGTAGAAGGTCATCCTTATCTTTGCTCAACTGAGAACTTTCCACATTCCCTTCTGTCTGTTTTCCCAAGCCATCCTCAGCTCCCCAATCCACCTGCCTTTCTGAGTCGACAACATTCCCTGGGACAAAATGCGGCTCCACATTTCCTGGAACAAACTGCTGTTCCCCAAATCCCCTTTCATCAGCATCAGACTGAACCACAACAGGCTCTTCGTATGGTGGGAAATTCAATAAACTGTCACTGGAGCATTTGAAGTGTCAGTCCATTTATTAATCCACCTCCGAGAGGAGCGCAATGAGAAAGGAATGCAGTGTGGTATTGGGAAATGAGTCCATGATGGACTTGATGGGTTGACTCTGGTTAACACAATAAGGTTAGTCAAATATATACAATGATGATCTTTGGGGCTGATGACTATTTCAATAGAGGCTGGCATGAGGAATGGGTGACAGATATTTCCCACAGATGGCCCTGATATTATCAATGGGAGCAAGAAATGGATGCAAGAACTTTGGTGCAAATTCATGGAGTACTTCCCCCATGTCAATTTTCATCAGTGCCTCAAGGCCATTATTGGATGGTTGCGTTCCAGTAGGTTGAGGGTGAATCCAGCAAAGACGGAGATCCTATGGCTGGGCCGACCGGGCAGTGGGGATATCCAGTTGCCAATCCTGGATGGTGAAGCGCTACGCCCATCTTCACTAGTAAAGAGTCTGGGAGTCCTCTTGGACCCTTCACTGACGATGGAGGCCCAGGTCTCTGCCGTTAGCAAAACCGCCTTTTTTCATCTTCGGCGGGCTAGACGGCTAGCCCCCTATCTGTCTAGGGACAACCTGGCTATGGTGATCCAGGCTACGGTCATCTCGAGATTGGACTACTGTAATGCCCTGAGTGTTGGTGATCCGGAAGCTCAAATTGGTGCAAAATGCAGCTGCCCGGCTCCTTGCGGGAGTCTCGATGAGATGCCACATAACACCAATCTTACGGCAGCTGCACTGGTTACCAATTGAGCACCGGATCACTTTCAAAGTGATGGTACTTACCTTTAAGGCCTTACATGGTCTAGGGCCGATGTACCTGAGGGACCGCCTCACTCCCTACAAACCCCAGAGATCCCTCCGTTCTGAGGACCAAGACCTATTGGAAGTCCCTAGTTTTAAGGCCTTGCGTCTAACAGCAACTAGACGCAGAGCCTTTTCAGCAGTGGCGCCATCTCTCTGGAACACCTTGCCACCTGAAGTCCGTGCCTTGCGGGACTTGTCGGCTTTCCGCAGGGCATGTAAGACACACCTGTTTCGGCAGGCCTTTGAGTTCTGTTAGATGTTTTAAAAGGTGCTTTTAGGATGTTTTAAAGATATTTTTAAAGATGTTTTAAAGATGTTTTAAGATGTTTTTAAATTGTTGATTTTAGCCGGGTCTTGTAAGCCGCCCCGAGCCCTAGGGGAGTGGTGGCATATAAGTTTGAAAAATAAATACATAAATAAATAAATGTCCACCTGTTCATTGTGATGGTATTATGGAAATTACAAGATAGTTTGGATGTGATCAGATAGCATCCCTGAGACAATTCATAACAAAGGTTAAGGTGAGGCACGAGAAGGGTGCTCACTGGATTCTGGCAATGCTATTCATACTATTTCAGAATTTGGGGCCCGATTTCTCAATATCAGGATCTGAGCATAATGTATCCAGAGCTTGTTTATTGTTCTCAAGGATATACTCCGGATCTGGCATTGTATGTATGTAGCCATAACATCAGATGGGGTGGCCTTGGACACATAATATTGCAGTTAGAGCATTTCTAGCATAGCAAAAAATGGCAGATCTCACAAAACAATGCAGGCCATGAGTGACATGCCAGCTATTGAAAAATAGAGTTAAGCAGTCCAGTTACAACTGACCAGCTGACTCTGTAATTCTTATTTCACACCAACAAGATTATCCTTTCCTTTGTCCAGCTTTGGCCTGGCATTACGGCTGCATCACTGGCTGCAAAGTGCATAGAAATGAGTAGACCTTGCTAAATTTAGGAAGGGGTGTGATTATGTAACTCTGTTGACCTGTTACCAGTTCTGAGCAGGCATATGTGACCTCAGGGCTAATTAGAACAGATTTGTGCCCTGGTGAATTTTTTTTCAGGCCCCAGAATTTTGTTCATTTCCTCAAGGTCCTACAAGTCTTTGTGTGTTGTGGAAAGAACACAGTCACTGCCTCCTACAACCAGCACCTTTCCCTCTTAGCTGTATGACTTCACTTTTTCATTCACACCCACAGGCTGCTGCTTTCCCCCCACATGATGCTTGCTGGCCCATCTAGACTGTTCTTGAGGCAGAGGAATTGGGAAAGCAGCTTGTCTGAGCAGTGGAGGTAGAGGTGGAGGGTTGTTGCAATAAGAAGAACTGAATTAGCTTTACTTCACTAATTGGGGTGGAGTAGGGTTGGTTGAGGAGAGGGATTAGAAGGCAGCCGGCTGGTCAACATCAGTCAGTGATCTAGAAGGAAATTACATAATCGCCACATTATTTACAAAGAGGCTTTATGCCTCAGAAATATGTAGCCTTTCAACATTTCTTTTAAAACTAGCCATTTTTGCACTTGTATACATAGCTAGATTTGCAAAAGCATGGAGAATGCACAGGAGCCTTCCTTAGGCAAGGCTGTCCAATGCAATTTCAGCATTAAACATTCTAATGTAGAATGTAGAATATTTAATGCCAAAATCAACAATAATATGAATATGAGAATTTAAAGAGAACCATGCTGGGGCCCTTCCATACTTCACCGTCATAGCACTATAATTTCATTGCAATTGCTATAGCAACATTTTATGGAATCCTGGAGTATGTGGTTGAAGTAGGATCGTAGTGTAAAGAGGCCCCGGGTTGTGATGAAAGACCTGTTTAATCCAAGATTCTGTCTCCAGAAATAAAAACACAACTGCACAATTACTATATCCAAACTGATTTCATACTGGGATAAAAGTAACTGATCATGGAAGCTTATATGAAAATCTCTGATTTTAAGATAAACAAAACGTATATAGATTCCCAAAATAAAATTAGAAAAAACATGAACAAAACCTGGTATTTCCTCATCTTTTTGATCAGCCTGGATGTGGGTAATACTGTCTCTGGTGCTAGATCAGTGGTTCCCAAACTTATTTGGCCTGCCGCCCCCTTTCCAGAAAAAATATGACTCAGCGCCCCCTGGAAAGGGGGCCGTGACATAGAGGGGTGGGTGTGGCTCCTGCTCAAGAGGGCAGGGCTGAGCCTCTCCCCTAGTCCAAGATGCAGGGCTGGGAGGGGAAGGTGGGTGGGGCCACAAATGGGCGGCCAGGACTGGGATGGGCGGAGTTACAAGCTCTGAGGCAGGGCTGAGCTTCTATCCCTGTCCTGAGACGCCTGCCAGGACACAGGGGGCGGGGCTAGAGGAGGGGGCGGGGCCTCTTCCCAAGTGTCTGATGAGGCTGAACCTCTATACCCCATGTTCTAACAAGCACCTCAGGTGAGGTATACAGAGGCTCAGCTCTGTCTCACGCTCTTGGGAAGAGGCCATGCCCCTAGCCCAGCCCTTTAGTACTAAAAGGCCTCTTAGGAGAAATATAGAGGCCCAGCCCTGTCTTGGGCTCTTGGAAGGAGGCCCTGCCCCCTTCCCTAGCTCCGCCCTCTGTGTCCCAACAAGAGCCTCAGGAGAGGTATAGATTCTCAGCCCTGTCTCGGGCTCTTGGGAAGAAGCCACGCCCACTGCTCTAGCTCCGCCCCCTGTGTCCTAACAGGCACCTCCAAGGTCATGTGGCTGGCATGACTGCATGGAGCGCCACTACCTCCCGCCAGAGCAGTACTTATTGATCTACCCACATTTGCATGTTTTCGAACTGCTAGGTTGGCAGAAGCTGAGGCTAACAGCGGGAGCTCACCCCGCTCCCTGGATTCAAATCGTCGAACCGCATGGAACAGTACTGAATTCATAATCTTCCCCTTATTGATTTTGCCTCCACCTTATTCTAACTTCCCCGGTTCCCTTCAGTATATCCAGTTATAGTGTAAAATCATCCATCCTGTTCAGGAAACTATGATTTTATAAAGCACTATGAATATGGATGGCAACTACATGAAAAATGTCCCACATCCATGCCTTCTCACCACAACAGTAGGAGACTTGATTCAGTGAGCAATTCTGCTTACAAAATTGTTGCATGGGGAATGTGATATTTTCACTGTACTCAGATTTTATTCTTTGTGCGTCCATTGCCAACGTCATTTGCTCTCTTCCCTGGCATTATTCTTTCTTCAGCTTAGAGAGGAGTGAGTGCTGACTTTTCTGTTTAATGGAAACGAAAACACTTGAAAACTGAATGGTGCTTCTAAAAGTCCACTTGAGGGTGATGGGGAATCATGAGGGGTTTCCCCCCTTTAGAATAATCCACTTAAAGAAGCATATTTCCGTGACAAGGAGCAAGTTGAAGGAAGTTCTGAATTATTGTTGGTAGTGATAAGGAGAAAAGAGGCCATTGTGCTTGAGTGTGCATTTTCACTGGCTTCCATTTCCTGCCTAGATTGGGCTAATCAATCTTGGGTTTCCTTAATGTGTGTGTGTGTGTGTGTGTATATATGTGTGTGTGTGTGTGTGTGTGTGTGTGTGTGTGTGTGTATATATATATATATATATATATATATATATATATATTAAACCCATCCTTGAATTAAATGTTTCAGTTAGATAGACCTCCAGCTCATCAAACATACAGACATGGCCTGCAAGTTTCTGAATTAGTTCAAAACAACTTTGTTTAATGTTGTCCAGCTTTAAATGTTTACTCACCACCACCTTAATATACTAACTCACCATTGTTCTCTCCATTCAAGTCCTTTGGGGTGAAATAAAACCTGCATTGATTCCCTCATCACGGTTTTCAAAGTAATTGGCCCTCTGTGAAAAAAATACCATGCATAATCTGCTGGATTATACACCCCACACACCTCAAATACACAGTTAATACAAGTGAACATGAACATGGGATAACACAAGATTTTGAAATGATAGAATCTGGAACATCCTCCCTGAGAAGACTTTCAGTCTTTTGTGGGTTGGTGAAGACTAACTTTTTTGAAGCCATCTTTAGTTATATTTATTCTTCTATTAATTTATTTTAAAAAGATAAATTAATGAGTATGTCATCCTTCAAAGGATTTCATGCTCCATATATGGAAGAAAAATAATTTAAAATTGTGGTTTGCTGAAGATTTTCAGGTTGATTTAAAGAAGTGTGGTAAATGACTTCCAGGCATCATATGAAACAAATTTAATTTATTTCAGATGATACCTATTTGCTTGTGATGGCTCTAACACCTGCTGGCCTCCACATCAGCAGCTTAGAGAATTTGCTCTAGGTTCTAGTCAAGACTTCAGAGATGCTGTCCAAGGTGCATCACATTATCCACCAATAGGTTCATTCAGCAATTTCAACTGCTCTTATAAAATTCATATCAAAACCCTTAGATGTTTGCCTCACTAGTAATTTCCTTCTTCATCTGTTTTCAAATTTCACTGGAACTCATAAAAATGGAGGTTGGAAAAAACATGTGTCTGTGTTATTTTCCCCCCCTGCATCTCAGCTCAGAAAGGCCTTCAGATGTTGATGTCTGTCAGTAATACCAGAATCAGCTCTGGGAAACATTTATCTCCATTTCAGGCTTAAACTGGTTTTACAGCCATTCCTTCTTCCTCAAAAATCACAGGAAGTCCAATTTGGGGAGCAAATTGCTAATAAACAATTTTTCGTATTTCGATAGTGTACAATAATATGCATGGTTTGTGAAGATGCCATGACAAGTGAAGCTGTAACATTTGTTGAGTAGCTGTGCTCTTGGAAAATTGAACAATGTCAATATGACATTCACTCAGTCGCTGTCACGACCCAGGCTGCAGAGCACCAATAACCATACACAGAGGCCAGAATCTATCTAATATCTTTATTAAGGAAATATATAAAGTTAATAAAAACAAGTATAGGAAATAGTCCAGAAGTAGACCTTTCAGGAAAGGTCAAAATTAGTCCAAAAAAGCAATGTCCAATATGAAATATTAAGGTCCAAAGTTGTAATCCAATAACCGAAACACTCACTTGCCAAGCAAGTGAGGGGAGATGACAAGGTCCTTTAGTCCATGAACTTGAGCAAGGCTAGGAAATAACTTGATTCTTGGCACACAAAGCTTGATTCAAGGCAACAAGGAAACGAGGAGCAAGAACAAGATCCGTGGCAATCACTTGGCGAGGTCCGGGAAACAAGGCAAGATCTGGGGAGAAAACAAGGCTGAGAACGAAGGCTTGGAACAGGAACAAAGGCTTGGGAGCAGGAGTAGCTGTCCACACACGCTGCTCCGGTAGCTGACGAATTGACTCCGCAAAATTCCTTTGGGAGCAAGGAACCTAAATAGGCCTCGTTTTCCCACCAGAGAACACTTCTCTGGGGAATCAGAAACGAAAGTCAATCTCTGTGTCCAGATGTATGACTCCCTAAAATTTCTCATGGCAGCAGGCTTAATCATCTGAATGCTTTGCTGCAATTCTCAAACTCCTGCGATTAGCTTGTTGCACTCCTTTCTGCTGGAGATAATAATTACGGCGCGAAAAAGGGGGAGAACTCGACTCAGGGCTTGTTTGGCAGATTTCTGGAAGACAAGCCTCCTGCAGGTGCAAAGGCTCAATTTCTGGCTGGGATAGTTCCTTTTCTGGCTGAAATGGTGGAAAACCCAAGTTTTCCTCTTCATCATTCACAACAGCACTAGGAACGGGACTACATGGCCCATGAGTCATCACAGTCGCACAGCATTGCTCCAATTATGATGTCTTACCTTATTCATTTTCTGTCTCTCATTCTCAGAAGTTAATATGGCATTTACTCAAGAATCCTGTATCCTCAAATAGCTTGTAATGGCAACAAAAGCTGGGGCCAAGAAGTTACTTTGTCAATGTAAACTACATGGATTCCAACACACACTGACAATGCCATCAAATAAAAGTCTGTGGTTTTGTTTTTAATTACTGCAAAGCATTGTACTGGAAATCATTCAGAGTAGGATGGCTAACAATCAATTATTTTAAAAAAACATTGGTATTTTAATGTCAACAATTTATATGTTTGAGCTATAAAAGTTTCTCTTATCTTTTAGAAAAACAATGTTTTAATTCTGAACATAAAGCAAATGTATAATACAGCATGGCCCACATATTGTTGGGGATGCATTCTTGAACTTACCATGGACATAGGCAGCTAAAACTCTATTGAAATGAATGACTTCTGATGGAGGTGACCACAGAATCATAATGGAGGATCTAGAACAGTGGTTCTCAACCTGTGGGTCCTCAGATGTTTTGGCCTTCAACTCCCAGAAATCCTAACAGCTGGTAAACTGGCTAGGATTTCTGGGAGTTGTAGGCAAAAACACCTGGGGACTCACAGGTTGAGAACCACTGATCTAGAAAATTTCTAGAGTGTGCATATTTAGGCAGATACAGATAGGTGAAACTATAGGTGCAGATCTCTTTAGTATGGGGATCATGCTGAATGTCTGTTCTGAAATCTGAATTTAATCTAAATGTCATGACCTTAGCATTTAGAGCAACCCAGGCATGGTTATACATACTGAAGAACCAGATTGTGCAGTCAGATGACCAAAGACTCCCAGATCTGATATGTCAAAGACTTTTGACCCAGAAAAGAGAAGATCCAATCTCAAAATACAGACATTGAGTATTACTTTTGTAACTTTGAATCCCATCCTGAGAGAAAGACATTTGATCTATACCATAAAATAAACTTAAGAGGCCTGAGCCATGTTCCATCAGTGGGCTAGCAAAAACATTTCCTTCATAATCCTTTGATGCAGCATACATGGCATATTGAACATGCTCTTGTACCTTTAAAGTGTTCTCGAAGAGAAGAAAAGGCAATAAATTTCAGGCCTTTTCTTTAAAGCCTTTCGGTTTTCAAGGAGTACTTGATGAGTGGAGCGGAAAAGCTGCATGTCAAGCCTGAAGTGTTTCCAGATGTAAATGCAACCATCGAGTCTTTCATTGTTTTCTATGGGAAAATCGGGACAAGAACACAACCTCTAAACATCAACTGCTGACTATCTCACAAAAAGCCAATGTTCATAAAGAAAAAGCGCAAAGGGGGCAAGGGACAAGGAAAAGAAGCAAAGGGGAGAAGGTGGAATTACCACTGAGAAAAGAAAGTATATTTGAGCTTAAGCTTTGTCAGACTCATGTCCAATTCTTTAAATGCCAAGAGATTGGAGTCCACAAAAATGTATGCTGAAATAGATCAAGGTACAGTAGTTGCATTTTTCTATCAATATGTTTCAAAGTTGGTAATCTTTTTAGTGGCCACTCTTGTGAGAGAATAATGATGGAACAACATACTGGACTAATAACAGAAATCCATTGGACTGTGACTTCCTTTAAAACATAAAATTCATTTTATAGAAATGAATACATTTCATAGATTATTTTTGTAAATGGGGTAGTGGCCATGTTAGTCTGTTGCAGCAAGGCATCTTGAAGAAAGATATAGTTTATTTGGAATGAGCTTTGAAAGACCTTATCTCATCTCTGAGTTGGATGGAATGTTAGTAACTTTATTTTTATACCCCGCCTCCATCTCTCCGCAGGGACTTGGGGCGGCTAACATAGGGCCAAGTCCAGATAATCACAATAAAACAGAATAAAATACATACATAAACACACATCAACAAATAATATGAAAATAAATTAAAAACACATTTATACACAGTAACATAGTAATAAAATAAGAAGCCACCATTTAAAGGAAGAACAACAATTAAAATAAAAGCAAACTGGGCCAAGGTACGAGGGTTGAATGAAAAGTAATGCCTCCACCTTCGTTACTTGGGTTTGGATGGGAATATTTTAATAAACCAAATGCAGAAATAATCCTTAAAATGTGCTCTTTAACTACCACTATTCACTTTTCCATATAATCACCAGACAATTGGATACATTTCTGCCAACGATGAACAAGTTTTCTGAAGCCGTCACGGAAGAAGTTGACACCGCAATCAGTGTCTCTCAGTACCCATCATGCACAGATCTTCCAATAGCCAAGCAAAGCAATAATGTGACCCACATGTTCTTGTGAAATACCGATTATGCTTGAAATTTCTCTGTGAGTGATACGACGATGGTTCTGAATCAATCTGTCAACCTTTTGCTTGTGAAACTCGGTGGTTGCTGTCACAGGAAGTCCAACTCTTTGTTTGCCACTCAAGTTAGATGTTCCCACCTCAACATCTTTAAACTTATTCGGCCAATGATGCACAGTACTCCCATCAACACAATCACCATAAACAGGTTACATTCTCTGATGAATCTCCTTTGGGGTGACACCTTCTGCTGTCAAGAATTCAGTGACTGCATGTTGCTTAAGTCGCATTGACTGACCATCTGCGCAGGGTTCCATACTTCGCACTTTAACAACACAACCGTTCAATGCTAAGGCTTCCCGCCAAATGGCACTGTAAAGGAGAGTCTACTGAACAAGCCAGTACCTGCTGCATACCAGTACTGCCATCTGTTCAGGAGTTACAAAGGTGGAGGCATTACTTTTCATTCAACCCTCGTACAAGGAATGTATATTGTAAACCTAATGGGTGAGGTAGATACTGTGCTGTAGTATTTAATGGGGGATTTTGGAGGTGGGAAACGGTAAAATTGTTTCCAACTAATGGAGCAGAGTACCACTTCTCTAAACCATAGTCAAGACCAATTGATGAGTTATCTGGCTTGTTTCCCCAAGCCAGTTAGAATTAACTAACCTTGTTAAGCTGCAATTCCCATGATTTCCATAGCATTTAGCCATGGCAGTTTAAGTGATGTCGAAGTGCATTAATTCTACAATGTAGATACACCGTTAGTTGTAAGTTAACAGCAATGGGAATATTAACAGCTTGGTTGCCAACTTAGCAAAGAGGTGGAGAATGTATTTTGTTTTTCCCAGTAGCTCTCAGTATAAGCTCTAAGTAGCTTGTAGCATTCTGGGGTTTTATTTTAAAGTAATAGAAATTTTACAGAAAAAATAAGGGGGGTGGGGTGGAGGGAGCTTAACAACTACAACAACAACAAAAATATTTTATTATGGTCCAAAGTCCCTTATTGCATCAAAGGTGTACTTGGTGTGTAAAATAATGAGATTAACACACAAATGAGTAAAATTTACAACAGTTAAAAACTGATTAAAATATGTTGGCTAAAAACATAGGTAAAAGGCTACAAAAGTTGATTATGTGTGCTCGGGCCTGTTCATGAAAACTGCTTGATAATAGAATGTGGTAGATGCATTCTACTTCCTGTTTGTTGCATGGGCAGAGTCTTTCATTATATGAGCTACCCACAAATCTCCCACCCAGAAGTTGTCTCTTCGTTTTTACAAAATGTAATGGTCACACATTCCTAGCAGGGCTTTGGAACTAACTGTAACTTGCAACGTTTTAAAACAAAGTTTCCAAAACTTTGCATACTTCTAATACATTCATCCAGGGCTCTATAGATGCATATTTATTTCCCAAAACATTGAATGCCCCCACATTCGACTCCTTGAGTAATGGAAAACACTCAGGTGTTTAACCTGCATGTAGTCACGGGCAATTTACTGCCATCTGCCATCAGCTCTTAAGCCTGCATTTTTATGTTGCTTGTGTAGCTATTTCATTTGTTTGGAAGTATATCTAGGCAGCTGTTAGAGACACTAGAACAGGGTGAATAAAAAAGAAACGACAACCTTATTAAATTTACATGGACAAGATCACACACTTGTGCTCAGAATAAACCAATATACAGTAACTGCCACCTCCTGGTACATGAAGTCACTGCAGCTGACAAAATTTTCCAGATACAGTAGCGTCTCACTTATCCAACATAAACGGGGCCGGCAGAACATTGGATAAGCGAATATGTTGGATAATAAGGAGGGATTAAGGAAAAGCCGATTAAATATCAAATTAGGTTATGATTTTACAAATTAAGCACCAAAACATGTTATAACAAATTTGAAAGAAAAAGTAGTTCAATACGGAGTAATGCTATACAGTAATTACTGTATTTATGAATTTAGCATCAAAATATCACAATATATTGAAAACATTGACTACAAAAATGCATTGGATAATCCAGAATGTTGGATAAGCGAGTGTTGGATAAGTGAGACTCTACTGTAAATCTATAAACATGCATGAAAAGAGGAAGAGGGTAGTGTTCAACCTTTTTTCCTAGCAGAGATGGAAGTGACTACGCCCAGCAGATACTGCTGGTTCTTCTTTCCTCTGAAGCAAAGGCAGTGGCAGTTGAGATTGGGAGAGGGTCTTTTATCAGCTTCACATGAGCACAATGGAGTCATGCCTTTCTTTCATCTCTCCATCTGAAGCCAGGCAGTTGAGGGAAGGGCCTTTTGTCTGTTTCTAGACCTAGATATGGAGCCCCGGTGGCGAAGTGTGTTAAAGCACTGAGCTGCTGAACTTGCAGAATGAAAGGTCCCAGGTTCAAATCCTGGGAGCGGAGTGAGCGCCCGTTGTTAGCCCCAGCTTCTGCCAACCTAGCAGTTCGAAAACATGGCAATGTGAGTAGATCAATAGGTACTGCTCCGGCGGGAAGGTAACGGCGTTCCATGCAGTCATGCCGGCCACATGACCTTGGAGGTGTCTACGGACAATGCCGGCTCTTCGGCTTAGAAATGGAGATGAGCACCAACCCACAGAGTCAGACATGACTGGACTTAACGTCAGGGGAAACCTTTACCTTTACCTTAGACCAGGGGTCTCCAAACTAAGGCCCGGGGGCCAGATGCGGCCCTCCAAGGTCATTTACCTGGCCCCTGTCCTAAACTTAGGCTTAGGGTTGACCTAAGTCTACCTGGTCTTTGGAGGTCTCTTTGCTTAGCTATGGCCGTATGAGACCATCTAGATGGCCTTTGACGGTGCCTTTACTTACCTATGGTTTTATGAGATCGTCTTGATGGCCTTTGGGGGCCCCTTTCCTTACCTATGGTCTTATGAGACCATCTAGATGGCTTTTGGAGGTCACTTTCCTTACCTATGGTCCTATGAGTCCATCTAGAGCAGGGGTCCCCAAACTTTTTAAACAGTGGGCCAGTTCATGGTCCCTCAGACCATTGGAGGGCCAAGCTATAGTTTTTTTATGTGCACACTGCACATATCTTATTTTGAAGTTAAAAAACAAACAAAAACAAAACGGGAACAAATACAGCCTCAATGTTAATAATAATCATAATAAAAATAAAAATAATAAAGAGGGTTGGAAGAGACCCCTTGGGCCATTTAGTCCAACCCCCTTCTACCTTTGTACACCAAATAACAAGCAAAGCACCTCTGACAGATGGCCACCCAGCCTCAATGTTGATAATAATAATAATATTAATATTAACAACAACAACAACAACAACAATAAATCACATTGTCCTAAATGCTTGAGAAGTGTTCGACTTGTGATTTTGTGATATAAAATCCAGCATATATATCTCATTTGCTGTGTTATACTGTGTCCTTCTGTCAATAATAATAGTAGTAGTAGTAGTAGTAAAAAGGGTAGGAAGAGAACCCTTGGGCCATTTGGTCCAAACCCCTTCTGCCTTTGTGCACCAAAAGCACTAGCAAAGCACCTCTTAATAATTAATAATTAAATAAATAATAATTGAAATACCATTATAAACAAGCAAAGTGTTGGAAGGTGTGCACCAGGCGAGGGAGGAGGTGGGAAAGGCATGCGCCTTTCCCTCCTCCCTTGTGCTGCACACACCTTCCTCAGTGGACTGCTGCCGCAGGGGCCGGATAAATGGCTTTGATGGGCCACATGTGGCCCCCGGGCCTTAGTTTGGGGACCCCTGATCTAGAGGATCCCTTTCCTTATCTATGGTCTTATGAGACCATCCAGATGGTCTTTGGAGATCTCTTTGCTTACCTTTGGTCTTATGAGATCGTCCCAAACTAAGGCCCATGGGCCGGATGCAGCCCCCCAAGGTCATTGACCTGGCCTCTGTCCTAAACTTTAGACTTAGGGTTGACCTAAGTCGGAAACGACTTGAAGGCATACAACAACAACAATCCTAATTTTGGACTATTTCATCCTAGTCCGGCCCCCCAACAGTCTGAGGGACTGTGAATCGGCCCTCCACTTAAAACGTTTGAGGACCCCTGCCTTAGACCTAGATATAATGGAGCTATTCCTGCCTCTTCTTCTCTCACTCTGTGGCCTGGGCAGAAGCAGTTGGAATTGTTGAAGATCTTTTTATTTGCTTCTGGGCCTAGGCATGACAACTGATTAAGGGAGCTACAATCTACAGTTTGCAGTTCTGGAAGGGGGCGGGGCTTCTAGGAAGCAGCCGGCCCTCTTATCACTTGCCTTCAAAACGTCGAGGAGAGCGGACGTCTGTGCTGTGTGGGGAAGAAGCTGCTTTGGAAAAGAGGGAGCAAGGGATAAACTTAAGGGAGCTTGGGGGGAGAGGTTGCCTTTGGCTAAGGTTGCGTCCTTTCCCTCCCTCCCTCCCTCCCTCCCTCCCTCCCTCTTTTCTTTCTTTCTTTCTTTCTTTCTTTCTTTCTTTCTTTCTTTCTTTCTTTCTTTCTTTCTTTCTTTCTTTCTTTCTTTCTTTCTTTCTTTCTTTCTTTCTTTCTTTCTTTCTTTCTTTCTTTCTTTCTTTCTTTCTTTCTTTCTGCCTTCATCCAGGAAAAACACAATCCAATCCCTTCCGACAGACGGCCACCCAGCCTCTGTTCCAAAGCTTCCAGAGAGTCATAGACTAATAATAATAATGGGTTGTGCGTTTTCCGGACGGCCTGGCCATGTTCCAGAAGCATTCTATCCTGACGTTTCGCCTGCGTCTAAGGCAGGCATCCCGAGAGGTTGTGAGGTCTGTTGGGAACGAGGCAAGCGGGGTTTATATATCTCCCTGTGGGATGGTGTCCAGGGTGGGAGACAGAATGAACTCTTGTCAGTTGGAGGCAAGTGTGAATGTTGCAATTGGTCACCTTGATTAGCATTGAAAACCCTTGCAGCTTCAAAGCCTGGCTGCTTCCTTCCCGGGGGAATCCTTTGTTGGGAGGTGTTAGCTGGCCCTGATTGTTTACTAAAAAATCAGGTTTTCCCCTACTTTAATATTTATAATTTACCTTTGGGGGTTTGGGAGGGAAGATGAGGCCAAAATACAGATAATCTGGACCCTTCCCAACCCCCATTTTTCATTTGAGTTAATTTTGCTTTCGTTAAATATCCCCTCCCTTCCACATGGGGATAAATTATTCCTTCAGCAGACGCCATGCGTTGGCCTGGGGTTGCAGCTTTACCTGTGGCCATTTGGCATATGGTTTGAACACAGGCTATTTGTGGGGGCCAAAAGACCTATTTTGTTTATCTACGCACCAATTAGGGACCTTTTTAGCCATCAAATCAAAAGACCACTGTGATGATGGTTTTTAGGTTTGTCACATTTGTCAAGTGGCCATTTTGTTTTGGCTGTAAGCCATTTACTAGCTGGTGGCCATTTTAAGTTGCTGCTGTGGTATTTTCTTTGTTATGTAGGCCCATCGGCCATCTTGGTTAGGCCCGACGGCCGATTTTTGCTAAGCATATGGACAGTTGTTGGGATAGCTAGCTATTTTGTATGGGGGCCAGTTGTGCATTATTTTACTGCCTGACCATGGGGCTCTAGCCATCTCCTTGTGGCCAATTGCCTTATTATGGGTTAGCACCTACTTTTGGCCCAGTAGTGTTGGTGGGGTAAGCCTGCAGTCTCCAGGCCTGAGGTGGTTTTCTCCTGTGTGATAAGCCCAACCCCCCTCCCATATTCAATAGGCAGTTATTGTTAGCTATCCTATTACGCCCTAGCTTAGATTTGGGTCTGCCGAGGGGCAGGGCCCTAATTTTTACAAGTTTTGAATGGTATGCACAAGGTGATGGAGGCGTTTCTTCATGCACGCTTGTCATGGCCTGCGATTATCCCTTGGCCATGTTTGGCCATATGAGATGCTCTGGTGTACGCAATGCTGGCAATGATCCAGCGCTGCCGAGCGGCAGAGCCCTCTTTACAAATTCTGTATGCCATGCACAAGGCGAATGAGGTGTGGCCTCAAATCCAGTTGGCATGATCTGTGAATATTGTAGGCCACTTTAGCCGCATGATGACGGAAGGCAATTGGTTGTGGCTCGGAAAAGTGTCACTTTTGCCCTATGATGTTTTTTGCTAAGTCATGGTTTTACATGTCATGTGGTATAAAATGCAATACGTTGGAACTTTATGTGAATGATGTTATCCATTTGTTTGAATGGGGCAACTGTATTTTGGCTACAGTAGAGTCTCACTTATCCAACACTCGCTTATCCAACATTCTGGATTATCCAACGCATTTTTGTAGTCAATGTTTTCAATATATCGTGATATTTTGGTGCTAAATTCATAAATACAGTAATTACTACATAGCATTACTGCGGATTGAACTACTTTTTCTGCCAAATTTGTTGTCTAACATGGTGTTTTGGTGCTTCATTTGTAAAATCATAACCTAATTTGATTATTAATAGGCTTTTCCTTAATGCCTCCTTATTATCCAACATATTCGCTTATCCAACATTCTGCCAGCTTATCCAACATTCTGCCTCCAAAATGTGGTTAGGGTAATTTGGTGTTTTTGGTGGGGGCGCCAGGAGCTAAATAGTAATAATAATAAATAGACATTTGCTCCTGAGCTGTGGCGGAATGTATAGGGGAATCACATATTTTAGTGTGCACCACAAGGCACCTCAGTTTTGGTGTAGGCCAGAAGCGGAAACCCTTGCCTAGGGTTCATACAGCCCCAATGAGGGTAAACGATTATGGCCTAGGAATGGGAGACTATGACCTCATGCTTTCCTGAGGCAGAATTCTCCACCACATTTCCCTGTAGGTTACCCAGGTTTAGTTACATTGGGTTCCTGGTGTTTCGCCCTAAATTCAGTTAAAGGGATGGTCAGGAAGGACCACCAATATGTGCTTTAGGCATCACCAAATTCATAGATGACTCTAAATAATGAAATTCAAGTTATAAATTAAATAGTTAATTAGGCAACTTTCAATAAAGTTGCCCAGTTTCAAATCCAAGTTATTGTGTTGACTCATTATTTCGGGGGGTTGGAGGGCAAAGGGTTTTCATGCAAATTTTCATGTGTGTACAATATAGCAATCTATGTTTGCGCAAAGAAAGACTGCATAAAGTAGAACTTATTGTCAGTCTTATTGTCCTTCCTTTTCTTTTCCTCCCATCAGGATTTCTTGAGGAAAATTCTAACCAGTTTCTGGTTGTGTTGCTAACCCCCTTTCCCCAAAGGCAGAAGTGGGAGGCTGTGAACAAAAGGCATTGGGCTTTGGAATATTTGGACTTCTAGATAAAAGAGACACAACTTGCACTGAACCTTAAATCTTGAAGATCTCTTTTGTTAGCTGCTCCATATTATTTCAGTAGCACAAAAACTGTTTTGTAATTGGTCAATTTTCAAGAAAGCAATACAAATCCCTTCAAAATCCCTTTAAATTTTACTTCAATTTCAAGCCTCAGTTTAAAGCACAATTTAAAAAATGACAAATTGAGAATTAAGCAGGGAAAGTTATAGACAATATCAGGAACTGAAATAGCAAGCTCAGCAGCAAATAGAAAGGGCAGTACCTTAACTGACAGTTCCAAATGCCTCTTTCCTGTGAGTGATTCAGAGCCTGGACCATCCTTTCCCCTGCATTTGTGATATGACAGCAAACAACTCAGGACATCATCCAAACAGCTGGTAAGAAGACTTTCTTTTTGTTGTTGATATAACCTTATGCATCACTATTCAAACAGATTATGTATTTTCTAAGACAATCTCACTTCTGCTTTAATGTGGTAATGTGGTAATTTCTTTTGGTTTGCTGTCATATTTCTAAACTTTCAGAACTCTCTAGCATGGTGCACCCATATACACAATGATATGGGCAAATGTGCTAAGAATATCAGTACACAATACTCTAGTTCTATTAAACATATTATTGAGATTCAAAAAAGAGAGTATATAATCCTCCTTATTCTAATGTGCATAACCGTGCGTGTGTGTATTAAACACACAACAACAAAAACACTTTTTCAATAAACGTATCTCTCTTATAAACTGAACACGCTATAGAATACAATCAACTTTTTAAAAACACATTGATTCTCATACAATTATGTGAGAAATACAAAGTGAAATACAGCTTTCTGTTTTGCAAATGCACTGCACAGCTTAAAAACATACATTACTTAGATGCATGTCTCACCGAGTTCAATTGAGTTCACTTTCAGCTAAATTATCTCAAGGGTGCACTCAGAGTGCACTCAATCATCCATGCTTATGCACATTTATTCAGAAGGAAATCCAAAATGGTTCAGTACTATTTATTTTCCAAGAAGGTATGCAGAAGATTGCAGTCTAACAATCCAGTTTATAAGTACTCTGAAATATGTCACATTGAGTTCACTGAGATTTCCTCCTAGGTAAATGTGTATCTGCAGTAATCATTCGCATCATCCTTAAGTTGCTTTTTCATATATTCCATTTTACAGGTGTCAAAATTCCATTTTGTACAAGAACATATTGGAAGGATACTTAACCAAACTGCCAAATGACATATTGTAAATTATAATGTGATTATACGATGCTGCCACTGCTGGGTGTGAGAGCTTTCTGCAGAATATCTAGAGCTCACAAAAGTCACTTCTGGGGATTGCAAATCCTATAATTACACAGACAACATGTCGACAGAATTGCAGTCCAAGAAAGGAACTTTCTCACTCTCTGCAAAAATCCACACAAAATAACTAATGAATAACTAGTGAAGTAAAATTTTATTGAGACTAACAGAAATAAGTATATTATAAAAAAAAGGATGCATAGAATACAAGAGTGGACAAAATATCAATATTTGTATGTATGTATTTTTATCCTTTTATCTTGTAAATCGCCTAGAGCATCTTGGATGGAGGGCGATTAATAAGTAATTAAATGATGATGATGATGAAATATAATCCTCTCCTCTGTGTCTTAGAACTAACTGCATGGACTCTACTTTCAGAAAAGAAGACAATTGTCCCAATATTTCCAAGAATGGTTATTTACTCCTTGGATACATCTCACAGTCTGTTCCCCCCCCCCCCCCCCCGCCCTTACACACTGGGATTTGTTTTCAAATCCAGAAGCAGACACCTTTTTGGCAATTGTGATGCTCTATGCAGAGTCCCAGGACTGTACTTTGGACACATTTCTGCCCAGAGTCCTAGGGCAGAAAACTGTTTCCCACTTCTTCCCATGTTGTCCACCCCAGATATAAAGCAAGTCCAAAATTATTCAGACATTTGGGTAGGAATACCTGCACAGAGCTGGCACAATTGTAATACAATATGTCTTTCCTTTGTGCTGGAACTCAAATATATGCCCCGAGTTATGGCGCAACAAGGGCAATGAAGTGGAACAAGTATGTCACTGCCAAATACGTACTCCACCATCTGCCAAGTATTCTCAGTTGTGCATACTCTGAAGATATTGTTTCTGGAATTGAAAGGTCACCTCATTGCCTCATCTTTGTTTAGAACAACTGGCTTCTCATAAATCAGATGGAGCTAATTATCAAAATGCCTCCCTAGGACAAAAAAAATGCTTCAAATCAGCACAGCATATGCATCCAGATACTTGACTGTGATTTCCAAGAATACTGCATAGATAGTTCTCACTGAAACTGCAATCTTAAACAAAACTTATCTTGGAAATAAATGGTGGTGAACAAAATGGGATTTCCTTCTAAGTAAACATGCAAGATCGGGTTGCATTTCAAATTTAGAACAAGGCCTCTTTCTCAGAAAGGTATTTTGGCTGCAGGAACTCCCATGGGTATTGCTCTAGTTAATTGTCGAGAAGTTGGCTTCAACCTATAATGACGTTATGAATGAGAGGACTCTAAGAAACCATGTTATGCATAGCCCTGTTCAGGCTTCCTTAACTGAGGCTATTCCCTTGTAATGTGGTCATTGTTTTTTGTTACTCTATTAGACAGTATTTTTTTCATGTGATATCATTTCATAATGTGTCAAAAGTACAATAACTTCAGGCCCCTTCTACACTGGCCTATATCCCAGGATCTGATCTTAGATTATCTGCTTTAAACTGGATTATATGAGTCTCCACTACCAGTTAATCTGGGATAAGAAGATAATCTGGGATCAGAGCCTGAGATATAAGGGCAGTGTGAAAGGGGCCTCAGTTTGATTATTTTGTATTCTAGTGATAGTTCCAGGTTATTTGTCTTATTGGCAGTCCATGGTATCCATGGAACTCACCCCAAGCACCACATTTCAGATGAGTTGATCCTCTTCATTTTCACTTCCTTCACTATGAAATCTATGGCATGGATGATTCTGACTTTTGTATTTAATTGCCTGTCTTTACAGTTGAGGATCTTATGTAGTACCTTTGTATCAGCCCTTCAAAGTCCCCTGTCTTCTTCACATTTCTTGAGTAGACAGTGGTCCCTCAATATCCACTGCTAGTTGGTTCTAAGATTCTTCATGTAATACCAAGTAATTTTGTCTGTGACTTTCCTCTCCTGTTCATTTACTTCCTCTTGCACAGCTGCACCACATCTTCTTAACTAGACTATTACATAACTGTACAGAAAAATCTGTATGAGACTATCTAATGGTGGACAAAGGACACCACTTATGTCAAGGCTTCACCTACACTACATTACTTGTAGTGTAGGTGAAGATTCCACATTACTTATGGTAGCAGAGAAAGCAATGAAACATACAAGTAAAATTCATTAACAGCAAAACATAACTTGGAAATTGTGAAGATCACGATAGTGTCAATGGCTGTTTAAGTGGGATATTATTTGAAAGAACAGATTTGACTATCAAATATACTGTGTCGTGTTCTGGCTTTGCTAACCGGTAAAAAGTCTTGGGGAAAACTTCGTTTGAATGGAAATGGGTGAAATGCAATTGTTCCCATTAGAGAAGACTCACTGTCTTCTCTAATTTATGTAAGCATTGACTTACAATTCGATACATTGTTGATTAGGTCTACACTAGTTGGGACTAACAATTGGATTTGGGTCTTGTAACTACAAACATGCTGGGTGCATTACATCCATGTAACTTCTGTATGGTGTACCTCCACACTTACATATGGAGTTATCCTTACACAATTGGTTACCCATTGCCTCACAGCTCAAATGATAGACTTTAAATGTTCATGTACAGCTCTGCCCCCCCAACAACCAGAAAAGCTATAGATATTTTGTAGTTCTTTAATAACAGATTTTCTGACATATATTCTTTCTTATAGAGTAAAACATTATTTCCAGGTTCAACATGGAACAAAGATCAAGGATCCTTTTCTGCTCACTGGCGCTTCTGGTGAAACTTTGCTGTTACCTTGAAGTAGTTGCTGAAGAAGACCCCCAACAATCAACTAGAGAAACATGTGCCAACTGGATGGCAGGAGCTCCAGGTTACCCAGGCCACAATGGAGCCCCAGGCAGAGATGGGAGAGATGGAAGGGACGGTGAAAAGGGAGAGAAAGGAGAACAAGGTGAGAAGCTTCAGTCTTCCATTGTGTCTACATCAACTGCTTTCATATCAGCTATAAGTTTTTTGAGTTTAGATCTAGTTCTCTATCAAAAAGGAAAAGTACATTCAACATTTATGTATCTTCTCCTTTTGATCTCCTATTAAAGGAACTTAAATATAGTATTTCTTCTTTGCTTTTCTTTAAAGATAATAAGAAATAATAGAAATCTAGAATGAGGCCATGAAAGATGAAACTTAATCTTTGAAGAAATTTTTATTTCCCACCGCTGCAATAAAATAATACACATTTTTTTGAAGACAGGATAATCACAAAATAATGGCTTCATAACTAAATGCTTTTAATAATACAGTTAAATTGTTCTATTTGGTTGTTATCGTATAGTTCATTTTTTTAAAAGCGGTGTTTTATGTAAAAGTTTTATTATGGTTTCTAAATCCTATGGTTTTAACTTATGTTGTGTGGAGCCCCCCATGGTGCAGTGGGTTAAACCACTGAGCCACTGAACTTGCTGACTGAAAGATCAGCGGTTTGAATCCAGGAAGCGGGGGTGAGCTCCTGCTGTTAGCCACAGCTTCTGCCAACCTAACAGTTCAAAAACATGCAAATATGAGTAGATCAATAGTTACCACTCCGGCGGGAAGGTAACTGCACTCAATGCAGTCATGCCGGCCACATGACTTTGGAGGTGTCTATGGCTTAGAAATGGAGATGAGCACCAACCCCCCGGAGCAGGACACAACTAGACTTAATGTCAGGGGGAAACCTTTACCTTTACCTTTGCGGCCAACACAGAAAGCTTTGACTATTGATCAGCACACATTAGGATGTAAACTGAGGCATTAAGAGAAATCACAGTTTCAACATTTATAATCAGCTGGATTCTCAGCTGGATATCCAGGACCAAATTAGATGAGAGCGACCACCTCTGACCTAGACCCTTGCCCCTCTTGGTTAATCAAACTTACCAAGGGAGGATTGGTAAATTGGATCGAGAGTTTAATAAATTCCTCCTTGGAGCAAGGGATTTTTCCATCTAGCCTAAAACAGGCAAAAATTAGGCCTATATTAAAAAAGGCATCCCTTGATTCCTCAATTCTTAACAACTACAGACCAATCTCCAACTTCCCTTTCTTGGGAAAGGTGTTGGAGTGGGTGGTTGCATCTCAGCACCAGGGATTCTTGGACAATACTGATTTTCTATACCATTCGCAGTCTGGTTTCAGGCCTGGACACAGTACTGAGATGGCTTTGGTCACCTTGATGGATGACCTCCGCAGAGAGCTAGATAGGGGCAGTGTGTCCCTTCTGGTTCTCCTGGATGTCTCAGCGGCTTTCAATGCCATCAACCATGGTATCCTTCTGGGATGGCTTTCCGGGATGGGTCTCGGGGGCACTGTACTCCAGTGGCTCCTGTCCTTCTTGGAGGGCCGTTCCCAGTTGGTGAAGCTGGGAGACACCTGCTCAGACCCCTGGCCATTGACTTGTGGGGTTCTGCAAGATTCTATTCTATCCCCCATGCTTTTCAACATCTACATGAAACAGCTGGGTGAAGTCATACGGAGTTTTTGAGTTCGGTGCCATCTCTACCCAGATGACACCCAACTCTACTACTCATTTCCACCAAACTCCAAGGAAGCCCCTCGGATACTGAACCAGTGTCTGGCCGCTGTGACGGCTTGGATGAGGGCGAACAAGCTGAAGCTTAATCCTGACAAGACAGAGGTCCTCGAGGTCAGTCGTATGTCTGATCGGGTATAGGGTGGCAACCTATGCTTGACGGGGTCGCACTCCCCCTGAAGGCACAGGTCCGCAGTCTGGGGGTCCTCCTTGACTTGGCGCTGACATCTGAAGCCCAGATGTCACAACTAAAACTTGTGCGCCAGCTGCGACCGTACGTCGTGAAATCTGACTTGGCCACGGTGGTCCATGCCTTAGTCACCTCTAGACTGGATTATTGCAATGCACTCTACGTGGGGTTGCCCTTGAAGACAGGTCAGAAATTACAATTAGTCCAACGTTCGGCAGCCAGGTTGCTAACGGGAGCGAATTACAGGGAGCAGTCAACTCCCCTGTTTAAGGAGCTCCACTGGCTGCCTTTTATTTTCCGGTCCCAATTCAAGGTGCAGGTTCTTACCTATAAAGTCCTAAACGGTTCAGGACCCACCTACCTTCATGACAGTGTTTCCCCCTATGAACCTGCATGATCTCTTCGTTCATCGGGGGAGGCCTTTCTCTTGCTCCTGCCTCCATCGCAGGCTCGGTTGGCAGGGACAAGGGAGCGGGTCTTCTCGGTTGTTGCCCCCCGGATCTGGAACTCCCTCCCTAGGGAGATCCGGCAGGCTCCCACCCTTGCATCTTTTAAAAAGCAGTTAAAAACTTGGTTTTTTTCACTGCGCATTTGAATAACTCAGTCCCCATGTCCTAAATTAAATCAATATATTTCTTACACACTGTTCCCTCTTTATAATTAACTAGCTATGCCCGGCCACGCGTTGCTGTGGCGAAGCCTGGTGATATGGGAAATAAAGTATTGAGCAATTGGTGGTAGTTGGTATATGTCATTTCCAAAAGGTTGTGAATATGCAGTATTTGTGGTTATTCCTTTTTTTTTGTCGTTTGGACGGAAGTATGAATGGTTCAATTAGCTGGAATGATTGGCATGTAATGGCCTTTCAGCCTCAAAGCCTGGGTGATTCCTGAGTGGGGGAATCGTTTGTTGGGATGTGTTAGGTGGCTGTGTTTGTTTCTTGTGTGGAATTCATCTGTTTTCAGAGTGTTGTTCTTTACGTCTTGATGTGGAGGAGTGTGGTGGTGTTGAAAATAAAGTAATGAGGAAGTCGTGGTATATGTGTTATGGTTGTATATATGTAGAAAATGGATAAGATTGTGTGTGATCTTGAGCTCACATCATGTCTAGTGAACTTCCAGTAAGTCCATTAGTAGTTAAAGTCTGAAGGAAGTACGGTTTGATGGTGTAAGGGTATTGAATGGTATTAAAAGTGGTCAAGAAAGGTTTGGCTTAGGTAGGAAGGAGCGAGGGTTGGAAGGTGAAAGGATATTTAATTGTATTTAAGCTGGGTAAGAAAGGGTTGCCCTTGGTAGGAAGTAGTCATATGTTGTACGTTGAGCATCTGTTGTACGTTGTATCCATATACAAATGTGTGTATATGTATATAGATTCTGTTTCTCATAGAAATAATCTGAAGTTGCCTATATATATTCCATATATGTATGTATCCCACACCTATATATGGTGTATGGTGAGTATGGGTTATCCATATATACCAGTGTGTGTGTGTGTGTGTGTGTGTGTGTGTGTGTGTGTGTGTATACAACCTGCTGTATTATATTATATTATTATTATTATTATTATTATTATTATTATTATTATTATATTCCAAAGGTTTATTATTATGATTTAATATTATTATTATATTTGAAAGGTTTATTTTCATTATTACTATGTAATATTATTATATTTAAAAGGTTTATTATTATGATGTAATATTATTATTATATTTCAAAGGTTTATTATTATTATTATTATTATTATTATTATTATTATTATTATTATTCCTCCCAAGAAAGGATTCCCCTAAGTAGGAAGCAGGCAGGGTTTGAAGTTGTAAGGTCATTCAATGGTAATTAATCTGATGAGATTTGGTTTGAAGATCCAATGATGGTTAAGTGTTGTTGTTGTTGTTGTTGTTGTTATTATTATTATTATTATTATTATTATTATAGTATGGAGTATTAAAAAGCCTTATTATTATGATAGCATTATAATATTATGGGGTATTTAAAAGCCACCCCTTATACACAATAGAGAGAACAGAATGGCAGAGAAAATAAACTTTGCACATCCTCAGAGGTTCGCTTTTTGGAAACTGTTGGGAGAAAAACAGGAGGAAAGTATATTGCCTATTTATTGACTGATTAATGTATTGTTTTATGATTGTTATTTAATATCGATTGGAGTGAAGTCACTTGAGCCACGAGGTGCTGGTTTTGTATAACCCAAGGTTGTCTGTTGTATAACCAAAGGAGGAAGAATGGAAGTTTTCCATCCAGTAGCTAAGGAAACGTTGTAAACTCTCCCTGCCATTGGGGAAGAGGCATGGCAAAGCATGATGGGAACTGTAGTTTCCCCAGAAAAGAGGCTGGCTCTTAAAGGAGCCTTTGAGATTCACAGCAGTTGAGAACATTTGAAAGTTTTGGAAAGGAGTACTAAAAGGAAGACAGTAAGGCAGAAGGAAGGGAGAGAGGGAGGGGGTGTGCGGAGAAAAGGGAGAAGAAAATGATTTTGAGGCGGAAGGTGCTGCTGGTGGTGGTTCTTCCCTTCTTCCCTCAGGAATCTCGCCTCGAATCGGGAGGCAGGCGGAAGAAGGAGCGAGGGGGAGAGAAAGGAAGCCATAGTGTCTGGAAGAGGAAAAGGTGGCTGACGAAGAAGCCGCTGAATGGAGGCTCTCCGTTTTTGGGTTTGTTTACCTCGGAGGCCTGGAGAGAAGGAGGAGGATGGAGTGTACCGTTGGGGGGAAGGTGGTGGAGGGAAGGATTGGTGAAGCGGTTTTTTTGTAAGATGGAGGCGGTGCCGGAGGAGGGAGAAGTTGAGCGCGTGGGCGAGGGGAATGTGTGTGCGCGCGCGCGGGGGAAGCGTTTCTAGGATTGTGTGTTGGCGCAGGCGCACATGGTCTGTTGTGGTTTTTGGCCCTGTGATTGTTGTTTGTGTGATATTTTGTTGTTTCGTACTGGAGGCGGGGATGATGGATTGTGTTGCCAATTTTCGAGTTTGGGGGGCCTGTAGATTTGTTGTTTTGTGCATCGCCGTGATGCCATCACTCTTTTATATATATAGACTGGACGCCCATCCCCTGTAAATGATTAAAAAATTTTTCCATCTTGTTGTTTGTCCCACAGCACTTTATAACAATATTACTGCACTTTAGTTCAAATGTCCTCTCCATACTACCTCCCTCCATTAACCTGGTGGTTCATTCTACTATGTCTGTACTCATTTTATACTTTTAAATGAGTTTAATGATCATTGTAATGTATTGTTTTATAGTGTTGATTTTATTGTGGTTTTATTTAATGTGTTTTAACTGTTGTATTTGTTTTGTTAGCCGCCCCGAGTCCCTGTCGGGAGATGGTGGCAGGGTATAAGAATAAAGTTACTTACTTACTTACTAGATGTGACATAGAGCATTTAGTGATGCTAATGTTCTGTAGTTCTTATTCCCTCTGCTAATTCATAACTCTTTGGGATTTCTGCAGAACTGGAGAACATAGTCTTGTGGGAATGGAAGCTTAATTATCCTCCCCTTTACTCTTTTTTATTTTGGAAACTACCTTGCCTTCTTGAATGAGGAAAGTGAAAAGGTTTCATGATTATTTTGATTATAATTTTGATTATCTGTAAGCTGCTGTAAGAACTTATGAAACAATGAAACCCATAAGGGATACAGTGTTCTGGTTGAGCCTTATGGCTCCAATACTGGGAGACGTGGTCGTAAGACTCCTCGAGAGTCAGACTCTCTTGAGGAGCGAGAGAGGAAACGGCTGCGGGACTTATTTGCAGAACCAACTGACGAAGACTCCTTTGAGGGTTTTACCGAGGGAATGGAGGAAGAGGTGGTTAGCTCAGAGGAGGATGACATGGAATGGACTCGTGTGAGGGAGGATTTGGGTGTTCCTGGTAATGATAGCATGGGAAGCGACTGGCGGGTTGCAGGATCGGACCCGTGGACGAGTTGGAGGGATGGAACGGGATCCACAGCTGGGGATGCTGTGGGGCGTAGTCAAAGATGTTTTAGCTCTGATGAGGATGATGATGATGAGGCACCTGGAATTAGGGTAACAGCTGATAGCGATGAGTAGTTGTGAACTGGCATAAAATGGGGTCTTGAATCCAGGGCTAATTGCGTTGGGCAAGGTAATCTGGACGAACGCTTGGGCTCTTGTTGGGAATTTCCTGAAGACGGGTGTGTTTCGTTTGCTGAATACGTAAGTTACCAAGGACACTGGGCATAGACGGCGGGAGGAACTGTGTGGGCTTTTGTTGTGCAACCTGTGTTTAATCTTATTAGCTTGGACCTCCGTCGTCTTCTTGACGGACATTAATTGCCTATTCTGGATTGACGTTGGACTGACTGACTGACTACGACCTCGGACTACCCTTTCTGTGGCTTTCGGTGGAATTGGTGAACCGAAGACATCTGTACCTGGCTTTCGACCTCGGACCGGACTGGGACCCTGCTGACCGTGGCTACCCTGATTGAAGCGCCTGGATCCGGATTCTGTTTGTTGCACGGAGGAGTAACAACCTTAGTTACTCATTGGCAGCTTTCGATGTAGCAGAGAGGAATCTGCTGCCAGCTTTTTATGTTTCTTTGAATCTTTGTTTATCAGCGTTTGTTTGTTCTAATTGCCAGGCTGAAGTAAGCATTTTCTGGTTAACCCGGATTAAACTCCTGTTTAATCCGGTTTATCTTTTGTACCGCTTTTAGTATCAGCGGAGTCTTTTTTGTGTATTTTTACACTGAAGGCAAGTGTTTGCCTAGTCCTTTGTTTCATACGGGCACTTTTTAGTTCTGTAACTTTAATAAACTGTGTTGAACTTTATCTGGTGGCGTTCTGTCCTTGACATACAGATTCCATGAATGAATGGATCTGCCTCATTCTTCACAAGAAAGGGCGCATAAATCCAGATGGCATATTTAGCAATATGCAAATAATTGACTGATCAGTTAAAATCCAGACAGGTATTCAACCCTTGACATATTGGGTTGCTGTGAGTTTTCTGGGCTGTATGGCTATGTTCCATAAGCATTTTCTTCTGCCATTTTGCCCACATCTATAGCAGGAATCCTCAGAGACTGTGAGGCATATTGGAAACTAGGTAAGGGAGGTTTATATATCTGTGGAAGGTCCAGGGTGGGAGAAAAAACTTTTCTGTTGGACAATGAAATCCTTTGATAACGCTTCTTGACATACTATTTTAGTGTGTGAAGGAGTTTCTCCTCTCTCACAATGTAAAGTGGTTTTAGGATGTGGATGTGGGTAATACCCCTACATATGCATACATACTAGTTATGTATTCAAATCACTTACCCAGTTCTCACTATATCCATACCAAAAAGCTCTCCATGCTTTGAGATGAACACTCAGGCAGTCATTTCTGACTAAACATGAGATCATTGAGCAGCTAGTTGTAAGTTTTAAATATACAACAATTATAGTGAAACAGAGTACAGAATCCTAAGCATTGTTACAAATGTTATGCTCATACATTCCCTCTTCAAATAATTCCAAAGGAATGGCCAGGATTGTGTTCATTGGGCATATTATGAAAGGCCAATGCTTTTGCTAGCCATGGTAGTAGTCACAAATTTGACACAAATGAGGAAAAACTACCAACATAATGCTCTTTCTCACTTACTCCATAGGGAGGAATGACCAACAGTTGCACCACCTTCAAGTGGAGAAGTAGGGAATGGGACCCCACTCCTCCATCACTCTTTCAGTTTGTGAGGAGATTGTCTGCCTATACACTTTGGGCATATCAGTCAGATATAGAAATGAAAACTGAGAGGAAAAGGAAGAAGCAGGAGGAACCATACAGTTAACATAGTGCAAGGCAGTGTACAAGTAAAATCAATTTTAAAATGTTAAAAGACTATAAAGTTTAAAACAATACAAGTAATTGAAACACAGGGCATTTTACACTGTATCATTATAATATGACATTATTATGCAACATTAGCTGCTATGATGGCTGGCTAACAAGAGGCTAACTGACCTCCTTGGATGGGTAATCAGTTACTTATACTCCTAACCATGCATGTTTTGAGACTGGCACAAGTTCTTAGTCAACTTGGAGCCACATTAAATGATCAATGTAGATGAGCTCTGTGAGGTGTTTTCAGCTGGGAGCCTTTGGATGAAGAAGAATATTTCAATCTAATTTAAATCCATTTGCTTCATAGGTGCACCTGGCCCAAAAGGGGATAGCGGAACTTTAGGATCTGCCGGAGCTGAAGGCCCTCAAGGAGTACCGGGGCTTCCTGGCATCCCTGGGGTGAAAGGAGTAAAAGGAGACAGTGCTACTGCTTATCGATCTGCCTTTAGTGTTGGCTTAACAACCAGAGTCCCCTTTCCCAATATTCCCATCAAATTTACAAAGATCCTCTACAATGAGCAAAATCACTATGATCCAACAACCGGGAAGTTCCGGTGCATCATCCCTGGAGTATACTATTTTGCGTACCATCTCACAGTATATGCCTCAGATGTGAAGGTCAGCTTGTATAAGAAGGACAAAGCAATCATCATTACTTATGATCAGTATGAGAAAAATGATGTTGACCAGGCATCTGGTTCTGTTTTGCTTCACGTGGAAGCTGGAGATGAAGTCTGGCTTCAAGTATATGGAGAAGAGGAAAACAATGGCGTCTATGCTGACAATGTTAATGATTCTACTTTTATGGGATTCTTGCTTTACCCAGATGTAGGCTATGGGCAATAGAATGTGGATTGGGAGGTAAAAGAAGAAGAATAAAGTTAGATTACCATTTTACAGTAGCATAAAAAGAGAAAGGGAGAAGGAAAGGGAAAGAAGGAATGTAGCAGCACCTTTAAGATTAACTGGTTTTTATTTTTTGCATGAATTTTTATGGCTATAAACCCATTTTTTCACATATAGTACAGTGATACTGTCACAAAATACTGACATTTTGTCAGTATAGACTCATTAAATCAAATGCTGAATAATGAATCAAAACGTATGAAAATCTTATTGAATCAATTGATTTACTCTCATTGAGACTATAGTTAGGATTCAGGACATGTTGACACTCATTGATGTTTGTGATGAAGTGATCCATAATTCACAATGCATTCATCCTAGATAATTACCTAAAGTGCTAGTAAAGGTAATAAGTGTTGCTTACGATTTTTACTAAAAACAGAACTTACAGTGAATTTGATAAGTAGGAATATAGAACAACCACATGCAATGTTGAGTACAATAATTGTTTTATACTAATAGAAAAATGATCACAACTCACATTTGAAAATATAATAAAATTTTGCTTTCTGAGTGGTTTTTCATATCTGAGTTAGTTTCTGAGTTACATACAGATGTATGACTTCTGCAATACTACATGCGATGAATATAGTATCAACAGTACTATAATAAAAGAGTTTGAAAAAAAGAATATTGGTCTTAATAAAAGTTGAACTAAATTGCAAATAAAATTTCTGTCCACTTGCTATTCTGTTTCACATTTCATTTATTCTAAAATTGGATCGCTTGATTTGGGGGAAGCGGGGGGAATAAAACAAATAGAATTTAGAGAAAGCTCTAAGAAGAAGTCTGCATACTTTCATAATGAAAACTAGGTAATTTTAATTCTTCAGATAGCGTATCCTGGCAATTAATGATTTGAAATCTTTCTGCTAGTTTTGGCTAGTAGCCAACATTGTGTCATTCTTTAATGTTCCCCTCATTTCCCTCTATATTATAGAAATGACCATTACAAAATGCACATTCTTTTCAGAGCATGTTATATGGTGCCCATATGTTTCTAGTTTTGTGTGGTTCATTTGCATACCTTTTTCTTTTCGTGCTCTTTGCCACACACAGAGACCTCTCTAGCTACTTGACTCATAGAATTCCTTTATGAAAACAAGAAATGCTTATGAAAAGTTTTATGTTAAACACAGTTTGCCTAAAGCTAGCCATATATATGAAACCATCAGAAATTAGCCCTTGAACTTTCTAGAGAGAAATGTCAATGCTGGATTTAGTTAAAATCAGGCTAATGTTAGATTTAAGAGCATTGAATATATTTAACTCAGGAAGCTCCACCAGGCATCTTAATGTCCTAAGAAAAAGACAACATACACAGTGTGGTCCAACAGGATTAAAGGGACTGTATAGCAAATAGAATACAATATACTGCAATGGAATTGTGATTTTTAAAAAATTTCATACAATGTTGTTTCATCAAGGAAAGCATGTGAAATTTACTTATTAGGGCCAGCCATGAACCATAAAAAGGATCATAAAGGCATCAGCAGGTGGCAGGTCTGCTACTAGCTTTGCTGTACCGTTAGCAAAAATTACTTTGTTAAACTACAACTCCCTCATGGCCATCACAGTCACTACTCATGCCTTCTGGTTGGGGCAAGTTGCAGTCCAGAAATGTATTCTCAAATATTACAACTGTTTCTCCTGACATAATGGACTAAATTCAGTAACAGCACATCAGATAAAGGAAAGGACTTATCAGTCACCTTGTATAGAAGTCACATAGAACTCAAGTTGAGACTGGCACTCAATTCATCCTGAGATTCATCTGACAATGAGCAAATTTGAATCCCAAGCAACATATTTTTCTATTATGAAAGTTAAATTAGCTTATTTTAGGATTTTAATCTAGGTGATTCTTATTTCTCTCATCAGCTTCCATTTACTACATTCCACATTATTTAAGAGGGTGCCCTGACCCCCCAAAGGCTGAATGAGAAAAGGGATAGTTGTGGATGTAAAACTTTCCTTATGTATATCTATATATCTTAATCTAGCAGTCATCCATACATCCATTACAAACATGTACCGTATATACTCAAGCATAAGCTGAGGGGGTCTTTTTCAGCCCTAAAAAAGGGCAGAAAAACTTGACTTATACTCGAGTATATACAGTAAATGGGTTTGTGTATCAGGTATGTATGCCAGAGACACATTCTTTTTTGAAAGATAACTTGCCTGATAACATTGCTAGTGACATTATCAGGGTTTTTTTTTAAACAGCCATAAAAATATTCTTAAAATGCATTGCCTTTTTAAAATTTAACTGAGTAGTCTGAATTTTTTCCTGGGTTTATTCTTGGCTACTGAAATCTGAAACCATGTCCCTGATTTTGATTCACTGCAGCTGGATCTACACTGCCATATAATCCAGTTTCTGAATCCAGACAATATCTTTTGAACTGGATTTTATGAGTCTACACTGCCACATAATCCAGTTCAAAGCAGATAATCAGTATTCAGCATGACAATGTAGATGGGGATGAGTGTTATTTCTGGGAGGAAGGGCTGATGAAAAGGAATGAAGATGTAGGCCCTGCAAAAATCCACAAGATGGTGCAATGGTTTTAATAATCACTCTTTCATAGCCATCTCTAAATACTTTTATTTTGCTACACTTTGATGGAGGGAAAAAGTCCATGGAGGTGACTGATACTAAATTTCAGTATCCTGCTCTTCCAATCAAAACTTTGGCTTCAGCTTTCTTGGTTTTACCACATGAGCCCATGTGACTGTGTATTTGCCATTTTAGGGATTTTTTCCCTTTGCATATAAAATATCTGAGAACATTCAACAGCTGTACCTCCAGGTTATTACCTTGACAAATACTGCTCAGGTGTTTCCTCATGTTTTAGTGCATTGTAAAAACACCATATGTAATCTTGAGGTACATGGGCTTATATAGCACCCTAAGGTTTAATAAATTATGTATCCTGTATATTATCCAGCGACTCCTCCATATAGATGAGCTGAGCATACAGCTGGCTCTAAAAACACCAGTGATGGCAGCAGAAGTTGTAGCCATCCATGGTGTTTTAGAGCCAGCAAAGAAGTGGGACCTTCGATAAAATGATACAATGTGGAGTGTTCCTGTTTAGTGTTCCAGACAGCCAGGCATAGCCTCTTTCAGGATATCTGATTCCATTTACATACCTGTTACCCCAGGTTTCCACCCAACCCCAGCAGTGAATCTTGCACATCTGCTCAACATACTGAGTCTTCATTGGGTTTTATATACATAAGAAACAAAAAGTGAAGGACTGGGTTGGCTGTAAGTATATAGAATTAGTTTGCTGTGATTATAGAGGATTAGTTTAGAGCAGTGGTTCTCAACCTGTGGGTCCCCAAGTGTTTTGGCCTACAACTCCCAGAAATCTTGTCCAGTTTCTCAGCTGTTAGGATGCCTGGGAGTTGAATGCCAAAACATCTGGGGACCCACAGGTTAAGAACCACTGGTTTAGAGTTGCTTCTGAAGATCATTCATGACATCTTTCAGCAGCTCTCTAAGGCCTCTTTTAAATTGCCATGTAAAATCCAGATTATTTGCTTTGTAATGGATTATATGCCAGTGTAGACTCATATAATCCAGTTCAAACCAGATAATCTCAATTATCTGCTTTGATAATCTGTATTATATGGCAGTTGGATTGCCAATAGTGTAGGATCATGGATGTTGCAGTCCCAAACCATCCAGAGTAGTCTATATTTGTCATAGAAGCACAATAAAAGAAGTGAAATCCAAATCTTGAAATTTTATATACAAACAAACAAAAATACAATTCAAATATCTAGCACAACAAAATGAAAATGTTCAAAATGTGGTAACTAAGACAGCCCCTGCACACACACACACCATTTCCACATCTATGCTTAGTGTCTCTTATCCCTTGTTTGTTTTTGACAAATAAGAGTGTGACAGAAAGAGCCACAGAAGGTTGACTTCTAAAACTGGACCTTAATTCACACACAGTGAAAGCAGGCTTACTCTATTGCTTAGGAGCTGTCGTTTTGTAGCATCTTCAATCTTCTTTTCCAAATAGTATTTTTGCCTCACAAAACTGCAATACCCAGGATACCAAAGCATTGTGCAATTGCAGAAAAGGTGGTGCCAGTCTGAATTAATTCTACTGTGAAGATCAGGCATGGGCAAACTTCGGCCCTACAGGAGGGACAAAGTTTGCTCATGCCTGGTGTAGATGCAACCTCAGTTAAAAGCACATGAGAAGGGCCACTAGATTGTATACAGAAATGCCTAGCATCACTTCAGAGAATTACATTAGTTTTTAAGCAATTTGATTTCTTTCTATAAAGGGATTAGTTTTTCAAGCTTTCAAGTATTTACAGTATTCTGGCTGCTTGCAAAAAGAGGTAGTAAAGATAAGGCATTTGCATTTCTAGAAACCCATGACTTCCTTGGATTCATATGCCATTAAACGAGGTATTGTTGCAAAGTGCAGCCTAATAATTTCTGACATCATACAGAACAGCGGTGTTGAGTCTTCATGTCTGTGTGCTCCCACACAGCATGCTGAGCTGCAGCAGTACTCCAAATTACAATTGGCAACTAGATCAGTGGCCAATGAAGAGATTAGATCCATCTGGTCGAATAACTCCTTCCTTATGCTTTCCCCACCAAAATGAAAACATGCTGGGTTTGCCTTCCTTCTTGCCTCCTGAACTGTGACCTACCTGTCTTTTAGCAGGGCCAGCTCCAGCACTTTTAATCATCTCTCGGCAGGGACCCTTCAAAGAATGTTCTAATTGCTGCCCCAATGCCTCTGCGCTAAGGGACCTCCAGGAGGATTTTCCACTCCTAATGACTCCAAGATACAGTTCTCCTTCAGAAGTGTTCTCTAATCCTACTGGGTTTGACCATTCAGAAAAGCTTTACAGGCAGAGCAATCAACAGCTTGACAGAACCAGAGAAAAGGTCTAGTGATCAGTATCTACACTGTAGAATTAATGCAGGTTGACAGCACTTAAACTGCCATAGTTCAATGTTATGGAATCATGGGAGTTGCAGTTTTCCACGGTCTTTTGTCTTCTCTACCAAAGAGTGCTGGTGCCTCATCAAACTACAGATCCCAGGTTCCATAGCATTGAGTCATGGCAGTTAAGGTGATGTCAAACTGCATTACTTCTACAGTATAGCTCAGACATTTTAAGCAGAGTGCCGGTTGGCAGTCCCTTAGGCGGCTGAGGGATCAGACTATATTTTGAAGAAAGAAAAAAAAAAGCATGATCACATTCCTATGCACACTGCACATATCTTATTTGTAGTAAAAAAGAAAAGAAAAGAAAGAAACATGAAAGAACAATACAGTGTTTAAAATGATGAACAACTTTAACCAACATAAATTTACTAGTATTTCAGTGGGGAGTGTGGGCATACTTTTGGCTGATGAGATAGTCAAATTAATTGGGGTTGTTGTTATGTGCCTTTAAATTGTTTCAGATTTGGGGCAACCCTAAGTCTAAAGTTTAGGGCGGGGCCCAGGTAAATGACCTTGGAGGGGCCCTGGTGTAGATGCCCCCTAAAGTAACAGCAGTGGGTCAAAACTGTCCATCTCTGTGTTTTTGACATGGAGAGAAAAACCATGGGATGAATTGCTATTGTAGCACCATTCCCTGTTGGATTTGTTACCTTGTTTGGTTGCAGCATTTCCTGTTTGCTCTTCTTACTTCATTTCAAATGTACATATTTTGACAGATAACAGAGAGGCAGACTGACACTTAGATACTCAATGTACAGATACAAACAGATACAAAACAGTTTCCATATCGGTGGAAGATATATTCCTGAACAGAAAAAAGGAAACTGTGGATAAAACAAGCTTAATTGAAATGAATGACTCCTACTAAAAGTTCCCAACTTTTTTTTTTTAAACCAGGGACCACTTGACCAGGGACCACTCTCAACATTAGTACCAAAATGGTTACGAATCAGTTTTTGGTCGACTTTAAATTTGGTTTGGTTATTTGGGGTGCTGATTCAGAACAACTGCATTGAATAGACCACATCAACTCTATTTTCTCATACAAAACATATCCCATTCAGTAGTCTCCATCTGCTCGCCCACAGAAAACCATATTTAATGATCTAGAGCTGATGTGGTCTATCCAATGCAATTTTCTAAATCAGTACCTTTGGAACCACTGCCATAGAGTCACCCTGAAGAACCTAGAAAATTCCTAGTGAGATGATTTTATGGTATGTTGAAGGTGATTTCATGGTAAGGTGAGGCAGAAGCATAGCAAACAATGACTGGAGGACCTGGACTGCAGCCACATACCAGATCGAATTTGATATAATTGTTTGCACATAGCTATTGAAAACATTTGTCCCTCTTTCACTCTGCATTTAATTTCCTTATAATTCCTAATGTAGTCTCTACTCATGCAGAAAAGCATAGAAACTGCAACTTTTTAAATTCCGTTAATGGGCTAGATTATTCTCAGTCCTAGAAAAAGACACAGTTTAAGAAAGGGTTGTTGCTTCTCTTTGAGAATTGTGAAAAAAATGGAACTTGAGCATATGATTTTTACCTCTATAGCATTATGATGAGGTAGGTTGAACCAATTGAAATACCATCTTCATCAAAAAGTGCTTTTGACCTCGCTTTCTCCTAGAAGTGAAGGAAGTTGTGTTATTCACAATTGCCAAACATGTGGCATAATACAGAATGCAAGTGAATGGAAATATTACTCCTCTGGATTTTAATGATAAAAGTGTAATTGGTCCTTTTTCCTTGTTCCAAATCAATTTTGTTTTATTTCTTTAGTACTTGATTTTGAATTAATTTCACAGTAGGGATAGAGAACCTGCGGCCATTCAGATATCAGCTTCTGAAGCCAGCATGGCCAATGATCAGGAACAGTGGGAGCAACAGTTTAACAACATCTGGAGGGCTACCTGTTCCCCTCAACAATTTTACAGCATTTGGAACAAAAATTATAATAAACATTCCTAGTGAGCTTACAATAAAAGAGAGGCTAAAAACATAAACTGTAAATACATCATAAAAATCAGAAATGAAAGATAAAATACATATAGTAAAATTTATGGCATCATCAACAGTTTTATAAATCTTGAACAATAAAAAATGTCACAATTACTCAAAATCGCTAAAGATATTTAAGAAAAAATAGGTTGGTTTCATTACCATTTATAGCCAATGTAGATAATTTTGGCTTTTACCTCAGTCTCTGCTATGAGATTACTTTTTGTCTGCTACCGTGTTATTCCATCCAATCAAATCCAAATTTTCATAGCTGTTGAAACCACCCAGTTCCCTTAAAGACATATACAAAAACACAAAGCAAATTGAGTGTGAAGAGAGCCCAATTTGTGGTACTCAACTCAGGCAGGGGAAATCCTTTTTCTAAATCCCACTGCTGCCTCCAATTGAGGAGATGTGCGCGCGTGTGAGAGGGAGGGATGGAGGATGTGTGAATGTATGACAGGGAGGATTTAGTGGATAAGGAAGGATAACGGAACTGATTGGGTTTAAATGAGTAAAGATGGTAACTTATATAGAAAAGTACGGTAACTTATATAGATAGGTACAGTAACTGCCACCAACGTGAGGTAATGGGTTTCTTTCAGGCTTACAGAGAGGCAAGGAGACTGATCTTTATGAAGAATAAAACTCAAGTTTATTTTGGTACATAAGCGTGTAGTTTCAATCAGTAAATGTTCCGGATCTTAAGTTACAATGTAGTCTTTCTTGAATGGATATATCTTAAATAACTTCTCTTCGAACAGTAAATAAAACACCCGGTCAACTTATATCACCAGCCTTTCTCCTGAGTGACCATAAGCTACCGTCCTTAGCTGATTCCCACAGCTCCTAATCTTTTCAAAACCTAACCGCAACTGTCCTTTTTAAACCCTCACAGCAACTCCTTTTAAAAAAAGAGGGAATATACTCTAACTGTCAACTTAGCCACACCCCCTTTTTCTCCCAAGGGAAGCTGTGTTACCATGGCAACCTACCAAATGCTGCTTCCAGCTAGTTTCCATGTTGGCCTTTTCCTTGCTAATATATAACTCTTTTTTTTCTTTAACAAACAAATAAATAAAATCATATCAATAATCTCTGTTTAACACATAACTTCTCTACAAGTGCTTTCCCAAGGTAGAAAATTACATATGTCCATAATGTTTTGTAGGATTGGTTTTAGCTTACTTGTGTTCAAGAAAGCAGAAAACCCAGTTATGGAAAGAAGAAGAAGAAGAAGAAGAAGGGGGGAGGGGAGGGGGAAGTGGATTCCATCTAATAGTGGTGGAAGCTCCTTCCTTGGAAGCTTTAGAGTCTGGATGGCCATCTGTCAGGGGTATTTTGTGCTTTTCCTATATGGTAGCGGATTGGACTAGATGGCCCATGTGGTCTCTTCCAACTCTGTAATTCTATGATAGGGAAATGCCCTAAATCCACCAAAAACAGTATTGTTGCTGTTAACTGCATCAAGTCAGCTTCAACTTATGGTGACCCTATGAATGAGAGACGTTCAAGTCACCATCACAAATTGCTCTGCTCAGGTCATGCAAACTTCGGGCTGTGGATACCTTAACTGACAGCCCTTCCACACAGCCATATAATCCAGAACATCAAGGCAGAAAATCTCACAATATCTGCTTTGAATTGGGTTATCTGAATCCACAGTGTCATATATTCCAGTTCAAAGCAGAAAATGTGGGATTTTATTCAGCTGTGTGGAAGGTGCCTGAGTCTTCTTTTTTTCCTTGCTAAGCATTGTTTTCTTTTCCAGCAAATTATGTCTTCTCATGATACTACAGTCTCAGTTTAGGCACCTTGGGTTTCAAATAGAGTTAAGGTTTGGTTTCTATGAGGATTTATTCATTTGTCTATAATTTTTTCCCTTTCAAAACACGAGAATGGTATTCAGGCACCTATCAAGTAAATAAGCATTCAGCTTTCTCTTTCTCTCATGCACACTTGCACAAGAGAAAAAGAAGTGATTTATCAATTATATACAAGTCCCATCAAAACAGAACTCAAGCCCCTTCCACACAGCCCTATATCCTACGATCTGATCCCAGAATATCTGCTTTAAACTGGATTATGTGAGTCCCTACTTCCAGATAATCCGGGATAAATAGATAATCTGGGGACCCTTCCACACAGCCCTATAGCCCAGAGTATCAAGGCAGAAAATCCCACAATATCTGCTTTGGACTGGGTTATCTGAGTCTACGCTCAGATAATGTGGGATTTTCTACTTTGATATTCTGGGATATAGGGCTGCGTGGAAGGGCCCTAGGATCAGATCCTGGAATAAAGAGATAGTGTGAAAGGGCCTCTGATATATTCAGATATATTTTATTCTAACAAGTTGGTGAAAAGCCCAGTATATTTAAGTGTTATTTATTACTGGGCAGGCATTTGAAACCAGCAATGTGTTAAGCAACTCTGACAAGTTCTAGCAATAGGGACACAATGATGCAATTGATTCTCCCTTCATGTCTTCTACGGCTGATGTTTCCATAAAAATCTAGAACATATTTGCAATCAACCAGCACTTGAACTTGAATAAGGCATTGCTCAATCTACACAGAATATGGGGCAGAATCACACAGGCTTGAGATGTTGACTCATCCTATTGTTAAAATGGAGTGCAATAATTATATGTGAATCTCTCTAATGTCATACCCTATTTTCCTGAAAATAAGAACTAGTAGAGGTTTTGCTGAATTGCTAAATATAAGGCCTCCCCAAAAGTAAAACCTAGCAAAGTTTTTGTTTGGAAGCATGCCCAGTGCCCGCCAAACAGAACACCAGAGCAAGCAGGATTGGTAAACGTACATACCAGTTGCAGATGGAAATAATGGTAGTAACAAGAAATTCTTGATAGGATTCACAATTTGTCTGGTTATGTTGGTTTGTGATGATAACTACTGTACAGTATATAACAAATGTTCATTTCTTTTTTGTTCAACAAGAAATGTGAATTCTTCTTCATGGAAAAATAAGACATCCCCTGAAAATAAGACCTAGCACATCTTTGGAAGCAAAAATTAATATAAGACACTGTCTCATTTTCGGGGAAACACAGTATTTGTTGGAATTGGAAGAGCTCATGCTGCTTCTAAATGCCACAGTTTATCTCCTCCTTTCCCTTTCCCTTTTGACACCCCCGTTTGCTTCAATTGCTGCAAATTGAGTTCAAAGCATAGCAGTAATCTGAACTCTATTAACTTGGGAGTGTTAAATCTTGTTCTTCTTGAACTCAGAACACACATTCAAGGTATTCTCTGCTTAAAATAGTAGTTTTGTGTTTTCTTATTAATAACCTTTGCTCTCTTATTGCCTCACCATGTTATTTTGACCACATTTATATGTGGCAATCATATATGTCCCAGTTTTCATCTATGAAATGTTGGCATGAGAGCTCTGTGCTCATAATTATACCTCAGTATTTCCCAGTGGGTAAAAATGACATGCTATGTTAGATACAATGCTCAGTACATTGTAGTCTTTCATTAGAGAGATTAGATTACAGCTCATGGGATTCTCATTCTAATTATCTGAAGCTGATTATATTAGACACAAGGAAATCAAAGGTAATTTAACTCAATCTCCCTTCTCTCCTGCTGATGTCCTTTAGATCAAGGCTTTTCTGATTTTTTTACATTGTTGCTTGCCTTCAAGTTGTTGCCAACTTATTGTCGAAGGCTTTCATGGTTGGAATCACTGGGTTGCTGTGAGTTTTTCAGTCTGTACGGCCATGTTCCAGCAGCATTCTCTCCAAATGAGATGAACCTATTACAGGATTTTCTGGTGCTGAGATTGGACTCGCCTAGTCATCCAGTGGGTTTTCATAGCTGAGTGAGAAATTGAACCCAGGTATCAAGTTGTACTCCAATGCTTTAACCATTACTCTGTACTGGCCCATGATGCTAATAGCTGGTATTAATATGTGCAAATAGAGGTAAAGAAAGAGGTTTGAGAAAAGTAAGAGAACAAAGAGGCATTATACTACGGCCTGTATTTTGATGTGCCACGTGTTTCTTTAGACTCTGTCAAATAAAGTAGCCAACTTCTTCACAAGTTAAGAAAATATAGTTGAGATATTCATGTATGCTCTGTTTTGAATAAAATGTTCAAATGTTTCATAAAGGATATTCAGTATTTTTGGAAGTCTTGTCATAAAGGACCGAAGTTGCAAGAGCAAGATGCCAAATATGCTTCAAAATAAAGCTTGCCCATTCTCCAAAGATATTTTCATTGGCCAGTTACTGGTTTTCTTGGCTAAACTGGCAGTCAGGGAAACAGCAGGCTGCCCAACAACCACACTTGTGTTCTAATTAGATGAGGATTTTCATTCAATGGAATAATTCAAACTTAGACAAATGACTCTCTTTCTCAGATAATATTGTCCTGGATGATATACTGAAAAAGGATTCAGGCTGGCCAATATGTATTAAAGTACCCCATTATCTGCATGGCAAATATCTGAAAGTGGCTATCATTTCACCTCTCAATCTTCTTTTCCAGGCTACACATACTTAGCTCTCCAAATAAGATGGGGCTGGGGTTGACTTTGTGATGTCTCCATTAAGTCAGGGCTTCCCCAAAGCTCTGGAGCTCACTTTGGGGACATTTAAACAGCTGAGAAGAGGGGGTAGCCTTTACTGTCATAAACGTATCTGAGCAGCAAACACAGAACATAAAATTGCTGGTGGTTGTTGTTTGTGGGAAGTGCTAGCACTGGTTGAAATTCCAGATCAATCATAGAGGGTAGGGGTAAAGGAGGGAATGATCCACTACGAATGCGGTTTTCTTGCTCTTGACAGGGGGTTGGACTGGATGGCCCAAGAGGTCTCTTCCAACTCTATGATTCTTTGAAGGGGTCAGAAGGGTTGTCAGTAAGGGTGGCCATCCAGCCCATACTGGGCTGCGTAAATTCCTTCTTGTTGCCAGTGACCTGGTGCCATACTGTGTGGATGTCCCGTCATTACAGTGACTCAAAGGCTGGTCATGCAGACTCCCACTGGGCTGTCGGAGTATCCCACTTCAGATCAGCTAAATGAGCTGTCGGAATTTAAAACACAGCTGAAGACCCATGTCTTTCTGAAGGCCTATTCGGACTGTTTTAACTGACTTTTTAATCACATTCTGTTTATTGTGTTTCAACTTTTGCCTTGGGTATTTTAATGTCCATATTTTAATATATGTTTTTATTGTTGCTTTTTAACTATGATTTAATATATGATTTTATAAATGCAGTTAACTATCTTGTGTTCCACCTTGAGCCAAAAGAAGAAGCAGACAATACATAAATAAATAATTATTATGTAGATGTGCTCCATTTCGATCTTTACAGAGGCTGGCTTCAAGTCACCATTCATCTTCATCATCTAGACACATTCCAACTTGTAAATATTTTTTGAACTGTGATGCCCAAAATTGAACAGCGTTCCTGGTGTGATCTCACCAAAGAAGAATGGGGTAGTACATCCTTTCATCTGGACACTATACTATTGTTAATGCAGTCCAAAATTACATTGGTCTTTTTGCCAATGCATCACATCATTTGCTGATGCTTAGCTTGTGGTCTACCAAGGTAACTAAATATTTTTATATGGGTTATTATTTATTTGTGATCGCTAAATAGTCCTTTGAGGCTAAAAACAGTGCTAAAATAATAATAATCCAGTACATATATTTGAATTAGTTTCCCACAATTATGTACAGAACATGTAGTTGTAACACTTCACCTGCAAGGAACTTACTGCCTAGGAAACACAACAGAAACACCTATTGTGTGCTCTGGGAATTTTGCCTTTGCTTTACATGCCAGAATTCAAGGCAAACAGCAGAAAATCCTACTTTCACATGGGCAACAAGGAATTTCCATTTATGATTTAGAAGGGAAACCTTTATTGTGATAAACTTTGGTAAACCATTCTGACAACTTCTTTGGGCAACAACGCTAGATAGACATATTCTAAATATGCAAATGTACTATAAGTAAAAGTTTTCCCCAGACATCAAGTCCAGTCATGTTTAACTCTGGGGGCTGGTGCTCATCTCAATTTCTAAGCCAAAGAGCCAGTTTTGTTCGTAGACACCTCCAAGGTCATGTGGCTGGCATGACTGCATGGACCAGTACCTATTGATCTACTCACATTTGCATGTTTTTGAACTGCTAGGTTGGCAGAAGCTGGGGCTAACAACGAGAGCTCACCCCACTCTCTGGATTTGAACCATCAACCTTTCAGACAGCAAGTTCAGCAATTTAGCAGTTTAACCTGCTGTGCCACCGGGCACAATACTAACCCCTTATTTGTGAACTTTATATTCACAATTTCACTTACCCACACCCTAAACAATATTCCCTCCCATGAGTCTGTGGGCCCCTCTAGGTTCTCCAGTGTTATAGTATGCTTCCAGCCCAAATATAGTACAAACATGGAATTTGCTATTATCTGTGATTTCCCGTATGTGTGTTTTGGAACATATCCCCAACTGATACAAAGATCATACTGAAGCTCTTGTATGTCTTAACGTAATTTCCAGCTTATGGTGATCCAATTCTTGATAAGATTTCTTTAGAGGAGGTTTGCTAGGGCCCTCTTCAGAGGCTGAGAGTGTGTGACTTGCCCAAGGTCAATCAGTGTTTCCATGGCTAAGGAGGATTTCAAACCCACATCTCCCAACCTAACTCTCAAACCACTATATGCAACATCACATTTATGTTAAATCTGATTGAAAGCTATATATTATAGCAGTCATTAGCTTTTGCTAAAGCCATATTTCACATTCATTCCCTTCAATCTGATTTGCTGCAAACGTCACAAACTTAATTTTATTTGTTCCCACTGCAACCTCCAAATTAATGATTAGAAGCCCCCAACTTCATTTGTGCAGAAACAGATGCAAGTAGGGTGACTACTCAAAAAACATTGACCAACATTCACAGCTCCCATTCAAATAATGTTAATGAATAGTCATATTTTCAAACATTGGAACAAGAAATTGCAGAACTGAAGAAAAGACAGGAAGAGAGAGAAAGGGGTTGTTTACTGAATTTATGTTTCTTTACATATCATTTTAATGCAATAAATGATTTTTAAAACCCTTGAAAATAAACATTTTATTAATTTTATTCACATTTTATTGAAGCAAGATTCAAAACTGCATAACTACCTATCTCTGAAAGGAAACAGCTTCACACTTTTCTTCTCCATGCACTGATAGCCAGTTCATGGTTTGCTTTCATGTTTTGGAAACAATATTCCCACTTTCCTTTGGTTTCTGATCAGCTTCACTCAAAAAGCCTGAAGTAGTTTGCACTGCATTGCTGAAGATCATTTTCATTGAATATCATCGTCGTCAAACATATCTTCAAAATCTAGCAAGAAGAACAATACATCAACATCACATGAATATGCAGTTATTATGAACTCTCTATATCTGGAGTTAAGTAAATGCGCATTCTGAAGAGTTAAGCAAGTATACAGGATGTGCTTTCAGTGAGGAATGCAACTTGAATCTATTTACCAAAGTTGAGAAGAGACTTCACTGAATAAGAAGGAAAAGGCAAGGCTCCTCTGTGGCAAGAATATTTCTATATCAAACTTGTTTTACACATTCAACACCTCCATTCCTTTCTCTAATGAGAAGCGCAGTAGCTGATGAAAACTAACCATCGGTTCGTTTGTCCCACTCAACCTTATTAGTCTTAATATATGCCAATCTTATTTTCCTCAAGGCTTAATAAGAAAAGTTTCTACAAATGTACCTACTAGCATTAAATACCTTAACTAGCCATTATTTGTGCAAACATCAGTCTTTCAAGTCTCTACATCAGTGGTTCTCAACCTGTAAGTCCCCTGGTGTTTTGGCCTACAACTAACAGAAATCCCAGCCAGTTTACCAGCTGTTAGAATTTCTGAGAGTTGAAGACCAAAATATCTGGGGACCCACAGGTTGAGAACCACTGTTCTACATGGATTAATGGATATGGAAGAGATTTGTTATTGGACTGAACTTTTGCTGGGGCGAGGTAGAAAAGCTGAGCCCCTTTAACGGTGAGAACCAATCTCTTCTGACAGTGGCTGGTACAGAGCCCTCCCACAAAAAATAAAGATTCACTATGTTCTGTCTGCATTGCTAAAACAGGACTAATTGCTTTAGCCCTTGTAAACCAGCAACTCTTCTTTCAAACCAAAGAAAGGAAACACATTTAAAAAACTACTGAGCAGCTGCAAAAACAAACTTGATATACAACTTTTAAAGGGAGACTTACTGTTAAAGAAGTCAGCATGTACTGCTTTCTCGTTAGCTGCTAAATCCATCAACAGACCTGTACTTCCTCCAGCCTGAGAGAGAATAATATTTGTTAAGGACAGCTACAACATAGGACCCTTCTACACTGCCATACAATCTAGAATATCATTTCAGATAATCCACATTATCCACTTTGAACTGGATTATATGAGTGTACACTATCAGGTAATCCAAATCAAAACAGATAATCTGGATTGTATACAGCTGTGTAGAAGGGGTCATAGACTCGTGATTTAACTTTTATCCTTTCAACTAGGATTTAATTTCTACATATGATAAAATCATTCATTATCTGCCTGACTCAGTAACATTTTGTGCTACCTAAATGCAATAGGGCCTTACAAACTTAAACATGGCACCATTTGGTTTTTCCAAAATGAAACAGAGCAAAGCAAACTGGGGGGAAAACCCTAATTGCACAGACATCCTTATTTGCTATAAGGAGTTGCTAGAAGAAAGTGGGGGCCTTTCCACACAGCCCTGTATCCCAGAATATCAAGGCAGAAAATCCCACATTATCCTAGTGTGAACTCAGATAACCCAGTTCAAAGCAGATATTGTGGGATTTTCTGCCCTGATATTCTGGGATATAGGGGTGTGTGGAAGGGCCCTAGAATATAAGTTAATTGAGTAAAATAAACACAGTAGACTCTCAGTTACCCAGTATCCACAGGGATTGGTAAATTAAATTAAATTTAGTTACTATTAAAAACAGACCTAACTTAATACTATAACATAAATTCTGTAGTGACCTGATATTAATATTGAAGTACAGCAATTAAAGACAAACACACTGCAACACAATTTTACTGTATTATAAAAAGAACTTTGCAAATGCAGCATTATTGCTTGAGAGTTCTGTTTAACTGAGTCCCCTTCCACACCGCTGAATAAAGTCCCACATTATCTACTTTGCACTAGAATATACGGCAGTGTGGACTTAGAAGATCCCACAGTATCTGCTTTGAACTAGGTTATCTGAGTACACACTGCCATATAGCAGAATATGTGGGATTTTCTGCCTTGTTATTCTGGGTTATATGGCTGTGTAGAAGGGCCCTGAGAGTCTATTGTAATCGAGTGAATTTTGAAAGAGAACAGCAGTGGGAGGAAACTAGTGCCAATAATAATATAATAATACTTTATTTGTATGCACCCCTATCTCCCCAAGGAGAGTGGCTTCCAACATAATAACAGGCAAACATTCAATACTTATACAGACAAAAAACTAAAAGTATAACAAAAACAATAAACAACATTGTACAATAAGGAAAGCAATAGTGACATTAATTTTAAATAATTATCATTAAACCAGTTTAAACAGGTGAAAGCCTTGAAAAAATGGATTATGTCAAAACCGACACTGATAAAACTGATGACAATAGCAACGAGCTTTTCAGAGGCACATCCATGATTATATCTGTTGGGATCCAGGTCTTAGGATCAGAGCAATGTCATGTTCCCCATTAAGCCACAAATCCCACTGTTGTGTAGAAACAAGGCTAAATAAAACCATAAAGGGGGGGGGGGGACAATGGAGGAGAGAGAGAAGTCCCAAAGGCCTGCAGTCCCAAAAGGTTTCAGAGCAGTAATGAACTATCTAAGGGCCCTTCCACACAGCCATATAACCCAGAATATCAGGGCAGAAAATCCCACAATTTCTACTTTGAACTGGGTCATCTGAGGAGGGCCCTTCCACACAGTCCTATATACCAGAATATCAAGGCAGAAAATCCCACAATATCTGTTTGAACTGGGTTATCTCAGTTCACACTCAGATAATGTGGGATTTTCTGCCTAGATATTCCTAGATATATAGGGCTGTGTGGAAGGGCCTGGAGTCCACACTGCCATATATTCCAGTTCAAAGCGGATAATGTGGGGTTTTATTCAGCTGTGTGGAAGGGGCCTAAGACAGGCATGGGCAAACTTGGCCCCTCCGGGTGTTTTGGACTTCAACTCCCACAATTCCTAACAGCCAGCTGTTAGGAATTGTGGGAGTTGAAGTCCAAAGCACCCGGAGGGGCCAAGTTTGCCCATGTCTCCTCTAAGGGCCCTTCCACACAGCTGAATAAAATCCCACATTATCCGCTTTGAACTGGAATATATGGCAGTGTGGATTCAGAAGACCCAGTTCAAAGCAGATATTGTGGCATTTTCTGCCTTGATATTCTGGGATATAGGGCTGTGTGGAAGGGCCCTAGGAGGAAGGAAGGGAAGACGAAATAATATACCAAAAGGAAAGCCAGGCTCAGGACAGAAGGGAAATAAAGGCCGCCCTTCTCCGTCGGGAGCCGTTAACAAGAAAAAGAACCACTCGGGGGCCCCAGAAAGAGACTTCCACCCCAAGAGCTTCCTCCTTCCCTTTTCCCGAACCGCCCCGTCCCCTCTTCACCTCATCCAGGTCGACATAAGGACCCGCGCCTTCCGGGAACATCTCGTCCACCGCCGGCTTCATGGCTCCCCTCAGCAATCCTACCGCCAGCCAACTTCCGGCCGGAGTCTGAACAGCAACTTCCGGTTGTTCTAGCCGCCCGGAGGACTTGACCGTCTCTATGGCAGCGCTCTTCTCAATCTATCCAAAAGACGGGACTCAAAAGGAAAAGGGGCGAAATCAAGCTGTACCAGGCATGAGAAAACCCTCCAGGTGCTTAAGCGGAAGGGGCCCGAGCCTGTTAGGAATGGTGGGAGTTGAAGTCCAAAACACCTGGAGGGACCAAGTTTGCCCAGGCCTGCTTTAAGTAGACTTCATTGTATAACCTAATGCCTGGATGTTTATGTTCATAGCTAAACTTTTCTGATTGATCCATGTTAACATTATACAGGCAGTCCCCGAGTGACAAACATCTGACTTACATCCGACTCATGTTGCAATGGGCCACACTAATTAGCACTGAAAAGCCTTGCAGCTTCAAAGCCTGCCTGCTTCCTGCCTGGGGGAATCCTTTGTTGGGAGGTGATTAGCTGGTCCTGATTGTTTCCTGTCTGGAATTCTCCTATTTTCAGAGTGTTTGTTTTTTATTTACTGTCCTGATTTTAGATTTTGTTCACTTTCATGGTTTCCTCCTTTCTGTTGAAATTGTCCACATGCTTGTGGATTTCAATGGCTGTTCTGTGGAGTTTGACAAGGTGGTTGTTAGAGTGGTCCAGCATTTCTGTGTTCTCAAATAATATGGTGTGTTCATCAAGTGCTCTGCTATGGCTGACTTCTCTGGTTGAGTTAGTCTGCAACGCCTTTCATGTTCCTTGATTTGTGTCTGGGGAATGCTGCCTTTGGTGGTCCCTATGTAGACTTGTCCACAGCTGTATGGTAGACTCCTGCAGAGGTGAGAGGATTCCTCTTGTCCTTTGCTGAATGTAGCATTTGTTGGATTTTCTTAGTGGGTCTAGATAGTTCGTACGTTGTGTTTCTTCATTAGTTTCCCTGTACGGTCAGTGGTTCCCTTGATATATAGTAAGAACCCTTTTCCTCTGGGTGGATCTTTGCCTTTCCTCTCATGGCTTGTTCCTGCCCTTGCAGTGCTCCTGACAGGTAAGAGTTCTTTCTCCCACCCTGGATATTCCACAGATATATAAACCTCACTTTCCAACAGATCTCACAAATTTCCAACAGACCTCACAAATTCGGAGGATGCCTGCCATTGATGTGGGCAAAACATCAGGAGTGAATGCTTCTGCAACATGGCCGTACAGCCTGGAAAACTCACAGTAATCCAGAACCTATTTTGTTCATAAGTTGGGGACTACTTGTAATTGTAACTTTCAATAGTTTAGCTCTGGTTCACTTGATCAAAGCACTTTGCCATTTGGGTTGAGCCATACAATACTGATCCAATGATCAGTATTTAAAATCCCATTCAGAACCAAGTGTACTATATATAGTTGAGACATTATAGACATTTCATGGACCACAAAAACTCATATTACAGTCAACGTGTTAGACTTTACATTGCTTCAGGTCACTTCATTAAAAAAGAAGTAGGATTTACTTTTGACTAGTTAAACATGGTCAGGATTGTCCTGAACTCACCAATCATCCCCTTAAGTCAGTTGGTTACTCTGGTTATGTCCCACCTGAATAACCAATGTAAAAGTTTTGGCCTTATTCCATATTATTTCAGCTGTCCATGTCAGCAGTTAATCAGTGGTGATGACAGAAATATATTCTGCATACATTGCATGGTGAAGAAGATGACAATGATGACAGCTAAGGATCTTTATGGATGAGAGCTGTTCTTGTCCATCAAGCAAAATCTGGTATGAGGTATCTGTAAAGATACCTGAAACCATATTTTGACTTAACTTGGGCCTGAAGCATACCATAGAATTATTCTAGGACCAAGAGAGGTTCACAAATATTTTGGGGGGAGAAATGTGTTTTGGAGTGTGGGTAAATGAACTGTGGATATGAAACTATGGATAAGGGACTTAGACTAATAAAAGGGATTCCTGCAATTTTGTGTGTGTCAGAAGTGAATTGAGAACATACTGCAAATTATTTCTGGTGTAAGAGAAATGGCTGTCTACAGAGATATTGCCCAAGGGATGCCTAGATGTGCTACTATCCTGCTGGGAGGCTTCTCTCATGTCCCCACAAGCTAGAGCTGGCAGATGTTAGCTCACCCATTTCACGGATTCAAACCAGCAACCTTCAGGTCAGCAATGCAACTTTTAGGTCAGCAGTCCAGCTGGCACAAGGGCCCATTGCATAAGGAACCTCCTGCATGAAGTTCTATGAACACAGTTTTATCTTTTGCAGAACCACTTTCTTTAATTCTCTTTGTTGTGTTTTAATTATCTATTGAAAAACAGATATATAGCTTTGTTGTTTTTTTTTACTATTCAATTAAGCGAGTGTACTACAAAAGTAGGGAAAAAACACTATGAATGAAAAATGACTCTTCAGTCTATACCTTCCACTTCCAATGCTTTTATTAAACGGTTGACTTAAACAGTTTAGGAAAAAGACACACTCATAAAGCATCATTTTAGTAATCACTTAAAAAACAAATGTGTATGAGTTGCTAAAATCTACAGAATCAAAATATTCTTTACGCATTTTGCTAATTAGTATATTCTAAATATATATTGTGTACTAAAAATACTTCACACTTGCATCATTTGCATTTTTAAAACTGGTTTACATATTTTATATATTTTAAAAAAGTATTAAAATAGCACATTTAGGCTAACAATTCTGGTTGCAGGCAGTTCCCGAGTTACAAACATCTGACTTACAAATGACTCATAGTTAAGAACAGGGGTGAGACAACAGGAAGTGAGAGAAATCAACCCCAGGAAAGGAAATTCACTCCTGAAAGAGTTATCATGGGAAAAAGGTGTCTCCACTGATGCTTTATCACCAAACCTTGATTTCCCAACAAGCCATATTTTTCAAAATCCAATTATCACAGGGACAGAAAGTGAGGTGAAATCTTCTGAACAGGGGCACAGATAGCAAAACAAACACCACAGGGCTGTTAACTCTTCCCTATGCTATCCAAAGCTTTAAAATACACGTTTTTGGCTGAAGTTACTCTTAAAAATATATCTGTTATGACTTATATACAAATTCAATTTAAAAGCAAACCTACAGAACTTATCTTGTTTGTAACATGGGGACTGCCTGTATTGGCAATGGTCAAATGAAAGGTTACCAAGCAAACTAGTGCTCTTTGTATGGGACATCATATCCAAGAATATTTCCAATAGGATGATGAGCAAAGAAGGTCCTGGCCATCTCATTGATTCTGTTGTATGCCCCCAGGTCCCGGAAGTATTCCACATATCCCCAGAAATCATTACTCATGAAAGGCCAATAAGGCATGCTTGGAGGTTGTCTGTAGGGGTCTAAAATAAGAGATTGTTGTTTGTTTTTTTTTAAAAAAATCAGTAATTGAAACATATCCACAAAGTTTTATTTCCTTATACCTGTGCTAAATCCTTGTTTCCCTAAACAGTTCTAAACCATGTTCAAGAAATGAAATTTTTTTTTATAGGGAATGGATTTGGCATTGTTCAGCACAGGAAATAGGTTATATGACCCTTGTGCAGTTGCTGAGCCAAGAAACTTCATCATCCCCTCTCTACTTTGCTGGCCAGGACTGATGGGAAATGGACTTCAACATATGGAAGACCTTAGATTTTTCACCCTCTGATTTAGCACAATCATCCTAAAGTATGCCATTATAAAATTAAATGTCATAATTGTAAATTCCCAGTTAGGATTGCTGCCTGACTTAACATGTAAATAACAGAATTGTGACTTCAATATCAAGGATATCTTCTAAGGCCCGTAAGCTAGATCCAGCCAGTGCTCTAAACTTTAGACTGCTGCCGCCACCATTCACTCCCTATCACTACTGCCACCCTCTTCTTGCTCCTTTACTCTCCTTTCCATTCCTTTTCTTTCTCTATCTCCCTCCAAAACAGAGGGATTCTCTCTGCCCCCTTTGCTTCTGTAAACTGTAAGGGTGATGCAGATATTTGATCTGGTTCAGGATCTTAATCCATTGTTGTTAATAGCTTTTTTGTTTTAACTTTGTTGTAATGTGGGTTGTATGTTGTATGTATCAAATGTGTGTTGTCAAATGTTTTGATATGGCCAATAGGCTAATCAATAAAATTTATTTCTATTTGTATATCAATAAGAAAGAATAGGAGGTTGGAAAAAGAGAGGGAAGGGGGAAGGAGAAAACGAAAATAGGTAAGTAGGTAGGAAACAGAGAGGGAATGAAGAGAGGAAAGGAAGAAAGAAAGGTAGGTAGGAAAAAGAGAAGAAATTTATAACGAGTAGCATAGTGGTTTGAACTTCAGACTGTGGCTCTGAACCCACTGTGTGACTTTAGCCAAGTCACATTCTCTCAACCTCAGATCAAGACACAGGCAAATTTCCTTTGAATAAATCTTGACAAGAAAACTCTCTGATAGCGTTCCCTTACACTTGCCCTAAGTCTGAAACGACTTGAAGACAAAAAAATCAGCAAACTATAGTTCAGCCCCCAGTCTGAGGGACAGTTAACTGGACCTCTGTTTAAAAAGTTTGAGGACCCTGTTCTAAGGAGTACATTGAACTGAATTCAAGGAGACAGGATTTGGCTGAATGCTGTCGTTCTCCCATAGCTGATCATGATCTACATTTCAGAAAGGTGACATGGTTTGGAAACCAGTGGGATGGGATCCAACAGAGTTAGAACCATACAAATTTGAAAATAGAAAATGAATTGTACCCCACCATACTTAAAGTCGAGCTTAGGGATGGTTGTAGGACATAATTTTTGCTTAATTCACAATGTAAATGCGTTGTTTTTCATGCCGGGGGGATTAACGGTCAATTGCCTGGGACTACAAACAGTTCCACACAGCCTCCAGGACTCAAAGTATGGTTGTCACTAGATTTGTGCACGGATCCGTGTTAGCCATTTTACTTTGGCCAAACTCGCTTCTTCGGCTCTACCGGGTGGCCGTAACGGCAAGGGCATTTTCCCGTCCGTAACAGGGCCACGGGGCAGCCAATCACAGTTCCTCCTCCCCTATTCAGTATCACAGTTGTGTCCTAGCTTCAGTGTGTTTAGATACCTCTACAGTAGAAAGTAGAAACAGCCTTAAGGAAGCATTAAACCTGAAGCAGAAAGGCATGAGGGGAAAAAAGGCAGGCAGGGCCTGCAATGTAAATCAAGAGAAAAGAGAGGGGTTTTTAAAGGAAGCCCAGAGAATAGTTCCAGGTCATCACTCTTTCTTCCTAGTGGGAAGTGGGAAGCCTCCTTAAAATGCCTTAATGGAAAGTTGCATGTAGGGAGAGTGAGTGCGCTGCTGCCTGTCTCCTCTAGAGTAGAAACAGCTTTAACAAAGCATTAAACCCAGGTCTCCTCTACAGACCAAAGAGAAAGGATTACAGAAAGAGTGTTATCTTAAGTCTGATGCTTTTTAATCCACGTCTTAATGAAGGATATAAGGACAAACAACGCCATTGCCTACAATGATGGGAAGGGGACCCCCCCCCCCAACTGCCGCCAATGGGACAGATCTAGACATATTTTTCGGCTGCAGTCCGAAAACTCAATCCGTCTGCGCACCTGTTTTATGGAGGCACACAAAAATTGATATGGAGGTCTACCACTATCCGGCCAGCAGAAGTGGATTGAGCCTTAGCCGAAATGCACAAGCCTAGTTGTTACACGGTTTTATACCATCAGCTCCTCATGCGACAGAGGTACTCTCAGATGGATAGCACAACAGTGTTCATTGTGTCCCTCAATCCATCTTAGAACCTGTTCCTTAAAAAGAAGAGCTCCTGATGGATAATTTGGATGGGTAATTTTGTGAACCTCATTGCAACACTCTGCTAATACTTGTTCCCATTACATCTGAAGCCAGCTCTTTTGTTGTGCATCAACAGCATCATATTTATTTCTTAACCACCTCTCCCTATGGATCAAGGCAGGAAACAGCAGGCTCAAATACAGTTGCCTCTCCACATTTGTGGGTGTAGACATTTTTAACACAATTAAAAACATACATCAATTGAAAATACACAATCAGTTGAATCGCATATCAGTTTTAAAACCATACAAATGAAACACAACCTATTATAATTTAAAAACTCATCTGGATAGACCTGTTGGAAGAGGGTTTTTTTCCCAATGCTGTTTTAAATGCAGACAGCATTCTAGTTATCAAATCTTTTCCAGTTGATCATTCCACAATTTCAGGATGTCTGATGAAAAGTCTTCTAGTTAACAGTTGCTATCCTAGTCATTACTGACCAAAGTTAATGCCCCCCAAAAACCTCAGTGTATGGGGCAGCAAGGTTTGAAAACAGTGGAAAATGCTTCCTTAACTTTTACATTTCCAAGTGTGCCCATTATTAGATATCTGGGTAGAAGCTGGGGATTGGAAGGGGGAGCATAAAACTGACAGAAACCTGTTTACCTTCTTCATCATGGATTGGCCTGGCATCTGGAAATAAGCAAGAGATTAATCACCAATGTATTGCTTATGCGGATAAAAAATTCATGCCATTTACAAATGACTGCTCTGTTATCTCAGACTCCTTAATGCTAAAGAAGCCTAATACAATGATAGTTTTCTCTCTGTCTTCTCTCACACATTAATCACCATAATTTCTACTAAAATATTAATAATATTAAACTTTTTGTAATAGCTAGAATATATTTAAATGGATAGATCAGAGAAATTTGCAGGAAGGGAAACAATTTAATCAAAGCAAATATAAGTATTTAATACAATGGCTACCTGTTTGTTTGTACACCAGCATGCAGAAAGCAATGATGCCCACAGTGATTAACTTCATCTTTCCTGAAAGGGATTATATTTCCTTTTGAAGAACTTCCTGTATGAATGAAAAAATATGAAAATCTAGCAAGAACAGTGCAACCTGCACATTTGACTTCCATATGAAATATATTTGTTTTGCTTTTAAGCAGTGTACCACATTATTAATTGTAAAATAATACTTTCTTTAAAAATGCAGTTTTTGTTACTTTTTATGTATATATAACAAAGTTTTTTTGTATAACAACTGATACCAAATAAACACTTACTATTGTAGACTGGTTTTCGGTTTCACTCCAGAAATTACCTTTCCTCCTCTCTTTTAAATCAGCAGAAGTCTGTAGTTGTGAGCCAGCCTCAAGTTCCTGAATGAGCTTCTATTGCTGCAAAATAGCAGTACTGTTGAAACCAACTGGAGGGGAGTTTTTAAAAGGAAGGAACGTCACTTATTTAGCACATCAGTCTGAGTTTTTCATCCCAATCTTGAAAAGTTTACAAATGATCTTAGGACAACTCGCTAAACCAAGTGCTATGGAATGCAATGATAACTATTAGTAAAGACTAGTGAAGTGATTAAAATAATCAGTTGCCATATTCCAAGTTCTGGCACTCCAGGTGGCTTGAGATACATATCATGCAAAATGAAAGTATTTTGATTGATTTTACTTCTGTATTACTTCCCAGCCCACATGGGCTCCCAAGACGATGAACAAATAAAAGTCCATTAAAAAAGGATGATTAATCTTCAGTAGAATTTAAAGAAATCAAAAGTAAGTTGGGGATGTTATGATTTTTAGCTTTGAATATGTTTTAATGGATTTTCACTGAATTTTAATACTGTTATGTTTAAATCTGTTTTAATATTTGCATATTTGTATAATTTAAATTATGTGGTCATACTTTTAATTGTAAGCCGCTTTGAGTCTCCTTTGGGAGAGATAAAGCAGGGTATCAATAAACATAATAAACGCAATAATAATAGTATGCCCATTAAAAAACAGAAAAACAGCATTGATAATGCGACCTATCACTTCTTCTTCATTCCCTCAGTTGTTTTCGACTCTTCGTGACCTCATGGACCAGCCCACACCAGAGCTCCCTGTCGGCCGTGGCCACCCCCAGCTCCTTCAAAGTCATGCTAGTCACTTCAAGGATACTGTCCATCCATCTTGCCCTTGGTTGCCCCCTCTTCCTTTTTCCTTCCATTTTCCCCAGCATCATGCTTTTCCAAGCTTTCCTGTCTTCTCATGATGTGGCCAAAATACTTCATCTTTGCCTCTAATATCCTTCCCTCCAGTGAGCAGCCGGGCATTATTTCCTAGAGGATGGACTGGTTGAATCTTCTTTCGGTCCAAGGCACTCAGAATTTTCCTCCTGCACCAAAGTTCAAAAGCATTTATCTTCCTTCGCTCAGCCTTCCTTATGGTCCAGCTCTCGCATCCATAAGTTACTATGGGGAATACCATTGCTTTCACTATGCGGACCTTCGTTGCCAGTGTGATGTCTCTGCTCTTCACTATTTTGTCAAGATTGGCCATTGCTCTCCTCCCAAAAGGTAGACGTCTTCTGATTTCCTGGCTGCAGTCTGCATCTGCAGTTATCTTCACGCCTAGAAATATAAAGTCTGTCACTACCTCCTCCACGTTTTCTCCCTCTACTTGCCAGTTATCAATCAGTCTGGTTGCCATAATCCTGGTTTTCTTGATGTTTAACTGCAACCTAGCTTTTGCCCTTTCGTCTTTCACCTTGGTGATAAGGCTCCTCAGCTCCTCTTCACTTTCAGCCATCAGAGTGGTATCATCTGCATACCTAAGGTTGTTAATGTTACTTCCAGCAATTTTAACTCCAGCTTTGGATTTGTCAAGCCCCGCATGTCACATGATGTGTTCTGCGTACAAGTTTAATAGGGAGGGTGAAAGTATGCAGCCCTGCCATACTCCTTTCCCAATCTTGAACCTCTCTGTTGTTCCTATCACTAATCGCCCTTTATAAGAAACCCATCTTCAAAAGAATAGTCTTTACCTGCCTATGGAAAGATAGCAGGGAGGCCACCATTCTAGCCTCTCTAGAAAGGGATTTCCAAAGCCTGGAGCAGCCACTGAGAAAATCCTGTTCCCACCAGACACAGCTGTGAAGGTAGTGGGATAGACAGAAGGACCACCCCAGAACATCTCAAAATACAAACAGGATGATATGCGGAGATATGGTATGTCAGATGCACTGCACCTAAGCCATATAAGGCTTCAATAAGTAATAACCAGAACTTTGAATTGTGTCCAGATCTGAACTAGCAGCACCTGGAGTTGTTGCAACAAGAGAATTGTATTATCTTTGTTGCATCTGGCTTTGTTGCACCAGATTTAAGTTTCTGAGCATCTCTAAGGCAGTCCCATATGGAACACATTAAAGTAATCCAACTGAAAAGTAATTTCAGCATATGTCACAACGGCATAGAATTTAGAAAGGAAATATCGTACACATCCATTGAATATCTTCTAACATATGCCAATGTTTGGAAATACTCTGAACAAGAAATTCTATGTGTAAGACATCACTAAACTATCAATTGTAGAAAAAAAATCATATCTAAATCTCAAGTCACTTTAGTTCTAGGTTCCTAATTTAAACCAACATTTTTTGCTTAAGAATATGAAGTCAATAAGGCCAATGTCCTATCTTAAATTCTCCTGGTGGCATATCTCCTTCAAGACCAAGAAGATAAGGTCATACATTATCTTAAATCCTAGAACTCAGTTGTAGACGAAGTAAGGATTTGTTTGCTCAACAGTCCAATTTATTTTCCACAGCAACAAATGTTTTCACCTAAAAGACTTTTTAAAATCTTAGTGACACTGTTTTAGAGCTACATGGGCCCCTTCCACACAGCTGTATAATATCTCACATTATCTGCACTGAACTGAGTTATATGGCAGAGTGGACTCAGATAAACCAGTTCAAAGCAAATATTGTGGATTATCTGCTTTGATATTTTGGGTTATATGGCTGTGTGGAAGGGCCCATGACCATAACTTTAATTAATTTCCTAGCACTGTTTCAAGAGTAGAAGTGGAATATGCTGTTCTTTCTGTACTCTTGAAGCAGTGAAGAGATTTCCTGTGGATTTTCAGTCTCAAGAAAAGCTGCAAGTGGAGAGCATGGTACTTTGAGGTTTCTACGAATACCACTCATTGCTACAGATATGTTGATACTCTTTGCAAAGACACAACTGAAAGATGCAGAGGGCTAGATGTTATATGCATACAGAAGGAGATGTGTTATAAAAATAATGGCACAGCTAACAAAGCATCTGGAGCCCTTGGTGGCACAGTGTGTTAAAGCACTGAGCTGGTGAACTTGCGGACCGAAAGGTCACAGGTTCAAATCCGGGGAGCGGAGTGAGCGCCCGCTGTTAGCTCCAGCTTCTGCCAACCTAGCCGTTCGAAAACATGCAAATGTGAGCAGATCAATAGGTACTGCTCCGGCAGGGAGGTAACGGTGTTTCATACAGTCATGCCAGACACATGACCTTGGAAGTGTCTACGGACAACGCTGGTTCTTCAGCTTAGAAATGGAGATGAGCACCAACCCCCAGAGTTGGATACGACTGGACTTAACATCAGGGGAAACCTTTACCTTAACAAAGCATCTCTTATGTTCCTCCAATTCCAAAGGGAACTTGTTCATTGGAGGAGGAGGAGACCACTTAATACAACACAACACAACATTGTGTGCCTTTCAGACCCTGTATCCATAGGATGTACTTGATCAACATGCTGCTGCTACTGGGATTCTTTTTAGGTTTAGTATTGTGGACCAATTTAGCATGGTGGCCCAATCTTGAGGGAGAATGTAGTTTTAGTAATGGCACCATCCTTTAAGTTACAGCAGAATTGTGAAAAGTATGTGCTTCAGGTAAGGTTCCCTTTTTATACCCCCCTGATGTCTCCAAGACTTCAAAGAAATTTGAGGGGTGGGGACTTTTGATGGCTGAACAGTGTTTATCTCCAACTGTGCATCACTTCTTCATTCACTATCTAATAATGGCACCTAATGTTGTCCATGGCATTGGGAGTGTAAATCAACATTGGGGTTATTATGAACTCTAAAGGAGCTATCATAGGGTGAACTAATCCCAAATACACTATGGCCCTTGGGCATGAGATGTTGATTCTGAAAGCCTTGAGGGGAAGTTGAAATGATTTTGTGAGTAAGGAAATGAACATTTAATTCCCGCATAGTGTCCTAACTATTCATAACAGTTCAGAATTCCCAAAGAACTCATATGGTATCAGTCACTGTCTCCCAAACCATAGGCAGGCAAGCTAATAAAAGAAAAGTCATGAAGGGAAGGGATAGACATATTTAAGCTAATTTTATAATTGTCAGTTTAGTAATGATCCTGAATAATGAAATGTAAAAATTGAGGGCTTCAGAATTCCTAATATTCCTGATAATTTTCTCATATTTCACTGAGATATTGCCATGGGAAATCTTGTACCACCCCTATTGATTGATTCCTGGTGTTTTTTAGAGAGCCTGTCTTCTATTGCAAGGATGTGGGCTTGAATTCTTAATCTGCATGCATCCCGAATGACAAATGAAATGAAATAAATCACATTGCTATTAAAGAATCCCACTGGAAGGTATAGTATCTCAGCCAACAGATCTAGCCTCCTTTAACCTCTATGTATATTAAGACATTCTCAAGTAACACGGAGCTACCAAAGTGCTTCACAAGTCAGACATTCATCCTCTTTTATGCGCAGTTGGCAGAAAATGTATATTTCAGTCATCCTTGATCCCCAGTTTTTCACTTGAAATATAAAGTGTCCCTCCCTGTGAGTGCTTTATTGCTGGTTGCTGACCCAGTTTCATGCTCTCAACTCCACATGCAGCCTGAACTAATTTCCCTGTTACAATTCAAACAATGCACCCAGCTTGACAGAAAACATCTGGAGCTATGACACATGCTAGCACACACTGGAACTGAATTAGTTTTGTGATCTTTCATTCTAATTAACCAGCATATCCTGAGATGAATCCCCAGCACTCTAGGACACAAGAGCTAGTCAAGGGCCAAGGCTTATAACTTCATCTGATATCTAGCAATTTATCATCTGGTAAAAGATTTCTCTTCGCCTCCCACCCCTAAACATTGTTGAAAGCAAGACAAAACTGCTTTCAGATACTATTTGTAGAATTAATATAGGACACTAATGGAATTAAAAACACATCTCTACAGACATGCATGTATATTGGGTAAGAACTTCTTTATTCTGAATATTTCCAGTTTCTTCTTCAATAAATGGACCTTGGATAAGTGAAACTGTACTATACAGTATTACTTCTCTGGATTACAATTTCTTTAGTAAATTCAGGGTGCATGTACTAACGTCACGAAAAGTGATATAGGAGATGTTTAATTGTGAAAGTGTCTGTAAGGTACTTCTCAGTGGTGTTTTATAATTATAGATACAGTTAGTGGAGCTAGAATTTACCCTACTATACATTGGAAAGAAAAGGTTATTGGACTCTGAGAATGCAAATCTAACTAATTTTTTGCTCAGCATTCTGTGAACCTTTGCAGAGGCCAACATGTTAGTCAGATAAGACTAATTTGCCTGATTTTTGGGGTGTGTGTGTGTGTGTGTCATGAATTGTATGACAAACTCCATGGCAAACGTTGTAAACCAAATTGTATAAAATCAGTGCAATGCATTGGTTTGAGTGTTGGACTCAGACTCTGAAAAACCTGGGTTGTTACCACCACTCAACCATGGAAATCCATTTGGCAGTTGCAACCACCCACTGATCTAATCTAGCCAAGAAAACCCCATTATACATTTGCCTCAGGGTCACCATGAATTAAAAATGACTTGAATATACACTTCAATAATAAAATAGTATCAATAGATGCACTGAAAACTTCCCACTTCAGACATCCTGGATTTTAAAACAGGCCCCCTAGGATCTCCCATGGACATACTCCTTTCCTAGTGATACTTTCAAAGATGATGGCTTCCCAGCTTGTGTATAAGTTTCACTCCTGTTCTGAAAGGCCAAGGCTTAGTTACTATGGCATGTGCTGCAAGATGAAATATTTTCCATGTTTGGTCCCATACCCCTGCATTTGGTTCAGTCCACCACTGGAATGGCATCTGTTGGCTGTCCATTAGCCATCCCATTCTTGCTTGCAGGACATTTTGCTCTTGCTTGTTGACTAAATATAAGTATGTTCCTTTGGCTTGCACTCAAGAAAACTCTAAACAGAAAACCACTGTCATCATTCCTAGTCAGACTTCATAAAGACAATAAAATGAAAAGTCTTCCCTCGTTCTACCTTAAAAACAATATTTCCTGCCTTCACAAATTATCCCTTCTCCATTTTATGAAAGACAGATCCACTCTTTCCTCCTCTTGCAAGGCACCGAAGCAGTCTGAGCAACCGTTATTGGTGGGATCGAAACTAGGATGTTAGACAGTATCCTGTATAGACTTGGGCAAGTTCTTTATACCTGCCTTGTCCAGAAATAATGCTAGATTGCTTTAGTCTTTACATATTCATTATCTCAATAACACAGAACTGATTTCAGAATACTCCAAATTAGCCCCAAGACAAGATGTTGTTTAAACTGGAAGGCAGAGAGCTGACCATTTGACTTATACCTAGTACAAAAGAGATTTATGGAGATATTTCTTTAACATCCCACTCAGTGCAGGAACCGCCCAGCAAATGACCTCAAACATTTTATCAAGGAGAATTTACTGTCTCCTCGGTTAATTGGTTCTATTGTCAAATTATATTATGAAAATGGCAATTACAGATATTTAATGTTAATGTATACCCCCTGCTTCTCTTTTCTCTTCTTCTATTTAGAGTGTAATCATATTAAGGAAAACAATTCAGGTTGTTGTTCATATGTGCTTCCAAATTAACTCTGAATATGTTGACTCCGCTCTAGGATTTTCTTACCAAGATTTAGTCAAGGGAAACATGCCTTACTTATAAGCTGAGAAAGTATGATTTGGCCAAAGTCACTTAGTGGATTTCCATGGCTGAGAGGGGCGTCCCAGAATCCTAGCCAAGTCTTCAAATCAATATAAAATGTAGCTTTATCATGAATGGTAAGTGAAGCATATACAGTAATTTCCAAAAATATTTTTATATTTGTTTCTATTCACCTACATGTGATTTGCAGGCTTTAAAACAAAGCAGAACCTAAGAAGATACAAATGACATAATATAGATAAATGTAAACAATAACAGAACCAGAAAGGGCCAAGATGCCTATAGCTTCTCTGCTATATCTCCAATGAATGAGAAATAGTTCCAACTGAACAGAACAACTAATCAATTTTATTTGCTTCCTCACGCTTAATTTCTGGAGTAGAAGACCTGACTCGACTTTTTACTTGCTTGGCAGGGCTAAATGCAAATTCTTCACTCCCCATGCCAAATCAAATTCTACACAGTTTGGAGCCTCTCCAAAGAGTACCTTATGTACTCTCTTGTACCATGTAGGGGCTTTAATATGCTGAAAGCACACACATTGGCCTGGCTCCCAAGGTTCATCCAAGCCGCAGTGGTGCGCAGCTCCACTCCGAATGCAAACAGCAGGCTATGTCCCTTAGTCTCAGTATTTATTGTCACACAATCCAGAAAGGAGAGGACATTCCAAGGAAACACAACCCTGGCAATGCAGCAATCAGAGTCTCATGCAAACACTGCGGCTCTCAATAATAACACAACACCAGCTGAAAGAGTTTATTATTCTCCCTCCTGGTATCACCTACAAAGCAGCATCTTTGTTTAAAGTCACTTTCACTTCTGTTAGCCGAGAGGGATATTTATCTGCTCCATAAAAACAACTAGGGCTCAGTTCTGGAGAATCGAGTTTGTAGAAGCAGCATAGTAACAACTGAAATTATGCAAATAAGATGTAGATGAAGGAAGAGTAGGAATATCAATTTTCCCACTCAAGGAAAGGGAAAGTCACTTGACAGCGTGTAGTCTACTTGACAGGCTTTTATTTGAACCATTGTCAGCAGCCTTTTATTTGAATGCATCATCTATTTCACATGTGGGGAAAGTGCAACCCATGGATGATATGTGTCTCCCACACAATCTCTGTCTCCTGAAAGTCACTTCCCACCTCCTGGAGAGATGCAAAAAAGCCCCCCGAAAAACAAATGCCTCTAGAAATGGCAGATCCCCCCTACCTAGAGAGACTCTGCCCCTGCGACTCGGGTCAAATAGAAACAATGGAGTATGTGCTCCTCCAGTGCCTGTTCAACACAGACATTTAATCCACACTCATCCTACTTTTGCTATATAATTACTCAGGCTATTCAGGACAATTTTACACCAACCTGCTGCTCTTAGATACCAACCTACAATGCTGCCAAGTTTGTGTAACAGCACTTAAAATCAGTTGATTGATGACTGGATCCAACAGCTAACAATCCAACTATCGGTTCTTCCCACCTCAGTCCCCTAGACTTGTGCCCTGAATGCTCCTACTCCTCCATCAATCTCCCCCCCTCTCCATCCCCTTTTAGTCTAATCATTTCTCTAAAGAGTTGTGTGTTTTAGCCTTCAACATACCTTTATTTTTTAGCCTTTTAGATTGTATGTACATGCTTTTACGAGACTGTACCCCACTTATGCTGATTTATGACTTTAATATAGATTTTGATTTGATTTGTGTGCTAGCTCCGTTGGACTAGCCAAAAGACAGGAGACTCACTGTGGTGGTGAGGAAGCTTCTTTCAATGTTTCCCACTGCTTTACCCACTGACAGGGCAGGGCCATGGCCTGCATCGTCAAAACCTCTTTGGCTATAGTGACATGCAGTGTATGTCTGTTTCGAAAAAAGTAATTACTTCTTAAATTTGTATTTACCAATCTATATGCAAATCACTACCCCCTCCTTTAGCATCACATTTTCTCTTCTGGGCATTTCATAAGTGGCTGCCCTATTACTTTTTCTGAATATTAGCCCTCAAGATCACCCTTTTGTGTAGAGCAACTAATAAGTTTTCTTAACTTGTCATTGTTATGTACCTTCAGCTTGACTCAGATTTATAGCAACTCTACCATAGGTTTATATTGGAGAGATTTCTTTAGAGCAGTGGTTCTCAACCTGTGGGTCCCCAGATGTTTTGGCCTTCAACTCCCAGAAATCGCAGCCAGTTTACCAGCTGTTAGGATTTCTGGGAGTTGAAGGCCAAAACATCTGGAGACACACAGGTTCAGAACCACTGCTTTAGAGGAATTTTGCCATTACATTCCTCTGAGGCAGAAGGATTGTGCCCAGCCCAAGGCCATGCACTGCTAATCCAATACTGGTTTTCAGTTTTTATTAGCCCACTTTATTTGGGCACATATTTCTATGTCATTTATTAAAGTTGTTATAAAATAAATATTAAAATGACTATAATCCAAGAGTTACTTTTAAAATTACCTCATAAACAGAACAGGTTAAAACAAGTTTTGGAACAAGGATGTAGAAACATTAAAAAGTCAGTATCTTAAAATTATATTGACTGAATGTTGGTGTAGAAAATTCCCTGTACTTCATTCTAACCTGCCATGCTTCCAAGCCTGATGAAATGCATTGCAGAGCCTTTGATGTCAAATGGGGTGGTGGTGGTGGTGGTGGATTGGATCATATCTTTCATATGATATGGAAGTAAAACTACAATTTAGAATGACATTTACAAATGATATGGAACCCATGGCACATGGAAGCATGCTGGATTAAACTGATCTACTCTGAATATGCTATGTCATGTTATGGTCTTCTTTCCTATATCTCATCCTATTCCACACTGGAAGCCATTATCATGAGCCTTGACCTTGAAACAATGGCAGGAGCATATTACAGTCCAAGGTCATGCCAATTAGTCCATGATAAAAACAGAACCCAAGGGAACAAGTGGAAGAGAAAGCCTAGGGTCCAGTCCAGTCCAGTCCAGAGTCAAAGCCAAATGTCAGAATGCTAATCAATGAGGTAGTGTTCACAGGTAAAGAGCCATAGTCCAGGAGAAGTCCAAATTCCAAAAGGTACATGAGAAAAAGTTCAGGCATGAATACAGAAGTTGCAGCCAGCAATCAAGCAGCACACTTTTTTTTCTGTGTCAGGAATGACTTGAGAAACTGCAAGGTGCTTCTGGTGTGAGAGAATTGGCCATCTGCAAGGACTTTGCCCAGGGGACACCCGGCTGTTTGATATTTTACCATCTTTGTGGGAGGCTTCTCTCATGTCCCCTCATGGGAAGCTGGAGCTGACTGAGGGAGCTCATGCACACTGCAAACCCTTAAATGCTGCTTTCATAGCTGATCTCGATTCAAACTGTGCTGATCTCCTCAGCTGGGCTTCCCCCCCCCCTTAGTTCCACACAGAGGAAGGCATGGTTAATTCAACTGAAGTTGAAGCCTCTTGTGTTTGTCCAGCAAGCTGAGTAGTTCTTACTTCTGGGTGTGGCCGAGGGAGTTGCTGCTCCTGCCTGGGCTTTAGTTCAACACCCAAACCCTCACTCAGCAAACCCTCATCCATGCCATCCATGACATCCAATATGGCATCGCAGAGCAAGCCCCAAGTGAGCAACTTGTTCTAGCAACTGTAGTCCCAATTTAATGTATTTTATACTTCCAGAACTAGATTGCTCTTACTACTTTCCACTTTCCTCCCAAGGAATAAAAGACCTTTAAATTTCTCTGAGCCATATCCTGGTCCTCCCCCCAGCTATTCCCCCCTCTGCCTCACTGCCTTCTCTGATTAGTAAGGTTCCCATTTTGAAGGTGGATTGTTCATTGTGAGGCAGTCCTGTGACAATGTCCCCCATCAACTTCATTACAACAGAGAATAAATGGGTTGTACATTTTGGTTACATTAGATGCCACTAGCTTTCACACTCCCATCTGGAATTGTTTGCTCATTGCTCCCCACAAATCTATGGTTAAACAGCCTCCCAGGGACAATAAGTTTCCAGACAAGATGTTTAGGCTGGGCTGTGGTGCAGGCTGGTTAGCAGCCAGCTGCAACAAATCACTCTGACCAAGAGGCCATGAGTTCGAGGCCAGCCCGTGCCTGCATCTGTCTCTGTCTCTGTGCTATGTTATGGCATTGAATGTTTGCCTTATATGTGCAATGTGATCCGCCCTGAGTCCCCTTCGGGGTGAGAAGGGCGGAATATAAATATTGTAAATAAATAAATAGGCAGCTTCTGCAAATGACACGTGGATGTCACCATGTCCCAACTTTATATTATCATTACACAATGGGTTCAATGGCAAAGGTTTAAATGCAAGGAACTGTAGGCTCACAGACCTGCTCTTTCATGGGCCACAAGTTTGGAATAATAATAATAATAATAATAATAATAATAATAATAATAATAATAATAACGCTGAAAAAATTACCATCTGTCAGCTGCAAAAGGTCACACTACCACACTACTTCACACACATTATTCGCCAATACATCACATAGTCCTAAACACTTGGGACATGTCCAATATGTGATCCAATACAACAGCCAGCATACTGATAGTGGTTACTGTGTACTAATCTTGTTGTGTATGAAATAATAACAGCACTAACAATATCAATAATTGATATCCTGCTCAAAGAGACCCAAAGTGACTAAATAATTTGCTGCTTCAGTTCCTTGCCATCTACATACACACTTATGACTACACGATATGAACTAATTGCAACTCTCTCGGCTCATATTCAACTCAGTGTTTGCTAAACTAAACTGGCTAGCAAACACCAAGTCCTTATAGCATCACTCACTGCTACACAAACGCATTGGAGCAATTTGGAGTTTACTTGTTTGCACTTCTTTTTCATAGATGAGATATATTTCTGAAACTTGCAACAGTGTTTTGTTCAAGGGTCAGAATTTTGATAACTACCAAAGAGGAGTACACCTGAACCCATTACCACAGTGCTATACCTTCGAGGAGAAATTTCCTACATTTGCTTTTGCAGTAATAACTGTACCATTGAGTAATCTGGGGAATAAAGAAAATGTAGTAAAATCGGTTTTGGAATTATTCATATATTTCATGTTGTCAGGGCTGTTTATAGAAACACTCAATTTCATTTAAGCTTTAATAGAAATACAAGTAAATCATAGAAAAACATCTACAGGCAACCTACTACCAAAAATATCCTTTATGTGTTTTTAAAAATCATACACAAATTAAAATAGGCTCAGACTAATTTTCAAAGAAATCTATAAAGTGCCTATTTATTTGTACATGGAACGTACATAGCTTTTGTGCCCTGTCTTGTATATAAGGCTTCTCACTCTGTATAGAATGATTGTAGTGTCTGAAGTAATCCATTGATAAACACCAAAATCTATAAAGATTCATATTTATAGGGCTTGATGCTAATTAATTACTGGAAGTATTGTATGTTGTCTGCAGGCGCCACCTACTGTACAACATGTTAAAATAACATCTTTACCAACTTGTTAAAAAGTAGATGCTTGAATCCCATTGTTTTATGCTCAGTAAGAAATGCCCTGTTTGGTCCTGAATGAACCATGCCCTGTTGCTAGTAAATCATCTATCATTCATCATAATTGTCACAATTATTCTCATCCATCATTATCGTCTAGTTTAGTGATATTTGTTTTTTGTCTGGAAGCCTCATATGGAACTGAATTAGATGTGTAATTTAGAGTCTATCTTGCTTATAGAAACATGGAATCAGAGTTAGAAGAAACCACAAAAGTCATCTAGTCCAGCGGTTCTCAACCTGGGCTCCCCAGATGTTTTTGGCCTTCAACTCCCAGAAATCCTAACAGCTGGTAAACTGGCTGGAATTTCTGGGAGTTGTAGGTCAAAACACCTGTGGACCCACAGGTTGAGAACCACTGCTCTAGTCCAATCTTCTGCCATGTTTGTTATTCTTCAGTGTGCAAGATATCTCAGAAGTATTAACATGATTACAATGAGACAAAAACAGCAATTTTGTTGTAGAAAACAGAATTATTTTCCTGTGCTAAGCTCTTTACAGATTTGTTTTCTAAATCATGCAGGCTCTGCAACTCATTGCAATCACCTTTCCAGTAAAATAAAACACTGTTTCTTCTCATTGTAAATAATTACTTAATGTAACTGTTTCATCAGAGCAAATCTATTTACCATGAAGCCAAAATGATCTGCTGAAATCTCAAAAATCTTTACAAAGTGGTTGTCCAAAGACATGCACTCTTAAATTTTATTACGCTGCCTGTTACTAAGCCATAAAGCTGGCCCTGACTTTGTTTTCCTTTTGCTGGCAGGCAAAGACATTCCTATTCAAAAAGGAGAGCTTTTTATGGGTTATTCCTTTTAACTTAAAGTATACATTTTTAAAAAAAAAATGCTGTTTTAATTATTTTTAAATGTTTTATTCTGAATATTGTAATAGTTTTGGAAGCCAACCTGGGTGTTACTCTGGGAGAAAGGTGGCATACACTTGCAATCAATCAATCAGTCATCTCAGGAAAGGGGGGGAGATGTATTTACCAAGCCCAATAGAGCATTCTGCAAATTGTAGTTCCCAAAGTAATCGTTCCCTTTGGGAAGATGGGGTAGGTTGTAAATAAAACATCATCATCATCATCATCATCATCATCATCTTCTAAAATCTGGAATAGGAAAGTGAAACTGAGCAAGACATAGATATATGAAGTTGTTGCAAATAGAAATTGGGAGCTGATTTGGTATGCTGTTCCCTTGACAAAGATTCTTCCATAATGTTTGCTTACAGTACCTGCAATTAGCAGAAGCCCTCTTCAGGGATAATTGGGAGTTTCCTCCTTACAGATGCAGTTAGTTTTATTGTTTCCTGTTTATCATGTCAGGAGCATTAATGAAGAATTGTCCCTTAACTGGTCAGTTTCTTTTCCTTTTCTTATAACAAGTTGCCGGGGAGTACAAGAAAACCAGTAATGTGGACACAAGCAGCAGACTGGCAAAGTTTATGTTGCAATGATTATTAATTGCATCTTACTATTATTCTTTCTGTTAATTGCATCACTGCATTATTAATTCTGTTCATTATACTGAATGTTATTTTGAGATTTTTAAGGGGAAAACTTTGACTTTCTTTAATCCTTAGAATATTTAAGGAGCCCCCGGTAGTGCAATGGGTTAAACCTTGTGCTGGCAGGAGTGATGACTTGAAGGTTGGATTGCTGAAGGTTGCCAGTTCGAATCTAACCCAGGGAGAGTGCAGATGAGCTTCCTCTGTCAGCTCCAGCTCCATGTGGGGACATGAGAGAAGCCTCCCACAAGGATGGTAAAACATCAAAAACATCCAGGCATCCCCTGGCAATGTCCTTGCAGACAGACAATTCTCTCACACCAGAAGTGACTTGCAGTTTCTCAACTCACTCCTGACATGAAAAAAATCCTTAGAATAGTCAACCACCACCACCCACTTCCATAAAAGGACAAGAAAAAGAAAAACCTGTAAAACTGTCTATGGGTTGACAATTTGATAAATTTAAATGTTAAATCTTGGTAATTTAATGTGATTAATCTTTCTCATATTTGTTATCATTTGTCAGCCACCCCCTATGAAACCACAGGGAGCCATGGTGAAATATTAAGAGTATAAAGATGAGTGGAACATATGGTTTCCCTGACTTACTCAGCTCCCATCAGAGATTGCAAAGGACATGGTTTGATTGTGAATGTTGACATCTGCTTGGCTTCAGTATATGGATTAGGCTGGAGGTTGAGTGGTGTAGGAAGGAGCAATTCATCTTTTGCCTTAGCATTGTTTACCACTCTGCCCGGCACCTACTTATTCACTTGAGCAGAACAATACATGCTCATGTGTGATTATAGTCTCAGTTGACTACCCATTCACTTGATTTGGGCCTTTTCCACCAGACTATCTCTGATGCATTGGGAGATGCTGACTCAAAGAGACAGATACCATCTTCTAAGTCAGCAGCAAGCAAGCACTCCCTCTTCTCAGCATCTTCTACTACACTCTTGATCATGCATACATTTTGGCCCAGTTACTACCAGGGGTTATTATAGTCACAAAGCACATATCATCAATTTCTTATGGCTTTGGATGAAAGGACTTCTATGAATCCAAAACCAGGTGGGGGCCAGAGCTGATCAAATCCAAAGGGTAATACAGTAAGACAGGAGAGTCAGCACCTTGGATAGCTCCAAGTGGTGCTGTAGCTGGAAAATAAACCATGTTCCTACAATGAAAACCAGGTTCAGTCTGTGCCTTAAACAGAAGCTGGCCATCTTCAAGTTTGATTGGTCCAAACCTCACACTGAAACAGGCATGACATCACTTTTACTCAGCTGCAGGCTGCACCAAACCAATAATGGCTGGTGGGGGCTCCATTCATATTGTTCTGAGACATCAGAGGTAATAAGAATATCAATATACTGCAAGTTCAAGTTGAGTCACATTAAAGTGTAACACAATTATAAAAAGCCAATAGTAAATAGATGACATTAACCATAGAGTCACCCTGGAAGATTCCTGTAGGGAGGTGCTCTTACCTGTAAAATAAAAATAAAGTGTTTCTTTTAAAATTCACAAATGTTCCATTTTGAATGCCTGACCTTGCCTCTTCACTCCCCTTGTGCCTCCTTCAAGTCTGCATCTGGGAAACCACTCCTAAGGATTTATTGCTGTTTCTTTGTCTGAAGTAGGACTGCTATTTGATTTGGGAATTTAACAGAGACTAAGACTTCCTTGCTTCCTTTTGCAGTATTTCACTGAGTGTGCTGTACTTTATGTTTTGCTGAAGTAAAGCAGTTTTCATTTACTTACCACAGTGTTTTAAGGCTGTTCTTGGAAGACAAAACAGGACAGATATGAAGAATACATCACCTTTTGAGGCAGTCTATTCTACTGTCAAATTCTTACCATCAAGATATTCTTCCAATATATAGATAGTGTCTCCTTTATCATTTTAATCCATTGATTCAGCTCCTAATCTCTGGAGCAGCGGAAAATAAGTTCACTCCATCTTCTACAGGACATCCCTTCAGGTATTTCAAAATATGGTTCCCCTTTAGCTATCCTGGCAACATCCGGTGCCATGTTAGGATTGGCAGTAAGGGCCATTTAGAATGCTTAGCCAGAGATCTGTAGTGTCACACTACACTGCAAATCCCATGTTTCTGTAGGATAGAATCATGATGCTACAAAAGGCACAATGGTTAAAATTGACAAAGTTTAAATTCTACTTCTTCTCTTTAGGCTTCAAGTAATTTCTTCTCTTCTCTTCCACCCTATATCTGTAGAAAGGAACATAAAAACAATCTCTCTTTAAAATAGGTGAAGAAACACAAACAAATCTGATTTGCCTAATCACTGGCATGTCTAATCAAAATACTGTAAATGGAGTTGATGGTTCCCACCACACTCTGTATTGTCCTTTCCTGTTGCTCAATTATCTGCAGAAATATTTCTTTGCGAGCGATTCTCATTCCTGTAATTTAGCTATTATCTTAATAATTCAAGCACTTCCTCCCTTTCCTTTTCCATCCCCTGACATCATTAACATGCTTGGAGTCATCTTTACAGCCATGAGAAAATCAGACAGATGACTGCAATTGCTAATATTTATACAGAACAGACAGGAATACTTCTCAGAAACACTTCAGTTGCTCTCTTACAAGTGATCACAGCTGCTTCTATTCCATTTTCAGCATCCAGTAGTAAATGTGAATAAAGAATTTGCAGGATCATTCTTCCAACTTACAGATCAATGATCCCATGTAACTGCTGTACAGTGGAAAAGCTTGCTTTTTACACACAAAAAGTTATTGCTCCAACATCCATTAATAAAAAAACCAACTTTATTTATACCCTGCCACCATCTCCCTGCGGGGACTCGGGGCGGCGTACATGGAGCAGAGGCCAAACAACATAGGACAAAATATAGGCAACATAATACAAATCACACTATAAAAAGATAAAACAGTAATACAATATATCAATTAAAACAAAGATACAAGATAAAAAATTGCATTTAAAACACATAAATGGTAAAATCGTAATAAATACAGGATAGATTATTAAAAACCCACTGGGGCTGATTAATTAATGACTGTATTTCCAAAGACCTGCTGAAACATCCAGGTCTTCAGTTGTTTCCTAAAGGAAGGTAGAGAGGGAACCAACCTAATCTCGCTGGGGAGGGAGGTTCCAGAGTCGGGGAGCCACGGCTGAGAAGGTCCTCTCTCTCGTCCCCACCAGTCATAACTGTGAGGAAGATGGAAGCGAGAGGAGGGCCTCCCCGGAAGATCTCAACAATCAGGTGGGTTCATAGGGGACGACGCGGTCACGAAGATAGGCAGGTCCCGAACCATTTAGAGCTTTATAGGTAATAACCTGCACCTTAAATTGGACCTTAATTCACATAGTTAGAATACCTAGGGATAGTTGGTTTGTATGTTGATCCTTCCACTTCTCCTGTGTCCCTCTTGCCCTGCTTCCCACCCTGGATCAGAAGGTCTGAAGTGGGAAGTCCACTGTATAGGCTTCTTACATTACTTAGATTTTGAATATCAAAACAGTGCACAAAGGAATGGCTTAAAGCTGGCCCTACCATTACTGTTTCATGGAGCAAATGTTGGAAGCCAGGTTGGTAGTCCCCTGGATACATCTGTCAGTCCAGTCAATTTCTGCAAATGGAATTGGGGGGGGGGGGGGGGAGGAAGAGGTATAGTTATAGAGGTGCAAAATGAAGGCAAATAAAAATCCTGTAAGGTAAAGGTAAAGGTTTCCCCTGACGTTAAGTCCAGTCGTGACCAACTCTGGGGGTTGGTGCCAGGGCCGGTTTGACCTATGAGGTCCGTTAAGCCGTTTGCCAAACGGCAAAGCACGGAAGTTTCTGGATGCAGGCGCAGATCGGCTGGGCGATCTGCGCCTGCGTCCAGTAACTTAGGCTGGCTAGACCAGGGCGCGCTGGGCGGGAGGCGGGGCACCGCCCTGACGGTGCCCCGCCTCCTGCCCAGTGCGCCCTGGTCTAGCTGGTCTTGTGGCCTGGCTGGCCTTGCCCGGGCAAGGCCAGCCAGGCCACAAGGCCAGCTAGACCAGGGCGCACTGGGCGGGAGACGGGGCCAGGGCGAGTAGCGCGGGAGGCGGGGCCAGAGTTGGCCCCGCTTCCCACGCTACTCACCCTCGCCCGTCTGGCCTTTTCCAGCTGGAAAAGGCCAGACGGGCGAGGGTGTGTAGCGCAGGAAGCGGGGCCAACCCTGGCCCCGCCTTCCGCCCAGCGTGCCCTGGCCCCGCCTCCCACACTGCATGGGAGGCGGGGCCCGGGGACGCTGGGTGGGAGGCGGGGCCAGGGCGCGGGAGGCGGGGCCCACCGGCGCCGTGGGAGACACATGGCCATGCCTCCCGCGGCGCCGGCAGGGGGGGCGCTTTTCCCCACCCCCGCTTACTATTATACATTTTCTCTGGCCGGCCCTGGTTGGTGCTCATCTCCATTTCTAAGCCAAAGAGCTGGCGTTGTCCATAGACATCTCCAAGGTCATGTGGCCGGCATGACTGCATGGAGCGCCGTTACCTTCCCACCGGAGAGGTACCTATTGATCTACTCATTTTGGCATGTTTTTGAACTGCTAGGTTGGCAGGAGCTGGAGCTAAGAGCGGCCACTCATGCCACTCCCAGGGTTTGAACCTGGAACCTTTCAGTCTCCAGCTCAGTGCTTTAATGCACTTCGCCACCGGGGCTCCTACATTTACCTCCATGTAAATGTTCTTGAAGTCCCCAAATTCCTAGCACTGCACCAATTTAAAACATCAGTTCACTATGTAGGAATATAGTTTAGGCATCCAAAGAAAAGGGACAGACAGAGTTACCAAGGGAATGTGAACACAGCAAATACAAACATTCTAAGTGTGAACAATTTTTAATTAAGCTTTAATTAACGATTTAATTTAATTAACACTTTAAATAAAAACACACTTACAGAAAGGAGTATTTTAATTTCTCTTGTTGACTACGTATTCCACCATTGGGATGGCTTCAAGTGAAAGAAACTAGAAGTTCAGGCTCAGAGTTCACTTGCACTCTAACATTTGAAGTTTTGAGTTCATGAAAATGAATGCAAGAACACAAATGACAATGAGAAAATTGCCAAATTGCCCAGATACCCTCTATGCTGTACATACACACAGCACTATATTCCTATGTAAGCACAGTCTCTAGGAAGGCTGTTTTTATAAGCACAGAATTGAACTTCTGCTTAATGAAGAACACTTGTCCCAAGCCAAACATCTTGTCAGCTATAATAATTCTCTTCAGTTTCTCAGAATTTATGACAACTCAGAAGAATCATTTTCTAAGAAATATAACTAAAAGTTATATAAATTAAAACAAGGAATTTACTGGGCCATGATTATAAAAGTAGGGAAAGGGGTGAAATCAAGCAAACCGAAGCTTACCGATCATGAGATAGAACTGCAACCCAAGCTATTGACTCTGACGTGAGTGACTTAAAGACAGATGGATGAAAAAGCTTCACAATAGGAAGACTTTCTGCTTTTCATTATTTGGGTCAGTCACAAGAGCAGATTGACTGTTTTGCTAATTGTGTCTGATGTGACTTGCTTTTGCTTTGGAATTGGAAACGCCAACCAGAATAGTATGTGAACCATCAAATCAAGGTGTATGAGGCTACAGGAGAAGAAAGGATCAAATTTACCGAGAAAAGATGTAGGACACTTCATTACTCCAAAGTTGTTGGAAGACACCTGTAGTGGCTGTCTGGAGCGGGAAACAGGAGCCTCAGGAACACATATCTGCAATTTGAATTATTTGTACCCATTTATTTCTCATAACAGCTCACTTTTGTTAAGTAAAAACCACACTATTGTAATGGAACTTATTTCCATAGTACATATTTCTGACTAAAGCACCATCTAGTTTCCGACTAGACACTGCAGTATACTAGACATGACAGTGCATCAGTTCTTCCCTACTCTTAGGGATATCACAAGATGCCTGCAAGGTTTTTTTTTTTTTAAAAAAAAAAATCCTTTAAAGCAACACTCTTAAAACTACTTCCATTTCATTATGTGAATCAATATCTGGCTGCAATTTTACTGTATTGTTACATATTTACTAATACGTCTAGTTTAGCCCTAAGATTAATATATGTAAAAAAACACAAACAAACACCTTGCTTGCTGGCACATGTGCAGAAGCAAATGAAGCATGCAGCCATAACTTGTTTTTGCAGACAATTATTTCACAATTTTCACTTGGCTCTCACTTAATGCACCCAGATATAACAACATTAGCTTTGACTCCTGTCAATACTACATCAAGTTGTCATTCATTAATTGCGTGGGCAAGGATTAAACAGTGGAATTAAATTCAGGGTAATTTAACCCAAAAAGAGGGTAATGAGAAAGTTATTCTGGATGTATAATCAATTGACAGGCATCATCATCATCATCATGAATGATTAATATACAATTACCCAAGCTCATTATGCAGGTAATATAAATTAGCTGCTGGAGTGAGTTCAGTGGGGAAAGCTCACATGTGTTAAAAAGCGTTCAATAGTTTGTTGTAGTGATGACAAATTACCCCCTGTGCCGGGACAAGGACTTGAATCCTAACGAGACAAAGATCCCTGCTGAGGGGGCCTGCAGTTTCCTCATCACTATTTCATAACATACTCTTATGCGGTGCCATGTCAATCAGTTTGCATAAATAAATACATGGAAAACAATCTGGGTGTCTCTGCAAAGACTGGTCTGGGAGACACTTCCCACTGTAAACAAGAAGGGTGGGAAACTGTAGGAAGGTCTGACCCTATGTTTCAGGACCTGAGACTCTTCTGGGGCCAATGGCATAGGGAAAAGGGCTCAACCCTGGTTACATGGCTTGAAAGCATTTGCCACAAAATGCCACACTCTTCCCTCCCTACTACTGCTAACCAAAAAAAGATGAGAACCAAGATCAGCTGTCAAAGGTCAGGCCTTGAGGTTAAAGTATCCTAATGGCAGGAGGGAAATGTTCAGGATTTTAATGTGAATAAAATAAGCAACCCACATGGGATTTCGCTTCCATATTGCTTTCATTAGTAGTACATTCTTTAGACAGAAACATTAACCAACATCAAACACCAAATGCCTGATGGATGTACATGGGTGTTTAAAGATACTGTATAATTTGGCTTTTCCTTATGTGGATTTTCTACCGGAAATACCTGTATAATTTCCATATACCCACTAGTGATGTTTGATAGTTCCTAAGTTAGCAGATAGGAAACTCACCCTGGGTTGCTGTCCGAATTGTTGTGGGTGTCAGTGGTGATGGATAGCTTCTATATCAGTGGGGTAGTGAATTTTATATGCATTTTATTTGGAATTTTACAGAAGTATCCAATATGCTGAGATGATTTGGAGGGCCAGGTTCAGCATTTTGGACAGGCGTTAAAAGTTCAGATTAAAAACTAAAGTTGGTTCGTTGACTCATAGACATAGAAGGCACTAGCCACTACTACTACCCACAATAGATACAACTGCTATGTAATATAAGGAATGTGCTTTGTTTCTCTCCGCTCATGGGCTTCATATCTTTGGATATTGCTTTGCATTGAGAAGGTTCATAGTTGAATCCCTGGCTGGGGGAAAAGTCTTGCATCCAATCAGTGTGAACCTCACTAGTCCGAACTTCAGGATAGCCTACTCACCCATGCCTAGGAACTGACAGTTATTTAACTTTATTGGTTGTTTGATGGTTGAGTTATTTTTGTTATAACGTTCATGTTTTTTCTGTTTTTCTGTTATTGTTTATGCACTTCTATGTACCACCCCCCGATGGCGCAGCGGGTTAAACCACTGAACTGCTCAACTTGCTGACCGAAAGGTTGGCAGTTTAAATCTGGGGAGTGGAGTGAGCTCCCACTATTAGCTCCAGCTTCTGCCAACCTAGCAGTTCAAAAACATGCAAATGTGAGTAGATCAATGGGTACCGCTTCTGTGGGAAGGTAACGGTGCTCCATGCAGTCATGCTGGCCACTTGACCTAGGAGGTGTCTATGGACGCCGCCAACTCTTTGGCTTAGAAATGGAGATGAGCACCAACCCCCAGAGTTGGACATGTCAGGGGAAAACCTTTACCTATATCTATGTACCATGGGTGTACTTAGTTGACTGGGTTTGTCCCCATGTAAGCTTCCCCAAGTCCCTTCAGGGAGATGGAGGTGGGGTACAAAAATAAAATAGTAAGTAGTAGTAGTAGTAGTTGTTATTATTATTATTATTATTATTATTATTATTATTATTATTATTATTATTATGAGTTATATCATTAAGGTAAGAGCAAAAAGAGAGAGGTCAGGAAGGGGGGAGAGGAGAGGAGAGGAGAGGAGAGAGGAGACTATATGGATCAAACGTCCAATGGAGTAGAAGGCAGCTTTTTATGTCTCTGTGCTATCTCAGGACAAAAACGTTTAGAGTTAATCTTTCTTTCCATGCAAAACATTTTTTCAATTGTATATTTTTTTCAGATTATATCATTTTTGGTTGCATAGAAGAAAAAATCATTTGCACTTTTCTACCAACACCACAGATAACTTATAGTGATATCACTACATGAAACCTTTATTTTCTTTTTTAGATGATCCAAAATGCATTCTCTATTAGCTGAGAATTATGTTTCACAGATGTGGTCTGGCTCCATTTACCTGCAGATCCTGAACATATTTGGTGTGTATGACCTCACACAATCTTTGGTGATCCTTCTGGCCCTAACACATGAGGCTAAGTGTTCAAGTACAGCTCAAAAGGAGGATAGTATGCTCTTTCAAAAGCAATGGATAGATGGATGGACTGAGTGAGCCTCTGCATCCACATTTGCGCAGAGGAGCCTAATGAAAAGCATTCATGTTGGGAGTGAAGATATAACTTGGCTTGCAGTTGAATAGATGATGAGAAGGATTAGACCAAAAGAGACACATTTCAAGTTTCCTGAATTGTGTTTTACTTGCTGTCTTTTATAATGATCTATCCAAGGCTAGTTTGATTATCTACAGATTTTGATGTTACTTCCTCCTTTTCCTTCACCTTCTCAGTCCTCGCTTCTTAGAAAGAAGCCTATATTGTAATAGTTTCAATATGTCTCAGAGAAAGATACATCAGAAATGGGGATGGAATTGATGTTTCTTCTATCGCCCAACTGGGGTTAAATTGGCATCCCTGACTACGCAAAATTGCATGGGAAGGATAAGATCACATCAAAGGGCCGGGCTGTGAAGCTGGAAAAAAAATGTTAATGCCTCTGTGTCTGTCTATATATGTTGTTTGTCTGTTGGCATTGAATGTTTGCCATATATGTATTCATTGTAATCCGCCCTGAGTCCCCTTCGGGGTGAGAAGGGCGGAATATAAATACTGTAAATAAATAAATAAATAAATAAATAAAAGGGTCCCACAAATTGTGGAGACATCATATTGAAGGTTTCCACAAATTGTGGAACACACTTTTTGGGAACTACATAAGAGTTTGAGAAACTGAAGGGCTTTGCAATAAATTTCTGGGAAATTATAATCTTCAGGACAAGCTGCATAGCTTCTTGTCATTGAGTGGGAGAGCGAATGCCCAAAGTCTTGATTCCATGGGATAAAAAATTGTTTTGTTGACATCCATTGGGTCTGCATAATCATTTCAGCACCACCATTTTGCCTTTGTTCTGAAGTGGTTGGAGGCAAAGCTGTCTCTAAGGCCAGTTGGGCATTTCCATGCTAGGAATAAAATGAATCTATTTTGAGTTTTAGTCCAGATTTTGACTGAGCTATCCAAGGTGCTGAACCTATTTGGGGGGCAATGTTTATCACTGTTTCAATGCTCTTTTAAAGTGCGGAATAAATCTACTTTTGTTAACCAGAACTAGTATTCTTATCATCTTTCTGATTACAATTTTTAAACTAAGCATGGGCTTTATTGCTTTCTTAAGTAAATACTCTAAGAGGTAAAACATATTTTTCAGTCATCCAGATATTTAAAAGGGCTGAATTATTAACAAGAATATGAACTTTCTGTGCCAGTTCATATTTAGAAACACAACCAGAGAAAGATTGCCATTTATTTTCATTCATAAAAAGTAGTGGGTTGGGTGGCTGATTGGAAAAGATGTGGTCTCTCAGGAGCCACAAAAAATGATGTGTAATATGTGGAACATATGAGTGTGCATAGAGATAGGCAGTCATCCTCCAAAGCAATTGAAATGGATAGTGCTTAATGAGTCTCCTGAGCAATGTAGATTACTATGGCCAGTTAACTAAAAAGCAAGTTAAAGCCTGACATCAATGGCATAGACTCATGTGAGTTGTAGTTTGGTGAGGCAGAGGTACTATTTGACAGAAGGCCATAGACCTTGTAAAACAACACCCCCATGATCCCATAGTCATGGCTGTTAGAGTGGTGTCAAACTGCATTAATTCTACATTAATTCTACAATGTCAAACTACATTAATTCTACACCATAAGTTGGGACTGTTTATAGGTTTTTCCCAGACAGGTAAACCCCATGTCCAATAAATCTAGCTTCCTAACCCAAATGCTGTTGAACTGATATCAGGTTGGTATGAATATCTGGTTGGTATAATGTTGATATCAGATAAATGTTCAGATGAGCCTCTGCATTCTGACTTGTATATGAGCTTTTGAGAAGTACAGAGACATGTACTGTTTTTAAAGGAGCTCTACCTGTACCTTAAGAGATGAGAGTGCCATGCAAGATTTTTCTTCTCTCTCTCCATCTCCTCCACTTCCTTTGTCTTCCTCTCTTTTTTCCTTTCTGAAAATATTTTCATCTTATCAGTAGAAAAATCAATAGAATTGTTTATATCACCGATTAAAATTGGATAGGAATACCAATGTGTAGATCAGATAGTTTCAGGGGCTATAAGCCACCTTGGTTTAATTAATGCTCAGGGAGGAAATTAAAAGATATTCCTGTTTGTATTATATGGGATAAATATCTGCTTGTTTGACACACCAAAAAGGGTTGCCAAGTTTTGTGATGTTGTCATATTTAGTCCTCCATGTCATAAATTGGCACTCGGTTCACCTCTTTGACACGGCTGTACATCTCTCTCTAACTGTCAATCTCGATTTTTGATCAGACCAAAATTTTCATGGAACAATAATGGAAAGAGTATTCTAGATGGTAAATTGTATTCATTGAAGAAGCTCACTGGAACATCAATATAGAAGTATGGGGCTCTGTCGTCTCCATATCTGTCATCTATTTCTCCCAGGAGGCAATGGAGAGGAAAGTCCAGATTTTGTGGCAGTATAATGCTGAACAGCTATGTTTATTTGATGGTTGCTCTATATGCTGAGAAAATAGTTTGTTGTAGTCCATCATTTACCCCAGTAAAACCATTTGAGAGATGCAAAGCATTTTGTAGCTTATAATAAGCAAAGTTGAGTTCAGTCTATATCATGGAGGGGTATAGCTAATGCTATGGTGAGGGGACAAATGGGGGCATTGGCCCCTCAAGTAAAAAATTCAGCCCTTCAAATTTGATTTTCCTGCGTCCCAACATTTGTAGCATTGTGTTGTTGTGCATTTTCCAGGCTGTATGGCCATGTTCCAGAAGCATTCTCTTCTGACATTTTGCCCACATCTAAGGCAGGCATCCTCAGACGTTGTGGGGTATATTGGAAAACTAAGTTGTAGGCAGTGATTCCGGCCATGAAAGCCTTCGACAACACATTGTAGCATTGTGTTAACTTAAAACCTCAGTTGAGCATTTAAAAATTACTATTTAGCTATCCAAAGAAAAAGAGCAGGCATAGTTACCACAGTGGGAATGCAAACGCAATAAATATAATAGTTCTAGCTGGAAATGATTTTCAATCCCTCTACCTCTGCAGTGCTAGACGTTTTGAGGCTGAAGTAAAACTTCTTTATGAAACAGAATTTTTATTTGTGATGCAGATATTGGGGGGGGGGGTATCCCCCTCCCGCATATTTTCATCTCTGATACCATGTAATGGAAGTATTTATTTAGGACCTTTCTCTAATGCTGCCATGAAATCAAAACATCAAGTGTTTTTCCTTGTAGTCGAAAACCTTTTAATCCAGAGCTTTCAAACATGCCGTGATACAATCAATATGTTCAGCACTAGATGTGCCACTGAAGTCTATAATTATCTGGTTTGGAATACAAATTTGTCTGCAGTATAATGCTTGCTTAGTCGAGGTTTTGGGCATCAGTGATCAACAAGTTATTCCCTCAATCAGAATAAAGCCTGTAGGTCAGGGGCAGACCATGTGATTTGCATACCAAACACTGCTGCTTCCAGAAAGGACTGAGGAAAATCTTTCTCTGCATGAGATTGTGAATGTCCACTTGCAATTAGTATAGACCAAGGGATGGCAGATGTTTTAGAGTTTGATCCCCATTAGTCCTGGTGACCATGCCACAAGTAAGTGAGGATAAGAGTTGTAATCCAACTGTGTCTGGAAAGTCAGAATATTTAGCCAACTTTATGTATGACAGCTCCATATAGTTCTTGTTGAGTGTGTAAACTGGATAGTTTCAAAATGTTCACTTTATCCATCCAGTTCGTGACTAGTAATTCAGATAGCAAATATGTTTTTCCAGAATCCTGTGAATTCGAATAGCATTTGACTGAAAAGACAATGTATTTTCATTATAGTTATCAGTGAATGCTACCACAGAGAATCCCCTATACAGATATCCTATCAAAATCAGGTATCAGATTTTATCCCACCATTTTTGCGAGACATTCCTGACTATCCATCTCTCCTTCTCCAGCTGAACATAAACCATATCAAACATTCCAGTGTCATGGTGAGGCAGAATCAATGTGCAAACATTGTTCTCTAAAGTTGACACGGAAATATCTGAATCAAACTTTAGACAAGATGTATTGTTTGGACAGAACAGAGATAATTGTAGCTTATGCAAAAAGCCTCAGGAAGCTGGAGGAATTGAGGTTGGAAAGACAAATATAAATAGGGATGCTTTTAGAGCAGAAGAATTCTTGGCCATGCAAATAGTTCCACTGAAATAACATAGCAATCATCTGGGGGCAGAGGGAGAAAGCAATTGAAAGAAAGCCAATCTCACAGAAGGATCACAGTGTGCACTTTTATGACCTTCATAGCTGATTGTGTCAGAAATCTTATGGCAGACTGGATCTCAGAATCTCAGTCTTCAACAGCTAATTATTTTCTTTAGAACCAGAATCAGGGGGTTTGGGGTATCGGGGAAGTAAATGCAGCATTTCAATGGTTGCATGAAACACATGGGGCTGGTTGTTTTACTCTGAGGAAAAGCCAGTATTTTGGCAGCATAATCTACAACTGCTCACTGCAGTGATGAATGTCATGCACATGAAAGGATCTGTCTTAAAACCAGCCAACCATTGCATTACTCAACTTCACATTCATCCTATAAACTAAGTTACAACAACTATGTAGTCAAAACAGGGTTACTAAGGGGAAAAATACACTAATTGCATAGTGTCTTGTTGCTTCTGGCAGTGTTTTATTTTATTTTATTGATAAATTAAAAGGCAGTATGAAGAGGTTGTCTCCCTGCTTCCCAGCTACAATCCAGCCAGAAATGGGTTCTTTGGAGCTTTAGAAGAAAGGGTTTCATCTATGTTGGGTGAAGGGGGTTCTGTTGGGCCAATATGAATCTATTGGGCGTAGTGCTACAGGATATGCAATTTGTTGTTGTTATGTGCCTTGATAGGGTGTGATTTGCTGATAGTCAGTGAGTTTCCATGACTCAACAAGCATTACAACCCTTAATTCCTAGAGATCTAATCCAACATATAACTCACTGAAGGATGCTGGCTATTAGTGCATGAAATATGTGAAATAAACACTTCCCCATTCTCTTTTTTTCCTGTTAGGAGCGACTTCAGAAACTGCAAGACGCTTCTAGTGTGAGAGAATTGGCATCTGCAAGGACATTGCCCAGGGGACACCCGGGTGTTTGATGTTTTACTATCCTTGTGGGAGGCTTATCTCGTGTCCCTGCATGGAGCTGGAGCTGACAGAGGGAGTTCATCCACACTCTCCCCAGATTGTATTCGAACTGGCTACCTTCAGGTCAGCAACCCAACCTTCAAGTCAGCGGTCCTGCCGGCACAAGGGTTTATTTCTCACCTGCCCTTTCTCCCCAAAGAGACTCAGAACAGGATATCTGAACTCCGTGGAGGGGGGATGTTATGTTTAATTGATATTACAAGGAACAGCCTCTGATTGTGTCATTTAACATGATGCATTAAGAATCAACCATAGCTATAAAGAATATGCCATTCAAATGAAAGGAACACAAGTCTAACTGCTGAGGAATACATAGACAGATACAGCCCAGAATATACTATATCATACCTTAACTTACATTTCAAGGCAGCGCTTTCACCTTGAGATTCCTAACCCTGAGTTGAGAGACTCTAATCTGCAGTGAATCTGGGGATCCTATCCCAAAATAAGAGTGCACTGGCATCAGACTTCCAGGGTCCATTCTCACTACTTAGTTGTAGCACTGTGTTCTGTGCCCTCAAGTTGTTTCTAACTTATGGTGATCCCAAGGTCACTCCATCATAAGGTTTCCTTGACACGATTTATTCAGAGGGGGTTTGCCTTTGCTCTTCCCTCTCAGGGTGAGAGAGTGTGTGTGACTTAACTCAAGGTCAACCAAGCATTTCCATGCCAGAGCAGGAGTCAAACTCTGGTCTCCGGAGTCATCATTCAATGATCAACCAATTACATCATGTTGGCTCTTGACTGTGAATGCCATGGCTTCATCCTATGGGATTTGTACCTTGTTGAGTTGTTAGAGTATTCTGGTTTAGCATTCTAAACACTTCTCCATAACCCTCCAATTACAGGATTCCTTAGAACGTAACCATATAAAATGGAATCTTGCTATATAGGCAGTCCCCAAGTTACAAACATCTGACTTACAAATGACTTATAGTAAAGAACAGGGCTGTGGCGCAGGCGGGAGAGCAAGCCAGCTGCAATTAACTGCAATGAATCACTCTGACCAGGAGGTCATGAATTCGAGCCCCACTCGGAGCCTATGTTTGTTTGTCTTTGTTCTATGTTCAAAGGCATTGAATGTTTGCCTATATGTGTAATGTGATCCGCCCTGAGTCCCCTTCGGGGTGAGAAGGGCGGAATATAAATGCTGTAAATAAATAAATAAATAAATAAAGTAGGAAGTGAGAAAAATCTGCCCCTTGGAAGCAAAATTTACTCCTTATCATGGTGAAAAGGTGTCTCCACTGAAGTTGTTTTCCTGTTTCCACAAGAAGCCAACATTTTCAAAATCCAATTATCACAGGGACAGAAAATGAGGCAAAATCTTCTGAACAGGAGCACAAAGAGCAAAACAGTGGTATTAAGCCTTCTTTATGCTATCTAAGGCTTTCTCTCTCTCTCTCGCTCTCTCTCTCTCTCTCTCTCTCTCTCTCTATATATATATACCGTGTTTCCCCAAAAATAAGACAGTGTCTTATATTAATTTTTGCTCCCAAAGATGCGCTAGGTCTTATTTTCAGGGGATGTCTTTTTTCATGAGGAAGAATTCACATTTATTGTTGGAAAAAAAGAGGAACATTTATTATATATTGTACAGTAGTTGTCATCACAAACCAGCATAACCAGACAAACTGTGAATCCTATCAAGAATTTCTTGTTACTACCATTATTTCCATGTACAACACTCTGGTACGTACATTTACCAATCCTGCATGCTCGGGTGTTCTGTTCGGCGGGCATGCTTCCAAACAAAACCCTTTCTAGGTCTTATTTTCAGGGGAGGCCTTATATTGAGCAATTCAGCAAAACTTCTACTCGGTCTTATTTTCTGGGGATGTCTTATTTGAGGGAAAACAGGGTGTATATATATATATATATATATATATATATATATATATATGGAATTACACTTAAAACATCTTTTCTGACTTACATATAAATTCATCTTAAGAGCAAATCTATAGAACCTATCTTGTTCATAACTTAGGGTCTGCCTATAATTGCATAGTGTGAATGGTCCTGCAAGGGATTAGATTTCCTGTTCATTTCCAGCCTTTTGCAATTCCTCTACCCTCCAGTTTTACTTCAAGAGTGTTTTCAGTTCTTCAGGACCGACTGACAACCATCACCCAGAGGACCTTTTCATCTGCTGCCCTAAGACTGTGGACTGACCTGCTGGAAGAGTTCCTAAAGCTATATGAGCTGTCAGAATTTAAGACTCAGTTGAAGACCAATTTCTTCTGGTAGGCCTACCCAGTCAACTTGAATCATGAGTTTTAAATTTGCATTCTTTTGCCGCTATATGTTGATTTCTGTACCCTGTTTTTGGTGTGTTTTTATAATGTGTTTTTATCTATTAATTTTATTGTATGTGTTTTATGTTCATATGTTTTGATTTTGTTGTACCCACCTCAAGCTGTTAGGAGAACCTGATAAAAAATAAAATTTATTATTATGATGACGATGATGATGATGATTGTTCCTTTCTCATGGATGGATCGCCAGGCTATGAATGAGAAGAAATCATTTGGCTAAGCCAGTATTTCTCAAACTCTGCTCCTCCAGGTGTTTTGGATATCAGCTCCCAAAAATCCCAGCCAGCTTACCAGCTGTAAGGAATTGTGGGAGCTGAAGTCCAAAACATCTAGAGGAGCAGTTTGAGAAACTCTGGGCTAAGCAGACCCAAACCACTTTGCTGGATTCTGGCCAGTATAACTGTAGGTATACTGGGAGGCTTATATTTATATCTGATTTGAGATTTGTTGGAAGTGGGGCATACAAGGTTAAAAGCTGAATTAAGCACCATTCTCTTACCAGTAATAGATTGTCCTTTCACTCCATACACTGCCATCAGATATAGCCTTCACAAGGGAAAAAACCAGGCTAATTTAATGTTTGCTTTGACCATCTAAAAGGAATTTGTTTCCATGTGAAAGCATGCAGTAACTCTTTTACTCTCTGTGGCTAGTCTATTAAAATAGCAGTCATTTCCATATTCTGTGTCTCTCAAGGCTCTCTTAGAGTAGTAATGGATGAGTAAACATACTCAGATATTTGTCTACATTTTCTCTATCTCTGTATTATATTGCCTGTTTGAATAATGTAGAAGGTCACCAGAATCAATGTGATAGGTCTTCCCACCAGTTTACCATACTTTATAGCATTGCTACAAGGTAGCAGCATAAAATATTTTGTTTTCAGTGCATTTTCATCCTCTAGAGTAGGAATTGATTGAAGTGGCTGTTAGTTTGATTACAAAATCAAAGCAATTCCCTTGAAACCAAGTGACTAGGCACTTAACAATATTGATGATGTACATTTAATGATGCAAATGGAGTGATGTGACCAATAGCCTCTGGAAAAAATATCATAGAATTAGAATTTAATTGCCTAATGTTTTCAATTATATTTATGAAACTTTAGTGCAGTCATTGTTGTATTCATCTCACAGGGAACATTTCTGAACGTTGTTAACCCAAGTCTTTAATTTTCACTTTTCCTCAGATGAACACTTTAGACCTAGAATATAATTGTTTAATGATTTCCATTGTGTTTATGATGTTTCACCATAACCATATTAGGATTCATAATACAGAAGAACATTTCTGAACTGAAATTTTGAAATATCACCACTTTGTTTTTCCTGTCATTTCTCCTTCATAGTAATCTTGGCTTTCAAAATTGTGCTACTGCAAACTTATTGTTTTGGACTTCTGCAATTGAGAGTAAAGAGTTTGCAGGGAAAGGAAAAGATCCCAGAGAAGGGGGCTTTGCCTTAAGAACGATGCCTCTGGTTTCCTTGGGAATAAGGAGTTTGGCACGAAAAGGATAGGAGCCCAGATAAAAAGGGGGTACTTTAAGAACAATGCCCCCCTGTCCCCTCGAGTGTAAGGGGATTGGGAGGGAAAGCAGAGGAGCCCATGGAGAGAAATGGTGTAGATGAATGCCTCCTATCTCCTCTAAGCAGATGAATGAGCTGGGAGGAGGTGATCCTGTGTGATAGGGGTAAGTAAATTCTCTCAAAGAAGACAATTTCCCCTGCTTTTCCCAATTTTCCCCAACTCCATCTGATGAAGTCCTAAGGCTTGTCTACACTGGCTCAACTCCCAATTTGGACCAAAGGTTGTTCCTGGATGTCCAAACCATGTACCAGGATTTTCAGTCTGCAACGTACGGTTAACTGGGTTAACCTGATTTTACCCCACATTACACAAATTCAGGGGATACTCTGGAGTTTCATGGTGAGTGTGAACAGATGGACCAGCAATAATCCAAACCTGTTTGCTGTCCATGCAGGCTGGTGCTGTCCATGCAAGCTGGTGCTCAGCAGCATAGAGAAAGAAAGACAGAGCGGTCCCGTGTCGGCCTCCTTGTCTCTTCTTTCTCTTTGGTCACATGGATCCATTTCCTAATGTGAGCAAGGACACCTGGTGATAGCTAGGAGCTTTCCTGGACATTTGTGATTGTATATCATATTATCAAATAGTGTAGCTGCCCATGGGGCAGGTCAGAAGTATTGGTGACCCCCTCTTAAAACCTCTCTACTTGTTGGAGACCTGAATTGATTGCTTATGTTGACCTTCTGGCTCCTTTCTTTCCTCCTTCTAATCCTTATGCATCTTCTCCACTCACTTCAATGAAATTAGGGATTGGCCTACATGTATTCCACAAATAACATCCAGTTCTTTGATTACTGGTTATCTACTCCTGCTTTATGTATGCATGATGGCACCCATAAACTATTCCTCTTTCCATCATTCACCACCTGATTCCTAAGCCACTTTCAAATGAAAAACATAAACTATGCCACTAACGGCGCTCCATGCAGTCACGCCGGGCACATGACCTTGGAGGTGTCCATGGACAACACCAACTCTTCGGCTTACAAATAGAGATGAGCACCAACCCCCAGAGTCGGACGCGACTAGACTTACCTTTTATGCCACTGAATTCAAATTTAATCCATAGACCTTGGCTTCCTGTTTCCCATTTCTGTCTATATATAATTACAAATAAAGTGATCAAATATTAGCAATGTGTGTTTCAGTGTTTGATTCACAAAATTGATGCATTTTGGTTGTTGAATAAATTTTGGGAGCAGCTGTATAAAAAACAGCAAGCACCTTATAAAATATTTTTTAGTCTATGACTAAGCATGTTTTCAAGTCATTTAAAAAACTGAACTGATTTTTGTTGCCTCCCCTTTAATTTTGGCTTGGTTGTTTTTTCCCCTTCCCCCCCCCCCTTTTGCTGGGACATTTTTAATGTTTTTAAAAATCTATGCCACCCACTCATAGGCTGACATGACTTATTTTTCATGTTCTAAGTAAGCAGATTTTATGTGATTTTAACTGAAAAGAATAAAGTGCACCAGCAAATGGCTTTCATAGGAGATTGCAAGCAAGTCACATTGTTGAGACCTGTGTTAAAACATGGGAGGTCTGGCATTACACTCCCATTGCATATCTAAATACAAAAAAAGGGCGGCGGGGGGTGGGGGTGGGGTGGGAGATTTCATTGCACTCGCTGCCATATTTCCATATGAATTCAAACACACGGTTCACTGTCTGTTGTTCAGCAAGGGTGGCCCTGATAGGATCTGGGAGAATTTCAAGGTGTGTGTTGTGGGTTTGCATCTAAGAAAATAGAAAACAGATTGTCTTGCCACTGATTCCATGTCCCTCTGCTTCAGGCATGAATGCTGTATGGAACAACTTTCAATTTTTCCTGTGATGGTTTCAATCAGCTGCAGATTGCATTTGGATATGGTTATGGACAGTGTTCTTTGTGCTTCATTATCTGCACATCAAATCTCAGTTATTTTCCTGTCCTGAATCCTATGACTGATAACAAAAACACCTTTTGTGGGAGGAAATCATCCAAGCCCAAAGCTGCCCATGTTCACAAATACTAGTCAAATCTGTTATGCTGATATTGTTGCAGAATTCAGGAAAAGGAAGAAATAGGTGCTTGGTGGCTTTGTTTGCTAATTATTTAGATACACATGTTCACTGGGCTGTACCAAAATAAATGCACAATTAATTCTGCATGTCTAAATATGTACTCAGATCTGTGCTGGCCTCAAAGTCCATCTTTTTCAGCATTCTAGTCCAGCCACTGAAGTGCCTACGGGAAGTCCACAAGCAGAGATCAAATTTTCTACAAGGAGTCTCACATATTGCCATCTTTTCTGCTGGAAGAGTTTCTACATATTTGTATAAAGCCAATAAGATACTGACATTTTTAATGCCTTTTCTGAAGATACCCAGTATGAAACTGGGAAGTGATAAGTTTGAGTTTTTCATATATAGACTTTAGTTGGTTTTTTGACCTGTGAAAGGTTTTTCAAAATTGGCTTGTCTTTAGGTAGAGCCCAGATTGTCATACTGAGAGTAGTACTATTGAAAAAAGGGTGACATAATGGCCTTGATTTCTTTTCTTTCAAGACGTTTGAGTTGCAATTGAGGGTTTGCGTATCAGTGAGGGGTGGCCCCAAATTCAAATGAGTAGGACCAAAATGCCATCACAGATGCTTAGAAACCATGATATAATTGGTAAACAGAAGGGGTCATCCAAAGATCTCAAAGGATGTCATAAGGGCAGAAGCTCACTTGAAGCCTTGAGTTCCCAACCATTGCTTTAGGGCAAGAATATTTGAAAATGACTTTTTTGGTTATACCAATGCATTCTTTAAAGAGGAGCTATTCTGGGCTCACCTGGACCACTGGGACTCTGAAATATATACATCCTCAAGCTTGCACCTTGCCCCTAACTACTACAATACAAATTGCAAGTAAAGAGGAGAAGGTTCAACACAAAATTACTTGCTTTCCAAATAGATGTGTATCTACATTGTAGAATTATTACAGTTCGGTAATACTTTAACTGTCATGGCTCAATGTTATGGGATTTGTAGTTTGGTGAGGAACTTTGGCACAGAAGGCTAAAAATGTTTAAAAGTTACAATAAGTTAGTCATAACTTAACTTCAGTCCAATGAGAAGTAGTCTACTCTGGATCCAAGTCAGGAATAAGCAAAGTCAGCCTGGAAGCAACTCCCATGATTCCATAATACTGAGCTGTGGCATTTAAAGTAGTATCATACTGCATTAATACTACAATGTAGATGCATCCCAGGATAGCAAAACTCCTATGTACAATGCTCATGACATAGAGCACCTTCAACTCTTTGGTTGTCACATTAGTCCAAGAAAAAAAAGAACCCATGTACAAAATGTGCAAATTGAGCATATTTAATAAGAAATATAATTTTTTTTATAATATAATTTGAGTTTTTGGTGCAGACATTTGACTTTTTCAGTAGTACATGATGAGTAGTACTCTCTCACATATACTTGTAAATGCCTCTTTTGACTCCTGCATCGAGTATCCTGTGCAAGTGACTCAAAGTGATTTCATTACAGATTACTGCATTTTAAATATAAGACCAATGTTGAGCCATCAGGAGAACATAAGTAGTATTTTTTTCATGCTAGTGGCAATTCCTACATTTCTGTCTACAGATACAAAGAAAGACTAGAACCTTGCATACTATTTATTCATGTAATGTCCCTATTATTCCATTGAGGTTCCTTCAAGAATATTTGATGCATGACTGCTTAGGTAGTAGAAATAACCTGTGCAGATTGTGACATCATACCCAAAGCTTCATTTTTAAATCAAATTCATGTCAGCATTGATTCATGCATAATCTATAGACAAACCAATAACTATTTTAGAAAATCAGAAATGATGGAAGGTGCCAGTTAATCATTGTATTTCATGATTGACAGCACTAACATTCAGGCCGGCTTTTCTCATAGTCCAATAATAACAGGAAATGAAGTCTGTTGGGGAAATACATGAACAAAGACAGGCTGTCTATATGGTGCCCTCAGCTTTTCCCTCGAACATATGTAGTTAATTTGATGGTGGCTGAGGTCCATCTTTTCAGAGTGGGAACTAATTCAGTGAGCTATCTAAAGCAGCCACATGGGGTTAAAGGTCTGGATTCAGCATTCTCATTTCCAAATTCAATTTGTTATTGATTACATTTCTATCCCACTTTTCCTCCACGAAACTCATGGCAAAATAATCAGTTCTGTCCCCTCACCAATCTTGTGAGGGAGATTTGACTGAATAAATAGTGATTCGTGCAAGAAATCAGTGCTTTCTTTCTAGATGACAATTCTCAAAATTCTTTTAAGGTATTCAAGGAGTTCCATCCTACAGAATAAGAACTTCCCATAAACTATGTGACAAGTGACTTATACTAATTGATAACTTGCATTTATGATGACTTCATGTGTATAAAACTTGCCATACCCACTCTTCCTGCATCATTCTACTATCCATTGTTTTTTTCTTTTCTCTTTCCCCCTTGAGATGATGTGTTGACAATACATAAATAATTTGTAACTAAAGCTATTTTTATAAGTTTTACAAAGAAGACGAAGCTTGTTTCATTATCTACGAAACCTAATTATAACAACACCAACAACAAATTATTTATAGACTGCCCTCTTTACCTGAGAGGACACAGTGGTTTATAAACAAAAGAAGGACAATATTCAGTGCCATAGTCAATACATACACACAGATCCAAACAATACAAAATAACATCAGTAAACTCAAATCAGAAAACTAATATTTAAATAAAGCATAATTACACATAGAAACATATGTGCTCTGAAAAGTTAAAAACGACTAAAAAGTGCCAAATATATCATCCATAATTGAAAATGATGCATCGATGGGTAGACATAAGTCTACTTGTTGTTCAGCTTTTGCCTTGCTAATTTTGTTACTCCCAAAAGTTTCATGGATGGGAGATTAGACCCCTGACTTTCATGGCCCTAGTCAAATATTCTAGCAATTACACTCAAAGTTAGGAGCCCCGGTGGCGAAGTGCGTTAAAGCACTGAGCTGGAGACCGAAAGGTCCCAGGTTCAAACCCTGGGAGCGGTGTGAGCGGCCACTGTTAGCTCCAGTTTCTGCCAACCTAGCAGTTTGAAAACATGCCAATGTGAGTAGATCAATAGGTACCACTCCGGCGGGAAGGTAACAGCACTCCATGCAGTCATGCCGGCCACATGACCTTGGAGTTGTGTATGGACAACGCCGGCTCTTCACCTTAGAAATGGAGATGAGCACCAACCCCCAGAGTCAGACATGACTGGACTTAACGTCAGGGGAAACCTTTACCTTTTTTACACCCAAAGTTGGCTTGTAAAAGCTATATTTTGAGCTCCAGCTTCCACAATCAGGCCAGTAGTCATGCTAGCC